>NC_091980.1:40402166-41002166 GCF_044704955.1 Pristiophorus japonicus
GTGTGAGGGGGAGAGTGTGAGGGGGAAAGTGTGAGGGGGAGAGTTAGAGGGGGTAGAGTGTGAGGGGGAGAGTGTGAGGGGGTCAAGTGTGAGGGGGAGAGTGTGAGGGGGTAAAGTGTGAGGGGGAGAGTGTGAGGGGGAGAGTGTGAGGGGGAGAGTGTGAGGGGGAGAGTGTGAGGGTGAGAGTGTTAGGCGGGAAAATTGTGAGGGGTGAGTGTGAGGGGGAAAATTGTGAGTGGGGAAATTGCGAGGGGTGAAAGTGTGAGGGGGAGAGTGTGAGGGGGTAAAGTGTGAGGGGGAAAGTGTGAAGGTGAAAGTGTGAGGGTGAAAGTGTGAGGGGGGAAAGTGTGAGGGGGAGAGTGTGAGGGTGAAAGTGTGAGGGGGAGAGTGTGAGGGGGAGAGTGTGAGGGTGAAAGTGTGAGGGGGAGAGTGTGAGGGGGAGAGTGTGAGGGGGGAAAGTGTGAGGGGGAGAGTGTGAGGGTGAAAGTGTGAGGGGGAGAGTGTGAGAGTGAGAGTGTGAGGGGGGAAAGTATGAGGGGGGAGAGTGTGAGGGGGAAAGTGTGAGGGGGAGAGCGCGAGAGGGGAGAGTGTGAGGGGAGGGAGTGTGAGGGGAGAATGTGTGAGGGAGAGAGTGTGAGGGGGAGAGTGTGAGGGGGGAAAGTTTCAGGGGCAGAGTTTGAGGGGGAAAGTGTGAGGGGTTGAGTGTGAGGTTGAAAGTGTGAGGGGGAAAGTGTGAGGGGGAGAGTGTGAGGGGGGAATGTGTGAGGGGGAGAGTGTGAGGGGGGAAAGTGCGAGGGGGTAAAGTGCGGGGGGGAGAGTGCGAACGGGAGAGTGCGAGGGGGAAAGTGCAAGGGGGATAGTGTGAGGGCAGAGAATCTGAGGGGGAGAGTGTGAGGGGGGAGAGTCTGAGGGGGAGAGTGTGAGGGTGGAAAGTGTGAGGTGGAAAGTGTGAGGGGGGAAAGTGCGACGGGGAAAGTGCGAGGGGGTAAAGTGCGGGGGGGAGAGTGCGAGGGGGAGAGTGTGAGGGGTGAGTGTGACGGGGAGAGTATGAGAGGCGAAAGTGTGAGGGGTGAGTGTGAGGGGGAAAGTGCGAGTGGGAGAGTGTGAGGGGGTTAAGTGTGAGGGGGAGAGTGTGAGGTGGGAAAATTGTGAGGGGGAGTGTGAGTGGGGAAAGTTTGAGGGGGTAAAGTGTGAGGGGGAGAGTGTAAGGGGGTAAAGTGTGAGGGGGTGAGTGTGAGGGGGAGAGTGTGAGGGGGAGAGTGTGAGGGGGAAAGTGTGAGGGGGAAAGTGTGAGGGGGAGAGTGTGAGGTGGGAAAATTGTGAGGGGGAGTGTGAGTGGGGAAAGTTTGAGGGGGTAAAGTGTGAGGGGGAGAGTGTAAGGGGGTAAAGTGTGAGGGGGTGAGTGTGAGGGGGAGAGTGTGAGGGGGAGAGTGTGAGGGGGAAAGTGTGAGGGGGAAAGTGTGAGGGGGAGAGTGTGAGGCGGGAAAATTTTGAGGGGGTGAGTGTGAGGGGAAAATTGTGAGTGGGGGAAATTGTGAGGGGGAAAGTTTGAGGGGGTAAAGTGTGAGGGGGAAAGTGTGAGGGGGAAAGTGTGAGGGGGAAAGTGTGAGGGTGAAAGTGTGAGGGTGAAATTGTGAGGGGGAGAGTGTGAGGGGGTAAAGTGTGAGCGGGAAAGTGTGAGGGGGAAATTGTGAGTGGGAGAGTGTGAGGGGGAGAGTGTGAGGGGGGAAAGTGTGAGGGTGGAAAGTGTGAGTGGGAGAGTGTGAGAGTGGAAAGCGTGAAGGGGAGAGTGTGAGGGGGAGAGTGCGAGGGGGATAGTGTGAGGGGGAGAGTGTGAAGGGGAAAGTGTGAGGGGAAGAGTGTGAGGGGGAGAGTGTGAGGGGGAGAGTGTGAGGGGAGATAGTGTGAGGGGAGAGTATGAGGGGGAAAGTGCGAGGGGGGAGAGTGCGAGGGGGAGAGTGCAAGGGGGGAAAGTGTGAGGGGGAGAATGTAAGGGGGGAGCATGTGAGGGAGAAAGTGTGAGGGGGGAAAGTGTGAGGTGGAGAGTGTGAGGGGGAAAGTGTGAGGGTGGAAAGTGTGAGGGGGGAGAGTCTGAGGGGGAGAGTGTGAGGGTGGAAAGTGTGAGGGGGAAGTGTGAGGGGGAAAGTGTGAGGGGGGAAAGTGCGAGGGGGGAAAGTGCGAGGGGGGAAAGTGCGAGGGGGGAAAGTGCGAGGGGGGAAAGTGCGAGGGGGAGAGTGTGAGGGGGAGAGTGTGAGGGGGAAAGTGTGAGGGGGGAAAGTGCGAGGGGGGAAGTGCGAGGGGGAGAGTGCGAGGGGGAGAGTATGAGGGGGAAAGTGTGAGGGGTGAGTGTGAGGGGGAGAGTATGAGGGGCGAAATTGTGAGGGGTGATTGTGAGGGTGAGAGTATGAGGCGGGAAAGTGTGAGGGGGAAAGTGTGGTGGGAGAGTGTGAGGGACGAAAGTGTGAGGGGGAAAGTGTGAGGGGGGAGAGTGTGAGGGGGAGAGTCTGAGGGGGAGAGTGTGAGGGGCAGAGTGTGAGGGGGAGAGTGTGAGGGACCAAAGTGTGAGGGGGGAGAGTGTGAGTGGGGAAAGTGTGAGGCGGAAAGTGTGAGGTGGAAAGTGTGAGGGGGGAAAGTGCGACGGGGAAAGTGCGAGGGGGTAAAGTGCGGGGGGGAGAGTGCGAGGGGGAGAGTGTGAGGGGTGAGTGTGACGGGGAGAGTATGAGAGGCGAAAGTGTGAGGGGTGAGTGTGAGGGGGAAAGTGCGAGTGGGAGAGTGTGAGGGGGTTAAGTGTGAGGGGGAGAGTGTGAGGTGGGAAAATTGTGAGGGGGAGTGTGAGTGGGGAAAGTTTGAGGGGGTAAAGTGTGAGGGGGAGAGTGTAAGGGGGTAAAGTGTGAGGGGGTGAGTGTGAGGGGGAGAGTGTGAGGGGGAGAGTGTGAGGGGGAAAGTGTGAGGGGGAAAGTGTGAGGGGGAGAGTGTGAGGTGGGAAAATTGTGAGGGGGAGTGTGAGTGGGGAAAGTTTGAGGGGGTAAAGTGTGAGGGGGAGAGTGTAAGGGGGTAAAGTGTGAGGGGGTGAGTGTGAGGGGGAGAGTGTGAGGGGGAGAGTGTGAGGGGGATAGTGTGAGGGGGAAAGTGTGAGGGGGAAAGTGTGAGGGGGAGAGTGTGAGGCGGGAAAATTTTGAGGGGGTGAGTGTGAGGGGAAAATTGTGAGTGGGGAAATTGTGAGGGGGGAAAGTTTGAGGGGGTAAAGTGTGAGGGGGAAAGTGTGAGGGGGAAAGTGTGAGGGTGAAAGTGTGAGGGTGAAAGTGTGAGGGTGAAATTGTGAGGGGGAGAGTGTGAGGGGGTAAAGTGTGAGCGGGAAAGTGTGAGGGAGAAATTGTGAGGGGGAGAGTGTGAGGGGGAGAGTGTGAGGGGGGAAAGTGTGAGGGTGGAAAGTGTGAGTGGGAGAGTGTGAGAGTGGAAAGCGTGAAGGGGAGAGTGTGAGGGGGAGAGTGCGAGGGGGATAGTGTGAGGGGGAGAGTGTGAAGGGGAAAGTGTGAGGGGGAGAGTGTGAGGGGAAGAGTGTGAGGGGGAGAGTGTGAGGGGGAGAGGGAGAGTGGTGAGGGGAGATAGTGTGAGGGGGAGAGTATGAGGGGGAGAGTGTGAGGGTGGAAAGTGTGAGGGGGAAGTGTGAGGGGGAAAAGTGTGAGGGGGAAAGTGCGAGGGGGGAAAGTGCGAGGGGGGAAAGTGCGAGGGGGAAAGTGCGAGGGGGGAAAGTGCGAGGGGGAGAGTGTGAGGTGGAAAGTGTGAGGGGGGAAAGTGCGAGGGGGGAAGTGCGAGGGGAGAGTGCGAGGGGAGAGTGCGAGGGGAGAGTATGAGGGGGAAAGTGTGAGGGGTGAGTGTGAGGGGGAGAGTATGAGGGGCGAAATTGTGAGGGGTGATTGTGAGGATGAGAGTATGAGGGGGGAAAGTGTGAGGGGGAAAGTGTGAGTGGGAGAGTGTGAGGGACGAAAGTGTGAGGGGAAAGTGTGAGGGGGGAGAGTGTGAGGGGGAGAGTCTGAGGGGAGAGTGTGAGGGCAGAGTGTGAGGGGAGAGTGTGAGGGACCAAAGTGTGAGGGGGAGAGTGTGAGTGGGGAAAGTGTGAGGCGGAAAGTGTGAGGGGGTAAAGTGTGAGGGGAGAGTGTGAGGGGGAAGTGTGACGGGGTAAAGTGTGAGGGGAGAGTGTGAGGGGGGAAGTGTGAGGGGGAGAGTGTGAGAGGGGAAAGTGTGAGGGGGAGAGTGTGAGGGGGGAAAGTGTGAGGGGGAAGAGTGTGAGGGGGTAAGTGTGAGGGGGAGAGTGTGAGAGGGAGAATGTGAGGGGGGAAAGTGTGTGGGGGAGAATGTGAGGGGGTAAAGTGTGAGGGGGAGAATGTGAGGGGGTAAAGTGTGAGGGGGAGAGTGTGAGGGGGGAGAGTGTGAGGGGGTAAAGTGTGAGGGGGAGAATGTGAGGTGGGAGAGTGTGAGGGGAGAAAGTGTGAGGGGGAGAGTGTGAGGGGGAGAGTGTGAGGGGGAAAGTGTGAGGGGAGAGTGTGAGGGTGGAAAGTGTGAGGGGGTAAAGTGTGAGGGGGAGAGTGTGAGGGGGAGAGTGTGAGGAGGTAAAGTGTGAGGGGGAGAGTGTGAGGGGGTAAAGTGTGAGGGGGAGAGTGTGAGGGGGAGAGTGTGAGGGGGAGAGTGTGAGGGGGGAAAGTGTGAGGGGGAGAGTGTGAGGGGGAAAGTGTGAGGGGGAGAGTGTGAGGGGGAGAGTGTGAGGGGGGAAAGTGTGAGGGGGAGAGTGTGAGGGGGAGAGTGTGAGGGGGAGAGTGTGAGGGGGAGAGTGTGAGGGGGGAAAGTGTGAGGGGGAGAGTGTGAGGGGGAAAGTGTGAGGGGGAGAGTGTGAGGGGGGAAAGTGCGAGTGGGGAAAGTGCGAGGGGGAAAGTGTGAGGGGGAGAGTGTGAGGGGGAGAGTGTGAGGGGGAGAGTGTGAGGGGGAAAGTGGTGAATTACAGGAAGCAAGTTTGAAAGTTACAGGAAGTACTTTTAATATATTGCTACTTGTTCTCCATTGGTGTAACACATGGTGGGGCAGAAATTGCCCATGGCCGGAAAGACAGCGCTCCTACCCTGTTTCAGCTATTTTTACCGGCACGGTTGATGCAGTGGCCTCGAGTGAAATTCCGCTCTTTGTCTTTTTTTTCCAGCGACCCAGAAATCGGTCATAGTGAGGGCGGAGGTACGGCGCTGAGCGGAAGTTCGCACACTCGAGGGGCGAAAGTTGGGGGCGGGAAGACTGTCCTCCGCTGTCACTCGTCAGTGTAGCGCTGATGATGTCATCGCGCTGGCACGTCACAACGTCTCTCCCCGTCACTTCAAGGGGAGAGCCGCTGCCATTATTTAAGTCCACTGTGCCTCCAGGGAAGGTTTCGGGGATGCCAGGCTGCCTGTTGTTGGCCCGGCTGAACCCGGGGGCCATACTTGTCAGCCCGACATGGCAGCCGGCAGAAAAACCTATCAAGATTTTCTCGGTGGGAACTTGCGATCGGCGGTGGGGAACTTTAGCGGTGCGCGCTCTGATGATGCACTTCGGACGGATCGGCAGCAGCGGAGATGTAGCGGGCAGTAGCGGCTCACCGCTGGGATACCGCAGGAGCAGAATTTTCAAAGTGGCAGCCATTTTCGAAAAATCAGCTCTGCAGCGTGGCCTCCGATTTCCACCGTAAAAGGCCTTAAGGGAAGGGGCAATTTCAGCTCCGGTGAGTCAAGCCCAAGAGCAATATTCAGGTCAACTGGGGTTAGAGAATGGGCGATAATTGGAAACCAGATTGAGTGAAAAGGTTGGTGAAGGGACCAGGGGAGGGGAATGGAGAAGAGGGAGAAGGGAAAACTGGAGGGGGATGAGAAAGGAGAGAGGAGGGGGAACATTGGAGGGGAGTGAGGACGAGGGGCATCAAAGGCAGATAATTACCTCTGATTTGGTGGGTTTATGACTCAATGAAGGTATATCGGCCCATGGAAACAATCACACGACATACTTAGTGGGGAAAAAAGCACTAGCAAGTTAATTTACCTATCGCTGAGTGACAGCATCTAGGTGATGCCACTGGAGATATACTACCAACAATCGCCCCCTGACCGAGCGTTGCCAACCTTCCCAACTGTCCTGGAGTCTCCATGCATTAAAGATTCATCTCCAGAACACACATAAGAGCAACCAGGGAGACAAATCATAGCTGCATTAAAAAAAAGTTGTGTTTTTCATTTTTGTTTATTAGTTATAAAAATATTAAGGGATAAAAAAGGCTGTTTAGCTTGGTGTGGTGGTTGGAGGCGGGAGGTCATGTGATGAAACTGCCAGGAATATGCCCAAGCAAAGTAGGCAGCCCTACCATGAATGGATTTTCTCATTTTACTACAAACTGCTTCTGTGTATAGTGGCCAAAGATTAGCAAGATATCAACAACATTAACATAATTGATTTAGTGTCAGCTTCGTGTCAGTTGTGGTTCAGTAGGGAGCACACTCACCGCTGAGTCAGAAGGGTGCAGGTTCAAGTCCCACTCCAGGGATTTTCAGCATATAAAAAGTCGGCTGAAACTCCAGTGCTGAGGGAATGCTGCACAGTCAGAGGTGCCGTCTTTCGGATGACACGTTAAACTGAAGCTTCGTCAGCCCTCTCAGGGGGACGTAAAAGATCCCATGGCACTATTTCGAAGAAGAGCAGGGGAGTTATCCCCGGTGTCCTGGCCAACATTTATCCCCCAATCAACACAACAAAAACAGATTATCTGCTCATTATCGCATCGCTGTTTGTGGGAGCTTGATGTGCGCCAATTGGTTGCCGTGTTTCCCACAATACAACAGTGACTGCACTCCAAAAGTACTTCATTGGCTGTAAAGTGTTTTGAGATGTCTGGTGGTTGTGAAAGGTGCTATAGAAATGCAAGTCTTTCTTTATTGACTGAAAGCACTTCTGAAGAATTGATACCGTGCCTTTCCATTCATCAGTTGCATGAACTGTTGCAGAGCCAGCCAACGGCGAGGGTGTGCAGCTCCATGGATTGACTAGTAGATGGTGTTGATGACTTCCACACAACATACCCGTTATGTCTGAATAAATATTCAAATTGGTGGTAATAACTAACTACTATTTTATTTCCATTCCCTGCAGAACACTCCTGACAAAGAATACCAAAGTAATACAAGAGAAGACATTGGAATGTAATTGCCATAATGTGTTACTCCCATCAGGGGGCCAACTAGTGTGCAGTTAACTTTATGTAAGTACCGTACATATCACTTTCCTCTGACAGAATTATAAAGTGAAGATAATTATCTCCAAAAATGCGCCTGGTTAACAACTTAACAAAAAAACATAAAGTAAAGAAATTCAGCAACGGCTTCTTACAATAACTTAAAAAAAATACCCATAGCATTCTCCCTGTAATACACAGGAAAGATGGGTTATTCCAACACTACAATGATAAAAACATTACACTCCTCTAACTAGTCCAAATGATTTGGATATTTCCTTGACTTTGGTGAATATCTTCGAGTAAGATTGACAAAGCCTATGCTGGGACTAATAGCAGGGGAAGGAACTTTGTAATTGCAGAATACTCATATTTGAGAATTGGGGGCAAGGCCAGTTTTGTGGGCAGAGATTCATTTGATCGGACGGTTTATGGATGGACATAAAAGATCGAGCACACTTGAACGTATTGTAGTTACACATGTAACTCACTTACACTCCAAATTCTGTGATCATTTATGATACATAATTTGGTTACGCCCAGATTAGGGGTATATCTGGATGTAAATGCAATAGAAATTCCAGAGCTTAGTGACAAGAGCACAACCTATGTAACAAAGATGTCCAATAGTCAATCTTATTAACAATGTGCTGTGTTTCATCCCTGTCACCACTGTTATGTCCAAATAAACATTCAAATGGGTGGTAAGAACGAACTGTTTATTTATTTCCAGACTCTTCAAAATATTCCTAAAGACTACCAAAGTACTTCAAGAGAAACCATTGGAGTGTAATTGTTGCAATATGTTTACTCCCATCAGTTAATAATATGCAAATACTATACATATTAAGACCTATCACAGCATCACCTACAGGTACAGCATAGAATTCGATTACACCCAATAATTTTAGTAGCTCAAATACACAGCTTTTGCTTAACTATCATAAAAGCAAGAAAGAGGGACAGCATAGCATTGCACAATTGGTCCTTCAATTTGCAGTGCCAGTGAATGAAAGGACACGTGTTTCTGTCCTCACACATTATTGCCAGCAGCAATCAGGATGTTGAGACTCTGTTCATGAGGCGGATATATCTCTCACAATAAAAAGATAAAATAGAATGGGCTAAAAATTTGCCGACTGGTTTGTTGCCATATTTTGCCATTTTTGGCGAAAAACTGGTCGGCGGGAAATTCAGAGATGTCTTGCAGCAACGGTTTTTAAGTACCGCTGGGGAGCGTATTAATGCGAAAAATACCGGCAGGTAAAAAGCTGCGTTGCAGCCCTTGGAGCAGTGGTAAGTATGAAGACCTGCAAAAAGGGTAAGTTAATGTTTTTATTTTTTAATTCTTTTTCAGCGATTCGCGAGTTAAGTGTCTTGTGAATGCTTGGGGATTTTTTTATTTTTTGTTTCTTGCAATTTTTTTTGTGTTTTCCCCCCTCCCAAGGCCTCTCTCGCAGCGATATCGGCCTCGGAGTTGCACAAAATTTGCGGTTTGCACCACGAATCCTCGTGTAATGCCGATTTTTACCGCTGCGCAAACCGAAGCTCGAATTTTAGGCCTTGTAGCAGTAGCGAAGTGAAAGCGGTATTTTTGGCAAAAAAAAATACCGTTTACCAAAAACTGAATTTCGAACCCATTAATGAGTCAACCCCTCCCAGCTAACAACTTCAGAGCACCAACTGATGAGGTCTCCAGGAAGTGGGAACGAGAAAGACTTGTGGAAAAAATACATTCAAAAGAGGATAAATAGACTTTTTTCTCTTAAAGTCGAGAGCAAACATTCATTCCCTTACAAAGCCAATTGTTAGTCAGCCTTAAAATGCAATTTGATTAAAAGCAAACTGCCTGTAATCTTTGGGGACTGACTCGCAGTGTGGAAGCCATTCATTGATTAATTAGAAAGAAGAGAGGCTGTGACATATGCGTATGGTGTAAAGCGTCGAAAGGTAATACAAATAAAAAGGTGAGATTAGCAGTTGAGAAAAGCGCACAACGGCTCCTCCAAATGACAGTTATGTGAGATTTGCCTCTATTGCATCCCTCATCCCACCACAGAAACAATGCAGAATGAATATTCATAGAGTAAGTCAATCTGAGATAATTAATAGAAAGGTTACATTGGTGACTTTGTTTTCCTGCCCTTCCTTCATTATCTTATAACACTATTGTAAAGCCATTGTGTAAATATGGACATACCTTACTGCATCAACAACAACTTGTATTTATATAGCACCTTTAATGTAATAAAACATCCTAAGGCAGAGGTGCTTCACAGCAGTATTATGACAAAAAAAGGGAGAAATTAGGGCAGGTGACCAAAGGCTTGGTAGGTTTTAAGGAGCGACTTAAAGGAGGAAAGAGAGATAGAGAGATAGAGAGGATTAGGCAGGTAATTTCAAAGCTTAGGGCCGAGGCAACGAAAGGCATGACCACTGATGGTTGAGAGATTAAAATCAGGGATGCGCACGAGGGCAGAATTAGAGGAGCGCAGGTTGATTGGGGCATTGAGGGGCTGGAGGAGATTACAGAGAAAAAGAGGGTAGAGGCCATGGAGGGATTTGAAAACAAGGTTGAGAATTTTGAAATCGAAGCGTGCTTAACCGGGAGCCAATGAAGGTCAGCGAGCACAGGGGTGATGGGTCAACGGGAGTTGGTTCGAGTTAGGTCATGGGCAGCAAGTTTTAGATGACTTCAAGCTGACATAGGGTAAAACGTGGGAGGCCAGCATTGTTAAGTCTGGAGGTAAAAAAGGCATGGATGAGGGTTTCAGCAGCGGATGAGCTGAGGCAAGGATGGAGATGGGCGATGTTACAGAGGTGGGCAATTGTGTCAAATGCTGCAGACAAGTCAAGAAGAGTGAGGAGGGATAGTTTACCTTTGTCACAGTCACAAATAATGTAATTTCTGCCTTTGATCAGAGCCATTTCAGTACTGTGGCAGGGGAGGAAACCTGAATGGAGATTTTAAAATATGGAGTTGCGGGAAAGATATGCATGGATTTCGGAGGTGACATCACATTCAAGGACTTTGGAGAGGAAAGGTGGTTGGAGATGGGGTGGTAGTTTGCAAGGACGGAGGAGTCAAGGGTTGGCATTTTGAGGAGAGGGGTGATGATGACAGATTTGAGGGAGAGGGGGACAGTACCGGAGGACAGAGAACCGTTAACAATGGCAGCTAACTGGGAGCCAGATAAGGAAGTTGGGTGGTCAACAGTTACTACATGACCTAAGAATATAACATATCTTGGTGATGACTCCCTGTCTAATAAAGAACACATATAAAACAGCTTCTCTTTAATGTCCTTCTCACTGAGACAAATCTTTCCATTCCATTCTCCCTTTTAACTTCTCCACATACCACATACTAAACTCATTCATTCAATCATAGAATCACAGAAAGTTACACCATGGATGGAGGCCATTTTGGCCCATTGTGTCCGCGCCGGCCGACAAAGAGCTATCCAGCCTAATCCCACTGTCCAGCTCTTGGCCCATAGTCTTGTACGTTACAGCACTTCGGGCCCAAATTTGCCCAGGAGCTGCTCCATTTTTTTTGGAGCAACTTGATTTTCCTGGAGTATCTTAAAAATCCCCATTCTGCACATTTAATTTGCGCCAGTGTAAGTGAATTAGTTAGGATTTTTTTTAGTTTAGTTTTTTTTTTCCAAAAGGGGCGTTACCAGCCACCTACACCTGATTTGGCCTTTTAAGCCAGTTTGGACAGCTAATAGTTGCTCCAAACTAACTTAGGCCAGTGTATGTGGCTACTTGGGGCTGCACAGAAAACCCTTGCGGAGAGTTAAGAAATCAGCGCAGGTAGCCAGAGATAGCGGGGGGAAGGGAAGCACATAGGACCTTGCAAATCACTAAACACCTTCACAACAACTAATACAGATCTTGTACTGTAACTTTGGCGTAATTTACACATTCCACTCCATAAAGCTTCATAAAATATGAACTTTTTAATATCATTTATATCAGAAGACAAAGGGGTTCATAAAACCATTTATGAATCAATTATTAGTGTAATCTGTTACTTTCATTATTTTAATCATTCGACCAGTACTGTGAAATTGGAAAACAAAATACACAGAACAGGAACAGAAAATCAAGTTATATTGAAGCACAGTCAATCCTTGAGGCTAAATCGACATCCAAGGAATTCTTGTCAGTGAAGCCTCTCTGTTCTGTCCAAGGTAACCTTTATATGGATTATGTACACTCGGCCATTTCTCTTCATAAATGTAATTGCTCAGCTTGGGTTGGCTTTAAAATCCACAAATCTGAATTTCTGCAGTTTATTATATGGTTTGCAGTTGAATTTTGATGGTGCTGATTGCCTTTCTTATTGCTCTTATCAGTAGACAGTCTAGGGACAACTTTTCTAATTCGAGCAGCTTGTTCTTTTTCTAAATCATGTAAAGAAACTCTCCCCCTCCCCCCCGCCCCGCTACCCACCCCCTCTCCCCCCGCCCCGCTACCCACCCCCTCTCCCCCCGCCCCGCTACCCACCCCCTCTCCCCCCGCCCCGCTACCCACCCCCTCTCCCCCCGCCCCGCGACCCACCCCCTCTCCCCCCGCCCCGCTACCCACCCCCTCTCCCCCCGCCCCGCTACCCACCCCCTCTCCCCCCGCCCCGCTACCCACCCCCTCTCCTCCCGCCCCGCTACCCACCCCCTCTCCCCCCGCCCCGCGACCCACCCACTCTCCCCCCGCCCCGCTACCCATCCCCTCTCCCCCCGCCCCGCTACCCACTCCCTCTCCCCCCACCCTGCTACCCACCCCCTCTCCCCCCGCCCCGCTACCCACCCCCTCTCCCCCCGCCCCGCTACCCACCCCCTCTCCCCCCGCCCCGCTACCCACCCCCTCTCCCCCCGCCCCGCTACCCACCCCCTCTCCCCCGCCCCGCTACCCACCCCCTCTCCCCCCGCCCCGCTACCCACCCCCTCTCCCCCCGCCCCGCTACCCACCCCCTCTCCCCCCGCCCCGCTACCCACCCCCTCTCCCCCCGCCCCGCTACCCACCCCCTCTCCCCCCGCCCCGCTACCCACCCCCTCTCCTCCCGCCCCGCTACCCACCCCCTCTCCCTCCTCGCACCAACCTCTTTCTTGTTGCCCTCAGCACGGAAAGGCAGTGGGCCGGCCTGTGTGGCAGGCCACTCGGCCCGGGATAGGGGCGGGACACATTGGGTCCCACACTGCAGGCATGCATCATAGAAAATAGGTGCAGGAGTAAGCCATTCGGCCCTTCGAGCCTGCACCACCATTCAATAAGATCATGGCTAATCATTCACCCCGTTACCCCTTTCCTGCTTTCTCTCCATACCACTTGATCCCTTTAGCCGTAAGGGCCATATCTAACTACCTCGTGAATAGATCTAACGAACTGGCCTCAACAACTTTCTGTGGTAGAGAATTCCATAGGTTGACAACTCTCTGAGTGAAGAAGTTTCTCCTCATCTCGGTCCAAAATGGCTTACCACTGATCCTTCGTGGGGGACACCGCTAATGACCTTGCTGGTCGACCTTGACGAGCTGGTGGTTGCAGGTGTGAAATCGAGAGATGGTGTTTCTTTTACTTCACTCTCCTCTCCCTTTTACATAGAAACATAGAAACATAGAAAATCGGTGCAGGAGTAGGCCATTTGGCCCTTCTAGCCTGCACCGCCATTCAATGAGTTCATGGCTGAACATGCAACTTCAGTACCCCATTCCTGCTTTCTCACCATACCCCTTGATCCCCCGAGTAGTAAGGACTTCATCTAACTCCCTTTTGAATATATTTAGTGAATTGGCCTCAACTACTTTCTGTGGTAGAGAATTCCACAGGTTCACCACTCTCTGGGTGAAGAAGTTTCTCCTCATCTCGGTCCTAAATGGCTTACCCCTTATCCTTAGACTGTGACCTCTGGTTCTGGACTTCCCCAACATTGGGAACATTCTTCCTGCATCTAACCTGTCTAAACCCATCAGAATTTTAAACGTTTCTATGAGGTCCCCTCTCATTCTTCTGAATTCCAGTGAATACAAGCCCAGTGATCCAGTCTTTCTTGATAGGACAGTCCCGCCATCCCGGGAATCAGTCTGGTGAATCTTCGCTGCACTCCCTCAATAGCAAGAATGTCCTTCCTCAAGTTAGGAGACCAAAACTGTACACAGTACTCCAGGTGTGGCCTCACCAAGGCCCTGTACAACTGTAGCAACATCTCCCTGCCCCTGTACTCAAATCCCCTCGCTATGAAGGCCAACATGCCATTTGCTTTCTTAACCGCCTGCTGTACCTGCATGCCAACCTTCAATGGCTGATGTACCATGACACCCAGGTCTCGTTGCACCTCCCCTTTTCCTAATCTGTCACCATTCAGATAATAGTCTGTCTCTCTGTTTTTACCACCAAAGTGGATAACCTCACATTTATCCACATTATACTTCATCTGCCATGCATTTGTCCACTCACCTAACCTATCCAAGTCACTCTGCAGCCTCATAGCATCCTCCTCGCAGCTCACACTGCCACCCAACTTAGTGTCATCCGCAAATTTGGAGGTACTACATTTAATCCCCTCGTCTAAATCATTAATGTATAATGTAAACAGCTGGGGCCCCAGCACAGAACCTTGCGGTACCCCACTAGTCACCGCCTGCCATTCTGAAAAGTACCCATTTACTCCTACTCTTTGCTTCCTGTCTGACAACCAGTTCTCAATCCACATCAGTACACTACCCCCAATCCCATGTGCTTTAACTTTGCACATTAATCTCTTGTGTGGGACCTTGTCGAAAGCCTTCTGAAATTCCAAATATACCACATCAACTGGTTCTCCCTTGTCCACTTTACTGGAAACATCCTCAAAAAATTCCAGAAGGTTTGTCAAGCATGATTTCCCTTTCACAAATCCATGCTGACTTGGACCTATCATGTCACCATTTTCCAAATGCACTGCTATGACATCCTTAATAATTGATTCCATCATTTTACCCACTACTGAGGTCAGGCTGACTGGTCTATATTTCCCTGTTTTCTCTCTCCCTCCTATTTTAAAAAGTGGGGTTACATTGGCTACCCTCCACTCGATAGGAACTGATCCAGAGTCAATGGAATGTTGGAAAATGACTGTCAATGCATCCACTATTTCCAAGGCCACCTCCTTAAGTACTCTGGGATGCAGTCCATCAGGCCCTGGGGATTTATCGGCCTTCAATCCCATCAATTTCCCCAACGCAATTTCCCGACTAATAAAGATTTCCCTCAGTTCCTCCTCCTTACTAGACCCTCTGACCCCTTTTATATCCGGAAGGTTATTGGTGTCCTCCTTAGTGAATACCGAACCAAAGTACTTGTTCAATTGGTCTGCCATTTCTTTGTTCCCCGTTATGACTTCCCCTGATTCTGACTGCAGGGGACCTACGTTTGTCTTTACTAACCTTTTTCTCTTTACATACCTATAGAAACTTTTGCAATCCACCTTAATGTTCCCTGCAAGCTTCTTCTCGTACTCCATTTTCCCTGCCCTAATCAAACCCTTTGTCCTCCTCTGCTGAGTTCTAAATTTCTCCCAGTCCCCGGGTTCGCTGCTATTTCTGGCCAATTTGTATGCCACTTCCTTGGCTTTAATACTATCCCTGATTTCCCTTGATAGCCACGGTTGAGCCACCTTCCCTTTTTTATTTTTACACCAGACAGGGATGTACAATTGTTGTAGTTCATCCATGCGGTCTCTAAATGTCTGCCATTGCCCATCCACAGTCAACCCCTTAAGTATCATTTGCCAATCTATCCTAGCCAGTTCACGCCTCATACCTTCAACGAGTGGCTGGGTAGGTGGCCTTTCTTGGGTGTGTGAAATGAGGAAGGCACAAGGGTGGAGTTCTGGTGAGAGGATGGCGGAAAAGCAAGAGGTGCACGAAAGAGGCTAACGAATAAGGATACCAGCATCTTGTATTCTTTCTGCCCCGCCGCTGGCCAAGGGCTCATCCATGCCCCTGCCAAGAATGGCCTGCATGGTGATTGGTACAGATTGTTGGTAGGTGAGTGATTGGGGGAGGGGTAGTCATGTGAGGCTAGTAATTCAGTTGTTCGGAGACAGATTTTGAACATACATTCGCTGATCTTGACCAGTAGTCTGAGGTCATGAAGCTTCGTTGGTATCTAATAGGCCCTACTCTTTTTTTAGTTATCCTCTTGCCCTTAATATATTTCTGAAATGTCAAAACTGGGAGGAGCTACTGTGCATGTGCGAAAGCTCAACTGCGCATGAGGACAGCTGCCGGCACTCTTTTAGGCGCAGGGCCCTTGCTCCGCCCCCACCACTGTGATTGCCACGCCACGCCAACCACTACGACAGTCCACAGAGCAGGGAGGAAATGCCGATATATTTTCGGCGCCTATTCTGAGCAGAAGTTCGGCGCACCTCAGGTAAGTGCGCTGAAAAAACCGGAGGGCAAAATTTGGGCCCGATAAGTGCACACCCAAGTACTTTTTAAATGTAGTGAGGCTTTCTGCCTCTACCACCCTTTCAGGCAGTGAATTCCAGACCCCCACCACCCTCTGGGTGAAAAGAAATTGCCCTCAAATCCATTCTGAATCTCCTACCAATGACTTTAAATCTATGCCCCTTGGTTTTGACTCCTCTGCTATGGAAAATTAGTCCTTCCTATCCACTCTATCTCGGCCCTTCATAATTTTACACTCCTCAATAAGGTTTCCCCTGAGCCTCCTCTGTTCCAAAAAAAACAAATCCAGCCTATCCAATCTTTCCTCATAGTTAAAATTCTCCAGTCCAGTCAACATCCTCGTAAATCCTTCGTACCCTCTCTAGTGCAATCACATCTTTCCTTTAATATGGTGACCAGAACTGCACACAGTACTCTAGCTGTGGCCTAATCAGTGTTTTATACAGTTCAAGCATAACATCTCTGCTCTTCTATTCTATGCCTCGGCTAATAAAGGCAAATATTCTGTATGCCTTCTTAACCACCTTATCTACCTGGTCTATTACCTTCAGGGATCTGTGGACATGCACTATAAGGTCCCTTTGTTCCTCTATACTTCTCAGTGTCCTACCATTTAATGTGTATTCCCTTGCCTTGTTAGCCCTCCCCAAATGCATTATCTCACACTTATCCGGATTGAATTCCATTTGCCACTGTTCTGCCCACCTGATTGATATCTTCCTGTAATTTACAGCTTGTCTTCATTATCAACAGCCAATTTTTGTATCATTTGCAAACTTCTTAATCATACCCCCTACATTCAAGTCCAAGTCATTGATATATGCCACAAAAAGCAAGGGATCTAGTACTGAGCCCTGCAGGACCCCACTGGAAACCCATTCTTAGAGGTTCAGTAGCGACCAGCTTTAAGAAGTCTACTAACACCTCTCTTCATCAGCAAGGGGCATAGGAGCCTGCAGCAACTCTTCCTCTGAAATTCCCTCCCTTACTTTGGGGATCACCTTGGCTTCTCCCACAATGGGAATCATAGGTGAGGACTTGTGACCTACTAGTCAAAACAGTTTAGTTCATTACATTGCTAGACCATATTTGGCTCCTGATACATTTACAGTGTCAGCTTCGCTCAATTGGTAGAACTCTTGCCTCTGGGTCAGGACACTGCATATTTGAGCCCAAACCAGGAGTTTGATCTCATAATTTGAGCTGATAATCCAGTGTGGTACTGGGGGATTGCTGCATTGTCAGAGGTGTCGTTCTTTGCATAAGACATCTAACAGAGGCCGCATCTGCCTGTAGTGGTGGCTCAAATCACACTGCACTATTTGAAGAGCAGCAGGGAATTGGTGCCCTTGCCAATATTTTTCCCTCGAGCAATGCCACCAAAATAAAGATTCATCTCATTGCTTTGTATGGGATATCGCAGTATGCAAAATGGCTGCTGCATTTTCCAGCTTACCAATATTGGACGCACTACAAACATAATTCAATATATGCAAAACACTTTGAGGGTGTAATAGATGTTATGAGGTGTTTATACTAGCACATTTTCACTTTTTTCCATCTACCAAAAAGAGAAATAGCATAAAAAAGCTCTATATAACTCACATTGTTTATGACTTTCATTAATGGAGAAATAATGTAACACCCTTGTGGCACTCATTGACATTACTCACGTTATTCATGACTTCCCTATCAGAGAACCTGTATAAAACAATCTCCCAGCAACACACCTCTGTTTGTGACACCTCATATTGCTACGCTATGGATCTCTTACTGATGGATAATTCATATAATACTCTCTCTGCAATATGTCTTGCTGTAATATGCTTGGGTATATTTTAGAAGGTTAAATGTGCTAAGGTAAAGTAATGCATTTTTTTCACAATAGAAGTCAAATCGTCAGTGCTGCTGTCAGGAGTTACAGTACGCACAAATTGGTGGCTTACAATGGAACTAGGGTCAAACCAGGAGGAAGGGGTGTTATATTATTTTGGAAATGGTAAAGAAACATTAACTAACAATATTGCAAAAAGGCTTTAATGTGATTACCAAATGTTCCTTATACCCCATCTACACTTCCCTAATTGTAAGTCCTCAAATGTAAATACTGCTAGGATTTTAAATGCATATATATTCAAATCTAGTCAGTTCCAATCTGAGATTTTCACTTATTGTATGATAGGTCAAATCACTCAGCTGCCAATTTGATCATTCAAACTGCAATGCCACATATCTTAGCTTGAGGTAAAATGTAACAAAGTGAATCCCAGGCGGATTGTTAGATGAAATATGCAGTCCTTTACTGACTATAAATGAGTGGCTTCATAATGAAATGCAGCACATAGGAAATGTCACCCAGGTCTCTACCATTGATGACATTTACTTTTTTTTCTTTACAGGTCAAGAGAAAAAGTGAGAATCCATAATTACAACAACAGCTTGCCTTGAAATAGCACCTGTAACACCGTAAAAGATCCCAAGACACATTATCAAACACAATCTGACCCCGAGTTACATAAGGAGGAATGAGGATAGATGACCGAAAGCTTGGATAAAGAGGTAAGTTTTAAGGAGCATCTTAAAGAAGGAGAGCGAGGTAAAGAGGCGGAGAAAATTTAGGGTGGAAATTCAGAGCTTAGAGCCTCGGCAGCTAAAGGCACGACCGGCAAAAGTGGAGTGATAAAAATCAAAGACGCACAAGAGGTCAGAATTGGAGGAGCGCAGAGATCTCAGAGGGTTGTGGGGCTGGAGGAGGTTACAGAGTTAGGGAGGGGCGAGGCCACAGAGGGATTTAAAAACAACAATGAGAATTTTAAATTCGAAGCATTGCCGGACCGGGAACCAATGAGTACAGGGGTGATAGGTGAACGGAACTTTGGATACAGGCAGCAGAGTTTCGGATGATCCCAAGTTTGCGGAGTGTGCAAGGTGGGAGGTCAGCAAATAACCATAAAATAGTCACAATGTGGCATTGCGTAAGTTGCAACCCCCCCTGCTTTAGAGATACTAAAAACTTGCATGAAGGTGCAAATTGTGCAGCTGGCTTCACAACAACAACTTGAATTTATATAACACCTTTAATGTAGTAAAACATCCCAAGGCGCTTCACAGAAACGTTATCAAACAGTAACTGTGGCTGTCATTTTTGTGATTGTGAATGAAGCAGCTAAACCTGTTTTGCTATTACCTTTTTCACTGAGGTGGATGATAGCCTGTTAGATTATGGGTATGATTGAAAACCACTGGCAGTGGTCCAACAAGCTCTCAATGCAATTCGCTCCCTTGGTTCTGCATCAGAACCTTGGCCAGGAACTCAAAAGCAACAAAACTTCGTCAGAAATTGTTTCTTAAAGGAGGCTGGTACTAGTTAGAGCATTAAAAGGACTCAAAAAAATCAGCCTATTAGCATCATCTTTGATGCTGTTCTGGAACTGCCAAAGATGAAAAAAGTCAGTACTTGGTGTTGTGTTTTTATGCACAGAATGAGTGCCGCGATTTGGAGCGCATGCTCGATCACCTGGTCGCAATGACACTCGGGTCCCTCTGATCACCAACATTTCCCAATCTCTCACCATGTAAAAAATACTCTGCTTTTCATTTTTCCTTACCAAAGTGGATAACATTATATTCCATTTGCCATGTTCATGCCCACTCATTTAGCCAGTCTATATCCCCTTTGCATCCTTCTCACAACTTACATTCCAACCTAGCGTTGTATCATCAGCAAACTTGGATATATTATACAAAAGCAAAATACTGCAGATGCTGGAATCTGAAATAAAAAGAGAGAATGCTGGAAATCTCAGCTGGTCAGGCAGTATCTGTGGAGAGAAAAACAAAGTTAATGTTTCGGGTCGACGACCCTTAGTCAGAACTGCCGAATGTTCGAAAGGAGCACATTTTTAAGAAGCATTGAGAGGGGGAGGGGAAAAATGAACAAAAGGGAAGGTCTGTGATAGGTTGGAAGGCAGGAGAGATTCGAAAGACAAAAGGGATGATGGGCCGAATTGAAATGGTAATGACAGAAGTTAGAAAAAGGTTAATCTGGATAGGGTGTGAACAGCGTAGTAATGACCAGCTGCCATTATAGACAAAGAGAAAAGAAAGAGAAAAAAAAACATAAGATATGGGGGGGGGGGGGGGGGAGGGAGCCAACGATGGCCAAAGGTTATGCTCTGAAATTGTTGAACTCGATGTTGAGTCCAGAAGGCTGTAAATTGCCTAAACAAAAGATGAGGTGCTGTTCCTCGAGCTTGCGTTGAGCTTCATTGGAACAGTGCAGGAGTCCGAGGACGGAGATATCGGAGTGGAGTGGAGAATTAAAGTGACAGGCGATCGGAAGCTCAGGGTCACACTTACAGACTGAATGGAGGTGTTCAGCAAAGCAGTCACTTGGTCTCCCCAATGTAGAGGAGACCACATCGTGAACAGTGAATACCATGTACTAATTTGAAAGAAGTACAAGTAACTTGCTGTTTCACCTGGAAGGAATATTTGGGGACCTGGGTAGTGGGATGGGAGGAGGTAAAAGGGTAGGTGTTGCATTTACCTACGCTTACACGGAAATGTGTCGTGGGAAGGGACAAGGGTGATGGGGTGACTGCGGAATGGACCAGGGCATCATGGAGGGAGCGGTCCCTTTGGAATGCTGAGAGGGGAGGGGAGGGGAGGGGAAGATCTGATTGGTGGTGGGATCACGCTGGAGCTGGCGGAAATGGTGGAGGATGATCCGTTGACCGTGGAGGCTGGTGGGGTGAAAGGTGGGGACAAGGGGAACCCTGTCGTGGTTCTGAGAGGGAGGGGAAGGGATGAGAGCAGAGGTGCGGGAAATAGAATGGACACAGTCGAGGGGCATGTTAGCCATGGCGGAGGGGAATCCTCAATTGAGGAAAAAGGAGGTGTGAAAGGTGGTGTTCTCTTTTTTTTCTCTTTGTCTCTAATGGCAGCTGGTCATTACTCCGTCATTAACAACCTATCCAGATTAATCTTTTTCTAACTTCTGTCATTACCATTTCAATCCGGCCCATCGTCCCTTTTGTCTCTCTAATCTCTCCTGCCTTCCACCCTAACACAGACCTTCCCTTTTGTTTTTTCTTCCCCTCTTGCAGTGCTTCTTAACAATGTGCTCTTTTCAAACTTTTGGCAGTTCTTACGAAGGGTCGGCGAAACATTTGTTTTTCTCTCCACAGATGCTGCCTGACCCGCTGAGATTTACAGCATTCTCTGTTTGGATATATTACATTTGGTTCCCTCATCCAAAACATTGATATAGATTATGAAAAGCTGTGGCCCATGCATTGATCCTTGTGGTACCCCACTAGTTACAGCCCGCCAACCTGAAAATAATCCGTTTATTTCTACTCTCTGTTTCCTGTCCATTAATCAATTCTCAATCCATGCTAGTATATTACCCCCAATTCCATGAGCCCTAATTTTGTTTAATAATCTCTTGTGTGGCACCTTATGGAAAGGCTGCTGAAACATGGACCATGTACACTAGACACCTCAAGTCGCTGGAGAGATACCACCAGCGATGTTGCCACAAGATACTACAAATCCCCTGGGAGGACAGACGTACCAACATTTGCATCCTTGACCAGGCCAACATCCCCAGCATTGAAGCACTGACCACACTTGATCAGCTCTGCTGGGCAAGCCACATAGTTTGCATGCCAGACACAAGACTCCCAAAGCAAGCGCTCTACTTGGAACTCCTTCACGGCAAATGAGCCAAAGGTGGGCAGAGGACATATTACAAGGACTCCCTCAAAGCCTCCCTGATAAAGTGCAACATCCCCACTGACACCTGGAAGTCCCTGGCCAAAGACCATCCTAAGTGGAGGAAGCGCATCCGGGAGGGCGCTGAGCACCTCGAGTCTCATTGCCGAGAGCATACAGAAATCAAGTGCAGGCAGCGGAAAGAGCGTGTGGAAAACCAGTCCCACCCACCCCTTCCCTCAACGACTATCTGCCCCACCTGTGACGTAGACTGTGGTTCTCGTATTGGACTGTACAGCCACCTAAGAACTCATGTTAAGAGTGGAAGCAAGTCTTCCTTGATTCCAAGGGACTGCCTATGATGATGATGATGATAGAAAGTCTTCTGAAAGTCCAAATACACCACATCCACTGGTTCCCCCTAATCTCTTCTGCTAGTTACAACCTCAAAAAACTCTAACAGATTTGTCAGATGGACAGCCTGCAACTCTTAAAAGGGAAATGCACTTTGGTTGCAGGCAACTATCAGTAGAGATTCTGCACAACGGCAGGCACAGCAGAAGCTACAAGAGCACCCCTGGTTTTTCAATGCTAGCATTGGAGGTTTTGGTGAAGCTGGTTGGCAGGAGTAGGGAAATGATCTATTCACCAGGGGTAGAAAGATATCCAGGCAGCTACCCGGCATGAGTGAGCAGAGGTAACAGACCCTATGAGTGCCAGTAGCATTGCCCCCAGTACATGGCTGTAATGCTGAAAACCTTAAATGACCTCACACGGGCAGCTGAGATTTTTTTTTAATTTCAAAATATACTTTATTCATATAAAAATTTGCACATTACATTCGAAAGCAGTTCAGTACATTTGGATGCGGTCAGCAATTCCATACATTACATTTGGATGCTGACCGCAGTTCCGTTCAATACATTTCTTTACTTGACATTTCAAGGTACAATTCATACAATCTAGGATACATTGTGGTACGTTCATCAAGTTACATTACATGTGTCACTATACAGGCAGCTGAGATAAGCCTCCAAACTCATATTTCTCATTACTCTCTGCATAGCCTTGCACTACCTTTTGCCCTCCACTCACATCCCTACCCGTTGTGGTTAGTATGTGACCCATGGACAGTGGAGAAAATAAAAGTTTTTCCTCAAACAAAACAAAACAAAATTGTGTGTTGTATGAAGCAAGGGAGTAAAAACCACAAGAGTTTGCACATGAGCACATTCTGACCAGGAGCTGCAAACTCAATATAAAACAGGCAGACTGCACTCTAGATCAATGTCAAAGTCAAAATTTCAAATCGCCTAAATTAGCTTAAGCAGGTTTAATCTCTTTATCCTTCAATCAACACCTAAAATAGATTGTCTGGTCACTATCTCATTGCTGTTTAAGGGAGCTTGCTGTGCATAAATTGGCTGCCACATTTCTTATATTACAACAATGACTGCACTTCAAAAAGTAGTTAATTGGCTGTAAATCACTTAAGGACATCCTGCGTTTGTGAAAAGCACAATATAAATGCAAATCTTTTTTTAATGTAATTTAGAGAATCCTCCAACCACCGTGTTTAACATTATTCCAGTATTCAGCCTCAGTCTTTCCTCATGGAGTAGGAAAGAATTACATTTAAATATATAATATTTTTTTCTTTTTCCGTATCTAAAATTGATCTGGTAAAATGGGAAGAAGTCATTTTAAAATTCGATCATGTTTGTAGCCTGGAGCATTTGTAACTTGCAGTCAGCTAAAAGACTGTATTTTAAGGGACAGAGCATTAGCTAACAGAGCATTTTAGTCCTAGCTTAAAAAAAATTAAGATCCTAGTTAGAAATGCTGATTTACAAGTTCATCTGCATTAGGTTACAAAGAGATGAGATCAGTGGTGTAAGAATAAAAATGTTTAATAATGATAACATTGATTTTATATATATAAATAAAAATCAGTTTTAGCATATATATATATATATATATATATATAAATAAATGTTAACAGTGTAGATTATATGGAAAGGCTGCAGTTTTTGAAAGAAACAAAATGGATAACTTCCCCAAGTTCATGTCTCCTGGCTGGGCAGAGCCCAAGGAACAAAGGAAGCATGGCTTTGGAACCCACCAAACTAGAAAAGGTGTTAATTGGAAAGCCATCAACCCAAGGAATGGTACCGGGCCTCCAGACAGACACATGTATGAGGAGAAGCCAATCAGGAATGGCCCTGGAACCAATACCCAATCCTGAGGCTCTGAGAAACAATGGCCTTAAGGGATATAAAAAGCCAAGCCAAAGATTGCTTAAGCACACGGCAAAAGCAGGACCTGCCTCTTCAGACCAAGAAGCAGGCCGTGTGCTTTGCCAGAGGGAAGAGAAGTATACCTTTTTATATCTTTTTTATTGTAACATCATTGTATCTGTTGTAACTAAGTAGATCCGTAGGATAGCTGAGGACTGCTGTTTCTCTGATAGATGTATATGTGTGTGTGTTTAATAAACTATTCCAAATTGTTCCAAAAAGAATCAGTCTTGCTGTCAATTTAATGCCAGAGATTTAGAAAACTTATAAAATTGGGGGCTCGTTTGGTATCTGGCGAGATAGCTTTTGATGATTCTTTTGAACAATTGGAAATCTCGGGAGTTGCGATTCTAACTTGTGTTGCGAAGTTTAAGCTATAAACTTTTAAACTGATCGGGAGAAGTTGCGTCTTAAGGAGCAGTTGTCTCGATAGTTGGAACTGTTTAAGTGGGGACCCACCAGTAGCTAAATTCGAAAGACACAGGATGAAGGGATGTACAGAAAGCCAGCAAAAGATAAAAGAGGTAGTCTATCAGAAGAAAGTATACGAAAAGGTATCCATAAAGGACATACAAGAGGCACAGGCGCCGTACTTCCCTAAGGGCCAACATGCATCCTTTGTGGAGCTCGTGGCATTTATCCAGGAGAAAATAAATCAAGGAGAGCTAAGGCCAAAATGGGCAAGTGGTCTCTTGGCATACAGCGCACATTACTGCCTCGGAGAGATGAGGAATTAGTGAGGCAGGATGCAAAAGAGATTCAAAATTTAAGGGAAGTGATACAAGATGTAAAAGACCAAAGGGCAAAAGAGATACAAGATTTAAAAGAATCGCAAATAAAAGAGGTTCAACTAAAATAAAGAGATTCAAAGTATAAAAGAACAAAAGGAAGAAGGCCTTCAACTTATTCGGCTGTTAAAGGAGGGAGAAATACAACATTTGAGACAAGAAACTAATTGATTAAACCACAGTATTAGGCAATTAGAAAGAGGGGCCGAACAGGCAGCTTCGTCGTTACAGCAACAAAGCCTTTCAAATTTAAATGCCACAGTAACACGGCAAGCCATAACAGAGACAACAGAAGGGGACAAGTGGAAAACAGATTGGGAAGAGGAAGGCAGTCAGTATAATCCTCAGGTGGGTGGTGAAGGGTGGGATACCTTGGAGACATGAGGGCCAACCATAGCAGTAGTAGCCACTTCTTTACAATGTAATGCGCATGATCACATCACCAGTAAGCATACCGACTCACAGCCCATATCTGGTGCTGACGCCATGGTGGGTAACCATGAGTTGGCGGCAATTAATAATGGGGATGACCCACTGGAAGTTAACCGGAGGTGGGCAAATTTCAGGAGGGATCACCCCGAGTTAGAAGAGAGAGATTTAACACGAGTCATGCTCTTGGCCTGTTCCACTTCCCTAAAAGATAATCAGCCAGGCGCAGTCCTCCAGCCTGGCGCAGCGGCTGATGCACTCATGACCGAGATCCTAAACCATTTAGGATCCAAAACTTAAACTCATTGGCTCTGCTTAATCAGACCAAGCACTGCCCAGAAGAGACCCCTGGAGCCATCAGTAATTGCCTGTACGATATTTATGAACATACCCAGAACCAGGCACCCAGAAATGCTGCAGTAGGAAAGAATCAGGAACAATTTAAATCGATGTTCCTGACCCAACTCCACTGTTTAGTTAAAACCATCCTGGGCATAGCCATGAGGCCTACCAATCAGTGGACAGATATAGAGACAAGCGCTCAAATAGCCTGGGAGATGATAAAAGACCAGTTAAAGGTGAAGTCACCACCCACTGCAAATAAACCAGCATCAACAGTGGAGGGATCTCGGTGTTACCCCTTTAAGGGACAGTGCTTTAATTGTAAGAAAGTAGGCCACCTAGCAAAAGACTGCAGCAGACCCAGACTGGCACCGAACCATGATGCAACGCATAGATATCTCCTGCGGGACGAATCCAAGCCTTCTGGGATGGATCAACGATTGGACTAATTGATAACCCACATGAAAGCCCAAATTGTCACGGGGGGGATGCAAAGTAATTTACCAGTGCACGCAATCGCCGATGCACACTCATTAGAGAGACCCCTTCAAGGTTCCACCCTATGACTGGGTCCGGCCCCAAAGATTGGTCAGAAGTGGGATTCCGACGTGATGGTAGCGGGAGACCAGTAGTCCTTGTTGTCTCACAAGGCGGCCGGCAGCAGATTATGCTTATTGACACGACTCAGCCATTACCATCATCCACACCCCATACCCTGAACACCACGCAGTGCCGGGATAGGGTTATATGACCCTTAAAAGGTTTGACGGTGATACAACCACCGCGTATACAGGGACAGCCGCTGAACTGCAGTTGGGAGACCTCACCTGTAAGGTCGCAGCGCTGATGCTGATGACCACCCTCGATGGAAGGGGAATTTTAGGGACTGATGTGTTGGATCAGTATGGCGTGGTGATAGATTACAATCGGGACTGTGTTTGGATGGGATTAAGAGATAACGTGAGAGTGATAGAAATTTCAAATGTTCACTCGGTTTTTGGTATTAAAAAGCCATCTGAGTATGATGCTCCAGGGAGCGAAAATGAAGCTGTGGCAAAACTGATTCAGAAATATCTAGCGGTGTTTGCCACATGCAAATATGACTGTGGAAAAATGGCAGGCGAGAAATCTATTGAGCAACCCCCCCACTCATTCACTAAACAGTACCCCATCCCAAGGAAGAGTCACCCTTACATCCGAGACACCATCAAATCCCTAGTCCGAGCAGGGTGTTCTTAGGACATGCACTTTCACGACCAATTCACCCACATGGCCGGTTCAAAAGCCTGATAGCAGCTGGCGACTGACTATTGATTACAGAAAGTTAAATTCTGTTACACCAGCCTGCTCACTGGTAGTAAGAGAAACTCCCACTAAATTATCTCAAATTCCTGCTAGTTCCAAGTACTTCTCGACTCTCGACATCGCCCATGGATTCTGGAGTATCCCTGTTAAAAGGGAAGACCAGTACAAATTCGGATTCGCATTTGAGGACCAGAGCTACACCTGGACATGCCTCAAGGGTTCCACAATGCCCCGACGATCTTCCACTAAAGAATGGCTGCAATTTTAAAAAGCTTTTCCCGTCCTACCTGCTTGCTGCAGTACATAGACGACCTGCTGCTGACAACCAATAGCATGGAGGAGCATTTGACTCTTTTGCACAAACTTTTGACATTGTTGGCTCAAGCGGGATTAAAGGTGAATCCCCGTAAGGCTGAATTAGTAAAAAAACGGGTCACCTTTCTAGGAGTGTCCATTTCTCCAGAGGGATCATCCCCCTACTCTCACAAGGTAGAGATAATACAGCGACTGCCATTTCCCACTTCCAAAACAGCCCTACGATCATTCTTGGTGGGGTACCAAAGGAATTTCATCCCAGGCTTTGCAGAGTGCGCCTGTATGATTTGATAAAGCTGCAGGATGATGACATACGCTCGGCATGGACCGATGCTCACACCCAGTCCGTGGCTAAATTAAAAACTGCAGTGATACAGGCTGCATTTCTGATCCCTCCCGATCCCACGCAGCCCTTTCAGTTAGAGGTCGGGGCCACAGAACAAAGCCTCACTGCAGTTCTGTGCCAAACTCGAGCGGATCGACTACAGCCAATCGTAGCGTCTCGAATCCTGCAGGGGGCAGAAAAAATGTATACCGCATGCGAGCACCACCCACTGGCCATCTTCTGGTCGCTACATGACTTTATCTTTATTACTGGGTTACAGGCTGCAATCCTGCACAGCGGACACACACCTCTGACACTACTGATAAAACCTGGAGATTCGCTAGTTTCCTCGCAGCACCTCAACAAATGGACATTGGAATTTATGGAAAGAGACATTGATACCATTTCCAAACCCACCACATTGTTGCCACAATTTCTGATCTATGAGGGGGACCAGCATGAATGTCCATTACCCCTGATTAGCTTTGAGACCCATCCTGTGCAGAAAGAGCCCATACAGGGTGCCCCAGATGTCTACATCGATGGGTCCTCATATCACATTGAGGGATCCGCCCACACTGGGTATACTGTGGGATTGCCAGAAGATGCAACAGACAGTCTTCACAATATGCAGAAATCACTGCACTTTTAACCGCTGTGAAGGAAAGCTCAGATAGACCCGTGAATATTTGATCAGAAATGCCTATGCTATAAACAGCATGATCTCCTTGCTCCTATACCACAACAACGACTATCGTATGATAGACAGTAAGGCCCTGGTCAATGGGCCCTGGTTACGCCTGCTCCAGTCATACCTTAAACAGCGATCCCAGCCCTGCTTCATAGAAAAGGTAGCAGCCCATAGAAAAGGGGTCCACATTGTGAAGGAAATTCCAGAGCAGACAGAGCAGCCAAGGATGCTGCGATTGATGGGGAGATAGAGGATATAGTTGTTGAGCCCTGCAATGCTGTTAGCAAGGTCTCCCCAACAGATCACCTAGATTTAAAATCCCTGGAGCAGCAATACTGGTCATATGCTGTTGTAAGCGCCTGACATGAGGAAGGCAGACCCCTTCCCAATACCATACTAGCCACTGCCCCTGACTCAGATGAGCAGTTGCTGATGTTCAAAAGAAAGCCAAACGCCTGCCCGGTGATGTGTGTTCCACCAGAGGTGGGTCAGGAACTGCTCTCCATCTTTCACTCCCACCCCACAGCAGGGCACTATTCGGCCCTGGTAACCTTCTATAAGGTAGCATCCACAGCTTGGTGGCCTTCCATGAGGGAAACGATCAACGAATCCGTGGCATGATGCCTACCGTGCCTGCAACACAATCCTCCCGCATGCACTAACCGAGCCTTGCTTCAAAGCGAACCCCCACCTCAAGGGCCATGGACTCACCTCCAGACAGACTTCATTGGGCCACTTCCACAGGCACAAGACAATTTTGAGTGGTGGTGGATCAATTCACTAAATAGATCAAAGCATTCCCCTGCCGCTCCAACACCGCAATCACAGCAGCCAAAACACTATTAAATCATGTGTTTTGTAGATGGGGTGTACCAGTAAAAGTGGATGGTGATCAAGGTTCACACTTTACTGGTAAAATTTTTACCCACCTGCAGGAAATGTTGGGGATAAAACACAAATTACATATTGCTCACCACCCCCAGTCATCCGGAGGGGTCGAAAGGGGGAACAGGACCCTCAAGTTAATGTTAAAAACATTGTGCGCGGACCATTCCACTCAATGGGCTAACATGCTGCCAATGTGCTTAATGGCAAGGAGGTCCACACCTCATAGAACAACAGGAGTCTCCCCATATCAGGCCATGACGAGGAGGCTCATGAGAACACCAGGCCAGCTAACACTAACAGGGATGAGTCCCCTGACAATGAGCCCAATACTGGCCATGACTTGCATCAATTTTTTAGGAGTAATTTGTTTTTTCTGGCGTAAGTTTAAAAAATGCCATTTTCCCCCCAAAATGTGCTCCAGAGGAAGTCAGTTAGGTACGATTTTTTTTTTAGGTTCGATTTTTTTCAAAAGGGGGCATTCCCAGACACTTATGCCAGTTTTGGCCATTTATGCCACTTTGACCAGCAAAAACTTACTCCAAATCTACCTAAGTCAGCGTATGTGGCCAGCTGTAAAAAAAACCTTGCGGACAGTGAAGAAAATGCAGTGCACATTCGGCAGACATTAGGGCAGGGATAGGGGAGGGAAGGGAACTGGAGAGGACTGAACAACCAAGCACCAAACATTGCAAGAAAAAGATCAAACAATTAAAATATTAATAAAAAATGAAATAAATCCTACCGGAGAAATGCGAGCTGCTGGCTGCGATGTCATGGGGGTGGGGCGGGGGTGGGGGGTGGGTGGGTAGCCAGAGAGAAACTCTTTCTCTCTACCCACCCCCCACCAAAACACTCCATCTCCCCACCCCCAAAAAAACTCTCCTCTTTCCCCCCGCGATACACTCAATCTCTCCCCCCCTCCCCCAACACACTCCTCCTCCCCGCCCCACCCCCCCACAAAACTCTCCTCCTTGCACCACCCCCCCCCCCCAATAAAAAGTCTCAAGCACAGCCACACAAGCACAGCCACTAAATAAAAATTAAAAGCAAAGTCCTACCTTCCCAGGGACTCAGTGGGCCGGCTGGTGCGGGTGTCCCTTCAGCCTGGGATAGTGGCTGCGTGCATCGGGTCCTGCTCACAGCCCACAGGACCCGTTGGGAGGGCAGGAGCATGCGTGCAGCCCTCACTGAGCACGCACGCAGGTACCGGCAATGCTTTCTGCGCTGGCCTGTTGCTCTGCCCCCCGCTTCAGTCTCCACGGCACGCTACGACTCTGGGGACTCCGAAGAGCAGCCAGGATGGGACCCCTTTTTTCTAGTGTTCTTTCCAGTGCGCAAAGCCAGCGCACTTCAGGCCAGTACACTGAAAAATTGGCTTGAGCAATGTTGGACCCAATGAAACCATGTAGTTCCAAGTGGCTGGAACAAGTGGTAGAGCACACCGATCAGATGAATCAATTTGTGGCCACGAAATTGGGGAAGTCAAAAAGACAACTTAAAAGGTATTTTGACAAGAAAGTACGTCCCTTTGAATATGAGGTGGGAGACTCCGTAATGATTCCAAAATATGGGAAAAAGAAGCTGCCTTTGAGCCCGGGTGGTGGGGACCACATACAATTATAGACCGATTGAACCCCGCGGTTTATTTGATTCAGTTACCGGGGAAAAAGGCGTTAAGTACAAGAAATGGTTTCATATTAATCAGTTTAAAAACTGCTAAAGAGTAAACACTACACTGATCTTGTTTCCCACCGACCATGATACGGATCCTTACGATTGTCGGGACGACACTGGCCACGACCGAAGCTGAGGGAAGATGGAGAAGCAAGAGCTGCAGCATGACTCACGAACATCATCAATGTGCTTTGAGAAGTGAAGGTGCACTGAAGATATACTATAGTTCATCATCATCATCATAGGCAGTCCCTTGAAGCGAGGATGACTTGCTTCCACGCCAAAAAGGGATGAGTTCACAGGTCTTTCAATGAAGAACTGAATACTCCAGATCCCGAACTACATCTTGAAGAGTGGAAGATGCCTGTGTGTGGATTTTTTTAATGTGTGGTGGCCGTTACACATCATCCATCACATGGGCTTGACAGAGCTCGGTCTTGGTCCGGTGGCAAGGATTACCCAAGACGACTGGAGACCAGCTGTGCTGCACGGACCGAGCGCGCACACATATCGCAGTGTGGCTGGCCTGTGCTGCCTCTGGGCCCTCGCCTCTCCTGGGCCCCTGTCACTTCCCTCTACAAACTCTTGCCGCTCCTTCACCCCTCCTGCTGTGCCCGCACTGCAATCAGCAACCTGGCTTTGCAGCCAAACTATAGTAAATCCCCTACGCAAGGCATACACCTTACGAGATGGGGACCGAGTCAGGCCATCCACTTTTCTCTCTCTTTCGAAGTTTAAAACCCATTACACAGCAGTCATCCGCCACACAGTAACATAAACAGCAGAGCTATCAGAATCCTCTCAATGTTTACGATATGTGAGCCTTGAAAGTTCATGTCTCCTCTGGCTGGGCAGAGCCCAAGGAACAAAGGAATCATGGCTTAGAAACTCACCAAACGAGAAAAGGTGTTAATTGGAAAGCCATTAACCTAATCAAGGAATGGCACCGGGCCTCCCGAGAAGCCAATCAGGATCGGCTCTGGAAACAATACCCAATCCTGAGGCTCTCTGAGAAACAGTGGCCTTAAGGGATATAAAAAAATCAAGCCAAAGACTGCTGGGTCTCTCTTTTCTTTTTCTGGATGCCCCAGGCTAAAGTGCTGCTACAGTCTTGCTGTTCCACCTATGCAGACTGGACTCAAATCTCAAAGTAGAAAAGAGAGCGGGTATTCTTTCCAAAGGGAAAATCTGGCAAATAAGCAACTTATATTTAAAAGGACCGACTGAGAAAAGGATACCTTAAGCATTCAGGCCAAATACTCCACTTCCTATATTCCAACAATTTGGAAATACACTTTTCGAATGAAATTCCTCTATACACTGGATGGTTGGCATCTTTGGTTCACTAAGTTGTTCCAGTTCCTTTCCACCCATGTGCCAAGCCGAAGTAATGTAATGCTATGCTGTGGTTCTTGGAAATGAAAAGATCACTAATTGGACAGCGAGGCCAACAACGGCAGATTCAAATGTTTTATTACAATGTAGACATTTTTTGGGGTAGAAAAAATTTAATCGGGGAGAGGAGAGAGATAAAAACAGTGTAGGTTCTTTTCATGGGGCGTGAATTTATAATGGGGAACAAAGAAATGGCAGACCAATTGAATAAATACTTTGGTTCTGTCTTCACGAAGGAAGATACAAACTAGGGGACCGAGGGTCTAGTGAAAAGGAGGAATTGAAGGAAATCCTTATTAGTCAGGAAATTGTATTAGGGAAATTGATGGGATTGAAGGCTGATAAATCTCCAGGGCCTGATAGTCTGCATCCCAGAGTACTTAAGGAAGTGGCCCTAGAAATAGTTGATGCACTGGTGGTCATCTTCTAACAGTCTATCGACTCTGGATCAGTTCCAATGAACTGGAGGGTAGCTAATGTAACACCACTTTTTAAAAAAGGAAGGAGAGAAAATGTGTAATTATAGACCGGTTAGCCCATCATCAGTAGTGGGGAAAATGTTGGAATCAATTATTAAAGATGAAATCGCAGCGCATTTGGAAAGCAGTGACAGGATCGGTCCAAGTCAGCATGGATTTATGAAAGCGAAATCATGCTCGACAAATCTTCTGGAATTTTTTGAGGATGTAACTAGTAGAGTGGACAAGGGAGAACCAGTGGATGTGGTGTATTTGGACTTTCAAAAAGCTTTTGACCAGGTCCCACACAAGAGATCAGTGTGCAAAATTAAAGCACATGGTATTGAGGGTAATGTATTGACGTGGATAGAGAACTGGTTGGCAGACAGGAAGCAGAGAGTAGGGATAAACGGGTCCTTCTTAGAATGGCAGGCAGTGACTAGTGGGGTGCTGCAGGGTTCAGTGCTGGGACCCCAGCTATTTACAATATATATCAATGATTTAGATGAAGGAATTAAGTGTAATATCTCCAAGTTTGCAGAAGACACTAAGCTGGGTGGTGATGTGAACTGTGAGGAGGATGTTAAGAGGCTGCAGGGTGACTTGGACAGGTTAGGTGAGTGGGCAAAAGCATGGTAGATGCAGTATAATGTGGATAAATGTGAGGTTATCCACTTTGGTGGCAAAAACATGAAGGCAGAATATTATCTGAATGGCGACAGATTAGGAAAAAGGGAGGTGCAACAAGACCTGGGTGTCATGGTACATCAGTCATTGAAAGTTGGCATGCAGGTACAGCAGGCGATGAAGGCGGCAAATGGCATGTTGACCTTCATAGCTAGGGAATTTGAGTATAGGAGCAGGGAGGTCATACTGCAGTTGTACAGGGCCTTGGTGAGGCCTCACCTGGAATATTGTGTTCAGTTTTGATCTCCTAATCTGAGGAAGGACATTCTTGCTATTGAGGGAGTGCAGCGAAGGTTCACCAGATTGATTCCAGGGATGGCGCGACTGACATATGAGGAGAGACTGAATCGACTGGGTTTTGTATTCACTGGAGTTTAGAAGAATGAGAGGGGATCTCATAGAAACATATAAAATTCTGACGGGACAAAACAGGTAAAATGCAGGAAGAATGTTCCCGATGTTGGGGAAGTCCAGAACCAGGGGTCACAGTCTAAGGATAAGGGGTAAGCCAATTAGGACCGAGATGAGGAGAAACTTCTTCACTCAGAGAGTTGTTAACCTCTGGAATTCTCTGCTGCAGAGAGTTGTTGATGCCAGTTCGTTAGATATATTCAAGAGGGAGTTAGATATGGCCCTGATGGCTAAAGGGATCAAGCAGTATGGACAGAAAGCAGGAAAGGGGTACTGAGGTGAATGATCAGCCATGATCTTATTGAATGGTGATGCAGGCTCGAAGGGCCGAATGGCTTACTCCTGCACCTATTTTCTATGTTCCTATAATCTCAATCGATTTCCTTTTAATCACTAGTCTATATCAAAACATTGTAGGGTCCTCTTCCCAGTTTCGGGCTAAGGTAGAGCAATCTTTATTTTGCATTAAGCCCGTATCTGAAATGCTTGATGCTAACAGTAATAATGTGGTTTATTCCCCAGTTCTAACATCACTCACTTTAATGAGCCCAAAAATAATCGATTTTGGAAGAAAGACAGAGTGGAGACTTCTGTCTAATGTAGAGATACTGGCTGGTAAGATATTGGAAGAAAGCCCTGCTACTATCCGCTTATAATCATCCTCAGTCTAAGACTGATGGCTAATATAGCAGCTTATTCTTGACCTGGAACGTATCACAGAAATTCATCTACTTAATGTCCTCTGTGAGATATCCTCATTATCCTTGCTTCCAAATGCGTCGAAAGGGATTTGGTGCATTGCAATGAAATTGCATCAGGTATATATTTATTTGGAGTCAACTACACTATGCTATTGGAATATTTACATCCCATTTACACGATGCCTCTGTCATGGCAAAAATAGTGATGTTCTCAGAAATTTGCTTTTTTGCACATTAGTTAACTTCAGTGAATTCTGAAATTTAAAATGACACACACAACTCAGATGTTAGATTAAGAAAAGACTGATTCAGAAGTGCTGAACTATAATCTGATGCAACTGTAATCCTTTATAGCACAATGGCCCGAAATTTTCTCTCAGCAGTGAAGGAACGGCTTTCGGCGTTCACCTTGCATACACTTGCCCACAGTCTTTTGCGGGCTTGTCAGTGGAAATTTCTACCAATACGCTGTCTGTTTTAATGCGGCACCCTCTACAGGGGATCTGTGACGTCTGCACAGGGCAAGGCAACAGCGAGGCTCTTCAACCAATCAGATTTAAGAATCCTCGCTGAGACACGCAGGCTATAATTTTGCCGGTGCTCACAGGACGGGTTGGGTGGCAGGTCAGCTGTTAAATTTAAAATGATTTTCCCGCTGTCAACCCACCGCCACGCTACTTTTGAAACATAGAAAATAGGAGCAGTAGTAAGCCATTCGGTCCTTCGAGTCTGCACCGCCATTCAATATGATCATGGCTGATCCTCTCAACACCATATTCCCGCTTTTCCCCCATACCCCTTGATGCCTTTTGTTTCCAGAAATCTATCTATCTCCCTCTTAAATATATTGTGACTTGGCCTCCACAGCCTTCTGTGGTAGAGAATTCCACAGGTTCACCACCCTCTGAGTGAAAAAATTTCTCCTCATCTCGGTCCTAAATTTTTCTATCCCGTATCCTGAGACTGTGACCCCTTGTTCTAGACTTCCCAGCCAGGGGAAACATCCTCCCCACATCCAGTCTATCCAACCCAGTCAGAATTTTATATGTTTCAATGAGATCCCCTCTCATTCTTCTAAACTCTAGTGAATACAGGCCTAGTCGACCCAATCTCTCCTCATATGACAGTCCTGCCATCCCAGAAATCAGTCTGGTGAACCTTCGCTGCACTCCCTCTATGGCAAGTATATCCTTTCTTAGGTAAGGAGACCAAAACTGCACACAATACTCCAGGTGCGGTCTCACCAAGGCCCTGTATAACTTTCCCAGATGTCGGGTCTGTCAACGCTGAACAGACCTGACATGCAGTGGCAGGGGTGGAACTTTAGATCATTATGACCTTCTTAAGAGCCTATTATAAAGAATTTTGAGCTGAACTTGCCATTTCACCAGGTTATCCACAAGGTTCAAATTGCCCGGGGTCACATCAGGTAAGGACGTCGGGAATTGTTCAGCTGTTCACTTTCCAAGATCAAAACCTCTTGCTTACTGCATTTGGAAGGCGCATTGATCTTTATAAAGGTTGCAAGTATTTTGAGCAAACTTTCCATCCAGTGTAATCTCATTTGAACAACCTCTTTCACATTGACAGATTGCTTCTGTCATCTCAAGTTCACCTGCATCTACTTTATTTGTATCGGTGCCCTTGAAACTATCTCACCTTGGTCCTCAGAATCCCACCACGATCAGGCCCAAGCCCAACAGCACCAACAACACCAATCTTCTCCACAAATTACCTGATGCTGCACAGAACACAGGGCATTAGCACCTGATCACATTGCTGCCTGGGAGGCCAGGGATTGCCTCACCATGGCCAGATTTACTTCACTTGACGCTGTACACCTCAGCTGCCACATAATGCTCCAGATTGACACCACCCCACACCTGCACCATAAAGCCTCCCTATAATGTCCAAGCCATTCCTTTGAGACTCATCACCATTGCGGGGCGTACCGTTATGTCTCACCATTCACTGCAATTCATGAAGCCACTTCCAAAGGTGCACACAAATCTGTCCAACAAAGCAAAGTGTTGAAAATAAAGGTTTCATTGTTTGACAGCACATTAACATAAACTTTCCATGAACATTGGCTAAAATACCCAAGTGTGTTGTTAGTAGGTATAATTGGACTAGGATGTGAGCGAGTGTGAGGGGTGGCTAGTGAGATGGGGATGTGATAATGTAAAGAGAGAGAGAGGGATGGGTGGAGGTAAGTTGGTGTGAATAAGGATGTGCAGGAGTAGGGTAGGAAAAGCTGAGTGATGGGGATGTGATGAGTGGCACAGCAGGATGAGGTTGAGCATGGCTCTGCAATAATGTTTCACAATCTACTGAGCTCATTGAAAGGTTTGCACCACTGCAGCCTGGTCCCCTTGATGACACCCCTGCTTATGTCTTCCTGTGCAATGTGCAACTAGGCTGCTTTGATCTCCTGGAGAGGTCTCTTCTGCCCATTGGAAGGGAAGAGAACCTCCCTACATATTGTAACTCCCTCCATAAGCATATGGAGGAAGTCATGGGAGAGTCTGGGTGCAGCCATGCCCCCTTGTGCAGTGCTTGTCAGTGTTTGCAGCACCTCAAGGAAACTGGCTGATGACATCATAATTCTAAAAGGACAAAGGGTGTTCAAAAAACAAGCCTGAAGGCTTTGTGTCTTAATGCAAGGAGTATCCGTAATAAAGTGGGTGAATTAACTGTACAAATAGATGTTAACAGATATGATGTGATTGGGATTACAGAGACATGGCTCCAGGATGATCAGGGCTGGGAACTCAACATCCAAGGGTATTCAACATTCAGGAAGGATAGAATAAAAGGAAAAGGTGGTGGGGTAGCATTGCTGGTGAAAGAGGAGATTAATGCAATAGTTAGGAAGGACATTAGCTTGGATGATGTGGAATCTTTATGGTAGAGCTGCAGAACACCAAAGGGCAAAAAACGTTAGTGGGAGTTGTGTACAGACCTCCAAACAGTAGTAGTGATGTTGGGGAGGGCATCAGACAGGAAATTAGGGGTGCATGCAATAAAGGTGCAGCAGTTATCATGGGTGACTTTAATATGCATATAGCTTGGGCTAACCAAACTGGAAGCAATACGTTGGAGGAGGATTTCCTGGAGTGCATAAGGGATGGTTTTCTAGACCAATATGTCGAGGAACCAACTAGGGGAGAGGCCATCTTAGACTGGGTGTTGTGTAATGAGAGAGGATTAATTAGCAATCTCGTTGTGCAAGGTCCCTTGGGGAAGAGTAACCATAATATAGTGGAATTCTACATTAGGATGGAGAATGAAAGAGTTAATTCAGAGACCATGGTCCAGAACTTAAAGAAGGGTAACTTTGATGGTATGAGGCGTGAATTGGCTAGGCTAGATTGGCGAATGATACTTAAGGGGTTGATAGTGGATGGGCAATGGCAGACATTTAGAGACCGCATGGATGAACTACAACAATTGTACATCCCTGTCTGGTGTAAAAATAAAAAAGGGAAGGTGGCTCAACTGTGGTTATCAAGGGAAATCAGGGATAGTATTAAAGCCAAGGAAGTGGCATACAAATTGGCCAAAAATAGCAGTGAACCCGGGTACTGGGAGAAATTTAGAACTCAGCAGAGGAGGACAAAGGGTTTAATTAGGGCAGGGAAAATAGAGTACGAGAGGAAGCTTGCAGGGAATATTAAGACGGACTGCAAAAGCTTCTACAGATATGTAAAGAGAAAAAGGTTAGTAAAGACAAACGTAGGTCCTCTGCAGTCAGAATCAGGGGAAGTCATAACGGGGAACAAAGAAATGGCAGACCAATTGAACAAGTACTTTGGTTCGGTATTCACTAAGGAGGACACAAACAACCTTCCGGATATAAAAGGGGTCAGAGGGTCTAGTAAGGAGGAGGAATTGAGGGAAATCCTTATTAGTCGGGAAACTGTGTTGGGGAAATTGATGGGATTGAAGGCCGATAAATCCCCAGGGCCTGATGGACTGCATCCGAGAGTACTTAAGGAGGTGGCCTTGGAAATAGCGGATGCATTGACAGTCATTTTCCAACATTCCATTGACTCTGGATCAGTTCCTATGGAGTGGAGGTTAGCCAATGTAACTCCACTTTTTAAAAAAGGAGGGAGAGAGAAAACAGGGAATTATAGACCGGTCAGCCTGACATACCGGTAGTGGGTAAAATGATGGAATCAATTATTAAGGATGTCATAGCAGCGCATTTGGAAAGAGGTGACATGATAGGTCCAAGTCAGCATGGATTTGTGAAAGGGAAATCATGCTTGAAAAATCTTCTGGAATTTTTTGAGGATGTTTCCAGTAGAGTGGACAAGGGAGAACCAGTTGATGTGATGTATTTGGACTTTCAGAAGGCTTTCGACAAGGTCCCACACAAGAGATTAATGTGCAAAGTGAAAGCACATGGGATTGGGGGTAGTATGCTGACGTGGATTGAGAACTGGTTGGCAGACAGGAAGCAAAGAGTAGGAGTAAATGGGTACTTTTCAGAATGGCAGGCAGTGACTAGTGGGGTACCGCAAGGTTCTGTGCAGGGGCCCCAGCTGTTTACATTGTACATTAATGATTTAGACAAGGGGATTAAATGTAGTATCTCCAAATTTGCGGATGACACTAAGTTGGGTGGCAGTGTGAGCTGTGAGGAGGATGCTATGAGGCTGCAGAGTGACTTGGATAGGTTAGGTGAGTGGACAAATGCATGGCAGATGAAGTATAATGTGGATAAATGTGAGGTTATCCACTTTGGTGGTAAAAACAGAGAGACAGACTATTATCTGAATGGTGACAGATTAGGAAAAGGGAAGGTGCAATGAGACCTGGGTGTCATGGTACATCAGTCATTGAAGGTTGGCTTGCAGGTACAGCAGGCGGTTAAGAAAGCAAATGGCATGTTGGCCTTCATAGCGAGGGGATTTGAGTACAGGGGCAGGGAGGTGTTACTGCAGTTGTACAGGGCCTTGGTGAGGCCACACCTGGAGTAGTGTGTACAATTTTGCTCTCCTAACTTGAGGAAGGACATTCTTGCTATTGAGGGAGTGCAGCGAAGATTCACCAGACTGATTACCGGGATGGCGGGACTGACATATCAAGAAAGACTGGATCAACTGGGCTTGTATTCACTGGAGTTCAGAAGAATGAGAGGGGATCTCATAGAAACGTTTAAAATTCTGATGGGTTTAGACAGGTTAGATGCAGGAAGAATGTTCCCAATGTTGGGGACGTCCAGAACCAGGGGTCACAGTCTAAGGACAAGGGGTAAGCCATTTAGGACCGAGCTGAGGAGAAACTTCTTCACCCAGAGAGTGACGAACCTGTGGAATTCTCTACCACAGGAAGTTGTTGAGGCCAATTCACTAAATATATTCAAAAAGGAGTTAGATGTAGCCCTTACTACTAGGGGGATCAAGGGGTATGGCGAGAAAGCAGGAATGGGGTACTGAAGTTATATGTTCAGCCATGAACTCATTGAATGGCGGTGCAGGCTAGAAGGGCCGTATGACCTACTCCTGCACCGATTTTCTATGTTCCTATGTTTCTATGACGCATCATCAAATTACATCATCAGACCCACTTCCTTCAATTGGTGCGGGAATCGCGCTGGGCGAGCTTAACAAACCCAATCAACGGAAAATCATTTCTACAGAGTGGGCTGGAGCCAGCAGCAGGTTTGCGATCCGCCACCTACCCCGGCCGCACCGAACCCACCGAGGCAGGTGAAATCGCGGCCGCAGAGTCTAAACTAGGAAGTATAAATTAGATTTAAATCATGTACAGAGAGCAAAATAAATATTGGGAATGACATATGGGATTAAAAAAAGATAAATGAGATAGACAGAAAAAAAAATGTATTTTAATTTTAATTTAAAAAAAAATCTCCAACATTTATTAACTTCTGAAGGAACTTGTAAAACAATTTTCAGGGCCAGAGAAGTTGTTTGACAGTAAAAGTAATTCTCATTTATCACACGATTAAAAATTCACTTACTCCCGAGTGCACCAGCCCTAACTTTTTGTGGCATTTTTAGTGCTCACCTAATGGGCAAGTACCCAAGTTTATGCCATTACAGTGATTTCAGTACCAAGTATCAGTGAGAACTGCAACAGTCCTGTGGAGGAACACGGTATCTCTGGCAGCAACGTCTGGATTTCCACGCTGAACTCCACATGTGTATTCCAGAAGTTGCTGTCAGATTTCCTCCCTTATAAGGGGGTATGATTAAGAAATTTGCAGATGACCCTAAAATAGGCTATGTGGTTGATAATGAAGAAGAAAGCTGTGGACTGCAGTAAGATATCTATGTACTTGTCAGGTGGGTAGAACAGTGGCAAATGGAAATCAATCCGAATAAGTGTGAGGTAATGCTTTTGGGGAGGTCTAACAAGGCAAGGGAATACACATTAAATGGTACGACTCAGAAAAGTGTCGAGGAACAACGAGACCTTGGAGTGCAGGTGCACAGATCCCTGAAGGTAGCAGGCCAGGTAGATAAGATGGTCAAGAATTCATATGGAATAAACTTGCCTTTATTAGTCGAGGCATGGATACAAGAGCAAGGAGGTTATGCTTGAACTGTATAAAATACTGGATAGGCTGCAGCTGGAGTACTGTGTGCAGTTCTGGTCACCACATTACGGGAAAGATGTGATTACAGTGGAAAGGGTGCAGAGGAGATTTACAAGAATGTTACCTAGACTGGAGAATTTTGGCTATGAGGAAAGATTGGAGATGCTGGGTCTGTTTTCTTTGGAACAGAAGAGGCTGAGGGGAGACCTTATTGAGGTGTATAAAATTATGAGGGGCCTGGATAGAGTGGATAGAAAGGACCTGTTTCCCTTGGCAGAGGGGTCAACAACCGGGGGGGGGGGGGGAGGGTCTTAGATTTAAAGTAATTGGGGAAAGGTTTAGAGGCGATATGAGGGGAGATGTCTTCACCCAGAGGGTGGTGGGAGTCTGGAACTCACTGCCTGAAAGCGTGGTAGAGGCAGAAACCCTCACCACATTGAAAAAATAATTGGATGTGCACTTAAAGTGCCGTAACCTACAGGGCTACGGACCAAGAGCTGGAAAGTGGGATTAGGCTGGATAGCTCTTTGTCGGCCAGCGTGGATGTGATGGGTCGAAATGGCCTCCTTCCGTGCTGTAAATTTCTATGATTCTATGATAACGGTGAGCGCAGTTACCTCAAGTTACTCTCATAGCAAAATCCGGGCCAATAGCTACTGTATTACCATCATCCATCAATTGCACTATATCTTCAAAAAATTTACGAAGTTTATTTATTAATCATAATCTGTCTTTCATAACCCCGTATTGATTTGGAATAATATTGTCTTTATTTCATTGCGTACCTTTGTATTTCACTCTATAACAGACTCCAATATTTTTCCTTCTATAAATGTCAAAATAACAGTTCTGTAATTGCCAGGATTTTGTTTCTGACCTTTTCTTTAAATATATATGGGAATATCTGCAGTCATTTTCCAGTCTTCTGGCACCATTCCTGCCTAGAATAGGTTGCTACAATGTCTGTCACAATTTCTTTAATGGCCCAGAAATCCCAGTCGGCTGCTTCCTGCGGGCGATCAGGTAAAAAATTTAAAGATGCGCACTTACCTTATCCTGCTGCGCCCACGCGAGTTCTCGGTCCTGAGGCCTCCACTGACTGTAGGTCGCAGCACATGCATGTCAGGACGTGCGCAGGGCTGGAGCTGCAGTCACATGGCTCTGGGCAGCCAATCCAGGTAAAGTATATTCTCATTCATAGTAATGGGAATTCTGTAAGTTGGCGTTCCCATTATTATGAATGAGAACCTCCCACTCCCCCCGCCCCCCCAGCACATAAAACTCTTATAGAAATCAGAAAAAATACACCATATTTTTATTCATTTAGTTATTTATGTATTATTACAACAACAAAAAATTCCGATTTTTAAAGTTTTAAAAATTATGGTTTAAAATAAACTTACTGTAGTGGGGAGGAGTTTTAACAATAAAATGTGTTTTTAAATGTTATTTTATAATGTTTTGTGAACTTTAAATCTCTTACGCCTGTAAAAGTAGGCTATGTGCGTGCTTTTATTAGGCACATGTTTTCAGGACCTCCGCTGGGCAAGATATGGGTAAATACCGCAATCTTGCCTATGCGAATGTCCTCACTCCCGAGATACAGAAGATATGTCAAGCTCCAGCTTGACATATAGGGAAAGACGGTTTTCAGCGCATGTACATTGTCCACTGAAAACTGGCTTTTGCGATGCCTTCCCGGGTCCATACACACTCAGTACAGACCCGGGGAGGCCAGGATTTCTGGGCCAATAGCTCTTGGATACGCTCCATTTAGTCCTTTTACTTTGTGAATATTCAAGTACCTGTATTCCAGTTTGCAAATGACGATTTCATAGCTGACTTCGATTTTCTTTGTGAACTAAAATTAATTTGTCAAAAAGGACAAACACCATCCCTTTTTATGCAGAAAGCTGTTCTAGAAAAAAAATACAGTGAAACGTTTGGTTACGTCTCTTTCCATTCACGCTGACTGAACTCCCTGATCTTTGACTGACCCCAGAATATTCCTTTCAATTTCCTTTGCAATTTTCTCTTTTCCTTCCATATTACTTCATAGCACATTTTAATTTAAAAATGCTGTGTAGAGACTATATTGTGTAAGTCAGGGAGAACTCTGCTAAATAAATTGTTAAAGTAATTTGCCTCAGTATGCCCCAAACCTCGTTACAGCCAATGAAGTACTTTTGAAGTGTCGGCACTGTTGTAATGTAGGAAACACCGCATCCAATTGCGCACAGCAAGCTCCCACAAACAGCACTGTGACAATGACCAGGTAATCTGTTTTAGTGGTGTTGGTTGAAGGATAGATATTGGCCAGGTCACCAGGGATAACTCCCCTGCTCTTGTTTGAAATAATGTCGTGGGATCTTTATGTCCACCTGAGAGCAGACGGGGCCTCGGTTTAATGCCTCTTCCAAAAGACGGCACCTCCAAAAATGCAGCATTCCCTCAGCAATGCACTGGAGTGTTAGCCTAGATTTTTATTTTCAAGTCCTTGGAGTGGAACTTGAACCCACAACCTTCTGACTCAGAGGCGAGAGTGCAACCCACTGAGCCCCGGAATGAGGGAATGATTGAGGAAGGAGGAAAGGAAGAGGAAGAACGAGTGAAAGTAGTCTTACAAGATTTAAAAGTTCAGAATTTTCTTTGAGGATACATGTTTGACACTTGTAATATAGAAACATAGAAAATAGGTGCAGGAGTAGGCCATTTGGCCCTTGAACATAGAGTTGCATAGAATATTTGACTAAATTAGCACTAAAATAGGTCTGCTTCTGATGAATCTAATTGGGCTCAAACGCCTGTAACAGAAAGGATGCTTCATTTAAAATAGCAATCAGCTGCACATCCTGCAGCATAGCTTCCACAAATGTTCTTGGTGCTAATTTGAATCGTACAATGACAAGATTATTAAAAGAGAGAATAAAATAGTTTCAGTCCCCCAAAAAAGCGAACAGAATTTATAACGCGGTAAATTCATTACTATGGAAATTAAACATATTCAGCATCAGTTAAATCTACATTAGGCCTTACAGGGGGACACAGTAAAAAATGCAACATCCATCCAAGCCAGCACTCATTGTCTGTGTTACTGATTACAGTTCATTTCCAGGCTGGTTTATATGAGGAACTTCTGGAATTAATTTTTATAGGGCTACCTACATACAAACACTGCCACCATCCCCTCAACAGCTCCCCTCCACCCACCCCCAGTGCCCCCCTCCACCCCAGTCCACAATTGATACCATAGAGGAACTGATACAGAAATAAATAGATGTACAAAAACAAATCTTTATACTAATAAAATGCATTTATTCCTGACTGGGCTGAACGTATTTCGGATTACTTTAGCCATTTATTTTGAAACAGCATGCTTCCCAATTTATGCTGCAAACCTAATGCTAGCTACAACTACCTGATTGAAAAGAAAAATTGAAATAATCAGAAATAAAGTCTATCCACAGAATAAGCGCAGAATGTAAAACCGAAGAAAAAGAAAACTGAGACACCAAAGCATGAAAGGAAAAGATCTTTGATGAAGCAGGTGGGGCCAAAAACACTTACCTGAGGAAATCCTGCAGTGATGCCCTTGGTCTGTGATAATGGACCTCCAATAATGACAACCATCTTCCTTTGTGTTAGGTATGACTCCAGCCACTGAAGGCTTTTCCTTTTTGACCTCCATTGTCTCCAGTTTTGCCATTCCTCACTGCCATTCTCAGTCAAATACTACTTTGATGTCAATAGCAGCTATTTAACTTTCCTCCAGCATTCAGCTCTTGCATCCATGTTTTGACCAAGGCGATGATGTGATCTGGAGCTAACTGGCTCTGGTGGAACTTAAACTCAGTGCCAGTGAGCAGGGTTTTTGTTTAGCTTAATGGCATTATTGATGATCTCTTTACTAATAATTGGTAGGAGGCTGACCAGGTGGTAATTGGCCAAGTTAGATTTATCCTAGTTTTTTTTGTGGATAGGAGGTAACTGGGCAATTTTTCACATTGTAGGGAAGATGCCAGTGTCATAGCTGTACTGGAACAACTGGGCTAGGGCAGGCTGAGTAGTGTCATTCACTTGGCACTTTTGGGTGAAGACATTTGCAAACATTTTAGACTTGCCATTCACGCGCTAGGCTTGACCATGGATGAGGACGGAAATGTTCATGTTAAAGTTAGTTGTTTTGTTGTTTACTAGCATTCTTGACAGGATGTAGTTGGGCTACAGAGCTTTGCTCGAATCCGTTAGTTGTGGAACTGCTTAGCTTTATCTATAGCCTGTTGCTTTTGGCGTTTGCCAAGCAGTTAGTCTAGTTTAGTAAATTCATTAGATCCATACTCATTCTAAGGTATGTATGGCGCTGCTCTTGGTACACCCTTTACATTTAACCAAAGGTTGGTCTCCTGTGATAGAAACATAGAAAATAGGTGCAGGAGTAGGCCATTCGGCCCTTCGAGCCTGCACCGCCATTCAATAAGATCATAGATCATTCCCTCAGTACCCCTTAGTGATCAAGGAATGATTGATATCTCAGGCCATGAGATTACAGATTGTGATAATATACAGTTCTGTTGCTACTGATGGCCCACAGCCCATATGAGTGCCTAAATTTTTTGCGGCTAGATTTTCTTAACAGTGAACTTTGTATAGATAGTTTACAACTAGGTGGGTTTGAGGGAGAATTAAGAGTCAAACACATAGGGCCCAAGTTTCCACATGATTCGCGCCTGATTTTTAGGAGCAACTGGTGGAGAACGGACTATTTTGAAATCGCAATTCTCCACATTTTTTTTTCTGCAGTTCTAGTCAGGTAGAACAGTTCTAGTTTAGAACAGAATTTTTTCTTCAAAAGGGGGCGTGTCCGGCCACTGACGCCTGATTTGAAAGTTTCCACAGTGAAAATGTACTCCAAACTAAAGTAGAATGGAGCCAGTGAAGATTTTTGTAGAACTGAAAAAACCTGTTCTACACATTAAAAAAACAGGCGCAGGTTACAAATTAGGCATCCAGAACGAGGGGGGAGGGGGGAAGGGAACTCATTAAATTCGACAATAAATCCTTATTTATACTTCTACAAATATTACACAAATAAATCCAACCTGAATAAACATTTATAAGCCAAGAAAAGATTAAATAAACCATCTTCCTACCTGTGTGAAAGTGCTTCAGCCAGGGAGAATTCTGCAGCCGTTCGTGCCGCTGAGCGGGAGGGGGAGAGAGAGAGAGGGAGGGAGAGAGAGAGAGGGGGGGGGAGGGAGAGAGAGAGAGGGGGAGGGAGGGTGAGAGAGAGGGAGGGAGAGAGAGGGGGGGAGGGAGGGACAGAGAGAGAGAGAGGGGAGGGAGGGAGAGAGGTGGGGAGGGAGGGAGAGAGAGGGAGGGAGGGAGAGGGGGGGAGGGAGAGAGAGAGAGAGAGAGAGGGAGGGAGGGAAAGAGAGAGAGGGGAGGGAGGGAAAGAGAGAGAGGGGAGGGAGGGAGAGAGAGGGAGGGAGGGAGAGAGAGGGGGGGAAGGGAGGGAGAGAGAGAGAGAGGGAGGGAGGGAAAGAGAGAGAGGGGAGGGAAAGAGAGAGAGAGGGGAGGGAGGGAGGGAGAGAGAGAGAGAGAGAGAGCGGGGGGGGGAAGAGAGAGGGGGGGAGAGAGAGAGAGAGAGAGAGCGGGGGGGAGAGAGAGAGCAGTGGGGGGGGAGAGAGAGAGAGGGGAGGGGAGAGAGAGTGGGGGGGTGGGGTGGGGAAGGGAGAGGTCAGGTCGGATCGGATCCAGTCCGGGAGTCGGGAGTCGGGTCCAGTGGGGGGGGGGGGGGGACGGGTCGGGGAACAGGAGCGCGGGTCGGGTCGGGTCAGTCGGGGGGGGGGGGCAGCGGGTGTCGGGTCGGGGCGGGGGGGCAGCGGGTGTCGGGTCGGGTCTGGTCGGCGGGGGGGGGGGGGAACGGGTCTCGGGTCGGGGCGGGGGGGCAGCGGGTGTCGGGTCGGGTCGGGGCGGGAGCAGGGGTCGGGTCTGGTCGGCGGGGGGGGGGAGCGGGTGTCTGGTCAGCGGGGAGCGGGGGGAGCGGGTGTCTGGTCGGCTGGGGGGGGGGGGAGCGGGTGTCGGGTCGGGTCTGGTCGGCGGTGGGGGGGGGGGGAGCGGGTGTCGGGTCGGGTCTGGTCGGCGGGGAGGGGGGGGGAGCGGGTGTCTGGTCGGCTGGGGGGGGGGGGAGCGGGTGTCGGGTCGGGTCTGATCGGCGGTGGGGGGGGGGAGCGGGTGTCGGGTCTGGTCGGCGGTGGGGGGGGGGGAGCGGGTGTCGGGTCGGGTCTGGTCGGCGGTGGGGGGGGGGAGCGGGTGTCGGGTCTGGTCGGCGGTGGGGGGGGGGGTGGGGGGGAGCGGGTGTCGGGTCTGGTCGGCGGGGTGGGGGGGGGTGGGGGGGAGCGGGTGTCGGGTCTGGTCGGCGGGGTGGGGGGGGGTGGGGGGGAGCGGGTGTCGGGTCTGGTCGGGAGGAAGCAGGAACTGGCCGTGGGAGGAGCCTTATTCACGCAGCCCCAGTGAGGCCATTCAGCCAGGGCTAGGGGCTGCGTGCTTCGGGCCCCTCCCACACAGTTCGGCGCCTGGAACTACTGCACTTACGTGCCGACTGTAGCGCGCATGTGCAGAGGTCCCGGCACTGCTTTCAGCGCCGGAACCTGGCTCCGCCCCCCCACAGCTCGTGCTGGCTGCGCCGAGGGCCAGAGGACCTGCAAGTAGGTGGAGAATACCGAGGATTTTTTTAGGCGCCGTTTTAGGCGCGAAAAACGGGCGCCCAGCTCGGAGGGGCGCCCGTTTTTTTTCTTGTGGAAACTTGGGCCCATAGTGTGGGACTGGAATCACATGGACATCAGACTGAGTAAGGTGGCAAGCTCTCTTCCCTGTCGGACTTTAGTGAACCAGTTGGGCTTTTATGACAAGCATGAAACAATCTGTTTATTTTTCTTGCCCACAAATGACCAGATTTATTGCATTGAATTCCTACTTGGTATCCACTTCCCCTGTTCTTAGGTTGCTTTACTACATTAAATGCTTCAATTTTTCTTTTCAATCAGTGCAAGTTGTACTTTTAAAAGCACTGTACTTGCAAACATGGATATGATAGATCCTCACTGTATTATTCAAGCAATATCTTTTGCACAATGCATCATCTCACACTGTTGTTACTGGTGCCTGCCAACATGACCTGCAGCCGTATTTCCCAGCAGTCCAGTTGCAGACTTCTTATGATTCTCTCCAGGAAGCCGCAAGCTTCCAGTATAAACAGTCTTTGATATGCAAAGCAAACCTGGCACGCAGCTTTTTTTTAGATACTCAGATATTCCTTCCAAGAGCTCCTTCAGGCTACACCTCAAAGGCATTCCTTGCAGAACTAAGTGCCCAAAGCTCTTGATTGCACAAAGAATGCCAATTTATATGATAAATACATCTTATATGGCTTCGCTTAACTTGCATTTTCAAATAAAAGATGGAGGAAATAAGATTCAAAATGTCAGTGACCAAACGAAAACGGTTCAGATTCAATCATTTCCAATTTAAACTTATTTTTATGTTTTACTAATTTTTGACACTGGCCAACAAAGAGTTCAGAGACCAGATGCAGATCCAGCTGAGGGAATTGTTCTTTGACAATATGACCCTCTCTATTCTGTAATTGAAAATAAAAAGAAATATTGAGAAATAAACCTTTTTAATATAAAGAATTATAAGTAAAATATGTCTTTCAATGTCCTGCTGTATATTTTTCCTTTTGTTTTATTTCCACCCCCCCCTCTTTCCGGTAAGAAAATGCCTGAAATTGTTTGGCAACTTTCCTAATGGCATTGCTGAGATTGGTAACTCACTGCATGAGCCGGTACTTATAGCCATTACTTTGTCAACCAGTGTATTCCTCTTCTTAGGCAGTGCCCCGGAGCCGAGAATTACTTGCTTCCACACCAAAATTAATTCTAAGGTAACTGATGAGACCAATGCAGGCCAGGTCCCGAACTTCATTTGAAAGGGTGGAAGATGCCTATGTGTGAATTCTTTTAATGTTGCACACCAGCCACCACACAGACTTGAAAGAGCAAGGTCTTGGTCCAGTGGCAAGGGAATCCAAGACGACTGGAGACCAAGCTCTGCCGCATTTGCCTAGCACCACACACACACATATTCCTACTGCCCCCTCCCTCCCTCAGGTCCTCTCTTTCTGCTTTTCAGAGATCGCAGGGTAGGTAAGCGCATTAATCTTGGAGCAGCTTGCATATTTGTCCATAGAACACTGACAGGGGCCCCGGGCCCCCTGGCCCCAGCTCCAGCATGAAGCTTTCTCTCCAGCCATTCACACCTTGGTCATTGGTTACCACGCAGGACCCAGAAGAGGTTAACCACGGGCCAGCAACGAGGTCGGGGCCCAGGAAAGGTTCACCATGGGCCAGCAACAAGGTCAGGGCCCAGAAAAGGTACAGCACGGACCAGCAGTGAGGTAGGGACATGAGCCCAGCCAGCAGCGAGTATATTATATAGCAACGCACTGTGCTTCCCTAGTGCAATCTATTTCAATGAGAACCAAACTATAGGAACATTTCCAGAGCCTGGTTGGATCTCTCCCGTTGCTGTGCATGTGGGTTTGGAAGTGAATCAGCTGTAAAAATAGCGAAAATACACAGCGCGTTGGGAACACGTTGTCATCCCACCACCTCACGCCTTTAACTCGGCCACGTTAGCTAGTGCGCAATGGACCTGATCGGGAGAGGCAGGCGACCTAATTAAAGTCACTAAATCCTTGTTATCAGACCCGTAAGACAGTTTTTAACTGCAGCTTCTGAATTTAACGCCATGAGCATTGGAAGCACACAGCTCGGGAACCTCGCCTGTGAAGGGGAGACGGGAACTCAGTGGCCATTGTGTGAGGGCTATAATTAACAGCTGGGAATACCCCATAAATACCTGACACCTCATTAGTTACCTAAGGGAACGGCTGTTGCAGGTCATTTCTGCAACCTAGGGAGCCACTCTCACCCCATTGCTAGTCAGTATTAGGACACTGAGGATTGACCCTCTGATCGTTACTGACATCTACTACATCAGCATGGGTACCGCTTATACTCTCTCACTTTGGTCCGCAGAATCAGACCAAGATGAGCACCACCAGCCACACCAGCAGCAATCACAACAGCAGCCTTCTCCTCAATGGCAATTGCTTCACAGGAGAGAGGGAGGAGCCACAGGGCTGCACAGTGCCGGAGGCAATTCCCCCAACACAGGGTAGGTATACAGGCAGTGGATGAGCTTCCTCAACTTGATTGAGCAGTCATGCTTTAGATGGTTCAGGCTATTGTGCCAGATCATCGCAGACATTTGTAGCTTTCTGGAAAAAGACCTGTATCCCAGAGGACCTGGTGGACACTCTTTGCCAGTGCCTGTCAAAGTCACACCACCCTCAACTTCTTCGCCTCAGGTTCCTTCCGGGGATTTGCAGCAGACATTTGCGGCATTTCACAGTTGGCCGCCACAGATGCATCACACAGGTGTCATGTTTGACAAGTCAGCCAATTATATCAACTTTGCCACTGATGAAGCAAGCACTCAGCTTTGCCACTGTGGCTGGCTTCCCACAGGGCATCATCGACTGCACACATGTGGCCATCAGGGCAACCCATCATCACCCAGGAGTGTTTGTGAACTGTTATGGCTTCCACTCCCTCAATGTGCAGCTCCTCTGCAACCAGAAAAAGATCATGCATGTGTGCGCCAGATTCCCTGGCAGCTGTCATAACTCTTTGGTACTGCACCAGTCCACCCTCCCTCAGCTCTTCACACCTTCAAACACACTTACCGCCTGGCTGCTTGGAGACAAGGGCTATTCACTGAAGACTTTGCTCGTGACCCCCTTGAGGATGCCAAGTATTGAGGCCGAGGAATGTTATAATGACAGCCACATGTCCACCGGATGTGTCATATACCAGGCAATAGGCATGTTGAAGATGTGCTTCAGATGTCTTGACAGGTCTGGAGAAGCCCTTCAGTGCGCATCAGCCAGGGTCTCCAGAATCATCGTCGGCTGCAGCGCGCTGCACAACAGCGAGGATTGGAACTGCAGGAGGAGCAAGGCGCACAGCACGCAGCCTCTTCAGAGGAGGAGGAGGATGAGAAGGAGGAGGTCAAATAAATGGAAGATGAAGAGGAGGAGGAGGAGGAGGAAACTGAGACGCAGATGCCACAAGCAGTGGTGCACATTTCTGCCTGGGAGGCCCAGGATGGCCTCATCATGTCCAGATTTACTTAACTTGATCCAATGCAGTCACATCCCTTCCATATCCCTGTACTAATTTTCCCCCGTTCCCTCAAGAGCACCATAAGGTGGCTGCAATGGCCAAGCCATTGCTCTCACCCAAAAGCCTAATGTTCGAGGTTAAATAATGTGTCACCATTCACTCCAAGTAACAAAGCCACTTCTAAGGTTTTCAGCAAAAATGGACAGGACCCGAAAGTGCTGCAAAGAAAAACATTTATGTGTCAAATCAAAACTTAGCATTAACATGTGTTGCTACACCCTGCGCATCAAGTTTTGTGTCATTTTTCATTCATGTAGTTGAGAATTAAGGCCATAATTAAGACTTTTCACTGAATAAATCATAGAAATAAAAACTGTAAGAACTAAAGAAGATGTTCTTTAAATAAATCGCTACATGATCATTTAAGAAAAAAGTAAATGTGATTTCTTTTCCCCCTTTTCTCCTACAATCTACAGTTTGATGTCACCTGGCCTCTACCTCATTTTCAACCTCATCTAGCTGAACAATGCGATATTTCCTGACAATCTATTGTGGTTGTGTGAATTTCTTTTTCAGATCAAACTGACAGCAGATCCAGTTCCCCAAGCCATTCTCATGAATACTATAGCAACAACACAGTAGTTACAGTATCCAAAGTCTATCTAAGCCTAAATTCAGCATCATGAGATGCCAGGTAGACCAGAGTTGTATAACAGCTCCTGTACAGGTGCAGAGCATAAATAGAGTAATAGTGGACAGTTCAGTCAAAACCTGTACTGAACAGACAGCATCATGAGAAGAAAAGATAACATTTCTGCACTAATCTAATCTTATCGTACATGAGCTATATAGTAGTCTATGCATTATTAGAGACATGTTATAAAACACCCCGTCAAGAGCCCTCAGGACTCTTTTGGAATGGAGACAGGAAGAATAATTTGAGTTTCTATCAGGTTTGTTGCCACGGTCTAATTCCTTTGCCTGGCAAAAAAACGTTTGTCAGTATTTGCAAATTGAGTTTATGGGGAGAGATTGGTTTGCTGTTGAAAGCCACAGAAAAGATAGGTATAGGCATACTGTCATTTGTAACATGCTGGGACAATGATGAGATTACCAAGCACACAAATCAATTTACAGGCAGCAAAAGTCACTGAAAAGGTCAGGGCATTAGTATCTGTTTCTGGACTGATCAAAATACACTCTTCTGCCAAACTCATTGATGAATTACATAACGCCTCCATGCCAATAGCCCACATCTTACTCATGTGCCCTGATAGCCGCACAAATATTTTTCTCACTTCCACAGTTGCGACATCTCGAAAATACAGAGACATTGGCAGTCATTTTACTCCATCGTTTTGCTTTCAAAAAAAATCTCTCATCCATTTATGAAATCAGAAAAATACAATGAGAGCAACAAATGAGGCACACTTCACCTTCCAATATGAGATATATTTATTTCCACTCCATGATTTTCTTGTTTGACTTACCCAGTGAATGTCATGGAAGAAAATTAAAATCAGATTTCAGAGAGGCAATAAACATCCTCCATCAATTTTATATGGTTCAGTGTCAAATTTAATTTGATAACACTCCTGTGATGCGCCTTGGGACGTTTTACTATATTAAAGGTGCGATATAAATTCAAGTTGTTGTTGTGGAAATAAAAGTCTAACATCTTCTATCATAACAAGAAATGTAATGTTAATGTTTATAACCAACTAGGTATTCCACTCCACTCCTATTTTTCATACGTAGAATATATTTCAATACATTTTGAATAATTCAGACCTTACCATCCTTGTAATTTTATTTGCGAACCCTGAGGTTGAAATATTGTTTGGTGCTTGAAATCTAGCCAATTTTTCAAATTCTTTGTCAAATCACAAACGCCAGAGGTCACCTTGCACACATCAAGGATCACTCTGCGCCAATGCTCTTAGCCAAAAGGCCGAGAGCCACCGCACCGTTCCTGGAAGTACTGCAATACCAGGTTCGTGCCATGGAGGTGGATGGGTCAATCCACCCCACCCACCTCCTAGCCATCTGTATCTAATTTGAAAGCAGTAATTCTACTAATTGCAGGAGTTGGGGTTGGGTTACCAAATAAAATAACTGGGAGACTATTCATTAGAATGTGAAGAAGCTCAGATTACTGATCAGTGTAGGATGGAATGCAGTTGTTAATTGAGGTAGAAGAATGCTGATAAGCATTTAAAGAGCCGGACTCCTGATTAGAGCAGAGGGGAGTAGGGCTGGGTTGGAGTTACTGAATAGAGCAGGATTGAGGTTACTATTATGTTTTGTCTGGTTGAATGAGTCTAGATAAGATTCATTGCACCCTTGGGAAAACAACAGTTACTTTCACTGGATGTCCAAATGCCTCCTGTCCCTCCACAGGTATACACTTAAATTGAAGAGAAATAGGATTGAGCAAAACTGTCATTTGAAATGATTTGAATTCCCTCAGCATCAAAAGTAGTCTGTTTTGAAGCTAAATAATAAGAGTAAGATGCCTTCAAAATGTCAACATTGCTTCTCATTGAAGACTGTGTTTTGCTGCCACACTGGATAAGGAGCAAGTGGTTCTTAATAGGCCATTCACACCAAAGTCTGTCATTGTCAATACACAGCCAGGCAACAGGGGAGGGGAAAGAGAGCAGACCACCAACAACTAATTTTTGTAAATCCTCTCATATGATTAGACCTAATTTAGCATATCAGCAACAGTTGGCTGGATATATACAACGCAAAAAATAACTCCTGATGCAAGATCTTGATTTAAACCTTAAAAATTGCTACTTTCAATCTGCAAACTTACTTTCTTTTAAAACAATTCTTTCGTCTTTTAATTTCAAAACTCTTATGCTGTAAACTTGCAGGGTAGGGAAAATAGGAACACTTCATGTTAAGGGATTAACATTAAAGTTAGAATTCTTTTGATTTTTTTGTGTAACTCTCTCATGCTCAATGTTGCTGCTGAGGTGCACGGCCATGCAGTGGTGTGGAAGTTCCGCACAGGCCACTCAATGGCTTTCAATGGAAATAACTGCACATGCGCGAAAAATTGAATGGGCCCGTGCACCAAAAAAATTACAGGGAACATTGCTCACGCCTACATTATTTTCTTGAATTGTGTCTCCTCACACTATGCATCATGCTGTAGTAATAGCTGCCCTCCTGTATGGATCAGAGGCATGGACAATGTACAGAAAACACCTCAAGTCGCTGGAGATATATCACCAACGATGTCTCGCAAGATCCTGAAAATCCTCTGGGAGGACAGGTGCACCAACATCAGTGTCCTCGTCCAGGCCAACATCCCCAGCATTGAAGCACTGCCCACACTCGATCAGCTCCGCTGGGCAGGCCACATAGTTCGCATGCCAGACACGAGACTCCCTAAGCAAATGCTCTATGGGAGCTCCTTCATGGCAAACGAGCCAAAGGTGGGCAGCGGAAATGTTACAAGGGCACCCTTAAAGCCTCCCTGATAAAGTGTGACATCACCACAGACACCTGGGAATCCCTGGCCGAAGACCACCTTAGGTGGAGAAAGTGCATGCGAGAGGGTGTTGGGCTCTTCGAATCTCAACGCCGAGAGCGTGAAGAGGCCAAGTGCAGACAGTGGAAAGAGCTTGCAGCAAACCGGTCCCACCCACCCCTTCCCTCGACAAATGTCTGTCCCACCTGTGACCAGGTTTGTGGTTCTCGTATTGGACTGTTCAGGAGTGGAAGCAAGTCTTCCTCGATTCCGAGGGACGGCCTATGATGATGATGAGAGAGATCAGTTGCGTAACCTGTGCTCTGTTATCTGCAAATGGAACTCTGGAACCAGTCACTACAAGGTGAGCAAGGGTGACTAGGGGCTAACTCGAATCAGCACTTCCCCATAACAGTGAGACGGAGATAGGTAACCCACATCCCAACTCTCCGAGGTACTGGCCATTGGTGCTCCAATGCACTGCTCTACTGCACCGGAGTTTTCTGAATGCAATAAGGTTAAAAAAAATTTTGTTATTACTTGAACACAGTAACAGTAGATTTTCAGCTTGCTGATCGGGTGTAAAACTGGCCTAACGGATTGGCCGCCCATCTTAGAAACCACTCAATTCTTCTTTTCAATGAAATAGAATTCAAAATGGTGCAAAAGGCGACTGATGCACAATGCGAGGTTCATGCTTGGGTGGCAAGTTGAAATTCTATTCCATAGTGCATGGCAATATTCTTGCCAAACTGTTTACTTCGGTCAAAGCAAAGACTTGGGTCCAAGATCTGGATAAACGGCAGTGATATCAACATAAGAACATGCCTCAAGATCTTTTAAAGGTTATGAAAAACTGCTGGAATATCAACCATGTAAATGAGATGCATTGTGTTTTATAACAAATTATTCAAGACTTTCTACCTTTTCAATTTCTAAACTCCAAGCTCTGATTAACTTCTACCTTACTTCCTTTAGCACTGGAATCTGCTTGTTAAACCTTAAAACCCACTATGAGTTGACCTAAAGAACAGATTTTGCTTCACTAAATGTCAGTAAATATGTAATTGTACTGTTCTATTGAATTACTATCAGCTTCAAGCTTTCAAAGCACAGGTTACTGAGAAAAATTGTGCTATAGCTGTCCAGTTTTGAAACAGAATGTCAGTACTAATGGGCAAGAGAGGTAAAATGCTGTAGCATCATATGACACCATCAGAAAAGGTCAGAAAGATTCAAGAATGCACTTTCAGAGCGTATAAATGGAACACAAACAACTTTTCCATTGTATTTTCCTTAAACACGAAGGCTACAATTATATGTAGAATAATAGATACCTGGGAGTCAATTATAGGCGTTAATGTAACAGAGCAGTTCTGATCGATTATATATAGAATAATGAATGTTAGAAACTAAAGATGCCTAAAAATGTATAAAACTGATACGAATGCTGTGTTTTAAATCATTGTTTAGAACTGGAGATGAAGTGTCTACTCAGAATGCTTAGAAATGCTAATGTTTTGGTACCCTGCTGAGATATTAAAAACGATAGATAATGCACTATGACAACCATTTTCTCTGGTTTTCAAGTTAAAACGTCAGTTTTGTTTATGTATCTTAAGACAATTTGTTACAGAAAGACTTAGTATGGATGTAAGTTGAGAGAGTTAATGTAAACATGTTGCTATGTCGTAAAGGAGGTAACACTCTGAAACGAGCAGTTTTCTGGTTTGGGCTACAGGATTGTACCCGGATGAATAGGGACAAGAGAGATGAAATGCTTTCCACAGGAAGAAACCCTGGGACAATATAAACATATGGCCAAGCAAATCATAATCTTTAGGATGGGCTTTGAAGAAATAGAAGCCTTATTGGATATTAAATTTTATGAGAAACTTCTATAGGTCAAAAGGTCTTGCCAATATTCCAGGGTCAGGCCCATCCCTAAAAAGAGAATAAAAGTAGCCTCCTCAAGATTGACCACACAAATGATGTTAGGGGAGAGTGAAACAGAAGTTGCTTTACCGCAGGAAACTCTAGACAAAGAGAAAGAGGCTGCAAGCCAGAGAACTGCTCACGTGTGCCAGCCGTTTGTCCGATCGGAATCAGCATCAACTATTGTTAAGTTGTATGTTTTTGCTGTATAACTAATGTGTTATATTCCATCCTAAACTCTGATTAAACACAATATATCCACCAGATCGGTTTACAGTCGATCCTGATTATTAAAGTGATCAGAGATAGCCTTAACCTTGGCTATTTCTAACAAATTGGTGACCATGGCAGGATTGTGAAAAGAGTTATTGTGGAGAAATGAGTTGGAGATGGATTTAGTCTATAACGTCACCATAAGGCGTCTGGTGGGATGACTGGGTAGGAAACCTCATAAATGGGTGCGTTTCGACACCGAAACCAAAAACGGAATGGCGGGTACTCATTGCAGAGATAAAATCATGAGCAGCCTTTCCGAGGTTATCGTAGTCATCCAAGAGGATGGATTTAGTTATTCCAAGCATTTGGATACGATAGTTCCCAATTGAATGAGAAAATGACTAAACTTAAGGAAGCCGGATAGAAACTGGCTTACACAACCCACTTCTGTGTGAAGCATGTAAACGAGAAGCATAAAGAGCAGGAGAGGGTGTGGGAGATAAACAGAAACAAAGATGTACGAACGCATCTGAGAACTCAGCAAAGAAAAAAAAGAGGCAATTAGAGAATAAGTTGCTGAGACGACAATTAAAAGAAAAGAAAATGAATCCGACACGGAAGCTTCAACTTTTGTGCCGAGAAAGATAAAACATAACATTTGTTGAGTTAAAAGGTATCTTAAAAGAGATGCTGGCATTTCAGTTTGTGTGAAAGTCTGTCTTTAAAAAAAAGGTGTTGTTACGTTTGTTTTTGCTCCACCATTTTTCTGTGCAAAAGCTCTTTATCCTTTGTGTGCTGTTAAGTTTATTAATTTAATTAAAATGTGTGGTTGTGTAAAAAATCAATTCGAATTGTAACAAAGCACTGCCTTCTTAATTTGTTTACTGAAAGTTTTCTTGAAATTATAAATTATAAAAAACCGATTTACATTGTGGCCACGGTGAAATTCTGCTTATTAAAAAAAAATTGGCAGTATTTGAATTGGAATTTTGAGACATTGGAGGTGATTCTCCATGTTAAATATTTTGGTTGTATTCGAAAATCTTGGGTTTGGAAACCTTTTTAAAAGAAGTAATATTCAAAAGTTTAGAAACAATCTAAAATGCTGTTTTCTTCAATGAGAGACAAAAAGTGCTTGAGGTGGGGAGTCGAGATAAAATATGGAAGTTACCTTGTAAATGAATTGCAAGCACTTGTGTCTCTAATGTTAAGACACCATGTGAACTATCAAGCTTGGCAATCACTTGTTTCTGAAATTGGAATTAATAATTGATAAAGATAACTTGATACAAGTTGCTGTTTCAAGCACTCGAGAAAGGAAAATCTAACTGAAGTTTAACGGGTTAGTTTTGCAATAAAATAAACGGGTTGAGAACAATCTAGGTGGTCCTACTAATTGCTGTGTATCGAGAAAAAGTTTGTGGGAAATAAAATTGAACATTGATAAAACCTGTCAATGTGACAATACAGTTGTTTGGATTTGTGATAAATTGGAAATGATAAAATGGACTCAGGCACAATATAGATGGTTGTAAAGAATTTAAAAAAAATGTTAATCTTGAATATTATATTGGATGGTAAAGTTACTCCAGAGATCATGAATATGAATTGTAATTAATGGGATGCCTACTTAAGTTGTACGATAGAAACAGGAAAATTACACTGCCAAATAAATGTTTCTAACAATTCTCATGAAAGTCAAGAAAGTGTAATTAAGAATATGTTTTTATGTTTCTAATAGTAAATCGATAGCTTTCTCTTGGAGACATTTGTGTCCTTGCTAATGAACTTTTTAAGAAAATTGTATTGATAGCCTGGTCACTACCCGAGACATGCATTGTAAGTTGAGCAAAGATCTCCAGACAATTTTTGATAAGATTACCTGAAAGGCCGAGATGGCTTGTATGCAGAACTGCTTATGTGCGCAGCCGTTTGTTCGATTGGAATCAGTATCAACTATTGTTACGGTCGAATGTTTTTGCTGTATAACTAATGTGTTATATTCCATCTTAAACTCTGATTAAACACAATATATGTACCAGATTGGTTTACAGTCGATCCTGATTATTAAAGTGATCAGAGATAGCGTTAAGCGTGGCTAATTCTAACAGAATACCTGACAGGCTATAAACTAATCGAGGTTTAATAGTTAATGTTTAGAATAGTGCTAGTAATACTGCTTATGAGACAGCTCAGATGACATTACAAACTATGAGAGGTCCCCATAAGAAATAGAGAGACAATCTGTGGGAATATCCCTCAGGAAGTCACTTTGGGTCACTTGTTAACTGCCTTCTTAAAGTATGGCATTTGCAGAGGCTTGAGACCAGTGACCAAATGTAGCAAGGCTTAAAGAAAGTGGACAGTTGAGAACCAGCCTAGTGCTGGTCGTATAATTAATAAAGCTTTCATTCTGTTAGTGCTCTCATCGACATGAAAATCACTGCATATCTTTTTCTATGGCTGTTTGACATAAGCCCCCCATTGCTTTATTATGGTGCCAGTTGGTAGCACTCACGCCTCGGAGTCAGAAGGTTTTGGGTTTAAATCCCACTCCAGAGACAGATCTGGGCTTACAGTGCAATACTGAGGGATTGCTGCACTATCAGAAGTGCCGTCTTTCAGATGAGATGTTAAACCGAGACCTCACCTCCTCTCTCAGGTGGCACTATTTCAAAGAAGAGCAGGGGAGTTTTCCCAGGTATACTGGCCAATATTTATCATTCAATCAACATCACTAAAAAATTAGATTATCTGGTCATTATCAAATGACCTGCTGACACTGTTCAAATTCGCTGCTGTGTTTCCTGCATTACAATAGTGAGTACACTTCAAAATTACTTCATTGGCTGTAAGCACTTTGGGACATCCTGAGGATAGCAACCTTTCTATACTATCTCCTTTACTCATTTTAAAAAACATTTTCTTCTCCTTGCTCACTTTACCTAACATTGGCCCCAAGTTTTGACAGGATTTGCTCCTGATTTTTAGGAGCAACTGGTGTAGAACGGAGCATCTTAGAAATCGGAATTCTCGTCATTTAGTTTGCTCCAGTTCTAGTCAGTCAGATAGAACAGTTTCACTTTGGAACAGAATTTTTTTTTCAAAAGAGGGCGTGTCCGGCCACTTACGCCTGTTTTCAAAGTTTCGTCAGTGAAAACTTACTCCAAACCAACTTAGAATGGAGTAAGTGAAGATTTTTGTACGCTCGAAAAAACCTTGTCTACACTTTAGAAAATCAGGCGTAGGTTACAAATCAGGCGTAGGGAATGGTGGGGCGGGGGGTTTAAAGGGAAGTTTACAAACATTAAACACTTCAGTTTTACAAATAAAGAGCCATTATCAATAATAAATGATAAATACATCAATAAATCAACCAATAAATCAATCAAAAAAAATTAATAAGAAATAATTTTTTTTTAAATCAATAAATAAAACATTTTCTACTTACCGACTGCAGCACCGGGAGCCCTCCAACAGCGTGCTGGGATGCCCCCCCCAGTGTGTCTCTGTCAGTGTCTCTAACTCTCTGTCTGTCTCTCATTCTCTGTCTGTCAGTGTCTGTGTTTCTGACAGCGAGGGGAGGGGGAGGAGGAGGGTAGAGGGAGAGAGGGGGGAGCAGAGGGAGGGAAGGGGGAGGGAAGGGGGAGGGATGGGGGAGAAGGGGGAGGAAGGGGGAGGGATGGTGGAGAAGGGGGAGGGATGGGGGAGAAGGGGGAGGGATGGGGGAGAAGGGGAGGGAAGGGGAGGGGGGGAGAAGGAGAGGGGGGGAGAAGGGAGAGGGGGGGAGAAGGGGAGGGAGGGGAGGGGGGAGGGGGGAGAGGGGGAAGGGGGGGAAGGAGATGGGGAAAGGAGATGGGGAGGGGAAAGGATATGGGGGGGGGCGGGGAAGGAGAAGGGGGAGGGAGGCTGAGTGGGCCGGGCCCGAGACTTCGGGCAGGGCCCGTCCCCAGCACCAGATTTACAGGTAGGTGGCGTTGGGTCGGGTCGGGGGGAGCGCGGGTCGGGGGGGGGTGGTGGGAGGGAGGTTGGTTCGGTTCGGTTCGGGTCGGGGGGAGGGAGGGAGAGGGAGGTCAGGTCGCGGGGAGGGAGGTCAGGTCGGATCCAGTCCAGGGGCGGGGGGGAAGCGGGAGTCGGGTCAGTGTCGGTGTCGGGTCCGGTACGGAGGTGGGGGGCGGGGGGGAAGCGGGTGTCGGGTCGGGGTCCGGTCCGATCCAGAGGCGGGGGGCTGGGGGGAAGCGGGAGTCGGGTCGGGGTCGGGTCTGGTCTGGGGGCGGGGGAAGTGGGAGTCGGGTCGGAGTCGGGGTCAGGTCCGGTCCGGGGGCGGGGGGCGGGGGGGAAGCGGGAGTCGGGTCGGGTCCAGTCCGTGGGGTCGAGTCGGGTCCGGTCCAGGGGCGGGGCGGGGGGGAAGCGGGAGTCAGGTCGGGTCCAGTCCGGGGGGTCGGGTCCGGTCCGGTCCGGAGGTGGGGGACGGGAAGCGGGAGTAGGGTCGGGTCCAGTCCGGGGGGTCGGGTCGGGTCCGGTCCAGGGGTGGGGCGGGGGGGAAGCGGGAGTCGGGTCTGGTCCAGTCCGGGGGGTCGCATCGGATCCGGTCTGGAGGCGAGGGACGGGAAGCGGGAGTCGAGTCAGGTTGGGAGGAAGCAGGAGCTGGCCATGGGAGTAGCCTTATTCACGCAGCCCCAGTGAGGCCATTTGGCCAGGGCTACGGACTGCGTGCTTCGGGCCCCTCCACACAGTTTTGGGCGCCTGGAGCCACTGCACATGCGCGCCCACTGTAGCGCGCATGTGCAGAGGTCCCGGCACTGTTTTCAGCGCAGAGACCTAGCTCCGCCCCCCCACAGCTCGTGCTGCGCTGCGCCGAGGGCCAGAGGACCAGCAGGGAGCTGGAGAATCTGGAAGTTTTTTTTAGGCGCACTTTGTGGCGCGAAAAACGGGCGCCCAGGTCGGGACTGCGCCGTTCTAGGCGCGGCTCAAAACTTGGGCCCATTATGCTGGATTTTCAAAATGTTTCAATAGGAAAATGGGTCTGAATGTCAGTTTGTCCAGAGGTTTAGACAGTACAATATTTAAGTTAACTTTGCCCCCGGTTTACAGACCCTTTGCAGATATGAAGCAATGCTGCTGCAGCAATAAAGTCCAAAGCCAAATGTTAAATGCCATTAAATACAATATAGGAAGAGGGTACATAATCCTTCCATAATCCTCAAAGTAGATACTGAATCATCATCAAGAATTTTTCTCACTTATTTACAGGAATTGTTGCTGGTGAGACATTAATTATTGCATTTTGCATATTATCAAACAGATCAGCCAACAAGTAATGCCATGGAATCCCATGCTGAGGCTGACCATCAGTTAGATTGAAAAGGTTCTTCTCAACCTGTCTGCAGCCTTTGACACAGTTGACCACACCATCCTGCTCCAATGCCTCTCCTCTGTCGTCCAGCTGTCTGGGACTGCACTCGCCTGGTTCCATTCTTATCTATACAGCAGTAGCCAGAGAATCACCTGCAACAGCTTCTCTTCCCACTCCCACACCATTACCTCTCGTGTCCCCCAAGAATCTATCCTTGGCCCCCTCCTATTCCTCATCTACATGCTGCCCCTCAGCGACATCATCCGAAAACACAACATCAGGTTCCACCGTACACTGATGAAACCTAGCTCTACCTCACCACCACCTCTCTCGATCCCTCCACTGTCTCTAAATTGTCAGACTGCTTGTCCGACATCCACCCTCTAGACTTGACTATTTCAACAGCACTCTTGCTCAGCCTCCCATCTTCCACCCTCTGTAAGCTTGAGGTCTTCCAGAACTCCGCTGCTCATGTCCTAACTTGCACCAAGTCCCGTTCACCCATCACTCTTGTGGCTTCATTGGCTGCTGGTTAAGAAATGCTTCAATTTTAAAATTCTCACCCTTGTTTTCAAATCGATCCATGGCCTCACTCTCCATCTTTCTGTAACCTCCTCTGGCCTAACAACCCTCTGAGATATCTGCGCTCTTCTAATTCTAGCCTCTTGCGCATCCTCGATTTTAAGTGTTGCACCATTGGTGGCCATGCGTTCAGCTGCCAAGGTCCTAAGCTCTGGAATTCCCTCCCTAAACCTCTCTACCTCTCTCTCCTCCTTTAAAACGCTCCTTAAAACCTACCTCTTTGCCCAAGCTTTTGGTCAACTGCCCTAATTTACAACAGTGACTACATTTCAAAAAAGTACTTCATTGGCTGTAAAGTACTTTGGGACATCCGGTGGTCATGAAAGGCACTATATTAATGTGAGTCTTTCGTTTCCTTTTTAATATCTCCTTATGTGGCTTGGTGTCAAATATTGTTTGATCATGCTCCTGCGAAGCGCCTTGGGACGTTTCACTACATTAAAGGCACTATATAAATGCAAGTTGTTGTTCCTGCTAGAACTAGTCCTTAGAATACACCTCTACAGCATACACAGGAGAATATTAGCTACCTTGTTGTAATTTTTCTCAATTGCCATCTCAAACAGGAGGTGAAATACAAGCTCTTCAGGATTCTATTACTGATTTATTCATCAACACAAGAGATGTTTTGCTGAATAAGGCAAATTCTGAGACAGCTCAAAAATGTGGAGCTGTTTCTTCTCACATCAACTGTTCCAGCATCAATCTCAATGGGATTAGCTGAGTGTATTAAAGATCATTAAATCTGGCCATACAAAATGTGCAAGAAAGGGAATCCTCTATGTATTAAAGAGTGTGAATTCCTTTATACATAACCCCAGCTGTGATACACGACCAAGTGTGTTCCTTTCCCACAACAAACACATTAATACTCCCAGGATACAAACTGCTGCACACAGACATACACATATGTAACAGACACTCTCCAGATACCTCAGTGGTTAAATGCACTGTCCAGTCAACATGTTTTGAGCCACATGGACTAGGAAGATCTCAGGTTCAACCTCCTTCTCTGTACTGCGTTAACTAATTTTAACTAAGTTGTCACAATAATTGGCCTCTGTGTCCATGGCCTACAGAAAATATAAGAACATCAGAACACAAGAAATAGGAACAGGAGTAGGCCACATGGCCCCTCAAGCCTGCTCTGCCATTCAATAAGATCATGGCTGATCTGATCTTAGCCTCAACTCGACTTTCCTGTTTGGTCCCCATAACCCTTGATTCCCCTATAGTTCAAGAATCTGTCTATCTCAGCCTTGAATATATTCAATTACTCAGCTTACACAGCTCTCTGGGGTAGAGAATTCCAAAGATTCACGACACTCTAAAAGAAGAAATTCCTCCTCATCTCTGTCTTAAATGGATGACCCCTTATTCGTAAACTATGCCCTCTAGTTCTAGATTCCTCCATGAGGAGAAACATCCTCTTAGCATCCACCCTGTTAAGTCCCCTCAGAATCTTAAATGTTTCAATAAGATCACCTCTCATTCTTCTAAACTCCAATGAGTACAGGCCTAACCTGCTCAACCTTTCCTCATAAGACAACCCCATCATCCCAGGAATCATTCTAGTGAACATTCTCTGAACTGCCTCTAATGCAAATATATACCTCCTTAAATAAGGAGATCAAAACTGTACACAGTACTCTAGGTGTGGTCTCACCAATGCCCTGTATAGCTGTAGCCAGCCTTCCCTACTTTTATAATCCATTCCTCTTGCAATAAAAGCCAACATTTAATTTGTCTTCCTAATTACTTGCTGTACCTGCATACTAACGTTTTGTGTTTCATGTACGAGGACACTCAGATCCCTCTGTACCACAACATTCTGTAGTCTCTCTCCATTTAAATAATATTATGCTTTTCTATTCTTCCTACCAAAGTGGATAACCTCACATTTTCCCACATTATACTCCATCTGCCAAATTTTTGCCCACTCACTTAACCTATCTAAATCCCTTTGCAGGCGGGGGGTGAGGGGGCGGTGGGGCGGGGGTGGGGTAGGGAGTGGAAGTACAAATCAATCAGGGTTCTCTCTCTCCCAAATTATATATGCTGCTGGAAACAGCATGTGTGGGTATGAACGTCTGGGAAGACTGGATGTCTTCACTGTCCCCGGCACCCACTTCTTCCCCCCATGATCAAATGGCCTGCTGACACTGTTCAAGAATGACCACTTCACTTGCTGCTTTTGGAATCATATCTCACCATTCTGAGAAAGGGAGAAAAGGAGAGAAAAATCTGGGATGGAATGAACAAATTCAGCACATACATAGAACTGATGAGGTATTCATTTTGTTGAGTATTGGAGACATCATCATCATCATAGGCAGTCCCTCGAAATCGAGGAAGACTTGCTTCCACTCTAAAAGTGAGTTAGTTCATAGGTGACTGAACAGTCCAATACGGAATTACAGTCTCTGTCACAGGTGGGACAGACAGTTGTTGAAGGAAAGGGTGGGTGGGACTGGTTTGCCGCACGCTCCTTCCGCTGCCTGCGCTTGCTTTCTGCATGTTCTCGGCGATGAGACTCGAGGTGCTCAGCACCCTCCCGGATTCTCTTCTCCATTTAGGGTGGTCTTTGGCCAGGGACTCCCAGGTGTCAATGGGGATGTTGCATTTTATCAAGGAGGCTTTGAGGGTGTTCTTGAAACCTCTGCCCACCTGGGGCTCGCTTGCCATGTAGGAGTGTCCGAGTAAAGAGCTTGCTTTGGGAGTCTTGCATCAGGCTTGCGCACAATGTGGCCTGCCCAATGGAGCTGGTCGAGTGTGGTCAGTGCTTCGATGCTGGGGATATTGGCCTGATCGAGGACGCTAATGGTGGTGCATCTGTCCTCCCAGGGGATTTGCAGGATCTTGCGGAGACATCATTGGTGGTATTTCTCCAATGATTTGAGGCATCTACTGTATATGGTCCACATCTTTGAACCATACAGGAGGGCGGGTATCACTATAGCCCTGTAGACCATGAGCTTGGTGCCAGATTTGAGGGCCTGATCTTCGAACACTCTCTTCCTCAAGCGACCGAAGGCTGCACTGGTGCACGGAGACGGTGTTGAACCCCGTCGTCGATGTCTGACCTTGCTGATAGTAGGCTCCCGAGGTATAGAAAGTGGTCCACATTGTCCAGAGCTGCGCCGTGGATCTTGATGACTAGGGGGCAGTGCTCTGTGGTGGGGTCTGGTTGGTGGAGGACCTTTGTCTTACGGATATATAGTGTAAGGCCCATACTTTTGTACGCCTCAGTAAAGATGCTGACTATGACTTGGAGTTCAGTCACTGAATATGCGGCGACGCAAGTGTCATCTGCGTACTGTAGCTCAACGACAGAGGTTGGGACGGTCTTGGATCTGGCCTGGAGATGACAAAGGTTGAACAGGTTCCCACTGGTTCTGTAGTTTAATTGTTGAGTATTGGATACAGTATTATTTTAACTACCAGTGGAAAGTGAGAAGCAGTTAAGAGCCTGTATCTCCTCTGTGAAGCCCTAACAATGAATTAATGGATTGTTTTACCTACGCATCTCTCTATCATCATTAAAGAGCTGCTTGCTTTTTTGAAAAGATGTATGAGACAGTGCATTTAAACAAGATTTTTGGTCATTTTAAAGTTATTATACTGAAATAAGGATATTTGACAGGGGGTGTTAAAGTAGTGCATTGAGATAAGCAATTATTCATATATTATAGATATATTTATCCTCAGATGAAACACATCTGTAATATATTTAAAATCTACGTCTGTACTCACTTAGAATCATAGAATGGTTACAGCACAGAATGAGGCCATTTGGCCCATCAAACCCAGGCCGGCTCTCTGCAAGAGCACTTCTGCTAGTCCCACTCTCCACCCTTTCCCTGTAGCCTTACAATTATTTTTCCTTCAGGTACATATCCAATTCCCTTTTGGAAGCCACGATTGAGTCTGCCTCCACCACCCTTTCAGGCAGCGCATTCCAGATCGTAACCACTCGCTGTGGAAAAAAGCTTTTCCTCGTGCCGTCCTTGGTTCTTTTGCCAATCACCTTGAATCTGTGTCCTCTGGTTCTCAACCCTTCCGCCAACGAGAACAATTTCTCTCTATCTACTCTGTCTAGACATATCCTACGGATAGTAAAAGCTTTTACAGATAAATAAAATGGAAAAGAGTGACTAAAGTAAATGTTGGTCCCTTAGAAGATGAGAAGGCGGATATAATAATGGGAAATGTGGAAATGGCTGAGACCGTAAACAATTATTTTGCTTCGGTCTTCACAGTGGAAGACACAAAAACCATGCCAGAAATTGCTGGTCACAGTAATGTGGGAAGGGAGGACCTTGAGACAATCACTATCACTAGGGGGGTAGTGCTGGACAGGCTAATGGGACTCAAGGTAGACAAGTCCCCTGGTCCTGATGAAATGCATCCCAGGGTATTAAAAGAGATGGCGGAGGTTATAGCAGATGCATTCGTTATAATCTACCAAAATTCTCTGGACTCTGGGGAGGTACCATCGGATTGGAAAGCAGCTAATGTAACGCCTCTGTTTAAAAAAGGGGGCAGACAAAAGGCAGGTAACTATAGGCCGGTTAGTTTAACATCTGTAGTGGGGAAAATGCTTGAAAATATCATTAAGGAAGAAATAGCGGGACATCTAGATAGGAATAGTGCAATCAAGCAGACGCAGCACGGATTCATGAAGGGGAAATCATGTTTAACTAATTTACTGGAATTCTTTGAGGATATAATGAGCATGGTGGATAGAGGTGTACCGATGGATGTGGTGAATTTAGATTTTCAAAAGGCATTCGATAAGGTGCCACACAAAAGGTTACTGCAGAAGATAAAGGTACGCGGAGTCAGAGGAAATGTATTAGCATGGATAGGGAATTGGCTGGCTAACAGAAAGCAGAGAGTCGGGATAAATCGGTCCTTTTCGGGTTGGAAATCGGCGGTTAGTGGTGTGCCACAGGGATCGGTGCTGGGACCACAACTGTTTACAATATACATAGATGACCTGGAAGAGGGGACAGAGTGTAGTGTATCAAAATTTGCAGATGACACAAAGATTAGTGGGAAAGCGGGTTGTGTCGAGGACACAGAGAGGCTGCAAAGAGATTTAGATAGGTTAAGCGAATGGGCTAAGGTTTGGCAGATGGAATACAATGTCGGAAAGTGTGAGGTCATCCACCTTTGGAAAAAAAACAGGAAAAGGGAATATTATTTGAATGGGGAGAAATTACAACATGCTGTGGTGCAGAGGGATCTGGGGGTCCTTGTGCATGAATCCCAAAAAGTTTGTTTGCAGGTGCAACAGGTAATCAGGAAGGCGAATGGAATGTTGGCCTTCATTGCGAGAGGGATGGAGTACAAAAGCAGGGAAGTCCATCTGCAACTGTATAGGGTATTGGTGAGGCCGTACCTGGAGTACTGTGTGCAGTTTTAGTCACCTTACTTAAGGATATACTAGCTTTGGAGGGGGTACAGAGACGATTCACTCGGCTGATTCCGGAGATGAGGGGGTTATCTTATGATGACAGATTGAGTAGACTGGGTCTTTACTTGTTGGAGTTCAGAAGGATGAGGGGTGATCTTATAGAAACATTTAAAATAATGAAAGGGATAGACAAGATAGAGGCAGAGAGGTTGTTTCCACTGGTCGGGGAGACTAGAACTAGGAGGCACAGCCTCAAAATACGGGGGAGCCAATTTAAAACCGAGTTGAGAAGGAATTTCTTCTCCCAGAGGGTTGTAAATCTGTGGAATTCTCTGCCCAAGGAATCAGTTGAGGCTAGCTCATTGAATGTATTCAAGTCACAGATAGATAGATTTTTAACCAATAAGGGAATTAAGGGTTATGGGGAGCGGGCGGATAAGTGGAGCTGAGTCCACGGCCAGATCAGCCATGATCTTGTTGAATGGCGGAGCAGGCTCGAGGGGCTAGATGGCCTACTCCTGTTCCTAATTCTTATGTTCTTATGTTCTTATGTTCTCATGATTTTGAATAACTATCAAATCTCCTCTCAAACTTCTTTATTCTAAGGAGAACAACCGCAGCCTCTCCAGTCTATCCACATAACTGAAGTCCCTCATCCTTACTTCCTTTCTACAATACCTTACTTCTAGTTGTTAACTATATATATTGCAAATTCCTCACAGTTATGATTGAAACTATCTATATAAACTTGTCCCACTGAATTACATCCTCCTGCCTGTGGCAGTGCTTCAGTTTTGTCTCCCAGCTCCTCAACCAGTAGGAGTGCTACACTTAACAACAATAACTTGTATTTATATAGCGTCTTTAACATAGTGAAACATCCCAAGGTGCTTCACAGGAGTATTATAAGATTTAAAAAATTGACACCGAGCCACATAAGTATGTTTAAAGGAGCGTCTTGAAGGAGGAAAGAGAGGTAGAGAGATGGAGAGGTTTAGGCAAGGAGTTCCAGAGCTTGGGGCCTAGGCAACAGAAGGCATGGCCACCAATAGTTGAGCGATTATTATCAGGGATGCTCAAGAGGGCAGAATCAGAGGAGCTTAGATATCTCGGGGTGGGAGGGTTGTGGGGCTGGAGGAGATTACAGAGATAGGGAGGGGCGAGGCCATGGAGGGATTTAAAAATAGACACTCGAACCAACTCTGCTCCCCAAATTGCCCCAGGTTTTGCTATTTAACTATAAATAATATAAAATCAAAATATTATGTCAAAATCAAGGTCAGATGCATGACTTTAAAATGGGGAGTGAATTACGTCTGCGGGTCTTCGTCATCATAAGTAGTCCCTCAGAATCGAGGAAGACTTGCTTCCACTCTTAAAATGAGTCCTTAGGTGGCTGAACAGTCCAATACGAGAGCCACAGTCCCTGTCACAGGTGGGACAGATAGTCGTTGAGGGAAGGGGTGGGTGGGACAGATTTGCCGCTCGCTCCTTCCACTGCCTGCGCTTGATTTCTGCATGCTCTCGGCGATGAGACTCGCGGTGCTCAGCGCCCTCCCGGATGCACTTCCTCCACTTAAGGCGGTCTTTGGCCAGGGACTCCCAGGTATCAGTGGGGATGTTGCACTTTATCAGGGAGGCTTTGAGGGTGTCCTTGTAACATTTCCTCTGCCCACCTTTGGCACGTTTGCCATGAAGGAGTTCTGAGTAGAGCGCTTGCTTTGCTGGTCTTGGTCCAATTATCTCACAATCTCGAAAGCCACTTCATCTGAAGACTGCTCTCGGTCTTGACTCCCCGTGTATAACACAATGGAAGATCGACTAGTAATATTTATAAATAAATTTTTGAGCCTTTAAATTAGAACTTTAACCTGAATGTTCACGGTTTTTCTTCCACCTTCGCATTTTACTTCCCTATCCTCTTCAACACTTGTCTTGTCACACACTACTTGGTAGCTGAGAAAGCAGTTCTGGCAACTCACTCTAGGCATTGTGATAACCATCTTTTATACAATGTGCTTCCTCCCACACTTTGCTTGCTTTTCAGGTTTCTTGTTTCTTTTTCATTCTTTTGAAACTTAGTCAAGTAGAAAATCCTCCTTTGAAGCCTTACCACTGTGGTAAATGTTACTCCTTTACTGAAGCAGCTGATTCTAGTCATTCGGTGCAATTACAAACTTCAATATTGAACTATTATATTGTTGTATTACTCTGAATGGTATGGTGTGGTTCTCCATTTCCACAGAGCACTACTCAGTGGCTGATTTTAGCTACTACAGCTGTACAACAAAATAACATTTCAAGATAGATGGAAATTGAAATAGTGCCCATTGGCATGAATCTGGTATCACGACAATATCATGAAACATAATATCTCATCAGTCTTCCAAAGGAGAATTTTCAGCTGGTCCTAGATAAAAGAACAAAACGCATTCCACACTGCAAACTATTGGTAATTTGATCCATAACTGGTAGCAATTATTCTTGGTAGAGTTCAACAGTTCAGTCAATCCATTTTGTCTCGAGGGCAGCTACATAGTCCTGTTCACTTTAAAGTAAAATTAAACAGTACTACAAAACCTAGCACCACTTGCAGACTATAATCAACCATTTCCTGCAGTCTTTTCTCCCTATTGCTTCTGAAAGCAGTGACTCATGCTGCTGTGTGATTCCATTGGTGTCCGCAGCCCTCTGCCACTTCATTCAAGTGGCCAATCTTCACGTGTGACTTTGGGGAAGGAGGTTGGCAGGCTATGCAACAATGGAGTGTTGGGGGAGGGAGGGTGCCATGGCTTAGCCTAATTACTTCTTCATTCTTTGATGTCTTATGCACTTTCCAGCAAGGGTCATTGGATGGGGATAATGAGTGGTAACCCTCATGGTTTTTCCCATCTCTAGGCTGAGGACACCTCTTTCATTCATTCACAGGATGTGGGCATCGCTGGCAAAGCCAGCATTTATTGCCCATCCCTTAAAAAGGTGGTGGTGAGCCACCTTCTTGAACCGCTGCAGTCCATGTGGTAAAGGTACTCCCACATGTTCCTACGTAGGGAGTTCCAGGATTTTGACCCAGCAACAATATATTTCCAAGTTAGGATGGTGTGCAACCTGGAGGGGAACTTGGAAATGGTGATGTCCCCATGCGCCTGCTGCCTTTGTCCTTCCAGGTGGTAGAGATCGCGAATTTGAGCGGTGCTGTTGAAGAAGCCTTGGCAAGTTTCTATAATGAATCTTGTAGATGGTACACACTTCCCAGATGAAAGAGTGCCCATCAATATTGCAGCAGAGAGAGTGGGGATGAGTTGTATACCAGTGACAGAGAAGTGAAGGATGTGTGTGAGTACGTACAACTGAAGACAAGTTGAGGCGAGGCTATGGAGGGATCTAAATGAAAGCAGAAGAATCTTAAAATCAATTATTGGGGCATGGAGAACCTGAGTAGCTCACCCAGAGAATACAGGACTTTGAGCAGGTGAGGCAATACTGTCCATGCTAAAATTTATTATTGTTACCATTGATCCTTCAGAATATCTCCAATATCAAAATTCCCAGAAAAACAACAATATTACGTCACAGGACATTGACATCAGGAGACTTTCTGTTAAATCTCTGATAAAACCCCAACTTTCTGTCACACCGAGGTTAACGCTACCCAATAATGAAGTGCACAAGCACACTGAGAGTCCCCATGTGAGCAACAGAAGCCTCCATCAGCTCTACTGAAGCCTCTGGGGGAGCACCTCGTAGGAACAGTAGAGTGCGGAAACCTTATCAGAAGAAAAGCACCCTGGGTTGAGTACTTGGGTGTCAAGAGACTTTAATTCAATCTTATTTTTAAATAAACGTGTTATGTCTTGGATAAAGAGTCAGACTAGATACTGCAAGCTCAAAGTAAGTGTGACCGTAGTACTTTATTACAGATCTCAGAGTGCCGCTCCAGCCTGTGAGGCCTCCTTATATACGTGCTCCCAAGGGATTGTGGGACTCGGTGGATAAGCTCTCTGGTGGTTAGACATGATAGTTACAGGTTTACATACATAACAACACTCCCCCCAAAGTCAATAGTGTAACTATTTACAATGTGAGTCGATCTGGGGCATTCCTTTCCCTGGTTGATTGTCTCTGTGCAAATTTTGGTGTTGGTGAGTCGTTTGTTGGGCCTTCACTGGACTGCTGGGGGTGGTGAGCCTTGCTGGGCTGCTGGGGGTGGTGAGTCTTGCTGGGCTGCTGGGGGTGGTGAGCCTTGCTGGGCTGCTGGAGGTGGTGAGCCTTGCTGGACTGCTGGGGGTGGTGAGCCTTGCTGGGCTGCTGGGGGTGGTGAGCCTTGCTGGACTGCTGGGGGTGGTGAGCCTTGCTGGTCTGCTGGGAGTGGTGAGCCTTGCTGGACTGCTGGGGGCGGTGAGCCTTGCTGGTCTGCTGGGGGTGGTGAGCCTTGCTGGACTGCTGGGAGTGGTGAGCCTTGCTGGGCTGCTGGGGGTGGTGAGCCTTGCTGGGCTGCTGGGGGTGGTGAGCCTTGCTGGGCTGCTGGGGGTGGTGAGCCTTGCTGGACTGCTGGGGGTGGTGAGTCTTGCTGGGGGTGGTGAGCCTTGCTGGGCTGCTGGAGGTGGTGAGCCTTGCTGGGCTGCTGGAGGTGGTGAGCCTTGCTGGGCTGCTGGGGGTGGTGAGCCTTGCTGGGCTGCTGGAGGTGGTGAGCCTTGCTGGGCTGCTGGAGGTGGTGAGCCTTGCTGGGCTGCTGGGAGTGGTGAGCCTTGCTGGACTGCTGGGGGTGGTGAGCCTTGCTGGGCTGCTGGGGGTGGTGAGCCTTGCTGGGCTGCTGGGGGTGGTGAGCCTTGCTGGGCTGCTGGAGGTGGTGAGCCTTGCTGGGCTGCTGGGGGTGGTGAGCCTTGCTGGGCTGCTGGGGGTGGTGAGCCTTGCTGGGCTGCTGGAGGTGGTGAGCCTTGCTGGGCTGCTGGAGGTGGTGAGCCTTGCTGGGCTGCTGGGGGTGGTGAGCCTTGCTGCTCTGCTGGGAGTGGTGAGCCTTGCTGGGCTGCTGGAGGTGGTGAGCCTTGCTGGACTGCTGGAGGTGGTGAGCCTTGCTGGACTGCTGGAGGTGGTGAGCCTTGCTGGGCTGCTGGAGGTGGTGAGCCTTGCTGGGCTGCTGGGGGTGGTGAGCCTTGCTGGTCTGCTGGGAGTGGTGAGTCTTGCTGGGCTGCTGGGGGTGGTGAGCCTTGCTGGACTGCTGGGGGTGGTGAGCCTTGCTGGACTGCTGGGGGTGGTGAGCCTTGCTGGGCTGCTGGGGGTGGTGAGCCTTGCTGGGCTGCTGGGGGTGGTGAGCCTTGCTGGTCTGCTGGGGGTGGGAGCTTTGCTGGGCTGCTGGAGGTGATGGGTTCTGCTTCGTGGTCAACCGCTGGAGATCACTAATGAAAGTGCCCCTGCCCTTTTTTGGCACAACTACCTGATTGCCACATAGGAGGCAGTCTGCCTGTATAGACATTTCATCTTTGCACCGCTGGTACGGCATTATTTCTTCCTGCATCTCGAAGGGGACACTAGACCAACTCCCGTGGAGCACACAGTTTTTTACTAAGTACATTAAGGGGTCCTGGCTTGTCCAGGTTCTAATCTGTCAGGCGGTAACAAGTGATTGCTCACTCTCGAATGCTTCAATTACCACAACTAAATCTGCAGGCTGTGCCATCTCCACCCTGGTGGTTGGTAATTGTAGCCTACTGAGAGCATCGGCACAGTTTTCTGTGCCTGGCCTGTGGCGGATGGCGTAATTGTATGCAGACAATGTGAGTGCCCATCTCTGGATGAGGGCTGATGCATTCGTATTTATCCCTTTATTTTCAGAAAAGAGAGATATAAGCGGCTTATGGTCGGTTTCCAATTCAAATTTGCAACCGGTTGCAATTTCCCAAATTCATTAGCTTGTTGCAATACAGTTATGTTACATTTCACATCAGGAGCCCAGGTCTCAGAGCCCTTTGTACAAAGTCACAAGCCATCACAACCGACCCCGTACGACGATGCATCACATGCTAGTACCAAACGTTTACATGGATTGTACAACACAAGCAATTTGTTTGAACATAACAGCTTCCTAGCTTTCTCAAAGGCATTTTCTTGGCTTTTACCCCATACCCATTCATCTTTACTCAGTAAAGAGTGCAGGGGTTCCAACAATGTGCTAAGACCCAGTAAGAAGTTCCCAAAATAGTTCAGGAGTCCTAGAAACGATCGCAGCTCCATCACATTCTGTGGTCTCGGTGCGCTGTTGATTGCCTCCGTCTTCAAATCGGTGGGCCTGATTCCGTCCGCCACAATTCTTCTCCCCAGGAACTCCACTTCAGGCGCCAGGAAAACACACTTCAAGCGTTTTAGCCTGAGCCCCACACGATTAAGCCGACTAAGAATCTCCTCCAGGTTCTGCAGGTGCTCGACAGTGTCCCGATCTGTAGCCAAGATGTCGTCCTGGAAGACCACGGTGTGTGGGACCGACTTTAGCAAGCTTTCCATGTTCCTCTGGAATATCGCTGCAGGCAATCGAATCCCAAATGAGCATCTGTTGTAAATGAAAAGACCTTTGAGCGTGTTGATGCAGCTGAAGCCTTTTGAAGATTCCTCCAGCTCCTGTGTCATGTCGGCCAAGGTCCAGTCCAGCTTCGTGAACGTTTTCACTCCAGCCAGCGTCGCAAATAGGTCATCTGTCTTTGGTAGTGGGTATTGATCCTGCAGTGAGAAACGATTGATAGTTACTTTGTAATTACCACAGATTCTGACGGTGCCATCTCCCTTGAGGACTGGAACAATCGGACTGGCCCATTGATTGAATTCGATCGGCGAAATGATGTCCTCTCGTTGCAGCCTGTCCAGCTCGGTCTCCACCCTCTCTTTCATCATGTAAGGTACTGCTCTCGCCTTGTGATGGATGAGTTGCGCCCCCAGAATCAAATGGATCTGCACTTTTGCTCCTTGGAACTTCCCGATGCCTGGTTCGAACGGCGAAGTGAACTTGTTTAGGACCTGGGCACATGAGGTTTCGTCGATGGATGAAAACGCTCGGACGTTGTCCCAGTTCCAGCGTATCTTTCCCAGCCAGCTTCTGCCGAACAGTGTAGGGCCATCATCCGGTACCACCCAGAGTGGTAAATCATGCACCGCTCCATCGTAGGAGACCTTTACGGTAGCACTGCCAATTATGGGAATCAGTTCCTTTGTGTACGTTCCAAGTTTGGTACAAATGGGAGTCAGGACTGGCCTTGAAGCCTTGTTGTACCACAACTTATCGAAAGTCTTTTTACTCATTATGGACTGGCTTGCGCCCGTGTCCAGCTCCACGGACACCGGGAGTCCATTTAATTCAACCTTTAGCATTATCAGGGGACACTTTGTGGTAAATGTGTGCACCCCACATACCTCTGCCTCCTCGTTCTGAGGCTCTGGTTCGTCATGATCCATCGTGGATCTGTTCTCCTCTGCAACATGGTGGTTTGCAGGATTAGCAGGGTTTGTAGCTCGCCTGCACATATGATGGAGGTGTCCCATTGTTCCACAGCCCTTGCAAACGTATCCTTTGAAGCGGCATGAATGGAATCGATGATCACCCCCGCAGCACCAAAATGTTAATTGCTTTGTATTCACCACCCTTGATGGCGGCTTCTGAGTCATCTGCGGACGTGCAGCTTCAGGCGTGTAAGTCCTGCCATGTACATTCTGATTCGAAAACAGCGTTACTTTGTTCACAGTACTCGCAGCAGCACTAGTGTGTTGGGAAATTTGTTTGGTATTGTCACTGGTGGAGATAAACGCCTGGGCTATCGCTATGGCTTTACTCAAGGTTGGGTTCTCTACAGTCAAACGTTTGCGAAGTATTACTTCATGGCCAATAAGCATATGCTTCAAGTGTCCTTCAAATTCGCAATGTCCTGCAAGGCGCCTTAGCTCGGCGACGTAGCTCGCCACTTCCTTGGCCTTCAGACGTGTAGAACCGATACCTCGCCATCAGAACGCTTTCCTTCAGGTTTAGATGCTCCCGGACCAGTGTGCACAACTCATCGTATGACTTGTCTGTGGGTTTCGCTGGAGTGAGCAGGTTTTTCATGAGGCCATACATTAATGCCCCACAAAAGGTGAGGATCGCCCTTCGTTTGGCAGCGTTCCCTTCTCCTTCCAGCTCGTTGGCCACAAAGTATTGGTCAAGTCGCTCCATAACGATTTCCGAATCATCTCCCTCTGAAAATTTCTCCAGGATACCCACAGTTCGCTACATTGTTGCATTGGGGTTTGTCATCTGTATCTCGTTGCCAGTTGTTATGTCTTGGATAAAGAGTCAGACTAGATACTGGAAGCTCAAAGTAAGTGTGACCGTAGTTCTTTATTACAGATCTCAGATTGCCTCTCCAGCCTGTGAGGCCTCCTTATATACAGATGCTCCCAAGGGATTGTGGGATCCCTTGGGACTCTGTGGATAAGCCCTCTGGTGGTTAGACATGGTATTTACAGGTTTACATACATAACAAAACGCATCACCTTTTTTCATATTTGAGAATTTGGCGTATGGTGTATTCATTGCAGATAGTTAGCATACATTTTCATAATATCGCTGATATAGAGGTTGGCTGAATGTAGAATGAAGGGAGTGGTGAAAGGGGCAACAAGGACTGTAAATCCATAGGGTCTTTGTGTCACTTTTCCATGTGGTGCAGAATGCAGCACACGACGATGGTATGACCCACTTTGTCTGGAGTATATTGCGGGGAACTCCCAGAGCAATCAAGGCACCAGAATCTTAGCTTCATGATGTCAATGGTGTGTTCAATGATGTTCTTGATTGTCCCATGGCTATTATTGTACCTGTGCTGCTTGGGCGTGGTGGGATTGTGGAGAGATGCCATCTGCCAGGTGTGGAGAGGGTTCCCCTTGTCCCATAGTAGCCATCCTCTGATATTCCTGGAGAGATGGAACAGCAGAAGGGAGGGAAGTGAGTGCATCGTGGCAGCTGACAGCGAAACTTGTATGATCCTTCAGAGGTGATCGCATGGCAGATGGACATTGATGGAATGATAGTCTTTCTGTTGGAGAAAAGCTGCTGACTGGTCCTCTAGTGCCCTGATAGCTGTGCAGTCAATGATGCCCTGTGCATGAGGGAGCCAGCCACTATTGAAAATCGTAGAGCTCATTCATTCTGGCTATTGGCGTCCATTGGGATAGTAAGATACTGATTGGCTCTGGTTAAGAGGCCATTAGTGACCTGCTTAATGCAGCTGTGCACTTCAGACTGGTAAATGCGGGTGATGTCTCCTGTAGTAGACTGGAAGGAGCCCGAGGTGAAAAGGTTCTGGCCAGGAGTTCACAGCCACTGGCAAAGCACAGATCTGTAACTGCCTCCCTGGTGAAGCGCAGCCTCCTGATGAACTGCTCCTCTCAGATGTCCAGGAAAGGGACTTTTGACCTATAGATCTTACAGACTGGATAAGGCCATTTATGAACAGTTCCCCTCCCAATTCCACATCCTGTTGTGCTCCAACAGGTGGAGCAGCTGCTGCTCTTCCTCCAATTGTTCGTCCATCCAGATTTAAGATGTAAAAATGGCACCCATGATTATCTGAAAATACTTAGTCAGGTTGAGTAAGACAGGCAAATTTTTAAGAAATCAATCTCCACGCTGTGACACGCCTTGGCAATCCACTAATCAGAAAAGCATAGAGAACCTAATAATCCAAATGACTGCAGGTGAGTGCCCCTTTAACTAATTCTTCCGTTCATGTTAGTCAGTTTCTGAGGCCAATTCTGCAAGGTTTTACTAAGCCGCATTGCCCAATTAAAATAACATTGGGGTCCCAATGACATCAAGGGACCCCGATTTGAAGGTAATCCTCTGACAGATGAGTTTTTGGCCTCAGTCAGTGGCATCATTAAATTGTGATCATGGAACTATGGTGTTTGCAACAGAAATGGGGCAGTAAGTGGATACCAATCATTCATCTGCCCCTTTGCCGTCAGATGGGTGGAGTTAAAATTGGAGCCATAGTGTCCAGGCTTGGGGATGAAGAAAGAGCATTTGGGCAAGGCCTATGGAACTGATCTGCAGAGAAGCTGGATTGCAAAAAAATTGGCTGAAAAATAAGAAAAAGAACTCCAACCTTTCAAGGATATGGGTCTTCTGGGTGTAATGAATCAGGCATAGCTCCCATTGGGAGTTTATTCAGAATCATGGAGTGGATTTTCCGGTCCTTTGTACTCTGTTTTTCGTCCCGGAGCAGTGGCAATGGTGTCGATGAGGTCTTCTGGGCGGGCGATCAGCTTCCAGCACCCCGCGGGGGCTTTTGGTGCCAATTTTGCGACGGCGCTGAGCAGCACTGCCCAGAAGAGCTGCGCTGGTGTGCAACGCCTGGTTGTGACACCGGTGTGTTTTTTAACTTGTATGCCCTGCAGCGACCACCTATAAAAACGGGCAGTCCAACCTATATCAACTGTAGAGGGATAAGTAATGCCGTCCTAAGGTAAGTGTGATTGTTTTTCCTTTTAATGTTTTTTGCGATTTATGTTGTGGTGGCATGGGCTATGTATTGGGAATATTTGTGTTTTTCTTTTCAGGTTTTTTTTTCTCCCTAGGCGTCTCTTGGCGAGCTTCCGGCCTGACTCTTTAGCTCCTGAATTTCCCATTCTAACTCCATAAAAGAGGTGCATAACACTTCCCTTAGCGCTCCGCCTCACACTCAGGACCCAGCTGCCCAATTTTGATGACTAAGGCGCAACCTGTTCCCGGGCGCAAACTTTACCGTCCTGTCGCCATTACCGTCCCAAAATCATCAAAGCCAAAAATCCAGCCCCATATATTCATGTCTGCATTTGGGAATTCTATTGGGGGTCGGGATTCCATATCCACGGCTAGATTTAGAGTTATGAAACCGGCAGCCCATTTAAAGTCCCATATCCAATTTTTGGGATCCAATATTTTATTTTTGGAGTTAAGACGCAGGAACATTGATATAGTGATGGTGTTCTGCATTTGAAAATATAATGTTATGGAAAATTTACAAAATTTGCTTGTGATATCTAGTGACAGGGCAGTAACACTGCTACAGCCTTTACTGATTTACTGACAAACTCTACAGTGTGGAAACTTTGAATTCTTTGCATGGTGTCTGGTTGGAACATTAGCCATGCATTACGGTGGCTAATTATAGTGAATGGTGCATTGTATATTTCAAAGAGAGTTGACTGCATTTATAAATATTTAAAATTGGTTCAAAAGACAACAAGATACATTTCTGGAGAGGAATTGGTGAGGGATATTGTGAGAAAGTGAGTAAATAGGATTGAAATCAGTCAAGCACCTTGTGTCTACTAGCCTTTATCTGACCCTGTATTCTATATATAACAATTACAGATTATATAAGTAAAATAAGTATTGAGAAAGATTAATAGTGCTTAAGGTGGTCCACTCCATGGCGCAACAACAACCACCTGCATTGATATAGTACCTTTAACGTAGTAAAACGTCCCAGAATACATTTTTATGAATTCACTGTGCTACGGATTGGTATGGCATGGATTTGCCGCTGCAGGTTCCCCACACTGCAAGTGGCCAACCAGCCTTGCCATCAGTAACACCCTATGGAACGGCTAAGTAACTTCCGAATAAGAAGAGAGACAAAATTGGTGGGTGAAGTACAGTATAGCTGCTGGGTGACAACAGTGCTGGTAGAAATCTGGATGCAAGTTGCAGTATTCTGTCATTATCAGGCCATCATTAAAAATCAAGGGAACAGTTCACGCTGCAAAGTGAACTGTCTTCAAAGATGCCACCACAGCAGCATTCATCGGGAATAGAATGTTGTGATGGTTTCAGGTTTTGTACCGACCACCAAAACTCTTGGTTGGCAATGTCTTTTTAAGGAGGACTGAGTAGTACTGCCTCTTTGCCAGGAACAGTTTGAAAGCAGCCTTGCTTTGCAGATGGCCTTAAATTCAACTCCAAGGTGTCGGATATTAACATGCATTTCTGACTGGATGTGATATAGTCTCATTACACAATTGAGTAGAAATGGGATGCTTCAAAACGTGTTGGGTAATTGTTCCAAAATGAGTGAAGATTAGATGACGTCACTTGAATAACGTGACATATTTTAAGTAATATTTAGCTGAGTACATAGTATTACATTGCACAATATTTATAGCACAGAAATAGGCCATTCAGCCTAATAGAGAAAAGAGCCCCAGCCTGTCCAATTTTTCCTGATAGATATAACCTCTCAGTTCTCGTTTTATCCTAGTAAATCTTTTTCACACATTCTCCAATGCCTCTATATCTTTTTTATAATATGGAGAACAGAACTATTCACAAGTGTGGTCTAACCAAGGTTCTATAAAGGTTTAACATAACTTCTCTGCTTTTCAATTCTATTCCTCTAGAAATAAACCCAAATGCTTTGTTTGGTTTTTTTAATGGCCTTATTAACCCATTTCAGTACTGTGTACCTGGACCCCCAGATCCATCTGCTCCATTTAGACACTTATTTTCCAAGGAGTACGTGGCCTCCTTATTCTCCCTACCAAAATGTATCACCTCACACTTATCTATATTGGTTCATTTGACAACTAAATGCCCATTCTGCAAGGTTATTAATGTCTCCCTGTATCTTGTTGCAGTCCTCCTCAGCAGTAATTATACCATCCAATTTAGTATCATCCGTAAATTTTGAAATAGCGCAGGAGATTTTAAGCTTTAACATTGTGTTGTACCAAGCTTGTCTCAAAACTATGGCAAAAATGTTGCCCTTAACCTTTCCTACTTTGAACAATATTTAATCCTATAGACCCCATTAATTGAAGTATTTAAAGTAAAGTAAAGTAAAGTCTGCATATTTCTCAGTGATTCTACACTTTTTCCCAACTCTTTGCTGTTCCTTCTGAGTTTTACCCATTCCTTCATTCTGTTGCTATCTCCCTTGCTGCACCATCATACTGTATTGTTTCTGACTTTGTTCATTACTTTTTGTTCCACTTCAGGTGAACCTTTCTCCTTAACTTGGTTGCTCTGTCTCTGCGGTACTTATGCATTTCTCCCAGAGGTTTATGCTAGTGTTTACATTGGTTTATGCCTGTGTTTTTGCTCTGCACGAGTCTCCTCCCACCCTACTTCATCTCGCTCTATCAACATAACCTTCTATTCCTTTCCATGGTGTATGGAGCACTCAAATCACTAACTCCACACGGTGTGGTGTTGTAGTAACTGCTGTGACCTTAGTCCTTTATTGTGTAACTCCAGAGTGCCTCTCAGGTGTGGTGGGCAGCCTTTTATACTCTGTCTTGCAGGTACTTTCAGGTCCCCCACCACAACGCCCTCTGTGGCACACTATTGTACTTATACATTTAATGTACCTGGACAATACATAACATCTCACTCCCCCTCCCCCAGTTCCAAGAGCCATTGCCAGTAACCTCGGCCTTGTTCGTCCTGGTTGATTTGTGAGTGTGAGTCCATGACCATACACTTGCCTCTTCCCCCCCCCCATGTAGAGATAATGCTTGCGATCGGTGCAAGCATGTGGTATTAGCAGTCCTTACATGGGTGATGAAGTCACGAGTATAACCTCCAACAGAAAGCAGGTATACATGGACAGTACATTTGTATGGTACATATATTGTATGGTACAGATGTTATGTCAAAAGGCTGCAGGTACACTGAACAGTTATTTAATCCCAGCTCACTGGATGAGGTACAGTGGCGGTATGCTGCCCCTTTTTGCCTGAGGTAATGGGCTGCACTGAGACAGGGTATCACAACTAGTGCGTTGCCTCTGTTCTTAGTAGTCACCTTAGCAGCTTATCTGCAGCCGTTGAACCATTGCATGAATCACGTAAAATCAAAAATCGCCTTTGTCCATTAGGCATGTTAGTCACAGACCCCTTAACCCTTTCACTTGTACCTCGTGGTATTAACTCTTTTCGTAAATCATTCATATCCATCATTTTAAACACAGTATCCATATAGCATCAAAATATTAACTCTTATCCTAAATCACGTCATCATACAAATCACATTACTCAATTAGACTCGCTCTTGCCTTACAAAAGTCTCTTTGTGGGGACCGCCAATGGTGTAAGGCCCTTTTAAGGCTCCCGGGTGTATTTCCCTTTTAAGACGCTATCTTGTGGTTCCCACGAGGCTTCCACTGGGTGCCGCCATTTTAGTTGCTCTGCTTGCCTTTGTTCTGCTGAACTCTGCTGCTCTTGAGCTCGCTGGCATGGCATTTTAGGAAGAGCTAGAAGGGGTAAAGAAGGAAGAAAGAAGAAAAACAGCCAAGAACGATTGAATCTTGAATCGTGGCAGAAATGGTTCTGTGGATTCGATCAGTCATAGGCCCTGTGGCCTCCGTAACTGCTGTAACTGCTGCCTAATCCGCTGCTCTGGCACTTGTGCCCAACCGAGTAGCTGTCGCGTTCTCCCGGGTCATACCTGCCGCTGCTGTAGCCTCCACCGCCGCTGTAGCCTCCTCCCCTGCCGTTCCGCCGCCGCTGTAGCCTCTGCCGCTGCTGTAGCCTCCTCTCCTGCCATTCCAGCCGCCGTCGTCCCGGCCTCCACCGTAGCCGCGACCGCCACCCGACTTTCTCTCCGTGTGGGCCCCCCCGATTTGTCGTCCATTGATGGATTTCCCGATCAACGCCTGCTCTTCTAGGGTCTGCTCGTCTGTGGAGGCTGAGGCTGCAGGATTGCTTGAGGTCAGGAGTTCTTGGTTGCTGTCATCTGTGTGGGGATTTAGACTGCCGATGAACGGCTTCTTTCTCCTCCAGCTCGGTCGACGTTGCTCTTTGGGAACCCGGGGAACAGCAGTCTGTGGAGGAATGAAGTCTTCCCAGCTCCCATGGACCTTCCCCATTCACCTCCTGCCGAGAAGTGGCGGCTCATCGCCTGCAATGACCCACAAAGGTAAACTGTGCGTCTCGCCCCCGTGAGATACCTGCACATCCGCTCTGCCAAGAACAGGTATCAGTTCCCTGGTGTAGGTGCGCAGCTTCACCTTGGGTCGTGCAGCTGGGTTGACCCACAGTTTCTCAAAAGTTCTCTGACTCATCAACGACGGGCCCGATCCAGTGTCCACTTCCATACTCACAGGGACTCCATTGATCTTGACTTCCATAATCACTGGGGCCGAATCGTCGGTACACGTATACAGTCCAAACAACGCCTCATCTTCTTCTGCCTGCTCCTCGCTGGATGGTGGATCCTCTACCATCTCCTCAGTCAGACGGTGAGTCAGGTTTCTTTTGCATATATGTTGAAGGTGGCCTTTCGTGTGGCAGGTATTGCATGTATACTCCGCAAACCTACACCGGTGAGCCCCATGGCTTCCTCCGCAGCGCCAGCATGGTGCTACTCGATTAGCCCCCCCTCAGCGCACTCTGAGTCCCAAGACCCGAGGTCCGTGCTCCCTGCCCTGGGCAGAGCCACGTTCTGCAGTTTTGTCCATGGCGGGCGCTATCCTGTGGACAGTGCCTGCCGGGTTCGAGACTGTGTGGATCGTCTGCTTGGTGCTGCAAGTCGAGGTCATAAGTGCCCGGCTGATGGTGATGGCTTGCTTCAGGATGACTGTGGGTTCAGTGGATAGCAGCTTGTGAAGGGGACCCTCATGGACAATCCCCATAACAAAGACGTCTCGCAACGCGTCATCAAGGTGTGTGCCAAAATCACACGGTGCCACGAGTCTCCTGAGGTCCGCAGCATATTTGGTGACATCCTGGCCCTCAGGTCTGCAGTGGGGGTAGAATTTGTGCCGGGCCGTGAGGATGCTCTCCTTCAGTTTCAGTTGGTCACGAATGAGTGCGATCAGCTCCTCATATGACTTATCCCTGGCGCTCGTGGGGGCCAGCAAATCCCTGACAAGACAGTAAATCTCATCACCACAACTGGAAAGCAATATTGCCTTACGCTTCTCTCTCAGTGCGTCCATGTTCCCTGTCAGGTCGTTTGCTGTGAAGTAGCACTCGAGCCTTTCCGTAAAGGCCGCTCAATCATTGCCCACTGTAAAATCCTTTAGCGAGCCCAGAGTAGCCATGGTTGAGTGAAGTTCATCCGTGTCCTTGTCGCCAATGTGGTGTATGTAGCACTCAAATCACTGACTCCACACGGTCTGGTGTTGTAGTAACTGCTGTGACCTTCGTCCTTTATTGTGTAACTCCAGAGTGCCTCTCAGGTGTGGTGGACAGCCTTTTATACTCTGTCTTGCAGGTACTTTCAGGTCTCCCACCACAGCGCTCTCTGTGGCGCACCATTGTACTTATACATTTAATGTACCTGGACAATACATAACACTTTCACCCTCATGTACCTCCATGTACTTATCCATCTTCCCCTTAATATTCTACATCTAAGAACTACTGCTAACCAGGTAGCTTGTGAAGGGGACCCTCATGACCAATCCCCATAACAAAGACGTCTCGCAATGCGTCATCAAGGTGTGTGCCAAAATCACACGGTGCCACGAGTCTCCTGAGATCCGCAGCATATTTGGTGACATCCTGGCCCTCAGGTCTGCAGTGGAGGTAGAATTTGTGCCGGGCCATGAGGATGCTCTCCTTCAGTTTCAGTTGGTCACGAATGAGTGCGATCAGCTCCTCATATGACTTATCCCTGGCGCTCGTGGGGGCCTCCTCCGCAACTTCCTTCTGAACGCACCGAATCAAACAATTTCACAAATCTGAGCAGCTATTCTGTATCCAGTTCTGATGAAACATTAATCTATTTTTCTCTTTGCAAATACTGATGGGTCTCTGTATTTTCAGCATTTTTGTTCCTACTTTGCACACATTTTTATGCATTGTAGAAGGATCACTACTTTCAGTCAGTTTAGCTCAAATGTAAATACAGGCAAAAAGCTCAGCTTCAAGGGGAATGTTTATTTAAAGGGAAAGTGAAAGTATTTTCCATGTAAAATAATTTCCCCAAATTTAGAGGAGAGTGATATACTTCAGAAAGACATAGACAGGCTGTTGAAATGGGCAAACACGTGGCAGATGAAATTTAACGCAGAAAATATGAAGTGATGCATTTTGGTGGAAAGAATGAGAAGAGGACACATAAACTAAAGGGTACAATCCTAAAAGGGGCGCACGAACAGAGAGGTCTAGGGGTATGTGTGCATAAATTGTTGAACGTGGCAGGACAGTTTGCGAAAACAGTTAAAAAAGCTTACGGGATCCCGGGCTTCATAAATAGAGTACGAAAGTGTGGAAATTATGATGAACCTGTATAAAACATTGGTTTGGCCCCAACTGGAGGATTGGGCCTGAAATTCCAGCCTCACTGGGTCCGGTACGGAGTGAGTACGGACCGGGGGAGGCATCACAAGAGCCAGTTTTCGGCGCGCAATGCTTTTCCGATCTGTCAAGTTCTGGCTTGACACATCCTCCACATCTTGGGGAAAAGGACATTCGTGTGGGTGAGATTGCACTATTTGTCCATCTCTTGCCCAGTGAATGTCCTTAAAACTCTTGTGCCTGGTAAAAGCAGGTGCATAGCCTCCTTTTAACAGCGTAAGAGTTTTAAAACATTTAAAAAAACATTTAAAAAGAAAATTTAAAAACACATTTTTATGTTAAAAACTCTGCCCATGAAGGTAAGTTAATTTTAAACCCGATTACATTTTTTTTTAAATCCCCCCCAAAATTTTCCAACATGTTTATTAACCTTAATATAAATTAATGGTAAATATGTGAAGTGTGTTTTTTATTTATTATGTTGTGTTTAGTGTGTTTTTTTTCCTTCTCATTAATAGCAATAAGAACTCGTAGATATGGCGTTCTCATTGCTATTAATGAGAATACCATACCTGATTGGTTGTGCAGTCACACATGACCTGCACCTTCTGTGTCCGAACGTCGAGGACGGGAGTGCGCTTCACAGCGCAGGGAAAGTAGGCCCCTCCATCACAATCGCAGGCGCATCCAGGACCACCAAGCAAATTCATTAAACATTCTCAGGTCGGAGGCATTCATAGAAACATAGAAACATAGAAAATAGGTGCAGGAGTAGGCCATTCGGCCCTTCTAGCCTGCACCGCCATTCAATGAGTTCATGGCTAAACATATAACTTCAGTACCCCATTCTTGCTTTCTCGCCATACCCCTTGATCCCCCTAGTAGTAAGGACTTTATCTAACTAATTTTTGAATATATTTAGTGAATTGGCCTCAACAAATTTCTGTGGTAGAGAATTCCACAGGTTCACCACTCTCTGGGTGAAGAAGTTTCTCCTCATCTCGGTCCTAAATGGCTTACCCTTATCCTTAGACTGTGACCCCTGGTTCTGGACTTCCCCAACATTGGGAACATTCTTCCTGCATCTAACCTGTCTGAACCCATCAGAATTTTAAACGTTTCTATGAGGTCCCCTCTCATTCTTCTGAACTCCAGTGAATACAAGCCCAGTTGATCCAGTCTTTCTTATTAGGTCAGTCCCGCCATCCCGGGAATCAGTCTGGTGAACCTTCGCTGCAATCCCTCAATAGCAAGAATGTCCTTCCTCAAGTTAGGAGACCAAAACTGTACACAATACTCCAGGTGTGGCCTCACCAAGGCCCTGTACAACTGTAGCAACACCTCCCTGCCCCTGTACTCAAATCCCCTCGCTATGAAGGCCAACATGCCATTTGCTTTCTTAACCGCCTGCTGTATCTGCATGCTAACCTTCAATGACTGATGTATCATGACACCCAGGTCTCGTTGCAGCTCCCCTTTTCCTAATCTGTCACCATTCAGATAATAGTCTGTCTCTCTGTTTTTACCACCAAAGTGGATAACCTCACATTTATCCACATTATACTTCATCTGCCATGCATTTGCCCACTCACCTAACCTATCCAAGTCACTTTGCAGCCTCATAGCATCCTCCTTGCAGCTCACACTGCCACCCAACTTAGTGTCATCTGCAAATTTGGAGATACTACATTTAATCCCCTCGTCTAAATCATTAATGTACAGTGTAAACAGCTGGGGCCCCAGCACCGAACCTTGCGGTACCCCACTAGTCACTGCCTGCCATTCTGAAAAGTACCCATTTACTCCTACTCTTTGCTTCCTGTCTGACAACCAGTTCTCAATCCATGTCAGCACACTACCCCCAATCCCATGTGCTTTAACTTTACACATTAATCTCTTGTGTGGGACCTTGTCAAAAGCCTTCTGAAAGTCCAAATAAAGTACCACATCAACTGGTTCTCCCTTGTCCACTCCACTGGAAACATCCTCAAAAAATTCCAGAAGATTTGTCAAGCATGATTTCCCTTTCACAAATCCATGCTGACTTGGACCTATCATGTCACCTCTTTCCAAATGCGCTGCTTTGACATCCTTAATAATTGATTCCATCATTTTACCCACTACTGAGGTCAGGCTGACCAGTCTATAATTCCCTGTTTTCTCTCTCCCTCCTTTTTTTAAAAAGTGGGGTTACATTGACGACCCTCCATTCCATAGGAACTGATCCAGTGTCAATGGAATGTTGGAAAATGACTGTCAATGCATCCGCTATTTCCAAGGCCACCTCCTTAAGTACTCTGGGATGCAGTCCATCAGGCCCTGGGGATTTATCGGCCTTCAATCCCATCAATTTCCCCAACACAATTTCCCGACTAATAATGATTTCCCTCAGTTCCTCCTCCTTACTAGACCCTCTGACCCCTTTTATACACGGAAGGTTGTTTGTGTCCTCCTTAGTGAATACCGAACCAAAGTACTTGTTCAATTGGTCTGCCATTTCTTTGTTCCCCGTTATGACTTCCCCTGATTCTGACTGCAAGGGACCTACGTTTGTCTTTACTAACCTTTTTCTCTTTACATATCTATAGAAACTTTTGCAATCCGTCTTAATGTTCCCTGCAAGCTTCTTCTCGTACTCCATTTTCCCTGCCCTAATCAAACCCTTTGTCTTCCTCTGCTGAGTTCTAAATTTCTCCCAGTCCCCGGGTTTGCTGCTATTTCTGGCCAATTTGTATGCCACTTCTTTGGCTTTAATACTATCCCTGATTTCCCGTGATAGCCACGGTTGAGCCACCTTCCCTTTTTTATTTTTATGCCAGACAGGAATGTACAATTGTTGTAGTTCATCTATGCGGTCTCTAAATGTCTGCCATTGCCCATCCACAGTCAACTCCTTAAGTATCATTCGCCAATCTATTCTAGCCAATTCACGCCTCATACCTTCAAAGTTACCCTTCTTTAAGTTCTAGACCATGGTCTCTGAATTAACTGTTTCATTCTCCATCCTAATGCAGAATGCCACCATATTATGGTCATTCTTCCCCAAGGGGCCTCGCACAACGAGATTGCTAATTATTCCTCTCTCATTACACAACACCCAGTCTAAGATGGCCTCCCCCTAGTTGGTTCCTCGACATATTGGTCTAGAAAACCATCCCTTATGCACTCCAGGAAATCCTCCTCCACCATATTGCTTCCAGTTTGGTTAGTCCAATCTATGTGCATATTAAAGTCACCCATTATAACTGCTGCACCTTTATTGCATGCACCCCTAATTTCCTGTTTGATGCCCTCCCCAACATCACTACTACTGTTTAGAGGTCTGTACACAACTCCCACTAACATTTTTTGCCCTTTGGTGTTCTGCAGCTCTACCCATATAGATTCCACATCATCCAAGCTAATGTCCTTCCTAAATATTGCATTAATCTCCTCTTTAACCAGTAATGCTACCCCACCTCCTTTTCCTTTTATTCTATCCTTCCTGAATGTCGAATACCCCTGGATGTTGAATTCCCAGCCCTGATCATCCTGGAGCCATGTCTCTGTAATCCCAGTCACATCATATTTGTTAACATCTATTTGCACAGTTAATTCATCCACCTTATTACGGATACTCCTTGCATTAAGCCACAAAGCCTTCAGGCTTGTTTTTTTAACACCCTTTGTCCTTTTAGAATTTTGCTGTACAGTGGCTCTTTTTGTTCTTTGCCTTGGGTTTCTCTGCCCTCCACTTTTCCTCATCTCCTTTCTGTCTTTTGCTTTTGTCTCCTTTTTGTTTCCCTCTGTCTCCCTGCATTGGTTCCCATTCGTCCGAAAGAAGCCTCTGACCAGAATTTCAGGCACAATGTGTCCAATTCTGGGCACCACACTTCAGGAAGCCTTCAAGAGGAGGTAGAAAAGATTTACGAGAATGATTCCAGGAATGAGGGACTTCAGTTACGTTCATAGACAGGAGAAGCTGGGGTTGTTCTCCTTGGAGCAGAGAAGATTGAGAGGAGATTTAATGGAGGTGTTCAAAATCTTGAGCGGTTGAGAGAGAATGGATAGAGAGAAACTGTTGCCACTGGCAGAAGGGTCGAGAACCAGAGGACACAGATTTAAGGTGATTGGCAAAAGAAGCAAAGGCAACGTAAGAAAAAACTTTTTTACAGTGAGTGGTTAACATCTGGAGTGCACTTATCTTTCAAAAGGGAGCTGGATAAGTATCTGAAGGAAAAATAATTGCAGGGCTATGGGGAAAGGGTAAGGGAGTGGGACTACTTGAGAGTCAGCATGGGCTCGACGGGCCAAATGGCCGCCTTCCCTGCTGTAACCATTCTATGATTCTCTCGATTGAAAATAAATGTTTCCCTTACTTACAACCAAAAAACAAATACAATGCTGCAATCAATGGTCATAGATCCTCTCCAGTTCCAGATAGTAATCCTGGAGTAATAGCAAGATATAGATATTTAATATGGCCATTCGCCAATAGGTTGTTGCTAACCAAACAGAATTTAGGATTTCCTCCCAAAATTCACTTCAGATAAAGTATATATTTTCCCCTCAGCGCACAACATAGTCATACTACCACTGTCAGGTTTTAGACAAATTAATCAAGAAATTTACCCTGAAATTTTCATGAACACCTTCATAATGTCATTACACAAAGTGGCCAGAAGAACTTTTCTACCATTTGTTTCTTAATTTCCCTGGTATTTTTCTTTTTTTTCTAGTAAGTACCGCATATGGAGCATATGAAGTACAGGTAGAGCGTCCGAAATCCGGAAACCTCAGGTTCGAGGTCGGTCCAGATATTTTGGGATTTCAGAATGTCTTTCCGACGTCCCGAACCTGGAAACATCCAGTGGACGTCCCGAATCTTAAGTGCCTGGGCCGAGGTAAGGCTCCAGGGGGGGTTGGGGGGCGTTGGCGGGGGCGGGGGGGGGGAGGGAGAGCAGCGGAGGGTCACCGAAGGGGGCAGCGGAGGTGGAGGGTCGGCTTTGGGTCCGGATGGCAGAGAAGGGGGTTTCGGCGGGTCTGGGGGCGGAGGCGACGGCGCTGTGGGTCCGGGTTCGGCCGCATTAGCGGCCGGGAAAAACCTGCAAAAAAGGTAAGTTAAAGTTTTTAACTTTTAATTATTTTTCAGCGATTTAGTAGGTTTGGGTTTTGTGAATGCTTTGTGAATTTTTATTTTTCGTTTTTATGAATTTTTTTTGTTGGTGTTTTCCCCCCTCCCTGGGCCCAACTCGCAGCAGTAATCGGCCTCGGACTAAAGTTGGCCAGGACCGTGATTTCTGCTGATTTTTACTGCTGGGCCTTTAAAAAATAGTGGAGTGATTCGTGATCTTTTTGGCGAAAAAATACTGCTATCGCCATTTAAAAAAATGTCCGGATTTCGGAACATTTTCCGGATTCCGGACGACCCCTCCAGGGATCAGCGCGACGTCCGGATTTTGGAACATTCCAAATTTTGGAACTGCGGATTTTGGAACTGCGGCTCAATCTGTAATTCATATTTGGATAAATGGTGAAGAAACACATCGGTTTACCTTAATTGAAGCTGCTCTCCTTAGCGTTTAGTGGGTTACAGGTCAGACACAGCTGGCAGCAACGTCAACATGATGGATTTGGTAAAGCCGGCTGTGCAGAAACCAAGTATAAAATAGGCCTGCCAGGCACCTAGCCTTAGCAAATCAGATACATCTACTTTGGGTGGCCACCAGCTACACAGTATCTGCAGCTTGTGAACAGACAACCCCAGCACCCAATAAATCCTATATAAAAGCTGCTTGTCACAAATGAACATTGGTAACTCATAACTGCCACTTGCACAACAGACCCCCTAATTTGAAAAATTGAAAATTAATGGTATTATGATACCGAAAAACACCATTTCTCTTTCACTCTCAGTTACTGACACACACACACACACACGCACACACACACACATACTGACGTCATTGTAGATTATCGGTCATTCTTAATTTCATTCACATATAATTTTCTGTAAAATATATCTTGGAGTCATAGGAACAATGCAGCAGAAAAATGGAGAATGAAATAATAAAGGGTTGGGCAAAGGGGAGAAAAGTATATCAATTCAACCCTCTATTTTCACCTCAGTTTAAAGCTGGCACGTAAATTACTTCAGCTGATTGGGGAGTGCAATTTTTCAGTCCTGATGTATTGCCAGAACGCAGGATCTGTTGGTACAACATCAGAATTGTCTCGCATAACTTGTACTTCAAGGGATGCTCAAAACAGACTGACAACAAATCGCCAACTCTGCCTCACCAGGATTAATGTCTTGATTACATCAAAACAAGTTGGAAGAGGTACATTTGACTACATGTACAAAGTTATAAATCACCCGATGAAAATTAATTCATGAATCAATTTGCAGAGTTCCAAATGCAGCACTATTCATGTAAAGAACACACACTTGTAACAGCTTGACTCCAGTTCAATCACTAAAAATGTAGCACAGAACTTGGCATTTTAATTAAACTAATTCATAACCAGAAATGCTATTTCCCACATACAACAGCAGTCTTTATTTTACCAGGTTGTTAAACCTGACAATCTATTACTAAACTAATTGGCGTCATGAACGTACTGCAAATTTATGGTTGTGTCATTTCATAAATATCCTGTATAATAGTTTGTAGTTCCACTTCTACACAAGCTATTGCACTCCAAGCTCAAAATTAATAATACTGCATTCATGTCAAATATTTTATACCTGGCCAGATAATGTCTTTGCTTGGTGTATGGTTTGCTTCTTCATCTTATATATCCAACTTTTCAGCTGGAACATAAGAACATAAGAAATAGGAGCTGGAGTAGGCAATAAGGCTCCTTGAGCCTGATTTGCCATTCAATAAGATCATGGCTGATCATCGACCTCAACTCCACTTTCCCGCCTCATCTCCATATCTCTTGATTCCCACAGACTCCCAAAATCTATGTTTCTCAGCCTTGAATATATTCAGAGAGTCAGCATCCACAGCCCTCTGGGGCAGAGAATTCCAAAGGTTCACAACCCCCTGAGTGAAGAAATTCCTCCTCATCTCTGTCTTAAATGACCTACCCCTTATCCTGAGACAATGTCCCCTAGTTCTAGACACTCCAGCCAGGGGAAACAACTTCTCAGCATCTATCCTGTCAATACCCTTCAGAATCTTGTATATTTCAATGAGATCATCTCTCGTTCTTCTAAACTCCAGAGAGTATAGGCCCATTCTACACAATCTCTCATCAAAAGAAGCCCTCTCATCCCAGGAATCAATCTAGTGAACCTCCGTTGTACTGCCTCCAAAGCAAGTTTATCCTTCCTTAGATAAGACCAAAACTGTGCACAGTACTCCAGGTGTGGTCTCACCAAGGCCCTGTACAATTGTAGCAAGACTTCCTTACTCTTATACTCCAACCCCCTTGCAATAAAAGGACAGCATGCCATTTGCCTTCCTTATTGCTTGCTATACCTGCATGCTAGCTTTCTGTGTTTCTTGCACAAGACCCCCAAATCTCTCTCAGACCAACATTTAAAAGTTTCTCACCATTTAAAAAATATTCTGTTTTTCTATTCTTCCTATCAAAGGAATAACCTCACATTTCCCTACATTATACTCCATCTGCCACCTTACTTAGTCTATCTATATCCCTTTGCAGATGCTTTGTGTTCTCCTCACAGTTTACTGTCACACCTAGCTTTGTGTCGCCAGCAAACTTGGATACATTCAACTCGATACCTTCATCTAGGTCATTAATATAAATTGCAAATAGCTAGAGACCCCAGTACTGATCCTTACAGCACCTTACAACCTGCCAACCTGAAAAAGACTTGTTTATCCCTACTCTCTGTTTTCTGTCTGTTAACCAATCCTCTATCCGTGCTAATACATTACCTCCAATCCCATGAGCCCTTATCTTGTGTAATAATCTTTTATGTGGCACCTTATCGAATGCCTTTTGGAAATCCAAATATACTACTTTCACTGGTTCCCCTTTATCTACCCTGCTAGTTACATCCTCAAAAAACTCTAATAAATTTGTCAAACACGATTTCTCTTTCGTAAAACCATGTTGACTCTGCCTAATCTCTAAGTGCCCTGATACTAACTTCCTTAATAATGGATTGCAGCATTTACCCGATGACTGATGTCAGGTTGACTGGCCTGCAGATTCCCGTTTTCTCTCTCCCTCCTTTCTTAAATAGTGGCGTTACATTTGCTACCTTCCAATTCCTTGGGACCGCTCTAGAATCTAGGGAAATTTGAAAGTTCAAAACCAATGCATCCACTTTCTTAGAACCCAAGGATGTAGACTGTCAGGTCCAGGGGATTTGTCGGCTTTTAGTCCCATTAGTTTCTCTGATACTTTTTTTCTACTTATATTAATTACATTAAGTTCCTCACCCTCATTAAACCCTTGGTTCCCCATCATTTTAGGTATGCTTATGTATGCCTTGTGCGTAAATATTTGTGTAACGTTTCTGCCATTTCCTTATTCCACATAATAATTTCTTCTGCCTCAGTCTCTAAGTGACCAATGCTTACTTTTGCTACCCTCTTCCGTTTTACATACTTACAGAAGCTCTTACAATCTGTTTTTATATTTCTTGCTAGTTTTCTCAGTCTATTTTTTCCCTTTTTATCAATTTTTTAGTCATCCTTTGCTGGTTTCTAAAACACTCCCAATCCTCAGTATTTATACATGCTTTTACTCCAAAGTAAAAAAAAAATTAATAAACACTGACAGCCTACATCCTAGGATTCTAAGAAAATGGATGCATTGGTTTTGAACTTTCAAATTTCCCTCGATTCTAGAGCGGTCCCAGGGGATTGGAAGGTAGCAAATGTAACACCACTGTTCAAGAAAGAAGGGAGAGAGAAAATTGGAATCTACAGGCCAGTCAGCCTGACATCAGGCATACAACTGTTCTTCACAACATTATAAGCTTCTTTCAATCTAATGCTATCCTCAAAATCTTTAGTTAGGCACGGATGAATCACTTTTCCTGTGGGGTTTTTGTTTCTCAATGGAATGTATTTTTGTTGAGAATTATTAAATATTTCTTTAAATGCTAGACACTGCTTATCTACTGCCATCCGTTTAATCTATTTGTCCAATCTACCTTCGCCAGCTCACCCTTCATACCTGGATATTCGACGTTACTGTTTTCGGGACGATAATGGTGGTGGGGTGGAAAAGTTAGTGGCTGGGAATAGGTTGCGCTTTAGTATGTAAGTTTGGGCATCTGGGCCCTGCGCCAGGGGCCGCAGCGCTAAAGGAGACGTTGTACACCTCTCTTGACAGAAGGAAGGGAAACTCCCAAGCTAAAGAACCAGGCTGGGAGCACTCCGAGAGAGGCCTGGAGCGGGGTGGGAGAAGAGAGAAAAACTACAAAAAAAAACCACAAGAGCATTCCTAGAACATTTCCCATGCCACTGCAACACAAATCACACAAAAGTTTCAAACAAAAAACACTCATACTTACTTTTGCAGTACATTACCATACTCTCCACTAACCGGCATCATGGGACCGCTCTGATTTCTCAGGCAGTCATTGTGGGCGCACTTCCGGGCAGATGAGTCGGGCAAGACTCAAAACTCGTGCCAGTGTGGCAACCAGAGGCATTGCACACCCGGCACAGCTCTTCCCGGCAGTGATGCTCAGCGCCACTGCAAAACTCGACCAGAGGATCACGGCAGGGTGCTACAGAGCTCACCTCCGCCTTTCACGCCGCTCCAGGGTGAAACCCGGATGGCAAAGGACCAGAGAATCCAGTCCCATGATTCTAGTTTTGGATTTGGGCAAGTCACTCATAAACGGAATGTGAAATTCTATCATATTATGATCACTCTGCCCCAGAGGACCCTTTACTATGAGATTGCTAATTAACCCTTTAACAAGATCTAAAATAGCCTGTTCCTTGGTTGGTTCCATGAATTATTGTTTGAGGAAACTGCCCTGAATGCAATTCACGAACTCGTGCTCCAGACTAACTTTACCAATTTGATTTGTCCAGTCTATATGAAGATTAAAGTCCCCCATAGATTATTGCGTTACCTTTGTTACAAGCTCCTACTATTTCTTGATTAATATTCTGCTCAAAGCTATAGCTACTGTTACTGGGCCTATATACTACTCCCACCATTGTTTTCTACCCCTTGTTATTCCTTATCTCCGCCCATACTGATTCTACTTTCTTATGTCATTTTTTGTTATCAAGGCTCCTCCCACCCCCTCCCCCCTGACCTTTACCAAAACGTCAAGTACCCTGGAACATTTAGTTCCCAAACTTGGTCACCTTGCAACCACATTTCTGTAAAGGCTATTAGATCAAACTCTTTTTATCTCTATTTGTGGCACTCGTTCATCTATCTTATTAAGAATGTTCTATGCATTCAGATAAAGAGCCGTTAATTTAATATTTTTACCATTATTCCCTGCTTTGACCTTATTCTCTGCCGCACTGCTATCATTAAACTCTCTGTCCCTTCCTGTCACACTCTGCTCATTTTTATCCAAATCGCTACACTGCTCTATTGCTTTATCTTTTCTCTTTAGATATCTGAATTTTCCCTCAGCTGACTCCTCCCCCATTTTATGGATTAAAGCCCTATCTACATAGGGAGGAATGGAGGAAGAGAACCCATGTGCGGTGTTGAATTGTTGAAAGTCAGTTGAAGAAGCATCTTGTACAGGGATATGTCTTACATTATGATCATTGGCTACAATCTTCCTTTGAAGACGCACTGGCCAATATTTTTTTACAACATGGTCAAGGTTAGGCATCCCAGTGCTGGGGAATGAAACATTTCCCTTTGTTCACGCATTCCAACCTCCATTATAATACAGCTCCTTTCGTACTATCCTTATGTAGTATCTTATATTCAGCCTCAGAAGATTGGCCCCTTCTGCAAATGTGGGCTGGATTCAAACTGAAGTCCTAGAAATGAAAGGAAAATGTAATAACCCACCACACCACGATCACCGTACTCCCCTCTTTTATTCTTCTTAGATGAAGTTCAGCTGAATATAGGTCCGAACCATTCTTAATTTATATTATTTATATAACAATACGACCCGACAGAAAAGCTCCACCAAAAGTCCAACATGATTCCTCCTTAGCCCATGGTTCGCTACTCAACCTGCTAATAAATGATATGCAGCAAATCGGAAATCAATTTTTACTTGTGGTCTACAGATCATCAAGCTTATTCTATTCAGAACCTTGAACTACAAGCTGTGAGTGGAGAAAAGCAATCAGTTTTATATAATCTGTTCTTGAGGGTACACAATGAAAGTGCCATGAGATCTCATTTGGGCAGGTCAGTGTGACAAGTTGGAGTGTATCCCAACTTCCATTGTTAAGAACAGCATGAACATAATCAAGTGCTTCTTTGAAAACATTAGTGCTAGATATGCACATGGGAGAGAAAGAAATAGATATTTTGATGGGGTTGGATGAAGAGGGGTGTGAGGAGGTTCATGTGGAGCATAAACACCAGCATGGACCCGTTGGGCTGAATGGCCTCTTTCGGTGTTGCAAGTAATTTGTAATGTAAGAAATGTTCCAAATCACTCATTCCAGAGGGGAAAAGAACAAATAAAGGGAACAATGCCGAGCCTTAGTGGGAGAGTTAGGAGCGGATTGGCTAACTAACAGAAAACAGAGAGTCAGAATAAATGGGTAATTTTCCGGTTGGAAAACGGTAACTGGTGTGGTGCCGTAGGGATCGGTGCTGGGACCTCAACTATTTACAATCTATATTAATGACTTGGATGAAGGGACCGAGTGTAATGTAGCCAAGTTTGCTGATGAATAAAGATGGTGGGAAAGCTAGTTGTGAGGAGGACACACAAAATCTGCAAAGGGATGTAGACAGGCTAAGTGAGTGGGCAAACATTTGGCAGATGGAGTATAATGTGGGAACGTGTGAGGTTATTCACTTTGGCAGGAAAAATAAAAAATCAAATTATTATTTAAATGGAGATAAATTAGAAAAGGCTGCAGTACAGAATGACCTGAGGGTCCTTGTGCATAAAAGCAGAGAAGTCCTGCTGAAACTGTACAGGGTATTGGTGAGGCCACACCTAGAGTATTGCATACAGTTTTGGTCTCCTTATTTAAGGAAGAATATACTTGCATTAGAAGCAGTTCAGAGAAGGTTCGCTTATGAGGACCTATACTCATTGGAGTTTAGAAGAATGAGAAGTGATCTTATTGAAACATACAAGATATTGAGGGGGCTCAACAAGGTAGATGCAGAGAGGATATTTCCACTCATAGGGGAATCTAGAACTAGGGGGCAGAGTTTTAGAATAAGGGGTCACCCATTTAAAACTGAGATGAGGAGGAATTTCTTCTCTCAGAGGGTTGTAAATTTGTGGAATTCTCTGCCCCAGAGAGCCGTGGAGGCTGGGTCATTGAACATATTTAAGGTGGAGATAGACAGATTTTTGAACAATAATGGAGTAAAGGGCTATGGGGAACAGGCAGGGAAGTGGAGTTGAGCTCAAGACCAGATCAGCCATGATCTTATTGAATGGCGGAGCAGGGTCGAGGGGACAAATGGCCTACTGTTGCTCTTATGTTCTTAAAGCAAAATGATGGCTTTTTGGGAGGTTTGTAAAGGTGGAGAGAGAATTAGAGATTAGAGATTTAAGGTGTTTCAGAGAACAGCACTGAAGGCACTGCCACCAATTGTTGAGCAATGGTAAGGAGGGAGGCACAGTAGGCCAAGAGTTGGAGATCTGGAAGATATGGGAGGGATGTGCAGTGGGTGCAGAGGTAGGTGGAGTGAGACCATGGAGAGATTTAACAAGGATAAGGATTTTAAATCCAATGCACTGGTGAAAGGGAGTCCAACTTATCAGAAATGCCCGGCATTTTCTACCCATGACGAGCAGACAAAAACAGGAATTCTGAATTTAGAGCTTAAATAAAAATCATATTTCGGGGAGACACATGCCTCAATTTTAACTCTGGGTGAGTGGGGGAGTTGATTTGGAAACTCACCCGCTATTGCAGAAATCAGGTCCAGGCTACTTTAACACCTGGACCTCATTAAACGATAAGGGGACAAGGGGTTATGGGGAGCAGGTGGGGAAGTGGAGCTGAGTCCATGATCAGATCAGCCATGATCTTATTGAATGGCAGAGCAGGCTCGAGGGGCCGTATGGCCTACTCCTGTTCCTCGTTCTTATTAACAAGCCATTGTCAACCTAGACTCTGGAAAATCGCATGGTTCATGGCCGCCTGCCAGCATTCAGATAAGTGTGAGCAGAGTTCTGGGATGGCTTCGTGGGAGGGAAGATGGAGAGTCCCAGGGCAGGGAATGTCTAATCTTTCCCTCATGGCTCCACAAACTAAAAGGTATAAAACTGTTTGGGCCTCTCATCTTCTCAGCAGGTTATGACAGCCTTCAGCCTGGTGGGAAAGACATGGTGACTTTCCCACTCAGGCCAGAGTTAACACTGCAAGTCAGGACATAATGACATCAATCTGTATATTTAAAGAAGATCCCCGGCAGCTTTGGGTGGGCGATTAGCTGCCTGTCCAGAAACCTGCTGAAAAATCGCTGTCGAAGAAATCCGGGTGGATAGGGTTGAAATCATCCCCACCAAGTTTTTGTTTATCATACTTACTGTTTTCTTTTTGCCATTGTGTTATACAGATGCCAGTAGGTCTCTCATAGCTTTGCTCAGAGAAAGTCAAAGGATAAGGGAGTGAAATTGCCCCCCGCGCAAAACGGGGAGCTCACACCCCATTTGAATGGTTTTTAGCCACAGCTGTGGTTGAGGTCACCTCTTGAGTGAAATTCCGCTCTTTGTTGTTTTTTATTCGGATACGGAAGTCGCTCTTAATGATGACTACATGAGAGGGGCAGATACACGGCGGTGGCAACACCTGAGGGGCGGAAGTTGGGGGCGGTGCACTTAAAGGAGAGAGCCTCCGCGATTTAAAAACTTCGGTCCACTGGGCCACCAGGGAGGGTTTCGGCCGGACCACCCAAGAGGGGGTGCCAGGCTGTCTGTTGGCGGCCTGGCCGAACCCGGGGGCATAATTGTCGGGCCAGCACGGCAGTCGGCTGACAAAATAAAACATGGTGGCAGCAGCAGTGCATCCTCCCCTTTAAGGGAAGCCACACCGCCGTTGCAGAAGGCCACAGCCTAACTGGACCACTGGGAAAAAGCAGATTTTGGCACTGCCGGCCGGCCGAAGATTTTCAGAGTGGAATATCTCCATTGAGGGTGGGGGGGGGGGTGCGTTGGAGGAGGTTGATCAGCACGGTGATGACACACTTATCATGGATTGGCAGCAGCAGGGGGGTCGAGGGGGGGTGGAGAAAATCGGGGCACCACCGGGAATCCTCAAAAGGACAATTGGGCTATCAGCGGACAATCCATAAAAAGTCGGTGGCCACTCCACTCCACAGCGTGGTCGCCGATTTGCAGTGGTAACAGGCCTTAAGGAGAGGGGCCATTTCAGCCCCAAGCTGTTTTATAAAACAGTTTACCATATAACACACATGTATTATTCTGCTGGTAAACTACAGCTGTGTGGATTCTTCCCTTTCTCTTTAAGGCCACAAGTTCTAATTGCTTTAAACAGTTATATCCTAAGATTTTTAGAAGCCAAGGACTGACTGACTTTCTCTTTTTGCATATTTCTTTTGAAGAAATTTGTTGTGATTTGTTGGTGTTTTAGACTTAAACTGACATCCGAAGTGTGAAAGACTCAAATACATACATTTGCATACATACAAAAATGTTGTTTTAAAGCCAGTTAATAGCAGTGAAAACTGCAAACAGTCGAATCGCTATGATGCTGTGATTTAGCAACCAGGGCAACATGAAAAAAAAAAACCCACAGGAGAGGGACAGTGGCCAACTCCAGCAGAGTATGTAATAAAAAGTTTCATTCACGCAGCCTGAATAAATCATTACATTTTAATATGCTTTGTCAGAAAATGATCCTATGGTAATCAAAGAGTTAAAGATTAAAAAAAAGAAACATTATGGCATCAAAATCTAAAGTTATCCTGAAAATATTAAAAAGAACGAGATACCCTCATCATTCACAGAAACATAATTTACTACTCGATTATAACTCTGGCCTTCATCAGATAGTGAGGGATAGCTTTGAATAGCTAAACGGCCAAGCAGCTTACTGCCTCATCGATTTCCTTTGTCTAAAGAGAGTGCACATACCTGTACAGACTGAAAAATGGGCACTGGAACTCAATACTGTTTGACAATGGGCTTGTACATTTTTTATGGTGTGTGTGCATGTACTTAACTTGTGAATGCACTTCATGATATCTGTCTGTTGAGTACAAATCCCTCAAACTGACCAGAAATAATTACCATGTTCCTGCTTAAAATACATAAAATGAAAATGAATTCATAAGACTTCCCAGATTCAGCCAGAATCAATACAACAACATCCTCACAGTATTTACAGTAGCCTGTATCCAGAGTCCTGCACATTGTGCCAATGGTCATTGTTGAAGCTTAGCCCCGGAGCCAGCACCCCAGTCTATGTTCAGTGCTACAACCTAATGAATTGTTTTTTGGGCCCTCCTTAATTTACCAGCATAAACCGGTGACCCCAGTAAGGTACCGTGTCATACAGACCACAATTCCCAAATTGCATCCTTTGTCTCTGCTGGGTTAGTGGTGGTGACACTACAGGTGGCAGCACCATCCCCAAGCTATAAAGGAAAATTCAACCTTTCACCAATGTTGGAATAAATGTATGTATAAGCATCAATTGAAAAAGAAAGACTTGGATTTATGCAGCGCTTTTCATGACTACCGGACGTCTCAAAGCGCTTTACAGCCAATGAAGTACTTTTTGAAATGTAGTCACTGTTGTAATGTGGGAAACGCGGCATTCAATTTGTGCACAAGCAAGTTCTCACAAACAGCAATGTGATAATGACCAGATAATCTGTTCTGTGATATTGATTGAGGGATAAATATTGATCAGGACTCCGGGGATAACTCCCCTACTCTTCTTTGAAATAGTGCCATGGGATCTTTTGCGTCCACTTGAGAGAGCAGATGGGACCTCAGTTTAACGTCTCATCCGAAAGACAGCAACTCCGACAGTGCAGCACTCCCTCAGCACTGCAGTGGATTGTCCGCCTAAATTTTTTGTGCTCAAGTCCCTGGAGTGGGACTTGAACCCACAACCTTTTGACTCAGAGGCCACCAACCAAGCATTATGCCATCAACTGTATCTGCAGACCCTAGCACACCTATTGGCAATGGCCGAGGGCAACTGCCTCCATAGACTCGAGATCAGCATGGAGGCAGGTGCACAACTGTACCAGCTGCTGCAAGGAGACCTGCAGCTAATTTCGACCACAGGAACATTATTGCCAGTGCCAGTCAAGGTCACCTCCTTCTTTGCTAGAATAATTATCAGCAATATCAGCCAATTTGCTGCTCACAGATGTATCAAATGAGAGAACAATGCATTGTTGAGCATGGCCTCCCTTGTAGCTCCTCCCACCCCCACTTCCCCTCATCAATAACAACAGGAGGATGACACAATTCTCCAATTTTATCACCCTGCTGCATTTTCCAAACTACAGTCAGCCACTGATAGCATCCATGTGGCCATCTGGGCTGTGTGTTACTTTTTTTTCCTTTGATACCATCACTTGCTGCTCCTCACTTGTTCACTGTAACTCGCCAGTGCTACCTCTTCAAGCTCATAAACCACAGCCTCTGGAACGTGTGTAGCTGTAGTGGTGCTTGCAAACTTTCGATTGCTATGAGCTGTTGGCAGGCTGCTCTTCTAGGCCTACAATGACAAAAATGAAGAGAAACATCCATTTATCTGCTCTAAAATTTGTTTTCAATCAGCTTGCATTACAACACTGACAATAGGTCAAATAGAATTTTTTTGTTTAATCGTTGTGGGCGTCGCTGGCAAGGCCAGCATTTATTGCCCATCCCTAATTCCCCTCGAGAACGTGGTGGTGAGCCGTCTTTTTGAACCGCTGCAGTCATTCTGGTGAAGGTACTCCCACAGTGCTGTTAGGGAGTGAGTTCCAGGATTTTGTCCCAGTGACAATGAAGGAGCGGTTTGTTACAACTGAGTGGCTTGCTAGGTCATAACAGAGGGCAGTTAAGAGTCAACCACTTTGCTGTGGGTCTGGAGTCACATATAGGCCAGACCGGGTAAGAACGGCAGATTTCTTTCCCGAAAGGACATTAGTGAACCAGGTGTTTTTTTTTTTTAAACAACAATCCAGTAGTTTCATGGTCACCATTACTGACGCTAGCTTTTTATTCCAGATTTATTTAACTAACTGAATTTAAATTCCCCAGCTGCTGTGGTGGGATTTGAACTCAAGTACTCTGGATTACTAGTCCCTTAATTTAACCTTTTGATGGAATAATAGTTGGTGGATGAGAACAGTCAGCCTTGGCTCAGTGGTAGCACTCTGTCTCTGACTCAGGAGATCATGGGTTTAAGCAGCATTCTAGAGACTTCAGCAGGTAGAATTACATAGAATATACAGCACAGAAACAGGCAATTCAGCCCAACTATCTGTGTTGGCGCTAATACTCCTTGCAGGTCTCTTCCCATTCTATCTACCTCATCGCAGCCTTCCAACATGTTTTTCTATTCCCTTTTCTTTCATGTACCCATGTAGCTTCCTTTTAAAAACATCCAAGCTATTTGCCTCAACCAGTTCATGTGGTAGCGAGTTCCACATTCTAACCACTAATTTCTCTTTATTTCCTCATTTGATTTATTAGTAACTACTTTGTATTTATGGACCTTAGTTTTGGATTCCCCCACAAGTGAGAACATTTTTTCCACATCTACACTGTCCAATACATAAATTTAAAGACCTTTATCAGATCTCCTCTATGTCTTCTCTTTTCTAAAGAAAAAAGCCACAACCTGTTCAATCTTTCCCGATAGCAGTAATTTCTGAATTCTGTACCATCCTTGTAAATCTTTATTGCACTTTCTCCAGAGTTTCTATGTCCTTTATATAGTATGGAGACCAGATCTGTGCACAGTACTCCAATTGTGGCCTGATCAGAGTTCTATACAAGTTCACTACTTTTGAATTCAAAACCCCAGAAATAAATCCAATAAGTGCTGTGTTGACCTGGGATGTTCTTTTTAATGATTTGTTCACCCGCACCCCTAGATCAGTTTGTTCTTCTACACCATTCAGAGTCTTATTTTCTGAGGTGTAGATTTCTATTTTTCCTACCAACTCACATTTATCTATCTTGAAGTTCATTTTCCACTTTACTGCCCCAATCTGCATGTTTTCTAATATCTTCTTGTATTATGTTGCATTCTTCCTCAATATTAGCATCATCTGCAAATTTTGATTGAGTTACTCTATGAATACCAGTGGTCTCAGCACTGATCCTTGCGGAACACTACTTTCTACCTTCCTCCAATCCGAATAACTACCTTTAACCCTTACTCTCTCCATCTGTTTTTTAGCCAATTTGCTAGCCATTCAGCTGTTTGTCCCCGGATTCCGCTTGCCTTAACCTTTGTCATAGGTCTACCGTGTGGTACCTTATCAAAGGTCTTTTGAAAATCCAAGCATATGACATCTACTGCATTACCCTTGACTGATCTTTCCGTTACCTCTTCAAATAATTCTATCAGGTTAGTTAAGCATGATTTAAGCCTTTTGGAATACATGCTGAATATTTTAATTATATTTTCTGTCTCTAGATGCTCTTCTCTCACTTCTTTTAGTGGAAAAGTCCAGTATCTTTCTTAACATTGACATTAAGCTGTATGGCCTATAGTTCCCAGGTTTTGTTCTATCTCCTCTTTTGTAACATCATCATCATAGGCAGTCCCTCGGAATCAAGGAAGACTTGCTTCCACTCCTGAAGTGAGTTCTTTGGTGGCTGAACAGTCCAATATGAGAGCCACAGACTCTGTCACAGGTGGGACAGAGAGTCGTTGAGGGAAGAGGTGGGTGGGACTGGTTTGCCGCACCCTCTTTCCGCTGCCTGCGCTTGATTTCTGCATGCTCTCGGCGTTGAAACTCGAGGTGTTCAGCGCCCTCCCGGATGCACTTCTTCCACTTAGGGTGGTCTTGGGCCAGGGACTCCCAGGTGTCAGAGGGGATGTTGTACTTTATCAGGGAGGCTTTGAGGGTGTCCTTGTAACGTTTCCACTACCCACCTTTGGCTCGTTTGCTGTGAAGGAGCTCCGAGTAGAGCACTTGCTTTGGGACTCTCGTGTCTGGCATGCAAACTATGTGGCCTGCCCAGCGGAGCTGATCGAGTGTAGTCAGTGCTTCAATGCTGGGGATGTTGGCCTGGACGAGGACACTGATGTTGGTGCATCTGTCCTCCCAGGGGATTTGTAGGATCTTGCGGAGCCACCGTTGGTGTTATTTCTCCAGTGACTTGAGGTGTCTGCTGTACATGGTCCATGTCTTTGAGCCGTACAGGAGGGCGGGTATTACTACAGCCCTGTAGTAATTTTGTATACAGGAACATTAGCTGTCTGTCAGTTTCCTGGCACTATTGCCTCTTCTATGGAACTTTTATGTACATAAACTGGTGTCTCTGCTATCTCCTCCCTAGTTTCCTTGTGAATGCATAATGGGTGCATAATATCCAGACCAGGGGGTCTTACCCTCTTAGTTTTGCTAGTTTGTTAATTATTTTCTTTCTTTCTATCCTGACTGTATTAAGATTCTTTTTAAGCTCATTCTCCAGTGAAGTGTCTATTTCATTAACTTATTTAGTAAAAACTGAGGCAAAGTAGTTATTCAATACTTCTGCCATTTCTCAGTCATTACCTATGAGTTTATTTTGCTCATCCTTTAGTGGTCCTCTCCCTACTTTAATTTTCCTTTTGTTATTTACCTTTATAAAACACTGGTTCGGCCTCAACTGGAGTATTGTGTCCAATTGTGGGCAGCGCACTAAGAAAGATGTGAAGTCCTTAGAGAGGGTGCAGAATAGATTTACAAGAATGGTTCCAAGGATGAGGGACTTCAGTTATGTGGATAGACTGGAGAAGCTGGGGTTGTTCTCCTTAGAGCAGAGAAGGTTGAGAGAAGATTTGATAGATGTGTTCAACATCATCAGCGATCTAGACAGAGTAGATACAGAGAAACTGTTCCCACCGGTGGAAGGGTTGAGCACCAGAGGACACAGATTTAAGGTGTTTGGCAGAAGAACCAAAGGCAACATGAAGATAATTTTTTTTGCGCAGTTAGTGGTTAGGATCTGGAATGCACTTCCTGAGAGGGTGGTGGCGGCAGTTTCAATCGTGGCTTTCAAAAAAAGAATTGGATAAGTACCTGAAGCAAAAAAATTTGCAAGGCTACGGGGAAAGGGCAAGAGAATGGGGGAGACTTCTAACTCTATCTTCTTCAACTCCCTCAATTATCTTACAGGCAAGGATTCCAAGGTGGCCACTTCCAAGAGAATTATAGAATTATAATTTCCAGGTTCTCCTCCAGTTCCCTTGTATTATGCGTTATATTTTCATGCAAGCATAGAAATTGTCTTCAGATGTTGTAAATTGAAGGAGCGTACACTGTGACAGACATGCGGCCAACCTGCAGCCCATCCTATGCCAGCAAGTTAACCATGCATCATGTAGTTAAATAGAGTTACAATGATTTACTGTGTGAAGCCCTTTTCCAGATATCCGTGCGAAGGGTTTCAATTGTAAATTTCAGCTTTTGAATGTGAGGCCTGTCCTTGGAGTATGGCCATGCATGATAAGTAGTGAGAGAGCTGTAAAGTTGCCTGAGTGCTGGGCACAGGGCAACAGTAAATCTGCAGCAAATTGGCTAGCAATATTCTCTGTGGCGTGCATATATGAAATGGCTACCTAGAATATGGTACTATTGTGAAGCCTTACCTATGCAGCTTCCTTTAGGTTCGGCAGCATCATCAGAGTCTGTTCTCAGGTGATGTAGACCATTGTACATGGCTTTGACTACTGCTGCCTGGGGAGGGTGCTCTCAAATGCAAACTGGGTAACCCTCCTCACACTCACCACAGCTCTATTTCACCATCCATCAAATAACGGTTTTGGGTCCTGTACCCCTCCACCACTTCATATAAACTTCTTTTCCTTTGTCTACAGCTTGTTCCACCAGGAATTATACCACATGCTCCTTTGTTCCATGCTCATTATTTCAGCTGCCAGAAATCTTTTGCCCTCTTCAGCCCCACTTCCCTTTAATGGTTGCTGCAGCCTTTTACATTGAGCGGCACCAGAAATTTTGACCCACCGTATTCCCCAGTGTTTGAGTGAGGTCTCAGCAGTAGGTGCATTGCATGCACAGTTAATCAGGTTCACCCTTAAAGCCATTCGGAGCATGGCCAGTGATAAATCTTTCAGCAGATCAGCCCCACCCCTAAAAGCAACAAGATAAAAAGTCAAGTCAAGACACTTAGCCAAAAATTGTGGTCGGATACCGCCGACCGAAATATTTTTTACAAAAGTACCTGGTGGTCCCGGAGGAACGAACACTTCCGCTCCAAGGTCTAGATGCGCAGCCCAGCGCAAAGGCCCACGTATGCCAGGAACATAAGTGCAACCTGGCCTGGACTACCAATCACAATGTAATATTCATTGATAATAATGGTGAGTTCCATTTGTATGAGCTCCCATTGCTATCAATGAGAATACCCCCCAAAACACAGAAACACACACAATAAATAAAAAAAACCTCATATTTAAAATTGATTGAATTTGAATTAAATTAAATATTTTAGTCTTTTTTGAATATGTTTTAAAGATGTTTTAATAGGGTTAAAAATAAACTTACCTTAATGGACAGATTTTTTAAATATAAAAATTAGCGATAACATTTAATTATTCTTTCTTTTCAAACACTTAGGCTGGAAAAAGCAGGCCTTACGCCAGCTTTTACCGGGCGTAAGAGTTTTAAGGACATTTGCTGAGCCAGAGTTGGAAAAATAGCCCAAATCTCTGCCCATGAATGCTCTTCTCCGGTGCCTAAACCAGGAACTTGCTGGGCATCTTTGGGTGTGTGCGCATATCGTACACACTCGGAGAGGCTGAGATTTCAGGGCCGCTATCTTTGGGACAAGTGGGGAGAACAGGGCAGCAAATTTGGAGTAAAGCAAAGCACCTGATGAGTTACTTCCTTCTGTTTTGGAATGCACATCGTTATTCCAGTTAATGATAGAACTTCATTTTGTTCATCCAGAAATAAACACTGATGCTTCCATGATGATCTCATACTTTTTTCTGCCATAAAATGTAAAAATTTAAAGTATAATACACATAATTGAATTTTTGACAAAACGTTGAAAGGTCCTCGCAGCAGATTATACAGAACCTGATGCAGCCTGCCAGCAGATGAGAACAATGGTGATTTCTTGGCAGTTTCCTACACAATGAAGTTAGTTTTATTCATTTGTGCAATGTGGGCGTCGCTGGCAAGGCCAGCTTTTATTGCCCATCCCTAATTGCCCATGAAAATGTGGTGGTGAGCTGCTTCCTTGAGCCGCTACAGTCCGTGAGGTGAAGGGATTCCCACAGTGCTGTTAGGGAGGGAATTCCTAGTGACGATGAAGGATTGGCAATATATTTCCAAGTCAGAATAATTGTGACTTGGAGGGGAACTTGCAGGTGATGGTATTCCCATGCGCCTGCTGCCCTAATCCTTCTAGATGATAGAGGTCGCAGATTTGGGAGGTGCTGTTGAAGAAACCTTGGCGAGTTGCTGCAGTGCATCTTGTGAATGATACACACTGCAGCCGTTGGTGGAGGGATTGAATATTGAAGGTGGTGAATAGGGTGCCAATCAAGTGGGCTGCTTTGTCCTGGATGGTGTCGAGCTTCTTGAGTGTTATTGGAGCTGCATTCATCCAAGCAGGTGAAGAGTATCTCATCACATTCCTGACTAGTGCCTTGTAGATGGTGGAAAGTCTGTGGGGAGTTAGGAGATGAGACACTTGCTGCAGAATACCCAGTCTCTGGCATGCTCTTGTAGCCACAGTATTTATGTGGTTGGTCCAGTTAAATTTCTGGTCAATGATGACCCCCAGGATGTTGATGGTGTGGGTTTGGCGATGGTAATCCCATTGAATATCATGAGGAAGTGGCTAGACTCTGTCTTATTGGAGATAGTAGTTACTTGCCACTTATCAGTTCAAGTCTGAATGTTGTCCAGGTCTTGCTGCATGTGAGCATGGATGCTTTATTATCTGAAGAGTTGCGACTGGAACTGAACACTGTGCAATCATCAACGAACATCCCCACTTCTAACCTTATGAGGGAAGGAAGTTCATTGATGAAACAGCTAAAGATGGCTGGGCCAAGGACACAGCCCTGAAGAACTCTGGCAGTGATGTCCTGAGGATGAGATGATTGGCCTCCAACAATCACAACCATCTTCCTTTGTGCCGGGTATGACTCCAGCCAGTGGAGAGTTACCCCCTGATTCCCAGTGACTTCAATTTTACGAGGGCTCCTTGATGCCACACTCGGTCAAATGCTGCCCTGATGTCAACATCATTACTATCACCTCACCTCTAGAATTCTGCTCGTGTCCATGTTTAAACCAAGGCTGTAATGAGGTTTGGAGCTGAGTGGTCTTGGCAGAACCCCAACTGAGCATGGGTGAGCAGGTTATTGGTGAGTAAGTGCCAGTTCATACACTGTTGATGACTTCTTCCATCACTTTGGTGATGATTGAGAGTTGGCTGATGGGGCGGTAATTGGCTAGATTGGATTTGTCCTGCTTTTTGTGGACCGGAGATACTAGAGCAGTTTTTTACTTTGTTGGGTGGATGCCAGTGTTGTAGCTGTGCTGGAACAGCACGAGGTGCAGCTAGTTCTGGAGCACAAGTCTTCAGCACAACAGCCGGGATATTGTCGGGGCCCATAGACTTTGTTGTATCCAGTGTGCTCAGCTGTTTCTTGATGTAGAATTATAGAGCCATAGAAATTTACAGCATGGAAGGAGGCCATTCGGCTCATCATGTTCGTGCCAGCCGACAAAGAGCTATCCAACCTAATCCCACTTTCCAGCTCTTGGTCTGTAGCCTTGTAGGTTCTGGCACTTCAAGTGCATATAAAAGTTGTTTTTAAACGTGGCAAGGGTTTCTGCCTCTACCACCCTTTCAGGCAGTGAGTTCCAGACCCACACCACCCTCTAAAACTTCTGCTAATTACTTTAAATCTATGCCCCCTGGTTGCTGACCCCTCTGCTGAGGGAAATAGGTCCTTCCTAATCACACTATCTAAGCCTCTTATAATTTTATACCGCTCAATTAGGTCTCTCCTCAGCCTCCTCTGTTCCAAAGAAAACAAACCCAGTCTATCCAATTATTCCTCATAGCTAAAATTCTCTAGTCCAGGCAACATCCTCGTAAATCTCCCCTGTACCCTCTCTAGTGCAATCACATCTTTCCTGTAATGTGGTGACCAGAACTGCACGCAGTACTCTAGCTGTGGCCTATCTAGTGTTTTATACAGTTCAAGCATAACCTCCCTACTTTAGTATGGTATGCATCGGCTAATAAAGGCAAGTCTTCCGTATGCCTTCTTAACCACCTTATTTACCTGTCCTGCTACCTTCAGGGATCTATGGATATGCACTCCAAGGTTCCCTGTTCTCTACACTTCTGTGTCCACCTCAAACTTCTTCGGATTGAATTCCATTTGCCAATGTTCTGCCCACCTGACCAGTTCAATGATATTTTCCTGCAGTCTACAGCTTTCTTCTTCATTATCAACCACACGGACAATTTTTGTATCATCTGCAAACGTCTTAATCATACCCCTTACATTCAAGTCTAAATCATTGATATATACCACAAAAAGCAAGGGACCTAGTACTGAGCCTCGCGGAACCTCACTGGAAACAGCCTTCCAATCACAAAAACACCCATCGACCATTACCCTTTGCTTCCTGCCTCTGAGCCAATGTTGGATTCAAATTGCCACTTTGCCTTGGATCCCATGCGCTTTTACTTTTGTGACTAATCTGCCATGTGGAACCTTATCAAAAGCCTTGCTAAAATCCATATAAACTACATCAAATGCACTACCCTCATCGACCCTCCTTTTTACCTCCTCAAACAATTCAATCAAGCTAGTCAGACACAACCTTCCCTTAGCAAATCCATGCTGCCTGTCATTGATTAATCCATAACCTTCTAAATGAAGATTTGTCCTCTCCCTCAGAGTTATTTCCAATAATTTTCCCACCACCGAGATTAGGCTGACTGGCCTGAAATTATTCTGCCTATCCCTTTGTCCCTATTTAGACAAAGGTACAACATTAACAGTCCTCCAGTACCACACCTGTAGCCAGAGAGGATTGGAAAATGATGGTCAGAGCCTCTGCTATTTCCTCTTTTGCTTCTCTTAACAGCCTGGGATACAGTTCATCTAGGCCTGGGGATTTATCCATTTCAAAGATGCTAAACCCCTTAATACTTCCTCTCTCACTATGTTTATTTCATCTAATATTTCATACTCCTCATTGTAATGTTTTCATCATCTCTTTCCTTGTGAAAACAGAGGCAAAGTATTCTTTAAGAACCATGCCTACGTCTTCCGCCTCCATACATAGTTACTGTGATGGTATCTAATAGACCTTACTCTTTCTTTAGTTATCCTCTTGCTCTTAATGTATTTATAAACCATCTTTGGGTTTTCCTTGATTTTACTTGCCAAAATGTTTTCATGCTCTCTGCTTTTCTAATTTCCTTTTTAATTTCACCCCTGCACTTCCTATACTCTTCTCGGGTTTCTGCAGTATTGACCCCTCGGTATCTGTCATAAGCCTCCCTTTTTTCTTTATCTTACCCTGTATGCCTCTTGACATCCAGGGGGCTCTAGATTTGTTAGTCCCACCCTTTTTCTTTACGGGAAGATACTTGCTCTGAATCCTTGATCCCCTCTTTGAATGCCTCCCACTGCTCTGACACTGATTTACCTTCAAGTAGCTGTTTCCAGTCCATTTTGACTAAATCACATCTCAGCTTAAAATTGTTTTTTTCCCAGTTGAGAACTTTTATTCCTGGTCTATCTTTGTCCATTTCTAGAACTAACCTAAATCTAACTGAATTACGATCACTAGCACCAAAATGCTCTCCCACTGATACCCCTTCCACCTGCCCAGTTTCATTCCCTAAACTAAGTCCAGAACCACCTCCTCCCTTGTTGGGCTTGCTACGTAAAAAAGTTGTCCTGAATGCATTTTACGAATTCTGCACCCTCTATTCTTTTCACACTAATTCTATCCCAATTAATATTCGGGTAGTTGAAATCCCCTATTACTGCCCTATAGTTTTTGCGCTTCTCAGAAATTTGTCTACATATTTGGTCTTTTACCTCCCTCTGACTGTTTGCACACTCCCAGCAGTGTGATTGCACCTTTTTTGTTCTTCAGTTCAACCTTTATGGCCTAATTTGATGATCCTTCAAACATATCATCCCTCCTCACAGCTGTAATTGTTTCTTTAATCAATTCCGCCACCCCCCCACTCCTTTTTTTATCCCCTCTCTATCCTATCTGAAAACCCTGTAATCAGGAATGTTGAGCTGCCATTTCTGTCCTTCTTTCAGTCTTGTTTCAGAATATCTATATCATACTCCCATGTGTCTATCTGTGCCCTCAGCTTATCTGCCTTATTCCTTAGACTTCTTGCATTGAAGTATAACCATTTAGCACTGCCAAATTCCTTTGTTGTCTATTTTCTATCCTTTGTTTCCTCTGCATTCCAAACTCGCTTAATAATTTACTACCTTACAATTCCAGCGTTGCTTCTCTCCCTTCTGAAACCACTCTCAGGTTCCCATCCCCCTGCCAAGTTAGTTTAAACCCTCCCAAATTGAGTGAATCGAATTGGCTGAAGACTAACTTCTGTGATGGTGGGGGGCTTAGGAGGAGGCTGAGATGGCTCATCCACTCGGCATTTCTGCCTGAAGATGGTTGCAAACACTTCAGCCTTGTCTTTTGCACTCGTGCTGGGCTCTGTCATCATTGAGGATGAGGATCTATATGGAGCTTCCTCCTCCTGTTAGTTGTTTAATTGTTCACCATCATTCATGACTGAATGTGGCAGGACAGCAGAGCTCTGGTCTGATCTGTTGGTTGTGGCATCACTTAGCTCTGTCTGCAGCATCCTGCTTTTGCTGTTTAGAATGCATGTCATCCTCTGTTGTAGCTTCACCAGGTCAGCAACTCATCTTTAGGTACACCTGGTGCTGCTCCCGGCATGCTCTTCTACACTCCTTATTGAACCAGGGTTGGTCCCCTGGCTTGATGGTAATGGTAGGATAATGGTGGAGTGACAAATATGCCAGGCCATGAGCTTACAGTTATGGTGATATACAATTTTGCTGCTACTGGTGCCCCACAGCACCTCATGGATAGAAACATAGAAAATAGGAGCAGTAGTAGGCCATTCAGCCCTTCGAGTGCACCACCATTCAATATGGTTATGGCTGATCCTCTATCTCAACACCATATTCCTGCTTTTACCCCATACCCCTTGATGCCTGTTGTTTCTAGAAATCTATCTATCTCCCTCTTAAATATATTCAGTGACTTGGCCTCCACAGCCTTCTGTGATAGAGAATTCCACAGGTTCACTAGCCTCTGAGTGAAAACATTTCTCCTTATCTCAGTCCAAAATTTCCTACCCCGTATCCTGAGACTGTGACCCCTTGTTCTAGACTTCCCAGCCAGGGGAAACATCCTCCCCACATCCAGTCTATCCAACCCAGGTCAGAATTTTATACATTTCAATGAGATCCCCTCTCATTCTTCTAAACTCTAGTGAATACAGGCCAAGTCGACCCCATCTCTCCTCATACGACAGTCCTGCCATCCCAGGAATCAGTCTGGTGAACCTTCACAGCACTCCCTCTATGGCAAGTATATCCTTTCTTAGGTAAGGAGACCAAAACTGCACACAATACTCCAGGTGCGATCTCACCAAGGCCTTGTATAACTGTAGTAAGACATCCTTGCTCCTTTACTCAAATCCTCTTGCGATGAAGGCCAACATACCATTTGCCTTCCTAACTGCTTGCTGCACCTGCATGTTTGCTTTCAATGACTGGTGTACAAGGACACCCAGGTCCCTCTGTACATTGACACTTCCCAAGCCATCACCATTTAAATAATACTTTGTCCTTATGTTTTTCCTACCAAAGTGGATAACTTCACATTTATCCACATTATACTGCATCTGTCATGTGTTTGTCCACTCACTCAACCTATCTAAATCGCCTTGCAGTGTCTTTGCATCCTCCTCACAACTCACAGTCCCACCTAGTTTTGTGTCATCAGCAAACTTGGAAATATTACATTTGGTTCCCTCATCCAAATCATTTATATATATTGTGAATAGCTGGGACCCAAGTACTGATCCCTGTGGTACCCCACTAGTCACTGCCCGCCACCCCAAAAAAGACTCGTTTATTCCTACTCTCTCTTTCCTATCAATTTACCAATTTTCAATCCATACCAATACATTACCCCCAATCCTATGTGCTTTAATTTTGCACACTAACCCCTTATGTGGAACTTTACCTAAGGCCTTCTGAAAATCCAAATACACTACATCCACTGGTTCTCCCTTATCTATTCTATCAGTTACATCCTCAAAAAATTCCAGTAGATTTGTCAAACATAATTTTCCTTTCATAAATCCATGTTGACTTTGTTTAATCCTGTTAATATTATCTAAGTGTGCCATTATCACATCCTTTATAATAGATTCCAGCATTTTCCCCACTACTAATATCAGGCTAACCGGTCTGTAGTTCCCTGTTGTAAGGACTGGAAGCATTGAACCCCCAAGGATTTATTGGACATTGTCTGTACATTGCGTTTAATATTTTTCTCACCACAGAAAGAAAGCTGGAAGCTGTCTGTGGGATGGGCCCAGGTGCAACTCCATGTTGGACTTAGAATGATAGGCAGGGAGTCTGGAATGACAATAAGGCAGGAGGTGGGCTAATGGAGTCCATGGTTAGGCAAGGTGATCTCATCAATCAGTGATTACCTGGATGAGTTACCAGAACAATAGAGAGCCACTAAACCCAGACTGCCTGGAAGCAAAAACTCATCACTGGACTCAAACACAGGAAGCCTCGAAAACAAGGAACTTTATTGGGTAAAAGCAGAAGGCATACCCACAGGAAACTTTGAAACAAAGGCCAAAAGAAGACACACCCACAGGAAGCCTCAACAGCAATTCAGCCTGAAAAGGCAAATGAACTTGGGATATAAAAGCATGCCATGTGGACACAGCTCTCTCTCTCTTGCCTCGCTGCTTCGCCCCAACAAAAATCCAACCCTCCGTATTGAGACGGAGAGAAGAAACCAGAAGAGACACCTTTTCATCGGAAGAAGCAGCGAGTAAGCCAGTGAAATCGGTGAGCATTTCTGCACACACATCTTTTAAGATCACAGCCACGCTGTGAGGGGGTATCGTGCGTTCTCCCAACCAAATTCTTCGGGGTTTACAGGGGAGGTGTTTTAGACGTTGGGGTACTTCACGTTAGGGGCCTGTTAGACAGGTCACATTGTGTATTGTACTGCATTTGTTTGTTTTACACACCAGGGTGTGAGTGGTTTTACTGGGTGCAGGTGTGTGTTTTAACTTTAATAAAGCATTGCCGGTTGAGACCGAGGTATCTGTCCGTGACTCATTCATCTGTTCAGTACAGTAATCACTCCCAGGTCCAGAACTAGTGTAATGTGGGGATGCATCGGAAACACCTAAGGGAAACCACTTATGCCGTTTTCTTTCTCCCTCCCTTTTTAAATAGTGGGGGTACATTTGCCACCCTCCAATCTGCAGGAACTGTTCCACAATCTATAGAATTTTAGAAGATGACAACCAATGCATCTACTATTTCCATGGCTACCTCTTTTAGTACTCTGGGATGCAGATCATCAGGCCCTGGGGATTTATCTGCCTTCAGGCCCATTAGTTTCTCCACCACTATTTTCTTACTAATAATCTTTTCCTTTAATTCCTCTTGCTCACTAGACCCTTGGTTCCCTAGCATTTCTGCTAGTCCAGTTTTGAGTTGGGTTGTTCTGGTTTCATTGGAGAGATGATTTTTAATTTGTCAAGATGGTCCTCAAACAAATGTTAGGCCCCCCCCTTTGCAAATGCAAAAGGCAATTGTCTGAACTGAATCCACAACATTATAGATTAAATGTAATATGCAGAGCACAGAACTCTATACGATGCAATATGTGAAACGTGTTTTAGTGCGTGATGCACACAAACCTCACTGAAGTGTACATTAATAAGCACATACTCTACTATGGTGTAAATTAGTGTACTCCAGGCTTATAATATACATTAACATACACAGTATTGCATAGTATATGATATGAAGCCCATATCCTATGAGAATTTATCATAGATATTCTGGCCTAGAAATTCATTGGTGCTGTGCATCAGCAACAAATATGGTTGTCGATTTGCATGCACACATCACATGCTGGAAGTGCGTGCCCGCCACATTGTTAAAGGCAATTGCATAGGTGTCCAAGGCTCATGCCTAAAACAGGTGTTAGACCCTTTGCATTTGCAAAGGGGGGCCTAACTTTTGTTTGAGGACCACCTTTGCAAACTTTGTTATGCACGGTATATGTTGTGGTCAGTATTTTCAGGCATTCCCACATTACAACAGTGACTACATTCTAAAAGTATTTCATTGACTGTGAAGCACTTTGAGATGTCCATTGGTCATGAAAGGCACTATATAAATTCAAGTCTTTTATTTGGCAGCTTTACTAGAACTCGTAATAGGACCGCTGGAGGTCTCCTCTCTATAGGCAAATTCTAACCTTTTAAAGGACCAAATTGAGGAGCCAGGAGGAGTAGGAGTGCTCCTGCCGGCTCCACATTAAATTGGCGGATTGCTGTCAGCTATCGCTCACCCGCTCAGGATTTCCTCCCCTCCAACACAAGGAGGCTGCATACCACCTCAATCTGCATCCGAGCCAGACGATCTTTGTGCTTCTTGGGATTGGCGAGCTGTTACTGGAGCCACACCGAGCATTTCCAGCTATTTGACAATGAAGAAATGAGGCCGCGGACCAATTTCCAGTGGTCAAGACACTGGCCTCAGTAGTCTTGTACAGCCGATGCGGTGCGATCCAATTTCTAGGCCTATAGATAGACATTATAGTATGCAGTACCATTGGTAGTCCAGATTATTACAGTGTGGTATGTGTGACTACAAGCAGACCTTTTAACAATATGCATATAATATTTATATATTGTGTTGCACATCTTATATACGTACTGTATTATAGCCCCAATTACAATATAAAATGCTGCACATATTGCAATGTGTATAATTGTACAGTCAAAAATATGCACTACCATAAGTAAAATATGCTACATACAGATTGTATTACAGTACATGTTGTGTCTCTGCACCTTGTTACAAACTCATACGAGGCATGGATATATCAGACACGGTCACTCTGTGACCTTCACTTTATGCCCAGGACTAAAGAGTGCTGATCTTGGGTGGGACCTCCCCTTTTATACCCGGAAGCCCAGGTGAGGAGCCCACTCATAAGAACATAAGAATTAGGAACAGGAGTAGGCCATCTAGCCCCTCGAGCCTGCTCCGCCATTCAACAAGATCATGCCTGATCTGGCCGTGGACTCAGCTCCACTTACCCGCCCGCTCCCCGTAACCCTTAATTCCCTTATTGGTTAAAAATCTATCTATCTGTGACTTGAATACATTCAATGAGCTAGCCTCAACTGCTTCCTTGGGCAGAGAATTCCACAGATTCACAACCCCCTGGGAGAAGAAATTCCTTCTCAACTCGGTTTTAAATTGGCTCCCCTGTATTTTGAGGCTGTGCCCCCTAGTTCTAGTCTCCCCGACCAGTGGAAACAACCTCTCTGCCTCTATCTTGTCTATCCCTTTCATTATTTTAAATGTTTCTATAAGATCACCCCTCATCCTTCTGAACTCCAACGAGTAAAGACCCAGTCTACTCAATCTATCATCATAAGGTAACCCCCTCATCTCCGGAATCAGCCTAGTGAATCATCTCTGTACCCCCTCCAAAGCTAGTATATCCTTCCTTAAGTAAAGTGACCAAAACTGCACGCAGTACTCCAGGTACGGCCTCACCAATACCCTATACAGTTGCAGAAGAACCTCCCTGCTTTTGTACTCCATCCCTCTCGCAATGAAGGCCAACATTCCATTCGCCTTCCTGATTACCTGCTGGACCTGCAAACTAACTTTTTGGGATTCAGGCACAAGGACCCCCAGGTCCCTCTGCACCGCAGCATGTTGTAATTTCTCCCCATTCAAATAATATTCCCTTTTCCTGTTTTTTTTCCCAAGGTGGATGACCTCACACTTTCCGACATTGTATTCCATCTGCCAAACCTTAGCCCATTCGCTTAACCTATCTAAATCTCTTTGCAGCCTCTCTGTGTCCTCTACACAACCCGCTTTCCCACTAATCTTTGTGTCATCTGCAAATTTTGATACACTACACTCTGTCCCCTCTTCCAGGTCATCTATGTATATTGTAAACAGTTGTGGTCCCAGCACCGATCCCTGTGGCACACCACTAACCACCAATTTCCAACCCGAAAAGGACCCATTTATCCCGACTCTCTGCTTTCTGTTAGCCAGCCAATTCTCTATCCATGCTAATACATTTCCTCTGACTCCGCGTACCTTTATCTTTTGCAGTAACCTTTTGTGTGGCACCTTATCGAATGCCTTTTGAAAATCTAAATACACCACATCCATCGGTACACCTCTATCCACCATGCTCGTTATATTCTCAAAGAATTCCAGTAAATTAGTTAAACATGATTTCCCCTTCATGAATCCATGCTGCGTCTGCTTGATTGCACTATTCCTATCTAGATGTTCCGCTATTTCTTCCTTAATGATAGTTTCAAGCATTTTCCCCACCACAGATGTTAAACTAACCGGCCTATAGTTACCTGCCTTTTTTAAACAGAGGCGTTACATTAGCTGCTCTCCAATCCGCTTGTACCTCCCCAGAGTCCACATAATTTTGGTAGATTATAACGAATGCATCTGCTATAACTTCCGCCATTTCTTTTAATACCCTGGGATGCATTTCATCAGGACCAGGGGACTTGTCTACCTTGAGTCCCATTAGCCTGTCCAGTACTACCCCCCTAGTGATAGTGATTGTCTCAAGGTCCTCCCTTCCCACATTCCTGTGATCAGCAATTTTTGTCATGGTTTTTTGTGTCTTCCACTGTGAAGACCGAAGCAAAATAATTGTTTAAGGTCTCAGCCATTTCCACATTTCCCATTATTAAATCCCCCTTCTCATCTTCTAAGGGACCAACATTTACTTTAGTCACTCTTTTCTGTTTTATATATCGGTAAAAGCTTTTACTATCTGTTTTTATGTTTTGCGCAAGTTTATTTTCGTAATCTATCTTTCCTTTCTTTATTGCTTTCTTCGTCATTCTTTGCTGTCGTTTAAAATTTTCCCAATCTTCTATTTTCCCACTTACCTTGGCCACCTTATACACATTGGTTTTTAATTTTATACTCTCCTTTATTTCCTTGGTTATCCACGGCTGGTTATCCCTTCTCTTACCGCCCTTCTTTTTCACTGGAAAGAGCTCCTTAAAAGTCCTCCATTGTTCCTCAATTGTGCCACCATTTAGTCTGTGTTTCCAGTCTACTTTAGCCAACTCTGCCCTCATCCCACTATAGTCCCCTTTGTTTAAGCATAGTACACTCGTTTGAGACACTACTTCCTCACCGTCAATCTGTATTACAAATTAAACCATACTGTGATCACTCATTCCGAGAGGATCTTTTACTCGGAGATCGTTTATTATTCCTGTCTCATTACACAGGACCAGATCTAAGATAGCTTGCTCCCTTGTAGGTTCTGTAACATACTGTTCTAAGAAACAATCCCGTATGCATTCTATGAATTCCTCCTCCAGGCTACCCCCTGTGGTCAGGGTGTGCATTTCAAGAGTGCAGGTACAGTGTGCATGAGTTACAGTTACATACTTATAGTCATTGCAAGATGGTGAAATACATGACATCACCTCCCCCCTTAGGTCTTTTAGTTTCAGAGGTTAAGTCTATCGGGTGGTCGGCGCTCTCTCGTGGAGCGCCGCAGTTGTGGCTCTGTGTGGCTGAGCCTCAGCATACGTCTCTGTCACTTGAAGTGATTCCGGCCTGTCCGGGCTGGCCGCAGGGACTGTGCATGCTGAGGGCTGTCTTTGTTGCTCGTGCCATGGCAGTGGTGAGGGTGCTATCTCATCATGCTCTTCTTCCGGTTCCTCCGTGTCTGCACTGAACCTTGTCTTTACTTGGTCCAAGTGTTTGCGGCATATCTGCCCATTGTTTAGTCTGACCACCATGATCCTGTTTCCTTCTTTGCCAATTACGATGCCCTCAAGCCATTTGGGTCCCAAAGCATGGTTAAGAACAAATACCGGGTCATCTATTTCCATACACCTCCACCTTGAGCCTCGATTATGGAGCTCGGTTTGGGACTGGCGCTTGCCCTCAACAATGTCTGCCAGGGCTGGGTGAATAAGGGACAGCCGTGTCTTGAGTGTGCGTTTCATGAGGAGTTCCGCTGGTGGGACTCCTGTGAGCGAGTGCGGCCGGGACCTGTAGGCCAGCAGGAGGCACGATAGGCGGTACTGAAGGGAAGGTCCTTGGATGCGTAGCATGCCCTGCTTTATGAATTGGACCGCCCGTTCCACCTGGCCATTGGAGGCCGGCTTGAATGGCGCTGTCCAGACGTGATTGATCCCATTGCCCGACATAAACTCCTGGAATTCATGGCTGGTAAAACACAGGCCATTATCGCTGTCCAGGATGTCCGGCAAGCCGTGGGTCGCGAAAACCGTACGCAGACTCTGCACAGTGATGGGTGTCGTGCACGAGTTCAATATGATGCACTCGATCCACTTCGAGTATGCATCGACAACGATCAGGAACATTTTTCCCATGAACGGGCCCGCATAGTCCATGTGAATATGTGACCACGGCCTGGTGGCCCAGGGCCATGAGCTGAGTGGGGCCTCCCTGGGGACACGTCGTGCACCTGCGAACCCAGTGTTCCAGGTCTGAGTCAATCCCCGGCCACCACACGTATGACCGGGCAATGGCCTTCATTAACACCATGCCAGGGTGCTCGCTGTGGAGTTCCCTGATGAACGCTTTCCTTCCTTTCTGGGGCATGACTAACCGGCTGCCCCATAACAGGCAGCCGGCTTGGAAGGAGAGTTCATCCATCCGTCTCTGAAACGGCCTGACTTCCTCGGGGCACGCCCTGTTTGCGGGCGCCCAGTCCCCAGTCAGGACACATTTCTTTATCATGGATAGGAGGGGGTCCCTGTTGGTCCAGAGTTTGATCTGGCGGGCTGTGATGGGGGAGCCCGCAGTGTCAAAGGCCTCAACGGCCATGACCATCTCGGTGCTCTCTCCGACGCCCCCTCGGTGGTGACCAGTGGGAGCCTGCTGAGCGCGTCAGCGCAATTTTCGGTGCCTGGCCGGTGCCGTATGGTGTAGTCATAGGCAGCCAGCGTGAGGGCCCATCGCTGTATGCGAGCTGACGCATTAGTGTTGACAGCCTTGCTGTCGGACAACAGGGATGTTAACTGCCTGTAATCCGTCTCTAGCTCGAACCGTCTACCAAAAAGGTACTGGTGCATCTTTTTCACACCATACACACACGCGAGTGCCTCCTTCTCGACCATGCCGTATCCACGCTCTGCCTGGGAGAGCGATCTGGAGGTGTAAGCCTCCAGTTGGAGTTGGCCGTCATTGTTATCCTGCTGCAAAACACACCCAACCCGTAGGATGATGCATCGCATGTTAAAACCAGTTTTTTACAGGGGTCATACAAAGTCAACAGTTTGTTGGAACACAGCAAGTTCCTCACCTTATTGAAAGCCCGTTCTTGACAAAGATGTTGTGTCTCTGCACCTTGTTACAAACTCACACGAGGCATGGATATATCAGACACGGTCACTCTGTGACCTTCACTTTATTCCCAGGACTAAAGAGTGCTGATCCTGGGTGGGACCTCCCCTTTTATACCTGGAAGCCCAGGTGAGGAGCTCACTCCCTGTGGTCAGGGTGTGCATTACAAGGGTACAGGTACAGTATGCATGAGTTATAGTTACATACTTATAGTCATTGCAAGATGGTGAAATACATGACAGTATATGCTGTATTTAGACTTATAATACTGTACACAGACTGCCTCACAATATACCCTAATATTATATGCTGTACGCAGACTGTTACAGTATAATACTTTACACACGCTACTATAGTGTTAGAAGCTGATCATGTTATAGTTCACAATGGTGAGACAGATTACAATATATACAATAATTAGCCTACTGTGCCATTCTCTGCATGATCTGAAATGTCTCTTCACTGAAAGGAACTGGTTATACGACATGAAGGAACCCCTATAAATTTGCAGGTTTTATAGAAATTTCAGGGGTGACATTGCACCATCCCTTATTCTTTTTAAGATCTCACATTTTCAATTCAAACAGACTATACTGATGACATTCTGCGGTTTCTTAGCTTGCTATCTGTCTAACTTTCACTTCAAACCTACAATACCCTGGTCTTCCAAGATAGTAGTTGCCAAGGTGATGTCTTGAGTAAATGCCATACTTAATTAAACACGAACAGATTGAATGGCAATAAAGCCAGTTATAGTGGAATGATTTTCAGTAATATTCTTCAATTAGTCTGCCCTTCACATGAATCCTAATGGCCAGGCTCAATGATTATGTTTACTGAAGATCACACTATGGTCAGACAAGTTTTCTCTTCTGGTCATTCAAACTAGGCTCACAACAGCCACCGACTCTTGTCAGAAAGTTGCTAGAAAAACCTAAACAATTAATTATCACAGAAATCCAGCAACATTTTTGCTCACAGATCATGACCAAAGTAAATAACTTAAATATTAGAGAGGAAACAGAAATAATAATGGTGTCACTGATTAGAAAACAAATCAAAGAGGCTCGAAAAAATTTTATTTTTTGAACTGCAAGCCCTACCTATCCAGTTTTTTTTCAAAAAAAGTATTCAGTGTTCATTCACCCTTCTTCAGAGTTCTCACCAGAATCTCCTTTTTATGCCACACGCTATTTTTCACTAAGCGAGTTCAGTGGCTCTACTCTCAGGCCTCTGCCTATTGTACTCTGGAATTAGCCATTAACATGTGTGAGATCATCTTGGATTCCTCCTCATGTGCCCCTCCCCCACCTCACCCCATTGATATGTACTGGACAAGAAAAAATGTTTTAGTAACTGCCACACTGTATCACAGAATAGGTAGTAGTCCAGAATTTTTCGAATACCCTTACCCCATCATTATTCTCATGAGATAGTCAGGATCAAGCTGTGAGGTGATTTTGTAAACTGTTGCAGCGAGAAAGGACTCGGTCCCACACTTATGACTATCCTCCTTGAAGGCAGGTGATCAGAGACTTTTCCAAGTCATGGTGATGTATTTGTCAATGGAAGATTGGAATCCGTCAACCCTCTACGGTAAACTCAGTAATCAAATAGCTGAGCTAGGCAGTTCCATAATGCTCCAGGGCACTATTGCTGATTGACAAGCCAGTCTGGCTCATTAGTGGGCCTGGAAGAGTAGACATGTTACTGAGGGCTCTGATTCTTCCCAGCAAGCTCCACATACCCTACAAGTCAATAACAGATAGGATGGTTCCAGCAGAACAGCTAGAAGCTTACAAATGTCTTGTATGAGTAAGCTGCAGAGTTTTACTTAGTTAAAATCCAGCAGCACTCCTTTATACACTTGGAGACTCCTTTTGTCAACCTGTAACTAAGCTCCATGGACTTAGTCAAGTGCACAAGAGTGTGTGCACAACAGTTCAGGCAACTGTTGGATCTTTCAGTAGTTTGAAGACACTTAACCATGATGAAGGATTTCCATGTGTGTCAGACATCTGCAAGACAAAAAGTATATATTTCTCCATATACTGACTTCCCAATCTCAGCTTTATTATTGGCAAACCCCGAGAAGCAGTTTCTGCACATCAGCAGGAAATCTGCATGGTCTGTCAGGGGAGAGTTAGAACTTAGAAATGTGAAGGAAATTCTGTATACATATGGGTTTAGAAAGAAAAATAAAGGAATTTTACTTAAGCATAATCTGAACAATGTGCAGTTCAGTCAAGTTTTTTCAAAGAATAACACTAGTTCTAATCAGTAATCTACAACCCTGTTTTTTTTTTGTAAAAATGGGGTTATGTTGACCCATGAAACAGGCACATCTATGTCAGCAGCACATCACTGAATGTTGCACTTTTCTTGAAGATTGAAATAGATTCCGAGAAACAACAAACAGATATAGAGGTGTCCAGGCCAAGATGAACATCTGCTTCTCAGAAGTTTCTCAGTGAGATAAGCAGCCATCGATGCAGAGGACATCCACTCAGTGTTTCTTCTCCAACCAGTTCCCTTTCCCTGCCCCTACACTTGCTTAAAAACTTGTTATATCTCTAACTTTTTCCAGTTCTGACAAAGGGTCATCGACCTGAAATGTTAACTCTGGTTTTCTCTTCACAGATGCTGCCTGACCTGCTGAGTATTTTCAGCATTTTCTGTTTTTATTTCAGTGTTTCTTCTCTTTCATTTAATACACATACCATGGAATGCCACAAAATTAAAGCATCATGATTTTTCTGGGTCAGGTTCCACCTGAACTTTAATTAACCTTGATGTTCACGTGGTTGACGTGAGGTGTCCTGATGCCAAAATGGGTGCCACCTGAAATATCCTACACTTGACGGAACCCTGCCACCTGATAAATCTCTGCAGCACTTAGTTTAGCTGACACCTGCTTACCACATCAATTTTCTTGCTGCATTGTGGGCACTGCAGGCTGCAAGACATGACGTAAATTCTCTGCAGTGATGTGGAAGAATGTAGTAACATGAAACCCTCATGCTGTGGAAACTTCCACTTTTACAGTAAGGGCCTTCCTCATTATATATGTTGTTTGCAGGTCATCCTGTAGCAGATGGTACAAATGTGTTCCAGTCTGTCATTTGAAGTGGAGGCAGTGAAGACAGGTTTCCTCGAAGATGTCTGGGTACGTGTGAAGGAGTCTATAAATAGGGGTTCTGAGTGATGGGCATGGACCAAACACCTCGCGTATTACTGCACCGACATTTGGTGCTCCCTCATAAGCTCCTCCTCATCTCAACCATGTAGCAGATTTTAAATCTCAAACAAAAACCCATCTTTACCACCTAGAATAATGAAGATGGCAAGAAAAAAACTGCCTAAATGGTGGACTATCCAACAAAACCAACTAATTCATGAACCAAAACATAACTGAAAATACAAAAAAAATTGCTTACAATTGAAATAGTCATCTTCCTTTAAGAAACAGATTTGAAGAGGCCCTGGGATTTGAGTTAAAACGGACAAGTAGCAAGTCGTGAGTGCAGTCACTCCCATAATTGTGAGATTCCATGCAGGAAATGTAATGCAAATAAGGCATGTGCATGCTATACTGCAATGTCAGTATTCCAGCCAATGGTACACTCAATTTTCCAGTTCCTGTCTATCTTTACTAAGGGTCCACATCACCAGCAGGCTCTTAAAATCCAAAATCGGCCACTTCCCCAAGAAAACCAGATATCATTCAATTTTTTGTAAAAAGGTGAATTGAACCCACTCTGTAATGCTGAATATTTGTTCAAACAAATCATTTACAGGGACATTCCCAAAGGTGGTTACAATTCTATCATCCTTAGCGCCATGGGACTGGACACACTGCGAGAGAATCCACAGATATCACCACAGTCCATTAAAATGGGTATACAAGAAACATTGAACAGTATCATTACACTTACTGAAAAGTAGTGATGCTGTGATGACTTCCTTCCCCAGCATTACATTCCCTCTTTATCTAAGCTGAGACCCCACTGTCTCATTTGAAAGAGGATTGTAATTCTAGCCAGCTAGAAAGCATGCAGAGAAAATCAAGGAGAAAATGACAAACTATAAACCATCACAAATACTCAAACTGTTATTGTGGCACAAAGATCTGCCTGTGGAAGCCTTGCATTTTTTTTATGTAAGTGATTATTTTGTATTGCAGTGGTTCCTCATGCACAGTGTATGCCAGATATAAAAAAATACTAAATCAGTCCACTGTATTAATGCAAAAGGTACTGATTCACAGCAAAAAAAACTATATATTGCATGAGAGGGATTTCATTAAAAAGTTTTGTTTTGCTCTGCAATGATGTTAAATATACACAGGGGATAGCTGAGGTTACAATCCTGTCATTATTGTCAGAATAAGCATGGATGCTACTTAATACTTGACTTGCAATAGGATTAGGTCGTTTAACAGTATTGATTAAAATCTGTAATTCAGAAAATCTATTCTTTAGCTTATAAAATGTCACACGTCCAACAATCTTTTTCCACCACAAATGGAAGAGGTAGAATTTTTCCAAAGTGTAGCCAGAATATTTGCCTGACTAATCCTGGTGCAGAGTCCACACTTCAGTTAATTAGCAAAAGATTGTCAAAAAGCAACCTCAATGCCACAAAGACGGGCTAGGAACCAGCTCTTTCACCTCTAGGGCCTGGTTTCAAATTCAGACAATTAATGGGAAGTGTAATGGTTGGAGTTTTTCATTTGGAGTCTTTTTGTCCTTTTAGGGATACTGTATTTGTCATGATGTTTTCCCGCCACTGGGTGGAGTTTTCCGATTGGACAGACAAAAAGAAAGCGAAACCAACACTCAGAGAAAACAACATCCATTTTAGCTCAGACTGTCTAACTTTTAGTGATTAGAAACAAATCTTCTGTAGTAGCAAACCTCCCCAGAAGTAGAGTTATGTAAGTAACTTCTCCTCATCCAATTGTTCTGGAATTGTTGTATTTATATGTGATGTACAGTAAGAGATAAGTAACTTCTCTTTATTACTGCTTTTATTCGATTGTTAGAGTTACAAGAATGCTACATCAGTCCTTTATTCTTTATCTACAGTTTTCACACTGCATTATTAAAGGATTTGGATTCTGAAGGTCTGACCTTTAGCTATATTTCTTGGTGTAGTGTTCAAGCTAGCTGGAGAATCAGAGCTATACTCACATTACGTTACACTCTGACAGAAACCGGTACAGTGAAAAATAATGTGAAGCATGACCTAAGTATTACCCCGAGTAATCAACCAGGTCTCCAGCAGAGGATCATCATGTCAGGCATTCCTGATAGCAGAAATACCCTGCACGAGGAAACTCTATGCTCAAAGCGCGAGCAGATCTCTCCCCCTGAGCCAGACCCTCTGAGTCGATCAAGGAGAGAAAGGTACCCTACCCCAAAAGTCCTCAGCAATGACATAGAAGCAAGAAAAAAAAATATCACTGGCAGAGAACCCAACTAATTCTTGAAGAACTCCAAGCTTCCCCAGACAATGAGAACACTCTTCAAACAGCCATGGCACTCCAGATGTACCAGGAGTTGTGGGCTGTGCTCTGCGACCTCTATGCACAAGATAAAGCGGGAGCATTCAAGGAAGATGCTCAACAAACTGGGTACAATATTCCTAGAGAACTGTGAACTCATGAACACCGCCATTGCCCACATGACTGAGCGGCTCCACCCTGAGTCCCTGGAATCACGGTCGAGCATCAGTGCCAGCTTTAGCAGATGGTCGAGACACTCGACAAGGAGCTCCAGAACATCGTCCTCAAGTCGGACTACCTTGATCAACCTTTGAGGAGGTCATAGAGAGATTTCAGACCGAGTCAAAAGCGGCAGAAGTGAGACAAACGGCCGAGTTAAAAATGACAGGAGCGAAGGCCGAGGCGGACCTCAAGATACTTCAAGCCAGGAAAACCGCTGCTGTACAGCAAGCAAGGGTAGATGGAGCGAGCCAAGCAAGAGGCCTGGAGGCCTTGGGTCCGAACCTCACCAGAATAGCCCTCAAATGACCATGCTTCGCAATTTCGGCACCTCATAGACAGGTCAGTTAAGTCTGCCTCTGTATTCCGGCTTTGGTCAGCGGCCCCGATCTTTCAGCCATCCGGAACAGAACAAAGAGCTGTCCCACCAGCCAGCGGCATATCACTGAACTACTTGAGCTTCCCTCCTCTCGAGCCGGCAACCAGGGAGTTAGCCAACCCTCGACCTGACAAAGGAAATTTCCGACACTCTTGCTCGTCAGCGCCGGCCTACACACGAGCCCAATGTCATGTTTCAGCCGTGGTGCCACACATTCAAATCCATGGTAGACCAGGCCACCACCCAAGCCACACAGAAGCTTACCTTTCTTGCTAAGTACACAAAGGGGAAGGTCAGGGAATTGGTAGACAGGTTCTGGTACCGGTACATTGCGGACCCTGAAATGCCTCCCAGGAAGTGTGGAAGGAACTAGAAGAGAGTTTTGGTGACAAGACAAGGATTACAACACCCATCCTTCAAAAGCTTGACAAGTTTCCAAAGTTCAGGGCAGACAAAGGCCACAAACTTCGCGAACTTGCCGAATTGTGCACGGACATCGCAGCACAGATGAACGAGTTGCCCGAATTGGGGTTGCTCAACTATCCCCACTATATTTACCAGATGCTCGAAAAACTCTCTACCTACTTACGCAATGCATGGAGGAAGCGCGTATCAGAGCAAAAGACCAATAATGGCGGCTACCCTCCTTTCGCCGTGCTGGCTAAATTCCTGAAAAAAGCCAGACAGCACAGCGACAGCAACCTTTACGCAATAAGGCCAAGCTCAGAGAGGATGATAACGAGCAGAAGCCCCAGCTCTTCCCTTCATGTCTTGACAACATCTGCACCTTCGAAGTCGGTGCCCATGCGGCTAGCCTCAGAGATATGCCTCTACCATGATGGGCTTTCTGCCGAAAACCCATTCAAGAACAAAGAGAATTCTGCAGAGCTAACGGCCTGTGTTTCAGGTGTGGCGACCACCACAGAGTGCAAGACTGCCGGACCAAGGTGTATTGCAAGGAATGTCAAAGCACATAGCATGCCTCCTTCATGCATGCGAGTCCGAGACAGTATGACAGGGGGACCCACGGTGGGGAGACCCACAACAAAAGGCCAACTGACGAGCCATAGGTTATACAGGCCAACACAATGTACACCAGATACCTGGATTACCCTTCCGCATGATCTTGTAAGATCGTTCTCTGTTGTAAAATCTACCACAGGGATCATCCCTCGAAACGTATCCTTGGCTACGCGGTGCTGGACAACCAATCTAATGCCTGTTTCGGAGACCCCGAAATCTTCGATTACATTAGACCTCCCAGGTCCAGCTTTCCAGTATGAGCTTGCCACCTGTGGCAGAGGCAAGATCACGGCCAAGGGGAGATGAGCAGGCAGTCTATTCGTAGAAGGGGTAGATGGAAAGACAGAACAGCTGCCTACCATCCTCGAGACTGCCCACATCCCCGGAGACATAAACAAGATCCCACGTCCCGATTTCTGGGAACAGTTTCCCCACCTCAGGTCAGTGGTGGATAAGATACCAGAGCCAAGAGAGGATGTCCCCATCATCCTCTGCATTGTAAGAAACTTCCCTGAGCCCCTCAAGATCAGGGAGTCTCACAATGGGCCGAGAGGTACACTGTGGACACAACTTACGGTCCTAGGCGGGACAGTATCCGGACAGGTTTGGCCAAGTGGGGCAAATGAGAAAGTCCATGCCTCCTTCAACCACCTGGCAACCTCATGCAGGAAGACCTGTATGGAAGACAACGGTGATGGGCCCAACGACCTGCAGATCAACTCCGGATTCAATGGCGGAAGAAACACCGGCAGAGCTGTAGCCTCAACACGAGATGAACGAGACAACGCTGGACACCTCTGTCAGGGATGTAATTCTCCTTTGGCAGAAAGAACTTCCCCAGAATGACTGGCCACTTGCACGTGCCTCCGAGTCCTACCCTACCGATGGTAGAAGGGTACATAAGGTGGATGGTATGGTCTGCAGCGATAGCATGCATCACAGCTACATGAGACTGAACACGTACTTATACAGATGACACCCACCTCGAAACCATCCCACGAACTAAGACGAACTGAACTCTAAATGGTAAAAAATTCAATCCTTGTTATTTTTAGATGGAGAGTGTAATGGTTGGAATTTTTTATTTGGAGTCTTATTGTCCTTTTAAGGATACCGTATTTGTCATGATGCTTTCCCGCCACTGGGTGGCGTTTTACGATTTGACAGCATCCATTTTAGCTTAGACTGTCTGTAAATTTTAGTTGTTAGAAACGAATCTTCTGAGTAGGAAACTTTCCCAGAGTAGAGTTATGTAAGTAACTTCTCCTCATCCAATTGTTCTGGAATTGTTTTATTTATATGTGATGTACAGTAAGAGATAAGTAACTTCTCTTTATTACTGCTTTTATTCGATTGTTAATATTGAGTTACACGAATGCTAGATCAGTCTTTTATTCTTTATCAACAGTTTTCATTCTGCATTATTAAAGGATTTGGATTCTGAAGCTCTGATCTTTAGCCATATTTCTTGGTGTAGTGTTCAAGCTAGCTGGAGAATCAGAGCTACGCTCGCATTACACTACACTCTGACAGAAACTGGTACAGGAAGAGTCTCCTCTGGTGCCTATAAGTAAAATAAGTTTGAGATAATCTCAATGCAGATCCTATTTCACCATAAATTGATGGTCTCAGATCTCATGCAAAGTGATTACAAGGATGGCTGGTGTGGAGATGGTAATGTATCACGTGTCGTAGAGATTGCTGCCATAAACTGGGATAAGGTGCATGGTTGACACAGAACAGGTGAGGTTTGAAATAAAAACAGAAAATGCTGGAAATCTCAGCAGGTCAAGCAGCAATAGTGTAGAGAAACAGAGTTAACGTTTCAGGTCTGTGACCCTTCGTCAGAACTGGTGAGGTTTGTTCTGCTTCTCATCTGTGCCATACCAGTCTTGGCACTGCTCGAATCTGAAGCTGGGATCCAAAACTTCAAATGTGTTTCATTCCACAGTAATTCCAATCCTCATCTTGCTGCACACAGAAAAAAATTGAAATTCATTTGAATGTGAATTTTATTTACAAAGAATGTTGTTCTATTATAAACTGTGGACTGATGTGATGGATATGACAAAATATTCTACCAAAAGGTCACAGATCTGAAATGTTAACTCTGCTTCTCTCTCCACAGATGTTGCCTGACCTGCTGAGCATTTTCTGCTTTTATTTCAAATTTCCTGCATCGGCAGCATTTTTCCTTTTGATCAAATATTCTATTTGGTAAATCAGTGTGATGTAAATCTTAGTATAAAAATCACAGAGAGGAAAGGATGTCCTCCAATCACGCTAACTGATAAAGGTTTATTATCCATGAGCTTTTGCAACCACAGACCTCTATTGCAATTCTGCACTTTGTTGTGAAGTCTCCAGAGCTTGCATCAAATAAATCTTTATCCATTAGTATTGGAACAACCATCATTTTTATCCTGCTTTGACAACGTTAATGCAGAATATTTCTTTATTTCATTCTCTGACTTCAAATAGGAAAAAGGTCATAATTTAAAATAATCTTTCATGATGGAAAACATTTCTGGATCCAATAAGAATAGTTACAACAGTGACTACACTTCAAAAACATTTCATTGGCTGTAAAGCACTTTGGGAAGACCGAAGGTTGTGAAAAATGCTATATAAATGCAAGTCTTTCTTCTTTTTCTATTTCTTATTAACTTTATTTCCACGACAGCATCCCCTGACCAAGATGGATATCAATGGGATCTTCTCGTATGCCTTGTCTAATATGATTCAAAGAACACAAGAACATAAGAAATAGGAGCAGGAGTAGGCCATTTGGTTCCTCAAGCCTGCTCCGCCATTCAATAAGATTATGGCTGCTCTGATCTTGGCCTCAACTCCACTTCTCTGCCCATTCCCCATAACCCTAGACTCCCTTATTGTTCAAAAATGTATCGATCTCCACCTTAAATATATTCAATGACTCAGTCTCCAAAGCTCTCTGGGGTAGAGAATTCCACAGATTCACAGATCCCCGGAGAAAAAATTCCTCCTCATCTCCGTTTTAAATGGGCGACCCCTTGTTTTGAAACTATGCCCCCTAATTCTAGATTCCCCCATGAGGGGAAACATCCTCTCTGCTTCTACCCTGTCAAGCCCCATCATAATCTTATATATTTCAATAAGAACACCTCTCATTCTTCTAAACTCCAATGAGCCCAACCTGCTCAACCTTTCTTCATAAGACAACCCCTTCATCTCAGGAATCAACCAAGTGAACCTTCTCTGAACCAGCCTCCAATGCAAGTATATGCCTCCTTAAATAAGACCAAAACTGTATGCAATACTCCAGGTGTGGTTTCAGCAATGCCCTGTATAGTTGTAGCAGGACTTCCCTACTTTATATTCCACCCCCCTTGCAATAAAGGCTAACATTCCATTTGCCTTCCTAATTACTTGCTGTACCTGCATGCTAACTTTTTGTGTTTCATGTACAAGGACCCCCAGATCCCTCTGCACCTCAGCATTTTGTATATTAGGAGGGATAGCAGAATGGATCTGAAGATTAATGGCACCTCCCTTTACTTGTAGATGAGAACCTAGCTCTAAGATTGGAATTATGAATGAATTTAACCCCTTCACACTCATTCAATTCTAACAGACAGGCCCCCTTCCTGCTACATACAATTTCAAAGCAATGAACCCTATCCCACTCACCAGCAATGTGGACAATTGCAATGTTGTTGGATAATTAACTTGCACTTGTATCCATCTATATTTTGTAAAAGTCTTAAATGGAGTGATTTGAAAAATTCCACTGGACCAAATAACTTTCCATTCACTGCAATTACCGACAGTTTATGATCCAGCCATGATAATCTTGATCCAGACATGAAACAGTCTTGAATTATTCATACTTTTATTGCTTAGCACAATGAACGCGGCCAGGCTAGCACATCACTCATCTTTCACACACTGACAAACATACTCGAAAAAAGAACACTTTTTATAATAGCATTTTCAGTTAGATTCAGTTGCAGCATGAACCATTAAATGGATTGATGTTCAAATGTATAAATAATACAGATGCAGTGACATACATCAGCAGGTGTATGTCATTGCATCTATGCAATTTATACATGCACCAGCAGTTTATAGAAACCCTAATCCACATATATCGTTTTTTCAGCAAGATAGTTACCATAGTTCATCGGAGTGCTGTTGAGATTGGGTTTCATCTCTTCTGCAAAAGGGATGACTCAGTATGAAGCAGGCCAAGCTAGCTAAGATTTAGAATTGGATAAGAAACTCTACAGGGAACATAATATCCAATTAATAGAGCATGCTCAACTTCTACAACATCTACCCCTTATAGGTATTGATGTTTCACATCAACCATGATGATTTTGTGTCATTTAATTACTCTTTACTCCTACCAAGAAAGTGAGTGTGTGAACTGCATCCAGGTCTCTACCAAAATTTTGCTCAAATCAGTGGCCCAGATTTGGTGTTCAGAATCATGGTAAGGCTATCAGGGCTCACTGTTATTACGGAGTAAATCGGGTAGCAACTTCCGGCATCTGCACAGGATATTTCCACTCATAGGGGAAACTAAAACTAGGGGACATAGTCTCAGAATAAGGGGCTGCCCATTTAAAACTGAGATGAGGAGGAATTTCTTCTCTCAGATTGTTGTAAATCTATGGAATTCTCTGCCCTAGAGAGCTGTGGAGGCTGGGTCATTGAATATATTTAAGGCGGCGATAGACAGATTTTTGAGTGATAAGGGAGTGAAGGGTTAAGGGGAGTGGGCAGGGAAAAGGAGCCGAGTCCATGATCAGATGGTGGAACAGGCTCAAGGGGCCAGATGGCCTACTCCTGCTCCTGTTTCTTATGTTCTTATGACTCATTCTTTGGATTTTTCACTCCCAGTGCAGAAGTATCTAGCCAAGAATTAGAACTCATCATATAAAGAAATATGGGTGCAAACTTATATCCTATTACTCTGTGACACAGTGCACTGAACTATACTTTGATTTAGTATTATTAGATCAGCCTTAATATCCTACTCTCTACCACACATCATAATATACAGGTCATGTAGCTCCAGGAAAAACCGGCATCAGATTTTTAAAAATTTGGCCTTGAAGATGTGAGCTTAGTTGCCTGAAGGATATTAACAGTCAACCACATAATGTGCGACTCAAGTCACATGTAGGCAGACCCAATAGAATGGCAGGTTCCCTTTCCTGAAAAACAATAGCAAACCAGTTGGATTTCAACAATCCAGGGGATTTCAAGGTCATTTTAATGGTGCTTGCCCGAATTTATTGAATTCAATTACACAATTTACAATGATGGAATTTAAACTTGTGACTTACTAGTTACTCGTCCAATAACATAACCACTATGCTACTATACTGAGTATCTGCTTGGTTCTAGGTGATCTATTGAATGGTTCAGTAGAAGAGCATTTTCATTTCTTGGCTTCAGAAATGTGCATTTAAAAAAAACTAGATTTTGCCTTGGATTATTTTAAACAAAAATCAGTGTTTATACATCAGTTTAGGGAAGTGGTTGATTATTGAATGCAAATCCTAGAGACATTATTCAAATGTCCTGCTCTTGGGCTTAGGGAAAGTTACACACGATGCTTTGGTCATAACTCAAGTATAATTAAGGATTGGTTCTCAGCCAAACTGGATTTCATTGCCTGGACCTTGGGGCAGGCGTGTATATTCCATCTCAACTCATCCTACCCACATGTCCTATTCCTCACAATGCTCTCAGTGCTCATGAGATCCATAGGCTTTTCTAATTTTAGAATGCTTTATTTTTACTTCATGTACTTTGATGGTTATGAAAATCTCTAAATAAAAAGTTGTTTTATTAAGAAATTAAAGAAATCAAAGATAACCTTAGATAACCTCACATTACCACCTTTTTTGGTGAAAGAGAGTTCACAAGGTTAACAATGGGTGCAATACTATTTTATTCATAATTTTTAGGGAAAGAAATACATTGAAGACTTTTTAACATAAAGACTAGCATTTTTTTTCAATAAAGTGGCTAGACACGGAATGCATAATCGCTAGAAAAGCTGAAATTTACTAGATGTTCACTGACTCTCTCTCACATGCGTGTGTGTGTGTGTAACATCTACTATCACAATTTAGGCATCAATACACTTCGTAGAAAGCTGAAACTAGCAACTTCCTCATAATATTCAAAAGCATCTGATTTTGCTTTGTGCAGAGATCAGCCACTGCTGAATATGAATGACGAAAGCCAAGCTCCTGAAAGAGCTCGCAGCCTAACACTATATCCAATTTAACACAGCCAATTAAGGGCCCATAAAAATGCTAACTCTATTGAATGGTTGGCATGCTTGATAAATTGTGATTGGATCATGTAGCTGAATGTAAATCCTAGCCAAAATGAATAAGGAATACACGAGTACAGGCAACAGCTTCTAAATGTCCACCTTTCAGCTGAAGAGGATATGTTGCTTTGATGAACAGAACACACCATGTAATCAAAGCATCCGCCTTTCTCCCAAAGAGTCCGGGAGATGGAAGGAGGCAATAGTATTTAGTTGACAGTGAAGATAGCATAGTGTGGTGGGTAAATATGTGCAAAACAAAGATCATGTGGAATGAGAATGATGCATAATTGAGAGTGCATGGAGTAGGAATGATGCAGAGTGAGATGGACGAATAGCAAGTTGAGTGGATTTAGTACACAGTTAGCAAAGTAAAGGTGGATACGGTGTGCAGGACAGGTAGTGGGATGTACTGAAAGTAGAGTGGAAAGGGGGTAGATATCGAGCTGGGTAGACAGGCTGGATTTTTGGGTCCTTTGCGCTCTGGGTCTCGCCCCGGAGCAGCGAGAAATGGGGCGGCAAGGTCTTCTGCGTCTGGTCGGGAGCTTCGGGTCTGGTTTTGTGGCAGTGTTTCCAGAAGAGCTGTGCTGGGTATGCAACGCCTCTCGTTGCGATACCGGCAAGAGTTTGGCTCGCACCCGACCCGTACGCCCAGAAGTGCGCTCGCGATGAATGCCAGGTAAACCAGAGCGGTCCAGCCATGCCACCAGCCAGGCAGTGAGGTAGGTAAAGTGTAGAATAGGTAAGTGCGAGTGTTTATTCTTTTATTTTTTTTTAGCGATTTGTATTGTGGTGGCGTGGGCAATGATTTGGGAATGTTTGTGTGTTTTTCGGGGATCCCCCCCCAAGACCTGTCTCGGAGCGCTCCCGGCCCCGTACCTTTTTGCGCCGTGAACATTGTACAATGCCTCCCTTCACGCTGCACATCTGGCGCAGGGCCCAGATGGCAAGAGTTTCTCACGGGAGCACAATCTATTCCCGCCCCGCCTCCCTTTTCGCCCCGAAAACAGCAAAACCGAAAATCCAGTTCTACAGTCTCCTTTTGCTCGCGATGTGGATTTATGTTCTTCATTGTGAACATTAGAATGCCTTTCATCCCATTTCAGTTTCCTTGGTTCCATACTGATTACCAGAAATGTAGCTGCTGAAGATTGTTGATCACATTATCTTTACAAAGGCAACATCATCATCAGGGGATCTTTATAAACATATATAAGCACCTGACTTTAAAGAAAATTGGGAAATCTCTATATTCCAAGGCAGCACACAGCACCACAGCATCGAACAGCCGAATTGCCTACTCCTGTGCTGTAAGCATTCTATGATTCGATCAAGTGTCTGATGGATAAAATCAAAATGATGGCACCACCCTCTACAGAGTGGTTAGATGGATATTGCCTGCAAGGAAGTGTTTAGCAAACCTTGTTCAAAAGAATTTGATGCAATGAGCGAAATAACTTTGAAGACATCATCCTGTATTTACTCATAACACCATTATGATAAAAGAACACACAGCTTTTTTTTCCTCATCAAACAAAGAAAGGAGTTGCGAATCTATTCTTAATGAAATACTGTCCCTTTAATTCTTCGTCTGAATGAACCGCTGCAGGAAAATATAGACAGAATTGCAAAGTAGGCGGACAAATGATGTGTTATCTTCAAGGCTCAGAAAAGCAAGTCAATAATTCTGTCAAGAAAGATTGACCGTGACATTGCCCACCCACATCTTTCGACAATTATGACACCAAGCTCTCCTCAATTAAATAACAGTCAGTTCCTCAGTTCATTCTCAAGCTCTCCTGGATCTTTTCGGTGGCAAAGATGTGTTTAAAAGCTGGCAGAAACTTGGAACTTCTCCAGAAATGTCTGCCTTACTTATTACAGTCACAAAAGTGTTCAACAAAGCTTATATCAATCCAGTAATAAAGTAATGCTGCCTGGTTTGGCAGATTGTAAAGAAACCCCAACTTCAGCTCTTCTAATCCTGACATAGAAAGTCCATGCTTGAGGATTCTAGACGCTATGCCAGTGTCCAGAAACATAGCTAGGCTGTCAATCCTCTGCAAGCTTATGACTCCAGAGTTCTTAGAGCCCAAGCCTGCCTTTCACATCTACGCCAAGAACACGAGTCATGCAACTGCACATCAAAACTCTCCATCAATCCAAAAGCAGAAAGAAAGACAGAACTTGCACTTATATAGTGCCTTTTAGGACCTCAGGTTGTTCCAAAGTGCTCATATCCAATGAAGTACTTTTGACGTGTAGTTACAGTTACAATGTAGGAAAACTCAACGGACAATTTGCGCCCAGCAAGGTCCCTCAAACAACAATGAATGACCAAATAATCTATTTTTAGTTATGTTTGTTGAGGGAATAAATATAGGCCAAGTCACTGGGAAATACTCTCCTGCTCTTCTCCAAATATTGCTATGATTTTTCAAATCCACCTGAGAGTGTATACAGGGCCTTGGTTTAACATCTCATCCGAAAGACGGCACCTCCGATAGTGCAGTACTCAAGCGTCAGCCTAGATTATGTGCTCAACCTCCAAAAAGTTGGTACTGACCCTGTGTTATAAGCGGAGCCTGAATCTGTTTTGGTCTCATTAACTAACCTGGTCAATTTTGAGAGATACTCGTCTTCATTATATTTATCTCTTCTCCTCCCCTCCCCGTCCCATCTCTGATTGCATCTTGCTCTTATGTCTTGTACGCAAAAATAAATGAGTGGATCTGAAGATGTTTGAACAATGAACCTTCAAATATGGTACTGTAACCAAGTTTAACTCAACTACAAATTAAAGAATTGAGTCAGTCTCACATTTTTCTGAAATATAGGAATATAGCATTTTCTTAAGAATCAGAAATTTTCAGGACTATTAATCTGTAAGCATTTATGGTTGTTATTACTGATGATTTACCCAAATTTGAAATTTAATAAAATGAATTATGGGGATGTGAGGATCACTGGCAAGCCCAGCGTTTATTGCCCAACCCTAGTTGCTCTCATACAAACAAGTGACTTGCTAGGCCATTTCAAAAGGGTGGTTAAGGGTCAACTCACATAAATGAGATCGGGCAAGGCCGGCAAGATTCTTTTGCAAAAGGACATCAGTGAACCAGTCAGTTTTTTTTAAAAACTGAATTCAAATTCTCATGGTGGAATTTGATCTCCCATTCTCTGGATTATTGGTCCAAGCCACTGGATTACCAGTCCAGTAACAGAACCACTACAGTAATAGTTGTGCCTGTGAGCAATGATGCCTTTTATTGCCACAATTCATGGTCTGCTGATTTCGATGTGCAACTGTGGAGTAAGCACTAGCACCTTTTAGGGTGCTGCTACAGTGGACAGATAGCCCTGTCCCACGCCCTGTATGTTTAATGGAACATATACAGAATTAATTTCCATCAAATGTCTAATGCAAATTTGTACAGAAATAAAATTGTACTGTAATTAGATAAAAGGAGCAATATTAAAATTAAGGAAATGACTGACATCTTAATTAGAGAGGTGTATGATGCTGCAATTACAGGACAGTATGAAATTGTAAATGGAAGACTATGTAACATTGTAATTAAATAAATGGGTGTTGCTATAATTATAGAAGTTATAACTGGCTAAATAAATGGGGTGTAGAACAATTCATATACAATAGTAACCCTTATTAAAAAATTAATTTCAGTTCAAAATTTCTTTGTCCATCTTAAAATACTCTTTGAATCCTGAATTATGGGGAAGTTCCCTTTGTAGTGTGAGGCCTGCTCTGTAAAGTAGGACTTTAGGAAACATACACTATTCAGTAAATGAAAAAAATAAAAGAAAAACATTTCATGCAATACTTTATTGAGAGAGCAGTGAGGCAAACCTACTCACTGTCTTTGGTCATCTGTAACCTGTTGGAAGGATGGATTTGGACTGGGCTCATGACTGATTTGCCCATTAGGTCCTTGGCCCTTCCCCTTTCTTCTCTCCTCAGTGTAAGAAGTGCCTCTGTTGACATCACCATCTGGAACTTGCCATTTTGGATATCTGTAGCTATGCGTCTATGTTGCAGCACTCTGTAGACAGACTTACTGCACCACTGAGGCAGTCTTTTTCCTGTCTGTTTGGGACAGACTTGATGGACCAGCTGGTCTTTTCCAGACCATCAATTTTGGATGTTCATATGCACTGTCTATTCTTATCTCATGCAGTGACATTAATGCAGTCCTCGATACCTTTTCCACTTAACAGATAATAAAGAAAACTGTAGAGAGCTGGAACTAGATGAAACAGCAACGGCACACATCTCTCACCAGTGATTTTCTGTATTTACCCCGTGAAATGAACAAGACTGTATAAAAAAACGGAAGGAACTCACAAATCAGTAATAATGCTTGAAGTCATGAAGGATATAAATACGTTTGCAGTGTGTTCAAACTGATTTTTATTAATAATTGATAAAACATAGTCAAATACAGAAGCGCTCTTGTGTTCAAGGCAAAATTAGTTCTAGAGCTGGATTTTTCATATGTTGCCACCTCTGTTCGCACCCCGGAGGAATGGTAATGGTTTTGGGGCGGCTGCCAGCTCCCAGTGCCCTGCTGGGAAATTAGTTGCTGGTTTTGCAGGGGCGCTGAGCAGCACCGCCTGGGAATGTCGAGCCGATGTGAAACGCCACCGGTTTCGACAACACATTGATTTTTGATTGACGCTGACCCTCAAGTGCACGGTAGTGGGGCCGCCTGGAAAATCAGGTGGTCAGAGCTATCCCGGCGCTGGTGAGTGAAGTAAGTAATGAATGAGGAAAGTGTGATTGTTTTGTTTATTTTTTATCTTTGCGATTTATCCTACTGTGGGATGGGCAAGGTATTGTAAATGTTTTTTGCGTGTTTTGTGGGGCGTCTTTTTTCCCACAGCTCTTTTAGGACGCTCAAAGACTGGCTCTTTAGCAACAGATTTTCAGTTGCTCAGCCGGCCTTGCACCCAAAAAGAGATGTGCAACACTTCCCTTAGTGCTCCACTCCACACTCAGGGCCCAGATTTTGTGGCTGCAAGTGCAAACCATTTCCCGGCGCAAACTTTACCTCCCCGCTGCCATTACCGCCACAAAATGAGCAGAACCAAAAATCCAGCCCTAGTCTTTTGACAATGAAAAGTAATTATCATTATCACTGCTGTGTTGCATCACACACACACTGCAAGCTATGCTCACACTTCTTTATACTGCAATTATAAGTCAATCACCACTGATGACAGTCACTCCTGCTTAGATGAACCACACTGATAAAGAGCACCCTTATGCCTGTTGGCCTAAATCACAGATTGTGATGTTACCTGATCCACTCACCTCTTTGGTAACCAGCTTTATGCATTCCTGCCATTACAACTATCCATAAATAAAGCCATTTGACTCTTTTTTGCAGTTTTGTATAAATCTAATTTAGTGGCGCCATGCCATTTATTCATGAAAGCTGTACTGGTGAAATCAGGCATTATGGATTTATTTTGTTTTTTAAATGTCACAGTATTTTGCATGAGAAATCCTGCTGCCCCAACACAAATGGTCATTATAGTGACTGTTCCATTAGATGTACATTTATGAGTGCAAGAACACAAACTAGCATGGAGGGCATGTTCTGGCACATGGAGAGTAGAAGAGAAGTTGGTGTGCATCTTATATGTGAGCGTAGAGCCCTCATACATCAGTGGCCCCTCAATCTGTCCCCATAAATAGCATCTTTAGAGTGGAGGGAACTTTGTGAAACTAACTTGCATTAAGTACAAAAGCAAAGTACTACGGATGCTGGAATCTGAAATAAAAACAGAAAATGCTGGAAATCTCAGCGGGTCAGGCGGCATCAGTGGAGAGGAACAAAGTTAACGTTTCAGGTCGATGGCCCTTCATCAGAATTGCATTAAGTACACCCAGTTACATATTTCCAGATTGAGTCAAGTTAAGCTTGATATCAAGTGCTCGCCTTGACACAGATAATAATTCAGTCTTCTTTTCGTTAACCACATGTAAGGGCTCGGACTTTGTACGGTGGAAACTGCTGTGGTGAGTGTTGGGGTGAGTGATTCCATTGGGCGGGAGGAGGTTGGTGCGACCCTGCCCAATGGAATTGGTCCGAGGCTCGACCACTTTTCATGGTCAGGCCTCATTTTCATAATGCCACCGAACTGCGAGTGCTGAAGCAGCGTTGGGGAGGGGCAGAAATCCAGAAGCTTCTCTGAAGAGCCAAGCCTGAAGTTAAGGGTGCGGGAGGGGGAGAAAGCAATCGCGGGGAGCAGGACACAGAGGTTGGCAGCAGACTGGAAGATTTCTGTGAGGCCAGAACATGCAATTGTGGACCCACAAAAATTAAAAAAAAAAACCTACCCTGAGTTTTTGTGATTGGCTTGCTGAGGTCCCTTTGAGGGCCGCTGGCTACACTACTGAATTCCTACTACCATTTGTTGGAGCATGCTGTGCCCATTGACATTAAAACATGCCACTGGGGTCCTATAGTGCAAGAACCGAATTTAAATATTGAAATATGGCTCTTGCCGGTTTCGGGCACGAGGCATAAGGATGGGAGAGTTGAAAGAAAATTTCACATGCCAAAACTCCCTGACTTTCAGAGTGAACGGGGCAGTAGGCAAAAAAATTAATCACCTACATCCCCAGAATATAGGGAAATAATGCATTTTTAACTTTAATTTGGGTTTTGGGAAGAGTTATTAGCATTTTGCACTTTCGGATGAGACGTTAAACCGTCTGCTCTCTCAGGTGGGCATAAAAGATCCCATGGCAGTATTTCTGGTGGTCCACACAGAGCAGTCTTAAAGGGAGTGGACTTAAACAGAGTAGTTTATTTGGGAATTTGGAAAGAGTGGCAATTCGGAGAAGAGGGGGAAGGGGTTACAGCTTTTTGTCCACACTATTTCTAGTGCTTTGTGTTACAACAGAGGAAAAAATCGAAAGTGTGACGTCGGCTCAAGGGAAGCAGCTGATTGGTGAGTAGCCAGTGGATGTTTTTCTCCTCTAGTTTTCAGTTTATTTCATAGTCAAATAGTTCATAGTCAAATAACTAGAGGCATGGCAGGTCAGCTCAGTCCCGTGGAGTGCACATCTTGTACACATGGTTGTCCAGGCTACGCGAAGCTGAGATGGGATTTGGCCAAAGTGGACTCGAAACGGCTGCTTGATGGTAAATCAGTGTCAGAGCAGTGGGAGGCATTCAAGAAAGAGATCCTGAGGGTACAGAGCAAGTATGTTCCCTTAAAAACAAAGGGTAGGGCGAACAAATCCAGAGCCTCCTGGATGTCAAGCAACATACAGGGTAAGATAAAGAAAAAAAGGGAAGCTTATGACAGATACCGAGAACCCAATACTACAGAGACTCTAGAGGAGTATACGAAGTGCAGGGGTACAATTAAAAAATATATCAGGAAAGCAAAGAAAGAGCATGAAAGAATGTTGGCAAGTAAAATCAGGGAAAACCCAAATATGTTTTATAAATATATTAAGAGCAAGAGGATAACTAGGGAAAGAGTGGGGCCTATGAGAGACCATAAAGGAAATCTGTGTGTGGAGGCAGAAGATGTGGGTATGACTCTTAATAGAAACATAGAAAATAGATGCAGGAGTAGGGCATTCAGCCCTTCAAGCCTGCACCACCATTCAATAAGATCATGGCTGATCATTCACCTCAGTACCCTTTTCCTGCTTTCTCTCCATACCCCTTGGTCCCCTTAGCCCTAAGGGCCATATCTAACTCCCTCTTGAATATATCCAATGAACTGGCATCAACAACTCTCTGCGGCAGGGAATTCCACAGGTTAACAACTTTCTGAGTGAAGAAGTTTCTCCTCATCTCAGTCCTAAATGGCTTAACCCTTATTCAAAGACTGTGTCCCCTGGTTCTGGACTTCCCCAACATCAGGAACATTCTTCCCGCATCTAACTTGTCCCATCCTGTCAGAATCTTGTATGTTTCTATGAGATCCCCTCTCATCCTTCTAAACTCCAATGAAGAAAGGCCCAGTTGATCCAGTCTCTCCTCATATGTCAGTCCAGTAATCCCGGGAATCAATCTGGTGAACCATTGCTGCACTCCCTCAATAGCAAGAACTTCCTTCCTCAGGTTAGGAGACCAAAACTGAACACAATATTCCAGGTGAGGCTTCACCAAGGCCTTGTACAACTGCAGTAAGACCTCCCTGCTCCTATACTCAAATCCCCTAACGATGAAGGCCAACATACCATTTGCCTTCTTCACTGCCTGCTGTACCTGCATGCCAACTTTCAATGACTGATGAACCATGACACCCAGGTCTCGTTGCACCTCCCCTTTTCCTAATCTGCCACCATTCAGATAATATTCTGTCTTCGCGTTTGTGCCCCCAAAGTGGATAACCTCACATTTATCCACATTATACTGCATCTGCCATGCATTTGCCCCACTCACCTAGCCTGTCTAAGTCACCCTGCAGTCTCTTAGCGTCTCCCTCACAGCTCACACCGCCACCCAGTTTAGTGTCATCTGCAAACTTGGAGATGTTACACTCAATTCCTTCATTCAAATCATTGATGTATATTGTAAAGAGCTGGGGTCCCAGCACTGAGCCCTGCGGCACCCCACTAGTCACTGCCTGCCATTCTGAAAAGGAGCCGTTTATCCCAACTCTCTGCTTCCTGTCTGCCAACTAGTTCTCTATCCACGTCAGTATATTACCCCCAATACCATGCGCTTTGATTTTGTACACCAATCTCTTGTGTGGGACCTTGTCAAAAGCCTTTTGAAAGTCCAAATACACCACATCCACTGGTTCTCCCTTGTCCACTCTACGAGTTACATCCTCAAAAAATTCCAGAAGATTTGTCAAGCATGATTTCCCTTTCATAAATCCATGCTGACTTGGACCGATCCTGTCACTGCTTTCCAAATGCACTGCTATTTCATCTTTGATAATTGATTCCAACATTTTCCCCACCACTGATGTCAGGCTAACCGGTCTATAATTACCCGCTTTCTCTCTCCCTCCCTTTTTAAAAAGTGGTGTTACATTAGCTACCCTCCAGTCCATAGGAACTGATCCTGAGTCGATAGACTGTTGGAAAATGATCACCAATGCATCCACTATTTCTAGGGCCACTTCCCACTCTGGGATGCAGACTATCAGGCTCCAGGGATTTATCGGCCTTCAATCCCATCAATTTCCCGAACACAATTTCCCGCCTAAAAAGGATATCCTTCTGTTCCTCCTTCTCACTAGACCCATGGTCCCCTAGTACTTCCAGAAGGTTATTTGTGTCTTCCTTCGTGAAGACAGAACAAAAATATTTGTTCAATTGGTCTGCCATTTCTTTGTTCCACATTATAAATTCACCTGAATCCAACTGCAAGGGACCTAGGTTTGTCTTCACTAATCTTTTTCTCTTCACATATCTATAGAAGCTTTTGCAGTCAGTTTTTATGTTCCCGGCAGGCTTCTGCTCATACTCTATTTTCCCCCTCTTAATTAAACCCTTTGTCCTCTGCTGAATTCTAAATTTCTCCCAGTCCTCAGGTTTGCTGCTTTTTCTGGCCAATTTGTATGCCTCTTCCTTGGATTTAACACTATCCTTAATTTCCCTTGTTAGCCACGGTTGAGCAACCTTCCCCGTTTTATTTTTACTGCAGACAGGGATGTACAATTGCTGAAGTTCATCCATGTGACCTTTAAATGTTTGCCATTGCCTATCCACCATCAACCCTTTAAGTATCATTTGCCAGTCTATTCTAGGCAATTCACGCCTCAAACCATCGAAGTTACCTTTCCTTAAGTTCAGGACCCTAGTTTCTTAATTAACTGTGTCACTCTCTATCCAAATAAAGAATTCTACCATGTTAATGAATACTTTGCATCTGTTTTCACAAAAGAGAGGGGCGATGCAGACTTTGCATGAGGGAGGAGGAGTATGAATTATTAGAGAAGATAAACATAGTGAGAGGGGAAGTATTAAGGGGCTTAGCAGCTTTGAATATCCCCAGGCCTGGATGAAATGTATCCCAGGCTGTTAAGAGACGCTAAAGAGAAAATAGCAGAGGCTCTGACCAGCATTTTCCAGTCTTCTCTGGCTACAGGTGTGGTGCCAGAGGACTGGAGGACTGCGAATGTTGAACCTTTGTTTAAAAAGGGAGAAAAGTACAGAGTAATTACAGACCAGTCAGCCTAACCTTTGTGGTGGGAAAATTATTGGAAAAAATCCTGAGGAACAGGATAAATCTTCAGTTGGAAATATATGGATTAATCAAGGACAGTCAGCATGGATTTGTTAAGGGAAGGTCGGGTCTGACTAACTTGATTGAATTTTTTGAGGAGATGACCAGGAGGGTCAATGAGGGTAGTGTGTATGATGTAATGTATGTGGATTTTAGCAAAGCTTTTGATAAGGTTTCACATGGCAGACTGGTCATGAAAGTAAAAGTGCATGGGATCCAGGGCAAAGTGACAAAGTTAGATCCAAAATTGGCTCGGAGGTAGGAAGCAAGGGGTAAAGATTGACGGTGTTTTTGTGACTGGAAGGCTGTATCCAGTGGGGTTCCACAGGGCTCAGTGCTGGACACCTTGTTTTTTGTGGTATAAATCAATGACTTGGACTTGAATGTTGGGGGTATAATTAAGAAGTTTGCAGATGAGACTAAAATAGGCTGTGTGGTTGATAATGAAAAAGAAAGCTGCGGACTGCAGGAAGTTATCAATGGACTGGTCAGGTGGGCGAAACAGTGGCAAATGGAATTCAATCGGATAAGTGTGAGGTAATGCATTTAGAGAGGTCCAACAAGGTAAGGGAATACACATTAAATGGTACGACACTGAAAAGTGTAGACGAACAAAGGGACCTTGGAGTGCAGGTCCACAGATCCCTAAAGGCAGCAGGCCAGGTAGATAAGGTGGTTAAGAAGGCATATGGAATACTCGCATTTATTAGTTGTGGCACGGAATACAAGCAAGGAGGTTATACTTAAACTGTATAAAACACTGGTTAGGCTGCAGCTGGAGTACTGTGTGCAGTTCTGGTCATCACATTACAGGAAAGATGTGATTGCATTGGAAAGGGTGCAGAGGAGATTTACAAGAATGTTGCCTGAACTGGAGAATTTTGGCTATGAGGAAAGATTGTTTCTTTGGAACAGAGGAGGCTGATGGGAGACCTGATTCAGATGTATAAAATTATGAGAGGCCTGGATACAGTGGCTAGGAAGGATCTGTTTCCTTTAGCAGAGGGGTCAACAAGCAGGGGACATAGGTTTAAAGTAATTGCTGGAGGTTTAGAGGAGATTTGAGGGGAAATTTCTTTAACCAGAGGGTGGTGGTGGTCTGGAACTCACTGCCTGAAAGGGTGGTAGAGGCAGAAACCTTTGCCACATTTAAAAAATACTTGGATATGTACTTAAAGTGCGTAACCTGCAGGGCTGTGGACCAAGAGTTGGAAAGTGAGATTAGGCGCGGACACGATGGGCCGAAATGGCTTCCTCCCGTGCCATAAATGTCTATGATTCTATTTCGAAGAAGAGCAGGGGAGTTATCCCTGGTGTCCTGGTCAATATTTATCCCTCAATCAACATCACTAAAACAGATTATCTGGTCATTATCACATTGCTGTTTGTGGAAGCTTGCTGTGCACAAATTGGTTGTCGTGTTTCCTACATTTCAACAGTGACTACACTTCATTGGCTGTAAAGTGTTTTGGGACATCCGGTGGTCGTGAAAGGCGCTATATAAATGCAAGTTTTTCTTTCTTGCTTTTTTTTCCTTTCTTTGTCCCGATTTGTGTGTAGGCCCAATGGAGCTGATTCTGAAAATGTATTTTCCAGTTGTGCACAAAAGACCAGATCTCGCTGTTCTGAAATCTGTTCTGCTGCTCATGTGCAAGCATGGAGGAGAAGAGCAGGGAAAATTAATTGGATGCAATGAGCACAGCAACTATGTCAATATTTACATCACTGGAGGAGATGATCATTCCAAGTGCAAAGTGGGAGACAAACTTCAAAAGTGCATTGCTCAGCGTCCTCTGTGTGGGGATCAGTCCATTTAATTTATACAGTTCCTTCGACTCAGAAGAGCTGCACATTAGTGATCAATGTCTGTCACATACAATAAAAGCATCTATAATCAGCTGCGCCACATCACTTAATGAAATGATCAAGCTCACTCGAGACACATACTACTTCCATCAAATAATGGATGTGATTCATGGGAATTTAGGAAGACTTTTCACTGGCATTCATACTCCATTCATTTTTGATGATTTAAAAAAATAAAAAGTTAAAACGGGGTTTTGGGGTTTTAAGATTTCCGGGCACAATTCGCGGCGGAGCGCAAAAGTTTGCGCCGGGATAACATTAGCGACCCAGCGAGGAACTTTCGCCAACAGAAAACTCTGGAGGAGCGTAGGCGTTAAGTCCGGCATTGCATGACAGAGTCTGTGCGCCAGAGCCGAAACTTCCGGCGTTGAAGGAGGTGGCCATTTTGCGCATGTCCTTTAATTTTTTTTTCCACCTCCTGGTTTTGTTTCCAGTCACAGACGCTAATGCAGGGCACGGCAACTTCCTGCACGCATGCGCATTTAAACCAGGCCCATTTCAGCCACTTCTGCTGAGATGGAGGAGGAGGAGGGAAGGCAGCATGCCAGGCGCTTCACCCATGAAGCCAATGAAATGTTGGTGGGTGAGGTGGAGAGGAGCTGGGCAGCATTGCATCTTCGAGGGGTATCCAGACCTCTGCCTGCCATCTTCAAGCAGATCTGGAAGGAGATAGCTCAAGAGGTCTCTGCTACAGACACTGTGCCCAGGACTGGCACACAGTGCCGAAAAAAGTTTAACGACCTCACGAGGGTCATCAGGGTGAGTAACATTTTCATCAATGTAATCGTCCATGACTTCAAGGATAAATCTGAGACCACTATGTGATTGTTCTCATACGTTTTGTGCCTCTCAACACTCTGTGGGTTGCCTCCCATAATGCATAACAGAAACGAAGGCTTACTTCGGTACCCTATTTGCGTTGAATGATCTATGCACATAATTAACATCATTCATCGCAATGCACTGCAACTGCTCCTATCGCTTTCTGAACGATCTCATATACATCTCACCTTAGATGCCTGTAGACTTCAACAACCTCTTGATGAAGCTGTCAAAGAGTTAACTCACATGAAAAGCTACTGTAGATTCACGCAGCCTTTGGTGCTAAACCATAGCAGTGTGTGACAGCTCCAATATGAGATGGTCCGACTTCATTTCAAAGATGCCGCTATCGTGTCTGCTGCACCATGGGAACGCTAGCTTGTTCTTGTCGGTTTTTCGGCTGGATGTTAAATCAGGCATTAGGCCCGAAACTTTTGCCCGGCGCGCAGCGTTGCATGATAATTTACGTCATCATGACGCTCCAAATGGAGGTCAGGGTGGTAACTTTTAACGCCGCTGCAAAATCTATGCTGAAAGTTCCGCCCGGGCACAAAATCCTGGACATCCCGTTTGACACCCTGAAACATCATTTGCCACCCCACCATATTGCTAAACGAGGCACAAACTAGCCGAATGTCCAGCCCTTAGCATCTTAAATGGATTTATGGCGATTACAGAGCTTGATCATCCTGAATGTTAACAACTTTAGGAATGGTGTACTTTCAAATTTAATGAAGTAGCTGCCAGAACTTCCTCAGTGACGTATGGCTCAAATACCCTTGAACTTTCTCAGTAAATAAAAATGCGCTCTGCATCCAACTGCACTGTCTGAAGAGCAAGAGAGCAGATGGAATAAGATGACTTGGGTTTCTTCGTGGCAAAATAAAACCTAATTACCTGTGACAGTACAAGAAGGAAATCAATAATCCAAGCTAAGCTTATAACAGTACATATATCAGACACAAAGAGAAGAAATAAAATAAAATAAAATATAAACTTTAAAATGTCACTGGTGAGTGGTAGCTTGTGTTTTCTTCCAAGACTTTATTACAACAGGCCATTGACCCTTCACTTTCAATAAAAATGACTTAAATACAGTAGTGGTGCTCCAGCTGACTCTGATGAGTACAAATAATGTAAGAGGGCATTTGATTGCCCACATGAAGACTCTGCAATCTCGGTCAGGGACAATTTCAGCAGTGTTGTTTTTGGGGGCTATATCAACAAGGCTAGAATTTCCTAACAACCCGCCAGCGCCCGATTACCGTCCAAAAGATCGCTAAGTTTTCCAAGAATATCAGCGACAAAAACTTCCCCCCAAAAAAGAAAAAAATCCGCCCAGCAAAAAACATGGGCGTGTGCACCCCGATTATCAGCGAAAAAGTGGAACTTAGAGTCGATTGGGTGGTTCCTAAAGAAAATGGGCGATAAATAATACATTTACTAAAAATTTACACCTAGGAGCAGAAAAACACAAAATATTTGTTCAAAAAACAGAACATAAAAAATAATTAAAACATTCTCAAGACCCTTTTAACCGAAATCACCACAACAAAATTTAAAATAAACGAGTAAAAAAACAATTACCTAACCTTTTTCTTACAGAGCTACTCATCATCATCATCATCATCATCATCATAGACAGTCCCTCGGAATCGAGGAAGACTTGCTTCCACTCTTAAAAAATGAGTCCTTAGGTGGCTGAACAGTCCAATACGAGAACGACAATCCCGGTCACAGGTGGGACACATAGTCGTTGAGGGAAAGGGTGGGTGGGACAGGTTTGCCGCATGCTCTTTCCGCTGCCTGCACTTGGTTTCTGCATGCTCTCGGCGATGAGACTCGAGGTACTCCCGGATGCACTTCCTCCACCTGGAGCGGTCTTTTGGCCCGGGACTCCCAGGTGTCAGTGGGGATGTTGCATTTTATCACGGAGGGTTTGAGGGTGTCCCTGTAACAATTCCTCTGCCCACCTTTGGCTCGCTTGCTTTGGGAGTCTCGTGTCTGGCATGCGAACTATGTGGCCTGCCCAGTGGAGCTGATCAAGTGTGGTCAGTGCTTCAATGCTGGGGATGTTGGCCTGGTCGAGGATGGTAATGTTGGTGCGTCTGTCCTTCCAGGGGATTTGTAGGATCTTGTGGAGGCATCGTTGGTGGTATTTCTCCAGCGACTTGAGGTGTCTTCTGTACATGGTCCACGTCCCTGAGCCATACAGAAGGGCAGGTATTACTACAGCCCTGTAGACCATGAGCTTGGTGGTAGATTTGAGGGCCTGGTCTTAGAACAATATCCTGTATAACTGTAGCTGTAGTAAGACTTCCCTGCTTTTATACTCCATCCCCTTTGCAATAAAGGCCAAGATTCCATTGGCCTTCCTGATCACTTGCTGTACCTGCATACTAACCTTTGTGTTTCATGCACCAGAACCATTAGGTCCCGCTGTACTGCAGCACTTTGCAATTTTTCTCCATTTAAATAATAACTTGCTCTTCGATATTTTTCTGCCAAAGTGCATTACCTCACACTTTCCAACATTATGCTCCATCTGCCAAATTTTTGCCCACTCACTCAGTCTGTCTATTTCCTTTTGCAGGTTTTTTGTGTTCTCCTCACACGTTGCTTTTCCTCCCATCTTTGTATCATCAGCAAACTTGGCTACGTTACACTCGGTCCCTTCATCCAAGTCGTTAATATAGATTGTAAATAGTTGAGGTCCCAGCACTGATCCCTGCGGCACTCCACTAGTTACTGATTGCCAATCCGAGAATAAACCATTTATCCCGACTCTCTGTTTGCTGTTAGTTAGCCAATCCTCTAGCCATGCTAATATATTACCCACAAACCCATTAACTTTTATTGACAGTGGACTGGAGCAAAAATAGGCAGTCAGCTTTCGGAACTCGATCAGTGCCAGTTGTGAAATCAAGCATAGTATCATCGAAGAGTTTTAGCATGGAAGAAGGCCATTCGGCCCGTCGATCCCATGACGGCTCTCTGCAAGAGCACCTCAGCTAGTCCCACTCTCCCGCCTTTCCCCGTAGCCCTGCAAAGTTTTTTTCCTTCAGGTACTTATCCAGCTCTCTTTTGAAAGCCGTGATTGAGTCTGCCTCCACCACTCTTTCCGGCAGTGTGTTCCAGATCCTAACCACTCGCTGTGTGAAAAAGTTTTTTCTTACATCGCCTTTGGCTCTTTTGCCAATCACCTTAAATCTGTGTCCTCTGGTTCTCGACCCTTCCTCCAATGGGAACAATTTCTCTCTATTTACTCTGTCCAGACTCCTCATGATTTTGAACACCTCTATCAAATCTCCTCTCATTCATCTCTGCTCCAAGAAGAACAACCCCAGCTACATCTATCAATGCAACTGAAGTCCCTCATGTAAGATAAATCCTAGCAGTAGTAAGCACAGGAGAGCAGCCTGTTTATTTTTCTTCTTCCATTAACCTCCCCCACATTGGGAAAACACTTTGGGCTAGAATTTCCATTGGCTTACTGCCTGGTTTCTGGGCGGTATTGGCCATTGTAGGTGATAACCAGGTCAGCGAGAAATTGCCCACCTGAGTTACGCTGGCAGTTTCGAGGGAGCGCTGGGGAGCGGACCGCCAGTGTGCATCATCGTCAGATCGCCCTGGTGCAATATTTGGCTCAGCGGTGACCCATAGGCAAGTATGAAAAAAAACGTCCACCAGAATCAGCGGAGCTGGGCGGGAGGTGAGTAGCTCATATTTACTGAGGCTTACGAAAGCATGGGCCTCACGCTAAACATCCGTAAGACAATGGTCCTCCACCAGCCTGTCCTCACGGCACAGCACTGCCCCCCAGTCATCCAGATCCACGGCGCGGCCCTGGACAATGTGGACCATTTCCCATATCTCGGGAGCCTTCCGAGGTTCACTAGGTTGATTCCGGAGATGAGGGGGTTGACTTATGAGGAAAGGTTGTGTCGGTTGGGCCTCTACTCATTGGAATTCAGAAGAATGAGAGGTGATCTTATCGAAATGTTTAAGATTATGAGGGGGCTTGACAAGGTGGATGCAGAGAGGATGTTTCCACTGATAGGGGAGAATAGAACTAGGGGGCATAATCTTAGAATAAGGGGCCGCCCATTTAAAACTGAGATGAGGAGAAATTTCTTCTCTCGGCGGGTTGTAAATCTGTGGAACTCGCTGCCTCAGAGAGCTGTGGAAGCTGGGACTTTGAATAAATTTAAGATAGAGATAGACAGTTTCTTAACCGATAAGGGAATAAGGGGTTATGGGGAGCAGACAGGGAAGAGGACCTGAGTCCATGATCGGATCAGCCATGATCTTATTAAATGGCGGAGCTGGCTCGAGGGGCCATATGGTCTACTCCTGCTCCTATTTCTTATGTTCTTATGATCTGTGGCCAGTGAAGAAAAAAGATGAGAAATAGCCGGAGGGAAAAAATGCAGCCTCAGAAAAAAAATGCTATTTATGAATTTCTGTTTTATTTATGGGTTGAATATCCTTGTCATATCTTGGATGAATAAGACATAAATTAATGCGGGAGAAAGTGGAGAAGATCATTTAAAATAAAATAGAAATGTGCTGGTAAAACACAGGTCTGCCAGCATCTGTAAAGAGAAAAGACAGGCTCAGGTTTCTGTTTGGCCCTTATGTTAGAATTAAAAGCAAGATAAGCAAGTACCTGTACTTTACAGTCTGAACAAAACAAAGAAGTAAGGAACATGTAGCCACATGGATAGAGAGATAGTTGCAGGACAGAATGCAAAAGGCAGGAATCTGCATTTTGGGAGTAAGAATGAGGAGCGACAATATAAACAAAATGGTACAATTTTGAAGTGGTGCAGGAACAGGGAGACCGGGGGCTTTACATACAATAGTTATAAGGTGGCAGGACAAATTGATAAAAGCTGTTAAAAATTACATGGGATCCTTGGCTTTATAAATAGAGGCATAGAATACAAAATAAGGAGAATCGGTTTGCACTGGCAGATAGGTCGGTAATCAGAGGACACAGTTACAAGATAATTGGCAAAAGAACCAAGAGGAGATGAGGAGACATTTTTTACGCAGTGAGTTGTTATGATCTTGAATGCACTGCCTGAAAAAGTGGTGAAAGCATAATCGATAGTAAATTACAAAAGGGAATTGGATACATACTTGAAATGGAAGAATTTTCAAGGCTATGGGAAAGAGCAGGATGTGGGACTAATTGGATAACTCTTTCAAAGAGCTGGCACTAGCATGATGGGCTGAATGGCCTCCCTCTGTGCTGTAATATTCTTTGACTATGAGTAAAAGAACTTTCTTAGATTGGAAGAATGAGATAAGTGGAGTTCCACAGAGAACTGTTATAGGCCGCTTTTAATTATTATATACATGAATGATCTGGACCTGGGAATCGAGAGAATAAAAATCTGGATTAGTTGATGACACCAAATTTGGGGGGGGGAATGTGGGTATGGAAAATTGTGATGGGATTATAAAAACTACAGGATGGGCAGATAGGTCATACAATTCAATCCTCCTGGCTCTATATTCAGATATTTATTTATTTTTTAAAAATGAAACATTTTTTCTTTTGGTGGCTTCCAACAATCCCTTTAAGGATCTCTGATTAGGCCGCACCTAGACATGATTAGCCTATACGGTGCCAATTTTGCTCAGGGCAGCCCAAATTAGAGAAGGTGGCTACAAACAGGCATTCGGCATATGCAAAGGCTTGTTTCAGGCATGAGTCCGGAACACCTATACTGGAGATATTAGCAATACGGTGCACAGCGCACATTCGGTGCAGAATAAGCGCGTGCACACTGTTCACCAGAAGCTTAGGTGCCCATTTTATGCCCGTAAATTGGGTGGTGTGTCAATGAATTCCTCGGCCACTGCTGCTTTAAATATTTCTAACCCATGTACACTCTGATCTAAAGCTGAGGAAGATTTTTAAAATTACTAAATACATCAGTTTAAGAAATCTTACAGATAATTACACAAAGTTAAACTGGGTACCTCCATAACAAGCAATGTGCCTGGTCTGTTTCATAATTTATTAAACTCACCTGGCTATACAAGTCTTACAAATGATTCTTCAGGTTGTCTAAACTGCACAGTTTAAAATTGAGGTTATGATTCCCCAGTGGTTCTCCTGGGTAATTAAGAGGACCCAGGGACATTCATTTTTAAACCAGTCCCTCTAGTCCTTTGCCTGCATACCTTTCAAGTCAGTTCCTATGTTTTGACACTGGATCAAATGGTCTTTCATTTATTTTTAAAGCATTGAGATTGGGGAAGGTGTGAGATTTTGTAAGTTTCTAATGATACAATGCTTTAATAACAGATCGGGAAAATGAAAAATCTTACTTTATGTTAGAATTTATGAAGTCTCTAACTAAAGAAATGATGTCATTATCTATTGCGTGTAAAGTGTCAGCTGTGGCTCAGTGGGTGGCACACTCGCCTCTGAGTCAGAAGGTTGTGGGTTTAAGTCCCACTCCAGAGACTTGAACCCATAGATCAAGGTTGACACTCCAGTGCAGTGTTGAGGGAGTGCTGCACTGTCGGACGTGCCATCTTTCGGATGAAACATTTAACCGAGGTCCCATCTGCTCTCTCAGGTGGACGTAAAAGATCCTATGGCACTATTTTGAAGAGCAGGGGAGTTATCCCCGGTGTCCTGGCCAATATTTATCCCTCAATCAACATAAGAAAAACAGATTATCTGGTCATTATTACATTGCTGTTTGTGGGAGCTTCCTGTGCGCAAATTGTCTGCCACATTTTCCACATTACAACAGTGACGACATTCGAAAAGTACTTGATTGGCTGTAAAGTGCTTGGAGACATCTGGTGATCGTGAAAAGCAACATATAAATGCAAATCTTTTTTTCTTCCTTCTAATAGATTCTTCGGATTTTAAAAAATGTCTGTTTTTATGGATTTGCAGGGAGAATGAAAGAGCTTTTTTTCAGTTCTGACTCTGTTTCTCTCTCCACAGATGCTACCTGACCTGCTGAGTATGCCCATGCATTTTCTGTTTTTATTTCTTGCGTTTATGTACTGCCTTTCATGTCACCATGTCATCCCAATGCATTTTACAACCAATGGATTAAGATTGTTATCGCAGGCAAACGCCGCAGCCTATTTGTGCACAGCTAGATGCATCCATGTAAAAAAGAATGAATGAATGAACGATTGGCCAGTTAATCTGTTTCTGCTGTAGCTGGATGGCCCAGAAACCAGGAGAACCTCTTACTGAAATAGGGTCGGGGATGGTTTACAGCCAATTGAGAACATAAGAACATAAGAAATAAGAGCAGGAGTAGGCCATTCAGCCCCTTGAACCTGCCCCACCATTCAATAAGATCACGGCTGATCTGATTTTGGCCTCAACTCTACTTTCTTGCCTGTTCCCATAACCCTTGACTCCCCTGTATTTCAAGAATCTATCGATCTTCGCCTTGAATATATTCAATGACCCAGCCACCACAGCTCCCTGAGGTACAGAATTCCAAAGATTCACGACACTCTGAGAGAAGACATTCCTCCTCATCTCCATCTTAAATGGGCGACCCCTTACTCAAAAACTATGCCCCCTAGTTCTAGATTCCCCCACGTGGGAAAACATCCTCTCAGCATCTACCCTGTCAAGCCCCCTCAGAATCTTATACGTTTCAATAAGATCACCTCTCATTCTTCTAAAATCCAATGAGTATAGGCCCGACCTGCTCAACCTTTCCTCTTAAGACAACCCCTTCATCTCAGGAGTCAACGTAGTGAATCTTCTATGAACTGCCTCCATTGCAAGTTCATCCCTCCTTAAATAAGGAGACCAAAACTGTACACAACGAAGTGTGGTCTCACCAACACCCTGCAAATTGTAGCAAAACTTGCGTACTTTTATACTCCATCCCCCTTGCAATAAAGGCCAACATTCCATTTGCCTTCCTGATTAATTGCTGTACCTGCATACTAACTTTGTGTTTCATGTACAAGGACACCCAGATCTCTCTGTACCACAACATTCTGCAGTTTCTCTGGCATTTAAATAATATTTTGCTTTTCTATTCTTCCTAGCAAAGTGGATAACCTCACATTTTCCCACATTATACTCCAACTGTCAAATTTTTGCCGACTCAATTAACCTATAAGAACTTAAGAACATAAGCAATAGGAGCAGGAGTAGGACATACGGCCCCTCGAGCCTGCTCCGCCATTCAATAAGATCATGGCTGATCTGATCATGGACTCAGCTCCACTTCCCTGCCTGCTCCTCATAATCCCTTTATCGTTTAAGAAACTGTCTTTTTCTGTCTTAAATTTATTTAATGTCCAAGCTTCCACAGCTTTCTGAGGCAGTGAATTCCATAGGTTCACAACCCTCAGAGAAGAAATGTCTCCTCATCTCAGTTTTAAATGGGCTGCCCCTTATTCTCAGATCAAGCCCTCTAGTTCTAGTCTCCCCCACCAGTGGAAACATCCTCTCTGCATCCACCTTGTCAAGCCCCCTCATAATCTTATACGTTTCAATAAGATCACCTCTCATTCTTTTGAATTCCAATGAGTAGAGGCCCAACTTACTCAACCTTTCCTCATAAGTCAACCCCCTCATCCCCGGAATCAACCAAGTGAACCTTCTCTGAACTGCCTCCAAAGCAAGCATATCCTTTCTTAAATATGGAAACCAAAACTGCACGCAGTATTCCAGGTGCGGCCTCACCAATACCCTGTATAACTGTAACAAGGCTTCCCTGCTTTTATACTCCGTCCCCTTTGCAATAAAGGCCAAGATTCCATTGGCCTTCCTGATCACTTGCTGTACCTGCATACTATCCTTCTGTGTTTCATGCACAAGTACCCCCAGGTCCCGCTGTACTGCAGCACTTTGCAATCTTTCTCCATTTAAATAATAACTTGCTCTTTGATTTTTTTCTGCCAAAGTGCATGACTTCACACTTTCCAACATTATACTCCATCTGCCAAATTTTTGGCCACTCACTTAGCCTGTCTATGTCCTTTTGCAGCTTTATTATGTCCTCCTCACACATTGCTTTTCCTCCCATCTTTGTATCGTCAGCAAACCTGGCTACATTAACCCTTACCTGTGGTGTGACCAGTCAGGCAGATAGGGAATGGCTGACCATCAGGCAGAGCAGTGGAAGGAAGGTAGGTCGAAGGCTTCCCCTGGCTGGATGCCTTTGACCTGCAAAGATTCTATGAACTTACCTGGTGATCCGGGAGGTTTGCGACTTGCGCTCCTGGGCCTCTACATGTAGGCCTGTGTGGATGCCCACTTATCCGAGGAGCACATACAGTTCGCAAGCGCCCCTGGGATCACGTGGACCAATGAAAGTAGGGGGCTCCCTATTAATACTTATTGGCGAGTTCCGTTTTTACGGAGTTGTCATAAGTATGAATGGAAATACTCCCCAAAATACACAAACACATTAAATAAATTTTTAAAATACATTACATATTTTAAATTAATTAAAATGACATTTAATGAAATATTGAAAAATATTCATTTTTTTGAAAAAAAAATGTGGGAGGCCAAAATTGCCCACCGACTGAAAGGTGGTGCATTCACTGATCTTGAAGATTTTTCTCCGCTCCAATCCATGGGGCAGAGACTGGAGCGAAATTCAGCTCTTTGTCGTTTTTTTTTGTTCCGGGCGGTGAAGTCGAGTTGCGGCGGGGCAGAAGTGCGTGGGGAGAGGGACAGACATTCCACATCGCGCTAATGCGTCGCAACAACCTTCCCCTTCAGTTAAAGGGGAGGGCCGCTGCGAACTCTGCAACCATGTTAGTGGCACTCAGTGGGCCACGAGGGAAGGTTTCGGCTGGGCCAGCGGTCTGGCACCCAATAGCCCAACTCTCTGCTAGCGAATACCCATTTGTCAGATTCGTACGATCTGTCAAGAGGATTCTTGACAGATTGCAAGTTCCGGGTTTCGGAGTATATGCAGTGCATGCCTAAACCCGGAATATGGGTGTGTGCGCACCTTGTACGCACCCATAAGGGCCGCAAATTCAGCCCCATTGTGTCCCTACTCCTTTTAAAGTTTTATCATGTAGTATATGTTTCCTCTCCTTAGCCTTCCTTCCAAAATGTATATCACATTTCTCCACATTAAATTTTATCTGACATCAATTTGCCCAATCTATTAATCTCTTCTCAAGTCATTTACAATTTTCATCACAGTTAACCACAGCCCCTCAGTAATGCAAATGTCGACCTCATTTACACGCTTAAATCCAAAATAGGATTGAATTTGCAATATTTTAACTCAAAGGCAAGAGCAATACCAACTGAGCCAAGTTCACATTCGAGGATCATTTATTTTCCCATTTAGAAGATTGAAATCTAGTCGTAATTTTTATAAATAGATTTTATTTTGTTCCCCATTTTTTCTGTTCCGGAACCTCACAGCCCCCTGCCCCGCCCGCACACCACCACACTACACATCATTCCTGGCTGTGAATTGGCTGGCAAGTGGCCTGCTCTCAATTCTTTGTTATGCCCCTCTCTGACTGACAGTTGAAAAGACTACAAGAGCATGGGTTACTCCTCTTCCACTTTTCCTTTCTCTTTGTAGGGAAGAGTCGGGCCTCAGCTCAAAGATGTACTGAAGTTCAGAAACATGCTACAAAAGCAATTGCTGTCCCTGGTGACAGTACTTCAATGCCCTGCATCTATGCTGTCCTCAATACTTACAATGACAGCCAGAACCAAATGTGGCTTGCTGAGAACACCGAACGTGTCGAGAAACTGACCTCCTTTGGTACCTTGATAACAAACATGCTGTAGAACATGAATATTCATCTTTAACACACTGATTTTACACTTGTTAAGTGTCAGTGTTTAAGCCACTTTCCATCTATAATGACCATGCATGCTGTTAGGTGTAAATAAACTAAACAGTTATTTTGGGCATGTCAGCCTGCCGTGAACATTGCTGGTATAGCGGCAGTTCTGTCATTTAGCGCTCCACATTCTAGCAGCACCCATTTGGTGACGCAAGCACGTGCAACGCCCTCTTAGCGCCACGTTCATCAACTCGACTGCGTTCACCTGCCATAGCGCCCGGCGCTACTCCCGACAGGGAAAGCAAGGGCTGCAAAGAGGAAACCGGGGTGGGGATATCTGAAAGACTGACCAGGTAAGTGTTCAGATTGCACTTACTTTCCTTTATGACCTCTAGAATACTGTTGGTAAAGTTTCATCCATTTCCTTGTAGGTTTTGCCTGTTCCACCTCCCACGCTACAGCCCGGTTAGTGCCATAAGAGGAGTGTGGAACATTTCAGTTAGCATTCCACTCCCCTCTTGGGGCACTAAAAATGAATATCCCAGTTGCAAGCGGTAAACATCGGCCACTATCTTCTATCATTTTATGATGTGACTATTTGTACTGTGCATTTTCTGTCGAGTCCCCGACCCCAATGCCTCCTGCCCGAACCGGAAGTGCCAGAACCGGACGTGCGGCCCCAAACCAGAATCAATCCAACTATGTGTGCTGCTGATTCTTGGAGAGCCTGCCGACGTACTAAGCCTGCTGATCGTCAGGCAGCCGGGCGGGCAGACAGTGAGGCAGCCGAGCTCCCTGCTGGGCCAAGCCCTGAGCTTTCCACTGGGTCCCCAAGCCCCGAGCTCGCCACTGGGCCCCCGAGCCCCCCTGGTTGGGTGGGGGGGGGGGCGGGTGGAAGAGAGAGAGCCTGTTTGGGGGGAGAGAGAGAGAGAAAGAACCTGTTTGGGGGGGCTGGGCGGGGGGGAGAGAGAGAAAGTGAGCCTGGTTGGGGGGGGTTGGGGGGGAGGGTGGGGAGGAGAGAGAGAGGGAGAGAGCCTGGTTGGGGAGGTGCGGGGAGAGAGCCTGGTTGGGTGGGGGGGTGGCGAGGAGAGAAAGAGAGAGCCTGGTTTGGAGGGGGGGGGGGGGTGAGAGGAGAGACAGTGAGGCTGGTTGTGGGGGGGGGTGAGAGAGAGAGAGGGAGGGAGAGAGAGAGCCTGGTTTGGGGGTGGGGTGGTGGAGAGAGAGAGAGCCTGGCTCTGGGGGGTGGGAGAGAGAGAGAGAGAGAGAGAGAGTCTGGTTAGGGGGTGGGAGGTGGGGAGGCAGGGGGAGAGAGAACCTGGTTGGGGGAAGAGAGAGAGCGAGAGATAGAGGGCCTGGTTGGAGGGGGTGGGAGAGAGAGAGCCTGGTTTGGGGAGAGGGAGAGAGGATGTTTGGAGGGGGAGAGGAGGAGAGAGAGCCTGGTTTGGGGGGGCGGGGGAAAAAGAGAAACCCTGGTTGCGGGGGGGTGGGGTGGGGAAGAGAGAGAGAGAGCCGGGTTGATGGGAGGTGGGGGGGTTAAGGGAAGAGAGAGAGAGAGCCTGGTTGGGAGGGGGGGGGAGAAAAAGAGAGAGAGAGAGCCTAATTGAGGAGAGAGAGAGAGAGCCTGTTTGGAGCGGGAGAGGTGGAGAGAGAGCCTGGTTGTGGGGGGGGGAAGAGAGAGAGCCTGGTTTTGGGTGGGGGGGGTGGAGAGAGAGAGACTCTGGTTGGGGGTGGGGGGGGGGCGGGGGGAAGAGAGATAGAACCTGGTTGGGAGGCAGCGGGGGGGAGAAAGAGAGAGAGAGAGGCTGGTTGCGGGGGGAGGGCCTGTTTGTGGGAGGAGAGAGAGACAACCTGGTTGGGGGAGAGGGTGGCAAGGAGGGTGAGTGGGGAGAAAAAAAGAGCCTGTTTGGGGGGAAAGAGAGCCTGGTTGGTGGGGAGAAAGAGCATGGTTGGGGGGGGGGGGCGGTGGGGACGAGAGAGAGCCTGTTGTGGAGGGGGGCGGGGTCGGAGAGAGCCTGGTTGGTGGGGGGGGGTGGTAGGTGGGGAAGATAGCCTGGTTAAGGGGTGGGGAAAGAGAGCCTGTTTGGAGGTGGGTGGAAGAGAGAGAGCCTCATTTGTGGGGGGAGCTGAGGGGAGAAAGAGATGGGGTTGGGGGGGGGGGCGGTGGGGAAAGAGAGAGGGAACTCAGCGAAGACAAATCACGTTCTTCCAACCACCTTTGCACCCACATCTGACATCATTGGAGTGGATGAAATCCAGAAGTCACCGCACTGACAGTTCACACCCAACAAACCTGTTAACAATCCGCACACAATGTCTCATCTCTGGCGGGGGAAGGGGAGGGTTGTTAAGGTTTTGTACTTAAGATTGGGGGAGGAATGCACTCGCACTGGGATAAGTGACTTCAGCTGGGGGAGGCAGCACTTGGACTGGGGGGGAGGCGGTGGTGGTGGGGGGGGGGGGGCCGGGGGCACAAGGGACTTTGGCTGGCACTTGGTGACTTCTGGGAATATCTATCCTCTGGCTTCTGGAAGTCAAAGTGGATCAAGCTACAATTTGCAAAGTTAATGAGAACTTGGGCTGGGTGGTTCCAGTTACACATTCCAGAGAAACTTTAGGGTGTGGCTTATCCTCCAAGGGGACTAATCAGAGACAAGGGGCAGCCATTTTTACAGTACAAATAAACGTGTCCATAATTTTACAGCAGCATTCTCAGATGCATAATGTACTTTCAATGATAATTCATCTAATAATTACAGGTCTCAAAGTCATACTTTGCTCAGTATGGGCAACAATCATGGAATTGTTGTTTCAGCCATCAACACATTCACAAGAAAAAGGAGCCATTTTTCTTCTTGTATCTCTGACTTTATTCTTCCCCACAGAACAATGCAATGTTATAAAGTGTGCCCAGTCTGAGAGATGACAGCAGTTACTCACCCTGAGGGCACCAACATATCCATATTTAAATAATTTCTGCTTGTTATTTACAGCCAAGCATAAATATCCCGTGTTACACAACACACTGTGGAAAAGCTGGCAGTTCACAAATCTTGGAACGACATAGTTCCTGCTGACCTCATAGTCAATACTTGTATGTTTATCCACATAACAACAGTCGCTGCACTTAAAAAGTAATTTCTTCTGTCAAGTGTTTCAATTGTAATAAAGCACTATAAACATGTATTATATACTACTATAGTTTATGTGCAGTCTACATTTGGTAAAAGGGAACGATTCATGAATTACCCTGTACTGCAATTTCTCTTTCAGCAAAGTGAGTTTTGGAGAAGTTCTGTTATGCATTCCTTTTTTTTTGTTTCTGTTGGAATGAAGGCCCAGATTTTAACTGCAGGACATTTTTTGGCGGAGGAGGTGAGCAGCGGTGTGAGCTAAAAACTCACCCGCTATTCATAAAAGGAGGCCCAGGGTATTTTAACTTCTGCGCCTCAAATTAAATCCCTGCTCCCAGGTGGGAAAACCGTGGGGTTCGGAGGCCGCCTGCTAACAGCAGGACGGTGATGCAATAGGCTGCCTGGCCATCCTATAGGGGTCCTGCTATTGGGAGGGTGGTGAACTACTCGCAGGGGAGGCTAAAGCTTTCCTTGTGGGGGCTAGTGGATCACTTACGCCGCCATTGTAAAAACTGAAGTCGGATCCCGATGACGCCATCAGGACCCGACATGCATATGTTAAAAAGGATCCGGCTGACTTTGGGCGGGTGCCCTTGCTGCCTGTTCAGGAGAGCAGGTGAAAACCGGAACCCATCAGCTCCGAGCCATCCCAGGCTGTTGGATGATTTGAACTGCCCACCGGCCCAGTTTCTGGCAGGTAAAATTAAAACCATCCCAGAGATGTCCCACCTCAAACATTAACCTTTCTTCCCCTTACAGACGCTGATTGGGCTACTGGCCACTTCCTGTTTTTATGCCACCCATGCCTGCTAGTGTACAGCTTGTGTGCAGTCATTTGGTTGAAACTTTCACATTTGCAGAACAACCAGATCATCTCCAGTGACATTGATTACAGGTAGTCCAGGACCTAATCATGGACCTGCTATTGTTATTCACCCATCAATAATAAAGCAAATTTATGAAAGCAATATGTCTGACAAAAGTAAAATACGATACACACCTGGTACCAACAGATATACTTGTATACTAGTTAATTACCCCTTTATAAAACTCACTAAAAGCGGAAGTAACCTTCTTTGTTCTACCCTCTCCAAAACCTCTTATTCCTAGTTATTATTATTTATTTTCCTCTATCTTCCATGGTGGGTTTGTAGTATTTGCTTAAGATGCATGTACTTTATTTATTCTTCCCTACCACCTCCCCTAAACCTTCTTTACTTCTTAGTTATTTTCATGATTATAAAATATATTCTTTTCCCTTTAGTTCTTGCTAAAGCATCATTGGTGTGGTACTGCCAAGGGAGCTTCTTCCCACTGTCAAGTTGCTAATGACTGGCCTGAGCAGTGGTCATATGGCATCATAAAAGGGAATTCAAACGTCTTCTATCGGCATATAATTAATAAACAAGTAGTAAGAGGAGGGATGGGGCCGATTAAGGACCAAAAAGGAAACGCATGGAGGTATGGCTGAGATACTAAATGGGAACTTTGCATCTGTCTTTATCAAGGAAGAAGATGCTGTCAAAGTCATAGTGAAAGAGTAGGTAGTTGCGATACTAGATGGGCTAAAAATTGATAAAGAGGAGGTACTAGAAAGGCTGGATGTATTTAAAGTAGCTAAGTCACCAGAACTGGATGGGGTACATCCAAGGATGCTGAGGGAGATAATGGTGGAAATTGCAGAGATATTGGCCATAATCTTGAAATGCTTCTTAGATATGGGGTTGGTGCCAGAGGACTGGAGAATTGCAACTGTTACACGCTTGTTCAAAAAAGGGTGTAAGGATAAACTCAGCAACAATGGCCCTGAAATGCAGTCGGAGGCTTCCTTCGGACGAACTCCTCCGACCCGAAACAAATGTACTAGGTGGTCCCAGAGGTGCCTTCGATTCTGGTCGGAAGCCTTCTCTCCACACGTTTCGCAGTGCGTTAACGTCTTCTAGATATGGACGGAGAAGTTGGAGTCACGTTGGCTTGGACCACCAATCACAGTGCAGTATTCTCATTGATAGTATGGGAACTCCGATTCGAGTTCCCATTACTATCAATGAGAATAACTCCCTAAAACACCCAAACACAACATAATAAATGATAAAAACACCACACATATTTAAAATTAATTGAAATTAATGTTAATTAAATGTTTTAGAAAAAATATATATTTTGGGATTTTTTTTCAATGTGTTTTAATAGGATTTAAAATAAACTTACCTCAGTGGACAGGGTTTTTACTATAAAAATCTGTATTTATATTTTATTTTTTATATGTTTTAAAACTCTTACACTGGTAAAAGTAGGCTATGCGGCAACGTTTACCAGGCGTAAAAGTTTGAAGGGCATTCGTTGGACAAATGGCCTAATCTCGCCCACGCGGATGTCGTTCTCCCGGGGATGCGGAGAATCTGTCAAGCGATATCTTGACAGATCGTAAAAGTCGGTTTTCAGCACATGCACACTGCACACTAAAAAATACTTTTTGTGAGGCCTCGCTAGGTCCGTACGTATTTCGTACGGACGCGGCGAGGCCGGAATTTCAAGGCCTATATTTTGATCCCTGAAAGTAGCAGGCCAGGTAAATAAGATGTTAAGAAGGCATACGGAATACTTACCTTTATTAGTTGAGGCATAGAATACAAGAGCAGGGAGGTTATGCTTGAACTGTATAAAACACTAGCTAGCCCACAGTGGCGTGTAGTTCTGGTCACCACATTACACGAAATATGTGATTGCACTGGAGAGGGTACAAAGAAGATTTACGAGGATGTTGCCTGGACTGGAGAATTTTAGTTATGAGGATAGATTGGATAGGCTGGGTTGTTTTTTTTGGAACAGTGGAGGCTGAGGGGAGACATTATTGAATGAGGTGTATAAAATTATGAGGGGCCTAGATAGAGTGGCTAGGAAGGACCTATTTCTCTTACCAGAGAGGTCAACAACCAGGGGGCATAGATTTAAAGTAATTGGTAGGAGGTTTAGAGGGGATTTGAGGAGAGGTTTTTTTAACCCAGAGGGTAGTGGGGGTCTGGAACTTACTGACTGAAAGGGTGGTAGAGGCAGAAACATAGAAACATAAAAACAAAGAAAATAGGTGCAGGAGTAGGCCATTTGGCCCTTCGAGCCTGCACCACCATTCAATAAGATCATGGCTGATCATTCACCTCAGTACCCCTTTCCTGCTTTCTCTCCATACCTTTTGATCCCTTTAGCCGTAAGGGCTATATCTAACTCCCTCTTGAGTATATCCAATGAACTGGCATCAACAACTCTTTGCGATAGGGAATTCCACAGATTAACAACTCTCTGAGTGAAGACGTTTCTCCTCATCTCAGTCCTAAATGGCTTACCCCTTATCCTTAGACTATGTCCCCTAGTTCTGGACTTCCCCAACATCGGGAACATTCTTCCTGCATCTAACCTGTCCAGTCCCGTCAGAATTTTATATGTTTCTATGAGATCCCCTCTCATCCTTCTAAACTCCAGTGAATACAGGCCCAGTCGATCCAGTCTCTCCTCATATGTCAGTCCTGCCATCCCGGGAATCAGTCTGGTGAACCTTCGCTGCACTCACTCAAAAGCAAGAACGTCCTTCTTCAGATTAGGAGACCAAAACTGAACACAATATTCCAGGTGAGGCCTCACTAAGGCCCTGTACAACTGCAGTAAGACCTTCCTGCTCCTATACTCAAATCCCCTAGCTATGAAAGCCAACATACCATTTGCTGCCTTCACCGCCTGCTGTACCTGCATGCCAACTTTCAATGACTGATGAACCATGACACCCAGGTCTCGTTGCACCTCCACTTTTCCTAATCTTTCACCATTCAGATACTATTCTGCCTTCATGTTTTTGCCACCAAAGTGGATAATCTCACATTTATCACATTATACTGCATCTGCCACGCGTTTGCTCACTCACCTATCCTGTCCAAGTCACCCTGCAGCCTTTTAGCGTCCTCCTCACAGGTCACACCACCACCCAGCTTAGTGTCATCTGCAAACTTGGAGATATTACACTCAATTCTCTCATCCAAATCATTAATGTATATTGCAAATAGCTGGGGTCCAGCACTGAGCCCTGCGGCACCCCACTAGTCACTGCCTGCCATTCTGAAAAGGACCCGTTTATCCTGACTCTCTGCTTCCTGTCTGCCAACCAACCCTCATCACATTTAAAAAGTGCTTGGATGTGCACTTGAAGTGCCATAACCTACAGGACTATGGACCAAAAGCTGGAAAGTGGGATTAGGCTGGATAGCTCTTGGTCGGCCAGTGCAGACACAATGAGCCGAGATGGCCTCCTTCTGTGCTGTAAATTTCTATGATTCTATGATACAGACCAGTCAGTTTAACCTTGGTAATGGGGATGTGTTTAGAAACGATAATTCAGGACAAAATTGTCAAGTATGGATTAATTAATGAAAGCCAGCATGGATTTGTCAAAGGCAAATCATGTTGAACTAACTTGACTGAGCTTTTTGATGAGGTAACAGAAAGGGTTGATGAGGGAAATGCGGTTGATGAGATGTACATGGACTTCAAAAAGGCATTTGATAAATTGCCACATAATAGGCTTGCCAGCAAAGTTGAAGCCCATGGAATAAAAGGGACAGTGGCAGCATGGATACAAAATTGGCTCAGTGACAGGAAACAGAGAGTAGTGGTAAACAGCTGTTTTTCAGACTGGAGGAAGGTACACAGTGGAGTTTCCCCAGGGGTCGGTACTGGGACCACTGCTTTTCTTTATATATATTAATGACTTGGACTTGGGTGTACAGAGCACGATTTCAAAATTTGCAGATGACACAAAACTTGGAAGTATAGTGAACAGTGAGGAGTATAGCGAAAGACTTCAAGAAGACAGACATGGGCGGACACGTGGCAGATGAAATTTACCGCAGAAAAGTGCAAAGTGATACATTTGGTAGGAAGAACACGGAGAGGCAATATAAACTAAAAGATACAATTCTAAAAGGAATGCAGGGACAGAGAGACCTGGGGGTATATGCACAAATCATTGAAGGTGGCAGGGCCAGTTGAGAAAGCAGTTAAAAAGGCATATGGGATCCTGGGCTTTATAAACAGAGTTACGGGCTGAATTTTTGGATGCTTTGCGACCGGGTTTTCGCTGCATTTTGACCCTCCACGCTGAAAACATGGTCGCAAAGCCCTGGTGAGATCTTCGGCTCTCTGTTTGCGGCAACGCTTGGAAGCACCGCCGGGGAGGTATGCACCGGACGTATAACGACGCGGATTGCGTTACTGTCCGAGTTTCGGCACTCACCCGACCCATACGCCGTGCCCAGAATACCGATAGGTAAAACCTAGCAGTGCAGCCCTGCCAATAGTAGTAAGTTGAAAAACCCACAAAAAAGGCAAGTTAAAGTTTTTATTTTAAATTGTTTTGCAGTGATTTGTTAGCTAAGGGTCTTGGTAATGTTTTTTGAATTTTTTTCCCCTCTCCCAAGGCTTCTCTCGCAGTGCTCCCAGCCCCGCACTAAAGTTGGCGAGGAACACGTTTTGCGCCACGATCAATTGTGCAACGCCTCCCTTTGTGATGACCCCATCGGCCGAAAGTTAGGCCTTAAATCGGTAATGCAGCAAAAATCCAGCATAGAACATAGAGTACAAAAGCAAGGAAGTTATGATGAACCTTTATAAAATACTGGTTCAGCCTCAACTGGAGTATTGTGTCCAATTCTGCACACCACACTTAAGGAAGCATGTGAAGGCTTTCGAGAAGGTGCAGAAAAAATTACAAGAATGGTTGCAGGGATGAGAGACTTCAGTTATGTGGAGAGACTGGAGCAGCTAAGGTTGTTCTCCTAAGAGCAGAGAAGATTGAGAGATTTGATAGAGGTGTTCAAAATCATGAGGGGTCTAGACAGAGTAGATAGAAACTGTTCCCTTTGGCAGAAGGATCAAGAACCAGAGGACACAGATTGGCAGAAGAACCAAAGGTGACATGAGGAAAAACATTTTTACACAGCGAGCAGTTATGATCTAGAATTCACTACCTGACAGGGTGGAGGAGGCAGATTCAATCGTGGCTTTCAAAAGGGAGTTGGATAAATACCTGAAGCAAAATAATTTGCAGGGCCACAAGGAAAAGGCGGGGGAATGGGACTAGCTGAAGTGCTCTTGCAGAGAGCCGGCACGGGCTCGACAGGCCAAATGGCCTCCTTCTGTGCTGTAACCATTCTATGATCATCTGGCACTTGGCTGATCGAGCAATTAGATCCACAACATCGGGGATCAGGAAAGTGCCTCATAAGCTAACCCCAATGTAAACATCAGTCCCACTCAGCTATACAAAAAACCATCATCCCAAACATGCAAGCTCAAAATGTTCATTCAACAACTTTAGCTATATACAATGTTTGTCAGTAGCTCAGTTCTTTTGTGTCTGGTTGTCACAGTGCACTCTGGGTATTGTAGTTTCAGAGGAGCAGATTGAAAGCTATAACCTTCATGATACATCAGGTACACATAAAATTTGTCTGCAGAAATAGGTCCCACCTGGTTGGCCTATAATTTTGATTGTCAAAGTGCTCTTTGGGAATTGTAGTTCCACAGGAGCAGGGTGAAACTATTAATTCACATAGCATATGACCCTTCTATATAGAATATGTCCACCCCAACTCTAGACAGGAGCAGCACACCTAAAGTGCAACCTCCTGTTAGCCGAGGATCTCTAGAAGTTCCTGCCCCACACCTTTTAAATGGCTCAGGGTGAAGTTTAGGTGCAGGCTTTTCCACCTGGTAGGGGCTGGCCAAATGGCCTAATAGTCAAAGGCTACAGATGCAAGTCTGATCTCAATGATCGGAAGTTGGCAGCCACGTAGTGTAAAATTGATCTGAAGATCTTGGGGCGGAGGGTTGCCCACCTGCTATTCTTCAGACTATCCTCAGGCCCACTGCAGACCTTCTGTACACGGGCAGGCTACAGCATCATCTTATGTGGGCGTCCAGCAAGCAATGGAACCAGAAAATGCCCTCTCCTGCCTCATTCAAGTGATGTACCTGAAGCTCTCCCACCCACAGGAAATCTGGGCCCATGTTAAAGGGGCAGATTCCTCCTTTTTGTCTTGATCTTTGCACCCTGGGAACTGAGCACTGCCCAGGGACAAGGGTCAAGAGAAGCAGCCCTGTGCTCTCTCAAACCAGTATCCTTATTTATAATATTTATTAAACTTTTAATTTCCTCCACTCCCCCCCCCCCACCAGTCACTATTCTGTTTAGTAACGTGCTGCATCAATAGTTATCTTTAAAGACAAGAATGGGAAGAGAGAAAGTTAACAGCCCACGAACATCCTTGGAAAGGTTCCATCTCCATTCTGCTTTGCTGTGTGGTGTCACTGTTACCTTTGATTGGCTGAGTTTCAATCTGCACTCAGCAAAGTTTGCCAACAGCTACAATTATTATTTTTCCCTTTTAATTCCCTAACCCCAGAAGAGGAAAGATGCAACTAACCTTTTTCATAACACATGATGTTGATCTAACTGCACTACACAACACAAGGAAGCATTAATTGAGTGAAAGGCTCTGTGAGGATTGAGTGAAGTCATCAGTTAGCACTGACCTTCCACCTCTGGAAGCTGGGTTCCAAGTCAACCCAGCCAGATGAGTTGAAAGCCTCCTCTCCAAGAGTGCTGAAGTGAAATCGGTTTGGGACAGATTCAATTCTTGACTTAACTCAATTTCTGGCCCTGTTATTCAAAACAGACTGTTGTTTCTTTTGTGTTTTAGTACAATACTGACTGGGTACTACATTGTCAAAGGTGAAGGCTTTTGAGTTAAATGTTAAACTGAAGCCCCAAATGACTGCTCAAGAACATGTAAAAAATACCATGGTAATAGTTGAAAAAGATTGGAGACTTAACCCCATGTCCCGGCCAACATTAACCCCTTAATAAATACCACCAAAAATAGATTAACTAGTTATTCCATTGTTGTCTGTATATCCTTGCCATTTGCAAATTGGCTGTCATTTCTATCTACATAACAGAAGTAATTATATTTCAAAAGTAATGCACTAACTGCCAAAGGGCTTTGGAGATCTGGAGGACATGAAAAGCGTCACATAAATGCAAATCCTTGCTTTGCCCTGTTAATTCCTAGTTGGGAGATAACTTATATGCAGGATGGGACCTTTTGAACTCCAGCAGTCACAAGCTAACTGGCTGTACCAAGACCCTTAGTGGTCTACTTAATTATCGTCTGTGCACGAAACAGGAATTGTTGCAGGGATCCACAATTCAACATAAACTGGCTCTAAACTGGGAAACTCGCATGGATAAGCCACAATAATAGCATATCTGGGAATGGGAAATGGTGCATTGGGGAGTGCTATACTGAGGCTGCAGCCAAGGCAGTTGTTAAGACAGTGTAGCAGAAAACAGAGTTTAGAGCTGACCAATCACTTCCTTGATCTGGGAAAATTTGAGGCTGACACTGAATGTAAAACATGTTAAAATGTAACATTCCCAACAATGACCTAAATATATACTAAAATTAATCATTTTAATGGCAATTCCCCCTGCCCTCATCTTCACTCCCTCAAGTCAAAAGGGCATAGACTTGAACGGATGTGGCGGACAACTAGTTTAGCCATCACCGCCAGATCTGGCTCGAACACATAAAACACTATCGATTCCTACTCTTGTCTACAAAAACTGCTCACTATTCCAGGATCATTGTGGATTGCAAAAAAAGCCCCCGGCTATTTTCTCTACTGCTAACCGTCTCCTTAAACCCCTCTCTTCTGTCTCCACCACACTCACCTCCAACAACAAGTGAGAGGAGCTCATGAATTTCTTTGTCTCAAAGATTGAGACCATCCGATCAGCTGCCTCTGCGAGTTTTCTTCCTTCACCGAGCCCACAGGGCCAAACTTCCACTGAGACTCCCACCTGCCCAAGCCCTAAACTCACATCTTTCTCTAGTTTCTCTTTGATCTCCCCTCTTGATCTCTCCAAACTCATGTTGTCCATGAGACCCACTTCCTGCTCCCTGATCCTATTCCCACTAAACTGCTGACCACCCAACTTCCTTTCTTGGCTCCCATGTTAGCCAACATGGTTAACGGTTCTCTCTCCTCGGGTATTGTTCCCCTCTCCTTCAAATCTGCTGTCACAAACCCTCTCCTCAAAAAACCAACCCTTGATTCAACTTTGCTTGCTAGCTATCGCCCCATCTCCAAACTCCCTTTCCTGTCCAAAGTACTGGAACATGTTGTCGCCTCTCAAATCCGTGACCATCTCTCCATGAATTCAATGTTTTGGCCGGCCAGGAGTATTTGGGAGTAGTCAAATCTAAAGATAACAAAGATTTGGCATCCGAAAACACGGAGTCAGTTTCCCCATGTACGCTGACGACCCCCAGCTCTACCTCTCCACCACTTCTCTCTACCCCTGCTTGGTATCTAAACTGTCAGATTGCTTGTCCAACATCCAGTACTGGATGAGCAGAAATTTAGGAAATATTGGGAAGTACCGAAGCCATTATCTTTGGTCCCCACCACAAACTGCGTTCCCTAACCACTGACTCGATCCCTCTCCCTGGCATCAATCTGAGGGTGAAGAAGACTTTTCGCAACCTAGGTGTCATATTTGACCCTGAAATGAGTTTCCAGCCATATATCCGTGGCATAACTAAAACCGCCTTTTTCCACCTCCGTAACATTGCCCGCCTCCATCCCTGCCTCAGCTTTCCTGCTGCTGAAACCCTCATTTATGCCATTGTTACCTCTCGATTTGACTACTCCAACTCACCCCTGGCCGGCCTCCCATATTCTACAGTATGTAAACTTGAGGTCATCCAAAACTCAGCAGCCAGTGTCCTAACTTGCACTTAGTCACGATCACCCATCACACCTGTGGTTTCTGACCTACATTGGCTCCCGGTTAAACAACGCGTCAATTTCAAAATTCTCATCCTTGTTTATAAATAACTCCATGGCCTTGCCCCTCCCTACTTCTAGAATATTTTTCAGCCTCACAACCCCACAAGATGTCTGCACTCCTCATTGTAAATGCTCAACCAACGGTGGCTGTGCCTTCAGCTGTTTGGGCCCTAAGCTGTGGAACTCCCTGCCTAAACCTCTCTGCCTCTTTACCTCTCTTTCCTCCTTTAAGACACTCCTTAAAACCTACCTCTTTAAACAAGCTTTTGATCATCTGCCTTAATTTCTTCATCTGTGGCTCGGTGTCAAATTTACCCTTTTTTTGTTGCAACACTGTTGCGAAGCACCTTGGGACGTTTTACTACGTTAAAGGCGCTATATAAATAAAAGTTATTATTATTTATAAAAATGTAATAGCTCCATGCCCAAACTCTTCAAATATAGACTAATTCTATCTCACGGCTCAGTTTTATCAGTGCAAAGTTTTTAAAATATACATGTACAATATATAACGGATAAAAGATTTACTCTCTTCCAGTTCATGCATGACTCCTATATATAAGAACATAAGAAATAGGAGCAGGAATAGGCCATACGGCCCCTCGAGCCCGCTCTGCCATTTAACACGATCATGGCTGATCCGATCATGGATTCAGGTCCACTTCCCTGCTCGCTCTCCCTAACCCCTTATTCTCTTATCGTTTCAGAAACTATCTATGGTATAAAATCAAAGCTGTCTGCCTGCTATAAAAGTGGAGTCAACATCTTAGAACACGAGAAGTTGCATTATTGCTGAAGGAGCCAGTATTAATCTCAGAGGTATACATTACTGCTGATTTTGCGTGACTCTCCCATACACAAGGTACATCTCTCCTGAGCTAATGCTATGTTTACTAGAAACCAGGATTAGAAGCCAGATGCATTATATAGGAAATTTGCATTCAATACAGAGAATAGAATTAAATTCCATCAGCCTTGGCTACTTGCAAACTGAGAGCACATAGATGGAAGAATTATGTTATGACAATGTCACACAGCCCCAAAAATTAATCTTGACTCAAGTATTATTTCCACTTGATAAGAGACACATTCTTCATAAGTTTATGTATATAATCCATGTGTTTCTGAGGCTTGAACATTCACAACCCACGTGATTTTGGCCTTTCCTTGTGTTCTGGTTTCCACAATTCACACATTACTAGGGCTTGCATCACCACACACTCAATTCCCAAAACACAATTTTCCTGCAAATAAATCAGCAGGACTTTTCAAGATAATGGTTAAAACATGCATAAATGCACAAACTGAATGGATCAGCATTGACAAGAGTGTAACCTTGGTAAGCTGCAGAAAGGGATATCATATGTACAGTGGAATCCTCTACAGCTGGTGAAGTAGCTGTTGAGGGCTTACAGAAAGCTTCATTTGTGTACAATGATGTCTCCTGTGTGGTCTCTCCAGAAGGTTAAGCATTTCATATGGGTAATCTAAATCTGTTATGGACTCTTTGGATGAATTGACATTTGATAACGCTAGTCATAATTTTATGCATAATTCTTAGGGATAAATATACAAGTGAGTCTCAGGCAATCTGCACATGTTCAGTTTCAATCTGATTAGCCCAGAAACAATGTTGTACTTAGAAATAGATTATACTGCCATTTTCAAATTACCATAACAACTTGTATACGTAGTAAAACTTCTCAAGATGCTTAACAGGAGCGTTATAGAACAAAATATGACACTGAGTCACAAGAGATATTTTGGCAGATGACCAAAAGCTTGGCCAAAGAGTTTTAACGGGCGTCTTAAAGGAGGAAAGAGAGGTAGAGAGGCGGAGAGGTTTACAAAGGGAATTGCAGCATTTAGGGCATTGGCAGCCGAAGGCACGGCCACCAATGGTGGACCAATTAAAATTGGGGATGCTCAATAGGTCAGAATTAGAGGAGTGCAGATATTTCAGAGGATTGTGGGGCTGGGGGAGATTACAGAGGGAGGGGCGAGGCCACGGAGGGATTTGAAAACAAGGACAAAAATGTTAAAATCAAGGTGTAGCTTAACCGGGAGCCAATGTGGGTCAGCGAGCACAGGGGTGAGGGTGAACGAGACTTGGTGCGAGTTAGGACACAGGCAGCTGAGTTTTGGATGACCTCAGCTTTCCAGAGGGTTGAACGTGGGAGACTGGTCAGGAGTGCATTGGAATAGTCAAGTCTAGAGATAACAAAGGTATGGATGAAGGTTTCAGCAGCAGTTGAGCTATGGCTGGGGCGGAGTCAGACGATGTTCCAGAGGTGGAAATAGGCGGTTTTAGTTATGCTGCTGATTTGTGGTCAGAAGCTCATTTCAGGATCAAATATCACGCCAAGTTTGTGAGCAGCCTGATTCAGCCTCAGACAGTTGAAGGGTGCAAAATTCACAAGGAACACCCCCCCCCCCCCCCAACCCCAACCTGTGTTTGGGCTCATTCAAAAGAAAATTTAATTTGCGACTATTTACCGAAAAGTTTAGAACTCTAAAGTGCTTATGGAAGAAACTATGAACTTTAATAGAATTTTGGATTTTAAAAGACAAACTCAAGGCTGTGGGCGGACCTACGGAATTAGCAAGAGACAGTCTAATTAAGTAAAGCTACCTGGGTGTGAGAACTAAGTTAACCTGTCTGGAAAAATGAGTATTTGAAATTCCTTGTCCACAAGAGACATTAACATCACAAATCACCCAGAGGTAACTCCCCATCAATATGGGTCTGGCCAACTATTTCAGCATATACATCATAAAGAGGCACAATCCAGCCTGTATGCAAAAGACTAAGCACAAAAGGACATTGCAATTACCAAACTAATATTTCCATCAGGAAACAGTTTTCGAACATCAACCCACCCAAGACATATCAACTTTTAACGAGCCCGACAAAATATTACAAAGCAGAACCAAGCCCGCCAAAATTATACAAAGGATTTTGAAGAGATTTGGCGCTAAGATTAGAACCACTGAAATCGTATAACTGGCCACGGTTTTCAACAGAGGTGATAGAGGTAGTTGCTAGGTAGCTACAAGGCTGTCACTACCTCATCAAGACAAGGAGAGAAACCAACGCGACAGTTGTAAACTAACTTCTCCAGCCTCGAAGTCCTGAAGGAAGGAAGAACATCACCATCGCCGCAGCGACCGACCACAGTCAACGTGGTATCAAGGGAAAACACAACCGCGATCTACCATTAACTATCAAAAGGATTGGTAAGCTTAAATCCCTGCCTGCCCTGGAGTCTAACCTAGCTAGAATTAGGTATTGGGAGGTGGGAGGTATAATTTTACTGCAACCCCCTTTGAATGTGTAGTGTATGGTACTTTATTAGAGTGATTTTAAGTTTGACCTTGTACCTTTCCTTGTAGTGTTCTTTATTAGAGTGATTGTAAGTTTGGCCTTGTATTTTCTTACTAGAGTAATAAGCCTGTATTACCCTGACTGTAATAAAACCAAAGTTCTTTGCATCAAACCAGTGTCCTTTACACTTTTGTCACATCCCCCAAATAAACCCAGAGTACAGACCCCAAGGGAAGTGGGAGCGATTCGAACCGCTCAATTTGGTCAGAAGGGAACCTGACCCCCTCATAGAGACCACACAAACCCCCCTTACAAAATGGCGACCGAGGCAGGACTCTGGTACAAGGGGTGTGATGTGGAGAATGCTGGTTTGGGCCAAAGAACCAAAATAGGAGAGAGGATTTCCTCCTATGTGTATAAGAAGGTCAATGTAACTAAGGAATGGGTGCTTAGTCTATTGCACGCTGAGCATCCAGCTGACGCTGCAGCCCGCTGGACAGCAAGCAAAGATCACAAAGAAGCAGTAGAGAAGGCAATCTGGTTTCTGTCTACAGCGACAAGTCCAACTCCTAGATAGAATGAATGAAACATCACAGGCAGAGTTATGGGAATGCGCAGAGAACTATCAGGAAAGGGTTATGTCAGAAGAAAGATTATCAGGAGAACTCCGTAAGCTAAAACAGGAAAGGACCCAAATAATGGAAAGGTTTAAAAACAGTCAGGACTATTTTCAATGTCAGGTTACCGAGGCCAAAAGTAATGAAAAATCACTGAGAGAGGAAAGCACTCGCCTCACCCTACAAGTAAAAGAGCTCCAGGAAAGATTAAAAGATGTGCAAGCAGCGTCTAAAGTAGCTAGCATGAATCGGGAGACCACGGTCCCTGCCAGCAACAAATTAAAAGTTTAAACCTTGCTCTGTCCAAGGCAAAAGGCATGGTATGCCTAATAAGCCCGGGTACGCCCCAGGTAAACCTGGAAGAGAAGGAAGAAACTACCTGGCCACCACCTGTGGCACCGGTGACTACACCGGTTTAGCAGCAGGAGGGGCAAATCAGTTGCGGGGCGGACAGGGATAGTGAACCACCACCACTTGTAGCAACGAGTTTCAGCTCGGCTTGGCCACAGGGAGGAGAGGGCAGCGAGCTAGAACAGGGAGAGCCAGAACCAGGGACAACGTGCCCGGTCCAGTAACAGAAGTTTGGCCCGCCCACCCTTAATGTGGGTCCAGGGCCCCTGGAAAGTCAGTTTGTGGTCCCCCATACTCCCCACCAACTTAGGGCTATGATAAACCACTTGGGAAAGCTAACTCCAAAGGGAGACCCCTCGGTTCACTTTGTGGAAGTGGAACAGGCAGGGGATATTAATGGGTGCGATGATGCAGAAATGGCAAAGATGCTTCTCCTATCTCTAGACAGCAAACTGTACCAGTCCCTCTCTACTGAGAGCAAAAGAGGACAGAAAACACTTGCTGCCGTCCAGAAAGACATTTTAGAAGCTATGGGCTGCAATGACGGGAGCCTCTTCTCTAGAGTAGAGAAAACGGTGCAGCTCACAGGAGAAACCGCACAGGCTTTCGCAGACCGACTGTGGCCGGTGTACAAAAGCGCCTGTAGTGGGGACAGAGACAGAGATCACTTAAACCCAGAAGAATTAGCACACTGGCTCTGAAGCCTAGTCATTAACAGTTTACCCAGAATAAGAACCAAGGCTGAGGACTGGTTCGACCCCAGAGATCCCCAAGCCACAGAACAGGGAGTGCTTAGGCAACTGACCCTAGCTTACAGAAACGGCAGAGGGACAGAAGAGCACCCACAAAAGGGAATGGTTCACGAAATCCGACCTAGCTAAGATAAGAGGGAATGGCGCCACGAGGGAGGTAACCCCTCCGATACAAAACATACCTGCTTCTGGTGCGGAAAGAGTGGGCACTGGAGAAAGGATTGTGGGAATCCGTGGAAGAATAGTGCAGGAAAGAATTCTCCAGCCCCAGCCCCTGCCCAAAAGACCGAGACAGATAAGCCAGTCCCTCCCCACTCATTTGAGACCTTTTTAACTGCGCTCCGAGCCATGTTAGATGGCCCTGGAAAGGTAGCCACCGCTACCAGTACCGAAATCCCATCTGCCCCCTCCCAACCAAAACTGTGACTGCGCCTGTCCACCTGTGTTCCCTCGAGTATGATGTGTGGGGTGACCGACCGTGCAGATGGAGGTGGAAAAGGTGAAAGGGACTTACCTGCTGGATACCGGTGCCTCAAGCACCCTTGTCTATGCAGCTAACCCCGCCACCTCACCTCTGTCTAACGGGGTCGCCTACAACTTGGTGGGTTTCACAGGCACTGAACAGACTGGCTCATTCTCCGTTCCGCTCTCTATTCATTTAGGTACACTCCACACGAAGTGGACTTGTGTTCTGATGAGGTGGGAGCAGGAAGGGAGAGGGATCCTGGGGGCTGACTTCATCCTAGGCCACGGGATCCTAGTGGATTTAAGAAACCTCTGTCTTTGGGGGTCAGTCTGTATGGGACAGGAGAGTGAGGTGATGGTTATCCCGGGAAAACAAGGAAAAGGGACGGTGTGCACCATGAATCGAAAGGAGGGTTACGACCTTGAATCACTGGTCAGTAACACCCCTGTAGAATATCAAGAGTATGTGAGGAAAAACCTTGCAGCTTTTGCCACTCACAAACACGACTGTGGGAGAATAAACGGCGTTGAGGTTAGTATAGATGGGGACCCCATGACCCAACCACAGAAACAGTACAACTTCCCCAGGAAGGCGGAGGCAGACATGGAAACAGCCTTGGGTTCGCTGGTTAAACAGAAGGTATTGAGACCAATAGCTACCCATGCGAACTCTCCATTGTGGCCGGTTAAGAAACTGGACAACTCCTGGAGAGCCACGGTGGACTATCGAGTACTCAACTGTAACATCCCCGCCTGTGCATCCACTGTTGCTGCTGTCGCCGACCTCATTGGAAGTATACCAGCCTCCGCGACCACCGTCACGGTGCTGGATATTTCCAATGAGTTCTGGTCCATACCTTTAAGAAGGGAAGATCAGAACAAGTTTGCTTTTACCTTTAAGGGACAACAATACACTTGGAACTGTCTCCTTCAGGGCTTCCACAACAGCCCCAGTATTTTCCATCAGTGTATGGCCGACTGTTTAAAGAGTTTCAGCAGACCCCAGCAATTAGTACAGTATGTAGATGACCTGCTCCTGTTCACCGATGAGGGGGAGGAGCATGGCCCACTGCTGGCTGAACTGCTGGAGCTGCTGAAAGAAGAAGGATTTAAAGTAAACCCCAAGAAGGCACAGATCGGCCTGAAGGAAGTAAAATTCCTGGGACTGACTGTGCGCGCTGGGGAGAGAGCCATTGACAAAGCTAGAAGGAAAGCAGTGTAGAAGTTACCCCCCCCCCCCAACACAGGAACAGGAACAGGAATAAGATCTTTTCTAGGGCTAACCGGGTCCTGCAGAGATTTCATTGAGGATTATGCAGCCACCACAGCCCCTCTGCTCCGACTCCTACACAAGGGAGTGGAGTGGGAATGGGACAAAGGTTGCGAGGCAGCATTTATCCAACTCAAGAAAGACCTGCAGACCGTGCCAGCTCTAGGGGCCATAGATGGGGATAAAGAGTTTTTCCTGGAGGTAGCAGCCAGTGGGAACAGCCTGAGTGCAGTACTGCTCCAAGAGCGGCACGGCTGGCTGAGACCAGTGGTCTATTCTTCCAGGATACTCACGGATGTGGAGAAGGGATACTCCAACTGTGAGCGGCACCTCCTAGCCATTCACTGGGCTGTGAAAAGATCATTGATCTTCACAGGGGGGTCCCCTATCACACTTCTTACCCACCAAATGCTCCTGGACGGGAGAATCAAGGACGGGACAGTGAGCAGTGCCCGCATTGTTCGCTGGACCCTGCTCCTCTCTCAAATGGACCTACGGGTAAAGGGTCTCTGCGAGCCAAGACTTGCAGCCAACATGATTTATCCAGGGACAGCCCACCGGTGTTCCATAGAAGGGATATGGGAAATTAACTTAGGCTTTCGAGCTGGGTTACACCCCACAGGCCGAGAGATCTATGTGGACGGTTCAAGCACGGTATCTGCGGGTGAACGACTCACAGGCTGCGGAATTTATGATCCCGAGGCAGGCATTGCCCTGGCGATTAAACTCCCCAGTACTATGAGGGCCCAGCACGCTGAACTGTCTGCGGTGGTGTACGTAGTCACACACCCAGAAGAAGTTCCTACCCCATACACGATTTGCTCGGACAGTATGTTCTCATGCAATTCGTGTATGGAGTAGCTGGCTATCTGGTCCCGCCGCGGATACACATCCGCAGACGGGAGACCCCTGGCAATTAAGCCCCTACTGGAAAAGATCATGAAAGTCGTAGGGGAGGAAGGGAATATCTACATACATAAGGTGAAGGCACATTCCACCACAGAACCCCGTAGCGAGGGAAACCAGCAGGCTGACATATTAGCCAAGCAAGGTGCCCACAAGGCCTAGCTCTGGGATCCGTACAACCTAGGACCCATAGCAGCAGTCAGGGGCAGGATGGGGACGGCAGGGAAGGCAGGGATAGCTTTGCCCCCGGACCTAAAAAGGGCTCAGACCCAAGACCCCGTCCTCAAAACTGTCCTGAACATGCTAGCTAAAGGGGAAAGGATAGACGGCCCGTACGGCACTGCAGCAATTGCCATTAAAGAAGGCATGCTGTTCAGGGGGGAGCAATGGGTAGTACCGCAACAACACCGGAGAGAATTCCTCCAGCTGGCCCACGAGGGTCCAGGAGCAGGATACCCCGGACCTGAGACCACTTGGCAATGACTGGAACAGGCAGGGTGGTGGCCAGGACTCAGGGAAGATGTCCGCGAGTTCTGCGCCAGCTGTCTGGTGTGCGCGGCCAACAACCCTGACCCCCAGAAAAGAAAGGTGTCTATGGGACGTATCAGGAGGCTAGAGGTACCCTGGCAGTCGATCCAGATCGATTACATCAGGCCCCTATCCATTGCCCAGGGAGGTTACAAGTACTGCCTAGTATTAGTGGATGTATTCACCAAATGGGTGGCAGCCTTCCCATGGCGAACAGCCACTGCCCTGGGAACAGCTAGGATCCTGGTCAGAGAAGTGTTCTCCCGATGGGGACTACCACAATATGTGGAATCTGATCAAGGGAGTCATTTCACCGGGCAGGTGATGCAGGAGACCCTTAAGGTACTCGGCATCAGAGGAAAATGGCATGTCGCCCACAACCCGCAGTCATCCGGGCCTGTGGAGCGTTTAAACCGTACCATCAAAGAAAGGCTGCGCAAATAGACAGGGGACTCACCCAAAGGGTGGGTAGAGGTCCTACCATTGTTCCTCATGGGGATCCGGGCCAGCCAGTCAAAGAGCACGGGGTACTCCCCATACAAGCTCATAACTGGCAGAGCCATGCGAACCCCCACCCATGTGTTCGCTCTGGGACTCACGGAAGGTCAGTGTAGGGAAGCGAACTGGGTCAGCTTTGTCAGGAATCTGTTTGAACACCTTAAACAGATTCACTGGCAGGCTGCTAACAACATGAGAAAACAGCATCGGAGCAACCGACTGCTGCTAGAACCCCGCAAGCACCATGGCCCCAAGTTTCGGCCCGCGCCGAAAACGGCGCACCTCCAAGCTGGACGCCTGTTCTTCGCGCCTAAAAGTGCGCTCGAAAAAAACTTCGATATTCTCCGGCTCCTCGGAGCTCGATCTCAGCTTGGCACGGCGCGCTCTTCACAGTGGGGGGCGGAGCCAAACACTCGCGCCGATTCTGTAAGTAGTGGAGGGCGGGTCCTATTTAAATGAGCCAACGTGGTGCCGGCAACCCTGCGCGTGCACGTTGGAGCGTGCGCGCACGCGCAGTGTCAAACAAACATTGGCACTTGGCCATTTTTAAAAGGACTCGGCTGCCGGCCAGCCACTGACGCCGCTCCTATCCCATGGCCGAATGGCCTCAGCCCCCTTGAAAAGCTGCGTGCGTCCGGTGTTGATCCTTCAGCTGCCAGCCAGCCACTGACGCCGCTCCTATCCCATGGCCGAATGGCCTCAGCCCCCTTGAAAAGCTGCGTGCCTCCATTGTTGATCCTTCGGCTGCCGGCCAGCCACTAACAGAATGAAGGCCTGCCTGCAGCACAGCAGCTCAGCTCGAAGGCTGCTTGCTGCCGCTGTTGGGGCTGCTGTCGAGACACTGACGCCACACCCCTGCCTGTCTCCAACATGAAAGACCTACCTGAAGCACAGCAGCTCGAAGGCTGCTGATGTTTCACACAGGTAGGAACATGGTTTATTTAATCTTTTCTTTGCTTATAAATTTTTATTCAGGTTGGATTTATTTGTATAATATTTGTATAAGTATAACTAAGGATTGATTGTAGAATTTAATGACTTCCCTTCCCCCCCCCTCCCCCCCCCCCCCCCATTCCCTACGCCTAATTTGTAACCTACGCCTGATTTTCTAAAGTGTAGACAAGGTTTTTTCGAGCGTACAAAAATCTTCACTTACTCCATTCTAAGTTAGTTTGGAGTAAGTTTTCACTGACGAAACTTTGAAAACAGGCGTTTGTGGCCGGACACGCCCCCTTTTGAAAAAAAATTCTGTTCCAAAGTGAAACTGTTCTAACTGACTAGAACTGGAGCAAACTAAATGGCGAGAATTTGAATTTCTAAGATACTCCGTTCTACACCAGTTGCTCCAAAAAATCAGGAGCAACTGAGGCCGAAACTTGGGCCCCATGAGTGGGAAATATGGGACCAGGTCATGGTGAGGAACTACGCTAGAGTAGGGTCTTTGAGGCACTGTACATGGCACCATACCACATTGTTGACAAGGCAAGCCCCATGGTCTATGCCGTAAAACTGCCCGCGAACAAAGTGGTTCCACATAAATCAGTGCAAACTTTTCAACCCAGGGGCAGCAGCTAAACATAAGGGACAGCCAAAAACTGTAAACCGCACTAAAGACAGGGACCCCCAGCCAACAACCCCCGATTGTGGAGATCCCACAGGGGACGTGGCAGACCCACAGACTGTACCTAGAGGGGCGGTGGACTGTGTTACTGGAGGAGCTGTCCCCCCAATCATTTGGGACTCGGACGCAACTCCAGCAGCCGGAGCCTTAAGAAGGACTCCCCGCATGCCACGGCCAAAGACACTGTGGTCACCAGCGCTCCAATTTGAATAGTTCAGCCCCGGGAGAGGGACCAGCTGCAAAAAGGCACCTAAGGTCAGAGACCAGCCCGCGAGCAGGGACACCCAGCCGGTAGCCTCGGGCAACAAGGGACCCCCAGAAGAGATAGCGGTGAAACAGCCAAGTGAGAATCCCCAGCCCGTAGTCCTCAGCCAGGCAGAACCCCCAGGGGAAGAAACTAACCAGGCAGCCACCCCCAAAGGAGCGGTGTGGTGCAGCACCGGAGGGGACGTTCCCCCGATAGTGTGGGACTCAAACCCACGTCCAGTCAGGGTACTTAGGGTTAGACGGTGCAGACCGACCTATTACCTACCTCGCTGGACACCCAGCGGGAGAAGAAGAAAGAGAGAAAGAAAGAATTAACCTGGCCACCTGGAGATGGGTGGCAGATTTACATATATAGCCATGTGAATTTAAGGATGTTTAGCGATGTGAATTTAAGTATGTTTAGTGAATAAGTTTAGAATAGTGTAAGATTTATCTGTGTAATGATAAGTATATATGTGTTAGTTAACTGGGGTAAGGAAAAGAATCTAGCTGTGCAGCTGTTAAAAGAAGCACAGGCCGGGTAACACCCAGGAGTAAGAAGAATCTACCTGTATAGCTATTAAGAAAGCACCGGTAAGATAACAAGCAAAACGGCTGTGAGATAAAAGTTAAGAGCAGACATCAGTCCATAAGGAACTGAATAAGACAGCCAGTCAATTAAAGACTATGAGCCCAATTTAGAACTCGGTCACCTTTGTCAAGCCAGAGAACTTTCTCAGGGCTAGACAATCTGTTTTATGTGCCCCTACAGGAAAGAGGTCAGTATGAGAAGTATCCTGTTCCTGCTCACCCTGATAAGGATGAGCAACAGTGATCGAGGAGACGTGGAAGAATCCCTCATTTACGGGTGTTCAGGAGGAAGAGCACCGATCGTAACCGCCGGGGGTGGCCCCCAAGACATGGAAGAACTCGTCGTTTACGCCCACGAGAGAAGATGGTCAGGGTGGCTGGAATCTAATTCTACCCGCTACTCCAGCCAGGAAGGGTTTACCTACGGGGAGGCCTCACTTCCATGCCCCCGGAAACGGATCATCGCTGCCCGAGTCAGTGTTACAGAGGGAAAACGTGTATGTTTGACTTGCAAAGGACAAATTCCCCTGGGAAGATGGTGGTGGCTCAGAAAACTCAGCAAGGAATCGGACTGGGAAAGACTCAGTAATGATTCGTACCACACCATCACGGGGACACGGGGAGGAGTAACAGTGTGTTGGGACAAATGGTGGGAGTTCGAACAAGGAATTTATGTTTGCATGTGAGGATCAGAGTGTATTTGTCCCGCAGGCATATCGATCGCCTTCGCCAGGCAATGGCAAGATGAAGGGGAAGGGATGGGGTGGGATTCTAGCCTACACGGGTGCGCGGTCCCCACTCCCAATTAATGCCACCGAACTAAGAGCACACATTAAGAAACCCCTACCCACAACCCCACCAATACGTACAGCAATAGAAAGGTGTCCTATCACCACCAAGGGACCTGGGAACGGATTAGTATTGGTACCGACCGAAAAGGTATTATATCAGGGGGTACATTATGCGGTAGCTTCAGTAATTTTAAACCTTACCAAGGTACACCTACCTGCATGGTGTCCGAAGGAAACAGAGCTGCTATATCAGGCCCTACTTAGAGACATGTTCAAGAAATTTTATGAGTTAGACTTTGGAAATGTAGACAACGCAGACCTATACACCCTAAACGCTAGGGACACCATGGGCTCAAGGAGACCGAGAAGGGAATCATAAACGACGTTTTCACTACCTACAATACAGCATCCTCTGTAATAAATAGCCTAGATGACATAGAGCTGAAAACACAGATAAACAATTTAAAGAGCCAATTGAGAAAAGTCCTGAAACAGGAGAGCACTGAAGTAGGATCAGAACTACACGAGGACCAGGCTATGACGGTCCATTTAAAAGAAATAGTGGCTGAGCTGGGAAAACATGCACAGGCAGTGAATCCACTCATACGGGAGGATAGAAATGCTTCGGACCAGGCTGCACAGAACGAGGTGTGCTTACTGTATGGGGCATGGTTGTTGGGCGAGGGCCGCAACAACCTGGAGGATTTAAAACAAGGTGTAGTCCCCTCTTGGATCAGGAACAAGCACCTCGCAGCCCTCCACCCATACAGCAATTCACTAAGCCCGTGCCAGCTCCGCCTAGCCTCTGAAGCCTACCCTGTCCCAGTAGGCTGTGGGAAATCTAACCACACTATTATGGGAATAGTATTAAGGATGTCAGTCATGGGTGGGACAGCCCGACCCGCACCAGTATACCGGGTGGAAAACATTGGAGTTATTCAGGGAGGTGCACACATTCGTCTCGCAGTGGTCCCACACTATGTCATAAAGTGGGAGCATGCTGTAACAGGTACTGACCTCTCCGGGTGGCGGAGCCGGGGTGTACACGTAATATTGTGTCCCCAGTACTTGACTGCCCATTCAAAGTCACAGTGTGGGTTTAAAGCTGCTGGCGCACAGCGCATTAACTGCACCATGGAGGTAATGGCACAAGATCATGTCCCTCCACAGGTAGCATACATAGGGGGTGGGACATATTGTGTCACCACCAGTGCGCCTCACTACCAACATGGATAATTCTGGTGTCCGGTAAGTGACAGCAGTTTTTGCTTCAAACCTGAGGCATCAGTTCAAGTGGCCCAGGAATGGATTTTCCCCATTCCTGAACCCTCCACTGTCCACCTCACTGTGAAGGAAAACATTACAAATCTGCAGGATAATGTTGTACATTTTGGCTATGCAATTCCCCCTCTATCCGAACATCTCACTGCTCTGCTAAAAGCTGTAATTATCTCACAAAAACACTTCTACACTCTAGAACAGAAAACCATTGAGATAGGGAAAAAGATTCTCGAGATCACCATTCCACCTTGGTGGGACCTTTTCAGAAATAGAGGTCCCAGTCTGGATCTGAATCGCTTCCCACACTTTAGTTATTTGTCAACTTGCGATTATACTTTACTTATGGTGTCTCACTTGACGAGTGAAACGCAGAGGTCATCAAGTCAGGCTCCAAAGGGTGCTATACGCTCCTTGGCCGAACTTGGGAATCGCACAGGGAGGGGTGACACCATACTACCATGTTTAATTTGTGTTTGATTTTACCTGCTGTAAACCGTGAGTGTTATAAGAATGTTACTTAAATGTTTTGACTATGTACCTTTATTTTACTGAACTTAAAATGTGTTTGAATATGGACCTTTATGCTATTTGAGAATATGTTACTATGTGTTTTTATTTTACATTAATTAAGGTTGTGTATGACTGTATACCGTCATTTTACTGTGAAAACCGAGTAAAAGAGGGACATCATACCCCTTCTATGCTATAACTGAATTGTAATGACTATATTCGCCTGTATATTGCATTGCATTTCAACGGGGGATGCAGGGTAATGTTTAGCTAGTATAAATGCAGGGAAGGTTGACTCTTGGGAGCAGGAATTTTGCTTACCTTGATTGACACTCAAGAATGTGGAGTGTCAATAGGGAAGAAATGAAGGGTGCAAAATTCACAAGAAACCTCCCCTGTGTTTGGGTTCATTCGAAAGGAAATTTAATTTGGGACTATTTACCGAAAAGTTTAGAACTCTAAAGTGCTTATGGAAGAAACTACGAACTTCAATAGAATTTTGGATTTTAAAAGACAAACTCAAGGCTGTGGGCGGACCTACGGAATTAGCAAGAGACAGCCTAATTAAGTAAAGCTACCTGGGTGTGAGAACTAAGTTAACCTGTCTGGAAGAATGAGTATTTGAAATTCCTTGTCCACAAGAGACATTAACATCACAAAATCACCCAGAGGTAGCTCCCCATCATCAACATGGGTCTGGACAACTATTTCAGCATATACATCATAAAGAGGCCCAATCCAGCCTGTATGTGAAAGACGTAAGCACAAAAGGACATTGCAATTACCAAACTAATATTTCCATCAGGAAACAGTTTTCGAACATCAACCCACCCAAGACATATCAACTTTTAACGAGCCCGACAAAATATTACAAAGAAGAACCAAGCCCGCCAAAATTATGCAAAGGATTTTGAAGAGATTTGGCGCTAAGATTAGAACCACTGAAATCGTATAACTGGCCACGGTTTTCAACAGAGGTGATAGAGGTAGTTGCTAGGTAGCTACAAGGCTGCCACTACCTCATCAAGACAAGGAGAGAAACCAACGCGACAGTTGTGAACTAACTTCTCTAGCCTCGAAGTCCTGAAGGAAGGAAGAACATCACCATCGCCGCAGCGACCGACCACAGTCAACGTGGTATCAAGGGAAAACACAACCGCGATCTACCATTAACTATCAAAAGGATTGGTAAGCTTAAATCCCTGCTGGCCCTAGAGTCTAACCTAGCTAGAATTAGGTATTGGGAGGTGGGAGGTATAATTTTACTGCAACCCCCTTTGAATGTGTAGTGTATGGTACTTTATTAGAGTGATTTTAAGTTTGACCTTGTACCTTTCGTTGTAATGTTCTTTATTAGAGTGATTGTAAGTTTGGCCTTGTATTTTCTTACTAGAGTAATAAGCCTGTATTACCCTGACTGTAATAAAACCAAAGTTCTTTGCATCAAACCAGTGTCCTTTGCACTTTTGTCACACCCCCCAAATAAACCCAGAGTACAGACCCCAAGGGGAGTGGGAGTGATTCGAACCGCTCAAGTTGGTCAGAAGGGAACCTGACCCCCTCATAGAGACCACAACACCGCCCCCCCCCCCCTTATACAGTTGCCAGGGAGAGGGATGAAGTCGATGGCTAGGGAACAGAGTTTGTGGTGGGGACCAAAGACAATGGCTTCAGACTTCCCAATATTTAGTTGGAGGAAATTTCTGCTCATCCAGTACTGGATGTTGGACAAGCAGTTTGACAATTTAGGAACCGTGGAGAGATCGAGAGAAGTGGTGGTGAGGTAGAGCTGGGTGTCATTAGCGTACATGTGGAAACTTGTGCTGTGTTTTTGGATGATACCACTGAAGGGCACCATGTAGATGAAAATAGGAGGGAGTCAAGGATAGATCCTTGGTAACGGTGCAGGAGTGAGAAGAGAAGCCATTGCAGGCGATTCTCTACCTACGATTAGTTAGATCAGAATGGAACCAGGTGAGTGCAGTCCCACCCAGCTGGACGATGGTGGAGAGGCGTTGGAGGAGGATGGTGTGATCAACCATGTCAAAGGCTGCAGACAGGTCAAGAAGAACAGGGATGGATAGTTCACCTTTGTCACAGTCATATAGGATGTCATTGGTAAGAGCCGTTTTGGTACTGTGGCAGGGGCAGAAACCTGATTGGAGGGAATCAAACATGGAGTTCCGGGAAAGATGGGCATGGATTTAACATGTTTAAGGACTTGAGAGGAAAGGGAGGTTGTAGTTTGCAAGGACGGAGGGGATCAAGGGTTGGTTTTATTAGGAGAGGGGTGATGAAAGCAGATTTAAAGAGGAGGAGGACATTACCTGAAGAGAGAGAACCGTTAACAATGTCAGCTAACATGGGAGCCAGAAAAGGAAGTTGGCTGGCTAGCAATTTGATGGGAATAAGGTCAAGGAAGCAGGAAGTGGGTTTCATGGACAGGATGAGTTGTAAAAGTCATGAGGGGAGATTGGAGAGGAATGGGAGAAAGATATGTTTGAAAAATGCAGGATTTAAAAATGAATCTAGATGATATAAATGTACATTTTTCCAGTCCAAGACATAGCTAAATGTAGCAGTTTCACAAACAGGAGTTAATGCTTCTAAGTGCTCAAAAATATCTGTTCACACAGAATTCATTTTGGTGTTCAGACAGCACACAAGTAGGATTAAATGATCTACATTTGATTATTGTCCAAAAGGAGTTTATAAACTGCTTCTGGAATTATTTTTCATCCCTGGTTTGGTTTGACTAAACCCATGTTCATAATGTGGGGCTATTAGGCGATACCTGTATTAAGCTATCAAGCACTGCTTTAAGAAGCTTTCTTCAAAATAGAAATAATTTTTACTTTCCTAATCAGTCACTTTGTAAAATCATATCTGTTATGAATGACTCCACGAGGCAATGTGTTGTACTCAAACTGTAATGACTTTGGTCCTTTATTCGTAACTCCAGAGTGAGGCACAAGCATGGTGAGCAGCCTTTTATACTGGGCCCTGCACACCTATGCAGGTGACCCTCAGGTCTCCCACTGCAGTGCCCTCTGGTGAACAGCCCTGCCACAAGGGCAGGAAACCCCGGTCTCCACCAGTTGCACACTCTAGTGGTGCCAGCATAGTATATACACAGTGTAAACCTTATTGATAGTACATCAGGTAACAAATCTCCATCTTATGCAACTATGCAGTGACTACACAGAGAGTATATCTATAGTCTGCATATATAACATCACTCTCCCCCAAGTCCTTTGTGCCGATTACCTTTGTGCTATGTGCTCTAGCTTGGTTCTCCACAGAATTAAGTGCCAATAGCCCTTGCAACTTGACTGTGCTTTGGCTTGCCTCACTCCCTGTTAAGCCCCAAGTCCTTTTGCCACAACGTTGGGTAGTGGTTACCAGTTTGGATGGTTTGATGATGCAGTAGAGGTTCCAGTGGGTTGTGGGTGTGATCCATGTATGTGTCCATGGCTACACACATCCATTCCCCCCACCTCGCCCCCCCGCCCCCGACACCCCCCACAGCGAGATCATGCAGCAGGCCCGTTACATAACTACAGGATCAGACACAGTGCAATTACAAAGAAAAGAAGTTGCAGTTTTTATTGTGACACCTTGGTTCACTGACTTACACTCATTATGTTTTGCGGTCGTGCGCCAGGATTGGGTAGATTGCATTCATGGTTCAGTCATGGTAAGTACTGAGGTAGCAGTACAGGTATGCAAGGACGCAGGTTCCAGAGCAACCAGATGGGGACCTAGTCATCTGATAGCAGTGCTGCACCCCCTGCTAGCGGGGTAGGCTTGGTTCCTCACCTAGCCAGGACTCAGGGCCTTTGCCGTTGCCTAGTGGTGGGCAGAGCCACAGCTGTGTGTGGCCTCCCTGTCCTCCTTTGAGGGCTGCAGAATCTTCTGCCTGCTCTCTAACGGTGTTGGGAACCTGGCTGTTCCAGGTCCCGTTTGGGACCTCGTTGGTTCTGACCTTTCATTCCCGGACATGGCCGAGATAGCAACTGGGTCTGGGGGCTGCGCCGTCTCCACCCGTGTGGTGGGCAACGGTGGCCGACTGTGCGTATTGGCGCTGTTTTCGTTTCCAGGTCCGTGGCGAATAGTGCTATCGGGTGCCTGCAGCGTAGGATAGACCTGGGGCAGGTTTTCAGGATCAGTGTCTTCACCCTCCTGAGGTCGCTGGCGTATAACTTGTGGAGACACCTGGGGCAGGGCATCAGGATAAGTGCCTTTACCCTCCAGAATTCACTCGCTTGCTACCTTTGGGAATACTCTATTCCCGACATCTCACAACAATATTTTGTTCTTTACATTAGAACAGGTACCGACATCTCGCAACAAGATTTTGTTCACAATCTTAATCAGTTTGTTACATTGATTGCTATGCATACAATGTCTTTTTAAGTTCAGTTGGTTGCAGGTCTCCTTTAAGAGAACTCTGCCTGCTTTACCCCAATCAAATCCTTTGTTAGACACCACGTGTTGGTCCCGCAGCGTTGTACCTCGTGATATGGCTGTGGTCATCTTTTTTTTCAGCCACGCTGCACTTCGCTGCAGCAGGGGCGCTATCTTGCCTCTATCCTTGAGGTCGACTGCCTTGATCCTTCTCTCCCGCGATTCTGCCCCAATAGCTGGGTGCCTGTGAATTCAATCTTCCTCCCCAGGAGTCCTGTCACTGGAACCGGGAAGGTACTTTTAGCTCGTTATGGTCAGATCATTGCCATGCAGTCGTGATGAACGGTCTGTGCCTGAGGTGCTGCATTGGTCTGTTCTCTGGTGCCTGGCCCAAACGAAGGTGAGGTTTTGCTCAGCCTCTGAGTACGGGGGACATCGATTGCTGGAGTGAAGAGATCTTCCCATTTCCACTGGATCTTCCCCATCCACCTTCTTCCGAGTAGCATTGGACCATCACCTGCAACAATCCACAGAGGTAACTTGTGCATCACGCCATTATGGATTAGACTTACATCCGCACTACCAAGGACTAGGATCAGCTCCTTGGTGTAGGTGCGCAACTTTTCCTGTACTGGAACCAGCTCGGGTCAGTTTTCATTCCATAGCCTCTCAAAGATGCCCTGGCTCATCACTGACTGGCTCGCTCCTGTGTCCACTTCCATGTAGACTGGAACGCTGTTTATCTCGACTACCATCTTCACTGGAGGACAATCGGTGGTGCAGGTATACACTTCTTACACTTCTTCTTGGGGCTGAGCTGTCTCTCTGGCCAAATCATCATACTCCCCACTGGATTCAAAGTCATCTACTGACTCCTCTATTAGATGGTGAGTCGTATTTCTTTTACGCATATGCATTCATGTTACAGGCTTTGCATACGTACTCAGCAAACCGACACTGGTGAGCCCTATTGTTTCCTCTGCAATTGTAGCATGGTGCTACTCGATTAGCACCCCTCGACGAACTCTGAGTTCTGGAACCCTGAGGTCTGTGCTCTCTGCCCTGGGTAGAGACACATTCTACAGTCTTGCCTGTGAAAGGCACCATTCTGTGTACAGTACTTGCCGGGTTTGAGTCCACAGGATGAACAATTTGCTTGGTGTTGCACGTCGAGGTCATGAATGCCTGACTGATGCTGATGGCCTTCTGCAGGTTGACTGTGGTGTCGGCAGGTAATAGCTTGTGAAGGAGGCCCTCGTGGCCAATTCCCATAACGAAGATGTCTCGCAATGGCTTCGTTGAGGTGCGTGCCAAAATCACATGGTGCTGCAAGTCTCCTGAGGTCGGCAGCATATTTTGCAATCTCCTGGCCCTCAGGTCTGCGGTGAATGTAGAATCTGTGCCTGGCTGTGAGGATGTTCTGTTTTGGTTTTAGTTGGTCGTGAATTAGTTCAGTCAGCTCATCGTATGCCTTATCCTTGGCCTTCGTGGGTGCCAGCAAGTCCCTGATGAGGCGGTAGACCTTGGGCCCACAACTGGTCAGCAGTATAGCCTTGCGTTTCTCCGCCAATGTGTCCGTCTCCCCTGCCAAGTCGTTTGCCACGAAATGTTGCTCGAGCCTTTCCATGAAGACATCCCAATCATCACTCTCTGCTAAGTCTTTTAGTGTGCCAAAGGTAGCCATAATTGCGTGAAAGTCCATATTCTCATCGCTAGTTGTTATGTCTGTAATGCACTTATGAATGACTCCATGAGGCAATGTGTTGTATTCAAACTGTAGTGACCTTGGTCCTTTATTCGTAACTCCAGAGTGAGGCACAAGCATGGTGAGCAGCCTTTTATTACTGGGCCCGGCACACCTATGCAGGTGACCCTCAGGTCTCCCACTGCAGTGTCTTCTGGTGGACAGCCTCTGCCACAGGGGCAGGAAACCCCGGTCTGCACCAGTTGCACCCTCTAGTGGTGCCAGAATAGTATATACACAGTGTAAACCTTATTGATAGTCCATCAGGTAACAAGTCTCCATCTTATGCAACTATACAGTGACTACACAGAGAGTATATCGATAGTCTGCATATATAACATCATCTATGGTAAAAAAGTTGAGTTTTGTTCAGCCTTAATAATACAACAATATGTTGTGGAATAAAATTAAGTTAATTTAACTGAGCAAATTGAGAAAAGATAGCTCATTCTATTCAAATCTATTAATCTCTCCAGCAATGCATTTGACCACATCACACCGCTAATGCAGATTCATTCAGGTATTTACAAAGTGGTATATTCTTCCATTTATGTAAAGGAAATATCATACTGAAAACTAATTGATGTCACTATATATCAAGGAGCAATCCTTCTTCATTCTGATAAAAAAATGTACAAAACAAATCAATATTGCATCATTTATTTACTTACTAGGGGCTCAATTTTGGCTGAGCCCGTTTTTTAGCGTACTTACCCGAGTTGCGCCACTTAAGTACATCTGGAGATGCTCCAGAAAAAAATGTTCCAACTTTGGCCGCTGTCTGGCCTCTTTACTGCAGCTGCGCAGCGTGGCCAGTCATCTCGGGGGGTGGAGCCTGCGTTCTACATTGGAAAATGTGCCGGGACATCTGCACATGCGCAGTGGAGAATAGTGATGGCCACGCATGCACAGTAGCACTGCGAGTTGGCAATCGGCCATTTGCAAGTTAGAAATATAGAAATAGAGAAATTTACAGCGCAGAAGGAGGCCATTTTAGCTCCAACGTGTCCACGCTGGCCGACAAAGAGCCGCACGGCCCTTGGTCAGCAGCCCTAAAGGTTACATATAAACCTACGATCAATGACGGAAAGGCAAAGAGCATCCAGCCCAAACCAGTTCGTCTCACACAACTGCGACACCCCTTATACTGAAACATTCTACATTTCATCCCAACTGGAGCCATGTGATCTCCTGGGAGAGGCAAAAACCAGATAAAAACCCAGGCCAATTTAGGGAGAAAAACTCTGGGAAAATTCCTCTCCCACCCATCCAGGCGATCGAAACCAGTCCACGAGATCACCCTGGCCGTATTCTATTCCCTGCAGTACTTACCATTATTTCGGCACCATCCAACAAAAGATCATCCAGTTTAATCCCAATTACCAGCTCCAGGTCCGTAACCCTGCAGGCTACTACACTTTAAATGTCCATTCAACCATCTCTTAAAAGTGGTGAGGGTTTCTGCATCCATCACTCTTCCAGGCAGTGAATTCCAAATCCACACAACCATCTGCATAAAGAAGCCCCCCCCTCAAATCCCCTCTAAATCTTCCACCGACCACCTTAAAACTATGCCCCCTCATAATAGACCCCTCCACCAATGGAAATAGGCTCTTACTATCCACTATGTCCAGGCCCCTCAATATTTTGTACACCTCAGCAAAGTCTCCTCTCAACCTCCTCTGTTCCAATGAGGACAAAGTAAATCTCCTCTGCACCCTCTCTAGTGCAATCATGTCCTTCCTATAATATGGCGACCAGAACTGCACGCAATACTCCAGCTGTGGCCTAACCAAAGTATTATACAATTTAAGCATACCCTTCCTGCTCTTATATTCTATGCCCCGGCCAATAAAGGCAAGCATTCTGTATGCCTTCTTAACCACCTTATCCACCTGGCCTGCTACTTTCAGAGATCTGTGGACAAGCACGCCAAGGTCTCTTTGTTCATCTACACTATTAAGTGGCCTCCCACTTAATGTGTATACTCTTTCCTTATTCGTCCTCCCAAAGTGCATCACCTCACACTTCTCTGAATTAAATTCCATTTGCCACTGCTCTGCCTACCTGACCAGTAGATTGATATCCTCCTGCAGCCCAATGATTTCCTCTTCATTATCAACCACATAGCCAATTTTAGTGTCGTCTGCAAACTTCTTAATCATACTCTCTATATTCAAATCTAAGTCGTTGATATATACCACAAAAAGCAAGGGACCCAGTACTGAACCCTGCAGAACCCCACTGGAAACATCCTTCCCGTCACAAAAACAATCATCATCATTACCCTTTGCTTCCTACCTCCAAGCAATTTTGGATCCAACTTGCCACTTTGCCCTGTATCCCGTGACCTTCATGACCAGTCTACCATGTGGGACCTTATCAAAAGCCTTGCTAAAGTCCATATATACTACATCGTACGCACTACCCTCATCGACCCTTTTGGTTACCTCCTCAAAAAATTCAATCAGGTTAGACAAACACGATCTTCCCTTAACAAATCCATGCTAACTGTATCTAATTAATCCTTTTCTTTCCAAATGTAGATTTATCCTGTCTTTCAGGATTTTTCCAATAATTTTCCCACCACTGAGGTTAGACTGACAGGCCTGTAATTAATCGGCCTATCCCTTTCTCCCTTCTTAAACAAGGGTACTACATTAGCAATCCTCCAATCCTCCAGCACCATGCCCAGATCCAAAGAAGACTGAAAAATGATGGTCAAAGCCTCTGCTATTTCCTCTTTTACTTCGCTCAAAAGCCTGGGATGCATTTCATCTGAGCCTGGGGACTTATCTACTTTCAAAGCTGCTAAGCCCCTTAATACTTCCTCTCTCAATATATTTATTTCATCCAGAATATCACACTCCGTCTCGATAGCAGTATCTGCATTGCCCCTTTCCTTTGTGAAAACAGATGCAAAGTATTCGTTAAGAACCCTACCACCATCTTCCACCTCCACACAAAGATTACCCTCATGGTTTCTAATAGGCCCTACCCTTTCTTTAGTTACCCTCTTACTCTTAATGTATTTATAGAACATCTTAGGGTTTTCTTTAATTTTACTGCCAAGAATTTCTCGTGCTCTCTCTTAGCATTCCCAATATCCTTTTTAATTTTGCCTCTTAACTTTCTATATTCCTCTAAAGATTCTATAGTATTTAGCCGTTGGTATATGACATAAGCATCCCTTTCTTTCTTAATCCTCCCCTGTAAGTCCCTAGACATCCAGGGGGCTCTGGCATTATTTTTCCAAGCCTTTTTCTTTAAGGGCACATGTTTGGCCTAAGCCATCTGGGTCTCCTCTTTGAATGCCTCCCACTGTTCTGACACTGATTTACCCACAAGTAGCTGTTTCCAGTCCACTATGGCCAAATCACTCCTTAACTTAGCAAAATTAGCTTTTCCACAATTCCAAACTTTTATTCTAGGCCCATCCTTGTCCTTAACCAACTTGAATCTGACTGAATTATGATCACCGGCATCCAAGTGCTCTCTCACTAATACCCCTTCAACTTGCCCAGCTTCATTCCCCAAAACTAAATTTAAGACTGCCCCCTCTAGTGTTGAGCTTGCTACATACTGACTAAAAAAATTCTTTTGAATGCATTTCAAGAATTCCGCACCCTCTATACCCTTCACACTAAATTTGTCCCAATCAATATTTGGATAGGTAAAATTCCGTATTATTACTACCCTATGGGTTTTGGACTTCACAGAAATGTGCGTACATATTTGCTCCTCTATCTCCCTCCCACTGTTTGGGGGTCTATAATACACACCCAGCAGTGTGATTGCCCCTTTTTTATTTTTCAACTCGACCCATATGGCCTCATTTGATGATCCTTCTAACATATCATCCCTACTCACCGCTGTAATAGTTTCTTTAATCAGTACCGCAACCCCCCCACCCCCTTTTACCTCCCTCTGTATCGAGTCTAAAAATCCTGTAGCCAGGAATATTAATCTGCCAAACCTGCCCCTCTTTCAGCCATGTTTCTGTAATGGCTATTATGTCATACTCCCAAGTGTCTACCTGTGCTCTTAGCTCATCTGCCTTATTCGCTATACTCCTTGCATTAAAGTATATACCATTCAGCACAGGAAGACCTCCTTGCTTACTACTTACTAAGCCTTGTTTCCTCTGTCTTACAGATTTGCTTTCTAGATTCTTGCTATCCAACTTCTGCTTTACTTCCTTCCCTTTTGAATTTGTTCTCAGGTTCCCACCCCCCTGCCAAGGTAATTTAAACTCTCCCCAACAGCACTAGCAAAACTCCCCGCAAGGATATTGGTCCCAGTGCTGTTGAGGTGCAACCCGTCTGATTTGTACAGGTCCCATCTCCCCCAGAAGCGGTCCCAATGCCTCAAGAATTTAAAGCCCTCCCTCCTACACCAACTTTCCAGCCACACGTTCATCCTCTCTATCCTTCTATTCTTATACTCATTAGCACGTGGCACCGGTAGTAACCCGGAGATTACTACCTTTGAGGTCCTACCCTTTAATTTTCTTCCTAGCTCCCTGAATTCTTCCTGTAAGACCTCATCCCTTACTTTACCTATGTCATTGGTCCCGATATGGACCATGATCTCTAGCTGTTTACCCTCCCCCCCCGCCCCCCCACTCCAGAATGCTCTGCGTCTGCTCTGTGATATCCTTGACCCTGGCACCAGGGAGGCATAAAACCATTTGTGAGTCACGTCCAAGGCCGCAGAAACGCCTGTCTGTTCCCCTATATATAGAATCCCCTATCACTAGGGCTCTTTTATTCTTCGTCCCTCCCCCCTGTGCAGCTGAGCCACCCGTGGTGCCTTGGAATTGGCTCTGGCTGCACTCCCCAGAGGCACCATCATCCTTACCGATACTCAGAAATACAAATCGGTTTGAAAGCGAGATACACTCACGGGGGGACTACTGCGCTACCTGCCTAGCACACTTACTATGTCTGGTGGTCACCCACTTCCCCTCTCCCTGCACACCTTTATGCTATCCACGTAGCTCTCAGCTTCGCGGATGCACTATATTGACTCCACCCACTGCTCAAGCTCCAAAACATTGATATTATTGTAAACTGGATTTTCATTGCTCTTTCAGTGAAGTTAGAGGTGCAAAGTGGGATTAGCTCCAAGGTAACTCCTGCCTTACAGCTCTTTATAAAAGTCTTTTTTTTGAAGTTTCCTCTCACAAAAAAAAACTAACAGCTGGTCACCAGTGTAATCTCTCTTTAATTTAACTTGCAAGACAAATCCCTCATGAAATAAAAGGCAGATTACACCGGCGGCTTTGTATTATCCTGTATATACTATTCCCTGAAGAAACCAATCTCCCTATATATTTGAACTGGTATAAAATGTTACCAATTGGATTAAATGGATTAATGAGAAAAAAAATTATCTCAAATTGAAATGTTTGTTACTTAAGGCTCAAGTTCATCAATACCAAAAAAGAAATACCACAGTTTCTTAAAACATCTTGCAATATTCTTTGCCATGTTTATGGGAATGAAGGACTGTACAATGTCAAAATGGGTGGCACAATGGCATCATTGTACATTATCTATTCCAATTTTTTATAATTTAATTAAAAGTTGAGATTAAAAAGGGAAACAAAATGAAGATAAAATATCTGGCATAAAGGAGTTTCCATTTCTGACTGTATTGGGGCTCAGCCTTCTCAAAAGTGGTTAAAACTGAGAAGATTAACTTATCTAGCAAGAAACTAGATAACTAACTAGTCAGGAAGAATAAGTTCTATCCCATCAATGGAGTGGGTTTAAGTACTTCCTATTTTTACTTCTAATGTGCATTTGTCCCCATTGAACTTTATTTGTCATAATGAGCCCAACTACAAACACCATCAAGCTTTCTTTGTAAGATCCTGGCTGCCTCCTCAAAGCCCACAGCCCCATTAATTTGGTGTTATCTTTGAATTTAATTGCGTTGGACTGAGACTGCAATGTTACGTATACCAGGAACAGGGAAGGCGTGAATTCCCGATCACCCACCCTATCCCTGCGCTATTTCAATCTTGCTTCCTTTTGTACCCCGGTGCCGGCTAGTTTAATCACTCCCGCCCCTAGCCCAGGCCAAGTGGCCTCCTGGTGCGTTGTCCTGCCCCTAGCCCAGGCCGTGTGGCCTCCCGGTGCGTTGTCCTGCCCCTAGCCCAGGCCGTGTGGCCTCCCGGTGCGTTGTCCTGCCCCTAGCCCAGGCCGTGTGGCCTCCCGGTGCGTTGTCCTGCCCCTAGCCCAGGCTGTGTGGCCTCCCGGTGCATTGTCCTGCCCCTAGCCCAGGCCGTGTGGCCTCCCGGTGCGTTGTCCTGCCCCTAGCCCAGGCCGTGTGGCCTCCCGGTGCGTTGTCCTGCTCCTAGCCCAGGCCGTGTGGCCTCCAGGTGCGTTGTCCTGCCCCTAGCCCAGGCCAAGTGGACTCCCGCACTGGCCCGCTGCCTTACCGGGCTGAGTGCAGAAAGGTGAATTGCGGTTTGATGCTGAAGGTAGCACTTTAATTTTTAATTTCTTCTTATTTTAATTGTGCGAAGGAAGGATGGTTTTGCAAGTCTGTTCCCTAAGGCTTGGTTGGTTCAGGTCCAGGTCCTCTCCGCTTCCCACCCCTATCCCAGGCCAAATGGTCTCCGATGTACTTACCTGCGCCGATTTCTTTAACTCTCTGCAAGGGTTACGCTGGCTTAAGTAGAAATGGAGTAACTATTAGCTGGACAAAGTTGCCTAAACGACCAGAACTGGCTTAGGTGGCTGGTAATGCCCCCCTCTGAGAAAAAAAAACAAACCTAAAAAAAATGTAACTAAGTGAGTTACACTGGTGCAAATTTATTGAGGAAACTGGGGATTTTTAAGTTAGGCCAGAAAAAGAAACCTACTCCAAAAAAAATGGAGCAATTCCTGGGGAAAATTGAGCCCTAGAACTCAGTACCAGGAATTCAAAAGACATTGGGTATCATGCAACTGCAGTTAATGCTAGAAAAAAAATCCATTATGATGAGTATTTTCTATCATGCAATGCCAAGTAGCTGATACATAGCAAATACTGAATGAGTAGTAATATGGGGCCAGCTGACCTGAACTGGTGCAACTCCCAATACACAGTAACTGTGAATTTCATCAAAACAAAAGCAAAATACTGCAGATGCTGGAAATCTGAAATAAAAACAGAAAATGCTAGAAATACTCACCTTTCCCTCCCCTATCAGCATACTGAAGGGATTTTTCCCACCGCGATATCCTGGTCCGCTCTTCAATCACCCCAATACCCGTTCCCCTTCCCATGTCATGTTTCTGTGCAAGCGCAGGAGATGCAACCCCTGCCTTTTCACCTCCTTCCTTCCCACTGTCCAGGGCCCAAACACTCCTTCCAACAGTGAAACTGCTACTTCTTTCAATTTACGATACTGTATCCGTTGCTCACGATGCTGTCCCCTCTACATTGGGGAGACCAAACACAGATTGGGTGACTGCATTGCGGAGCACCTTTGTTCAGTCCGTTAACGTAACCCTGAGCATTCAGTCGCTTGCCATTTTAATTCTCTATCCTACTCACACTCTGACCTCTTCCCCTTACATGGTTCTAATGAAGCTCAACAGAAGTTTGAAGAACAGCATCTCATCTTTTGATTAGGCACTTTACCACTTTCCAGACTCAACATTTGGTTCAACAATTTCAGATCATAAACGCTGCTCCCATTTGTTTGGACAGCAGGTGCTGGTAATGATTCCGCTGTTGCCATTTACAACTTTTCTACACCCAACTTTGGTTTCTTTACTTGTCCCGTTACCACTCCTTTTTGCACACACCATCATCCCTTTTATCATTTAATCAAACTTTCCTTCCACCCTATTATATACCTTCCTTTTAGTTCTTTCCACCCCCCTCCCTTTCCCTGCCTTTGCACTTGCTTACAATCGGCTACATCCTAACTTTTACTACTTCTAATGAAAGAAAAACTTGGATATATACAGCTCCTTTCATGACCACTGGATGTCTCAAAGCACTTTACAGCCAAGTTGTTTTGGAGTGTAGTCACTGTTGTAATATAGGAAACGCAGCAGCCAATTTGTGCACAAGCAAGCTCCCACAAACAGCAATGTGATAATTGAGAATGTGAATTGAAGAGTTATGAATGTGTCAGTTGAAAAGGATCATGGGAAGATAGCTTTTGTGAATGTGTCAGTTGAAAAGGAGCATGGGAAGATAGCTAAAAGAAAATGTCAAGCTGCGATATTTGCAATGTCGACACAAAAAGAGGTTACTCAGAGTTGTGGTCAAACACGAGTTACGCGAAAAGCGAAGTCAGGTATGAGTCAGACGCTATAACAAGCCATAAAATAGGGAAATACGAAGCCCCGAAACTGTAAACAAGTAGGCCTAGTGCCCGCCCTGTCTGGGGGACCTGTCGGCCTGCCATTGGATGTATTCTGGGGGAAGCAGAAAGTAATTGGATGAACTAAGTGCTAATCAAATGTGTTCTGTTTTGAAAATGTATAATTGCTATGGTTTCGCGCTGTAACGAGACTCGTCAAGAGAGAGGTGGACAGGCTCAAATCGAGGGTGTTCCCTTTATCTTAACAGGTCCCGGCCGGAGAATCTCTAATAAAGGTCTTATGTTGCTAAGACTAAAAGTGTTCGTGTGTCAGTGAATTCGCTGAAACAGATTGAAGGGAAAAGAATCCAGTATCTACATTTGGTGTCAGAAGTGGGATCTCAACGGACGACTGCCGAAAACTTGCGAATTAAGAGCCAGACTAGCCTTGGACGAGATGAGAGGAAAATGGCCACTGGAGTAAGTATAATTTCAATACTGCTCCAGTTTCCTCCGGTTTCAAAAGTCTGAGGAAAGTTTAGCCACTCGCTGGTTCTCAGGTGGTGTCTGAACGAGATCCAAGTCAATCTAGCGAATACTTTCTAAACTTAGGAAATAAGTGTCCAAGTCAGGTGTGACGTCGACCTTGTATATCACTTGGCCCGTCTAGGCACTGATTGAATTTAACCTGGAACCTAGAACAAATTAAGTAAGGATCGTGTGGCAACACGAACAGGAAAACCGTGCGGCGACACGGAGGGATAGAGAATCGCGCGAACCGTGTAGGGAGACGCGGAGGTTAGAGAATTACGTAAAATTAAGCTGCGGGACTACGCGGGACTGTGTAAATTTTAAATTGTACTGACGCCAGGTACGGTGTCGATCTTGTATATCACTTGGTCCGCCTAGGCTCTGGGTAAGATAACTGAAACCACCACGGAGTGATGTGGGGACAATCAGGACTAATTAGGACCCTGATCCAACGTGCGGCAACACAAGGATGGGTAATTTAGATAAAACTACGAATTCCCTGAAAGGTCATGGATCCAAAAATTAATCGGAAAGAAGAGAGACTCTTGTGAACGTCTGTTTTAAATGAGAAATGCTTGTATGATTTTTACTGTGGATAAGGAAGCTTGTGTGGGGAAACCGGGGAGTTGTGGTTTGTTTTAGCTCCACCCACTTTTTCAAACAGTGAAAGTTTTTTTAACCCTTTGTAGTGTTGTCCTGTATGTGGGAAGTTTAAGAGTGTGAACCTTATTGAATTACGTATATTCGGATGATAAGTTACGGAGCCAGGAAATGCACAAGTTGAATAAAAAAAAATATATGGTCCCGGTGGTTAAAAAAGGATTTAATAGCCAAATGGAGACATTACTGTCAAAAGCTGAAAGATGAGTCCCTTCTGTCAAGCTGGCGGGAAAGCGGCACTAAACTAGGACTCCCTTGACAGAAGGAGGACATGTTAAAACTGTAGACGTCTTAAAGAGTGCGCACACGAGAAACGTACTAAGAGTTCCCCTGGGACCTCTGAGAAGGGTACCGATAGATTACGTAGTCGAATGGTTGGCTTTGCGTTGACCGAGGCTGATGATGAAATTGATGAATGGACACAGCCGCGCCCAACGGCGCCTCCTGCAGCCTCTGACCCTTTGTCACAGCCTCCTTCCCATCCCCCTCCACCTTACACTCCGGCGAGAGGAGTTAAAGATAACCGTAACCCCACACCAACGAAGCGACAAGCCCAAACGGACTCCTCATCCTCTGATAGCGATTCAGATCCCCAGTTCACAGGCAATATAGCTGAGAGGACCAGATCTCACACTCGGAAGGGCAGAACTATATCTCGACATCACAGACAGTCCCGTAAATCCTTGAGTCAAACTACCAGTCCCAGTTGTGAAAGGCATAGCAGACACTCCCGCCGATCGAGACGCGGAGGTGCTGAGCAGTCAGACAGCTCCGAACCATCCTCCGATCTAGAAATGCCTTCCAAGATTGACACCCCCATCCCAAAGCCCCGACACCAATTCCCAGTCCGACCAATGTCAAACCCTGATGCACAACAAGCTGCAAACCACCCCATCATAGATGTCTATGTGCCCTGGAAACCGAATGAAATCATGGCTCTTCTGGCCACTATACCAGATCGAAAAAAAAAGAACCTGTCAAGTTTATAGATCATCTTCGAACTACTATTTCAGTTTATAATGCAGAATCAAGAGACTTGTGGTCCTTAGTGCAGCAGGCCCTGAGCCCGACTGAACACGTCCGGTTCTTAGAAAATTTGGGGCGAGCCACCCATGATGCATTAGTGACTGCTCACCCTAATAATGCCCAGGATCACCTAGACACTATCTTTAATGCTCTCAGCAAGACCCTTCAGAAGCCCATCAGTATGGCAGCAGTGTTAGAAACTAAACCCAAACGAGAAGAAACTGCCGATGAATTCATGGAAAGGTTTATTGAAATATACGGAGGTCAATCAGGAGATAATGCCTTCAGGGCAGGGGATAATTCACCTTAATTCTGCGCTATCCTACTTCAGTGCCTGCCCTATTCGATTGCTCACGCTATCCGGACAAATAATATGAATTGGGCAGATAACAGTAAAGCCCAAATGGAAAGGGCGGTTAGATATTATTGGCAGGAAAAGAAAGGAGAGGGGGGAGATGCGCCCCCAACCCGGGTCAAGTCTGAATACGTGACTAGAAAGGAAGAGCCGCCTCGGGTGGAAGGACCAAAACCCGACCCAAGGGGATACCAGATGGAACCGCAGTGTTGCGTGCAGGGTTGGGTGGATAAACAGGGATACGGTTATACCAAACACCCAAATGGCCTGGGCCCTGCTAATTACGGACCACGCTACTGTCCCCAGCCTGGTATGGGAAGAGGTCGGGGCTGGGAAAGACGAGATGGATGCTTTAATTGTGGGCAAGAAGGACATTGGAGTAGAGAGTGTCCCTCCCGATGGCACGAAAGAGGAAGGGGAGGAAGAGGAGGGGGGCAAGGGGGGAGAGGACGGGAATCTTACACTAACTTCTCCCAGAACAACCCCTTTGGCCAACCGTTCCCTGATTACATAGCTTGATTGTTCAGAGAACCTCCCCAGATGACGAACCAATTTGCCAGTTTCCAGTCCCTAGCACGGCAAACAAATGCGACAGTGGTTGGGGATGATCAATTACTGCAGATCCTGGATCCCTAATGTTGCCCTGATGACTAAGCACCTCACCCCGTATACAAATAAGGAAGGCAGCTTTGAAATAAAAACCGCAGACATCCAAGCCTTTAAGGAACTAAAGACAGCCCTGCTGCAAGCTCCGGCTTTGGGCCGGCCCCTCTATGACCAGCCCTTTCAACTGTATTGTACAATCCTGAAAGACTGTGCTACTGCTGTCTTAACTCAGAAACACGGGGATAAGCATAGGCCTGTTGCCTACTACTCTTCCAAAATAGACCCCGTGGCCTTGGGGCACCCTGTATGTACTCAAATATTAACCGCCATCTACAATAGCCTTCAATCCGCTGCCAACATTACCCTCCAGCAGGATATTGTTGTATACACCTCTCACTCCGTAGCTGCCCTCCTGGGCCAACTGCAGACTCAACACCTTACCATGGCCAGGCAAAGCAGATATGAGATCTACTTACTAAACAATCCTAAGCTGACCTTTCGGCACTGTACTGCCATTAATCCGCCCTGTTTTCTTACTGAGCCACCCCAAGGTGAGGAAGAACCCAGTCATGATTGTTTATCTTTAATTCAAGAGGCCTCGTCGGTCAGGGAAGATTTAGTTGACGTATCAATGGAAGACCCAGACTGTATTATGTATGTTGACGGAAGTTCTTCTATTAATCCAGAAGGTACACGAATCTCAGGATACGCCATAGTAAACCAGGAGAATCAGGTCTTGGAATCTGCCGCCTTTGAAACCGCCTATACCGCCCAACAAGCTGAACTATTCGCCCTCACCCGAGCCTGTATCTTGGCCAAAGACCTCAAATTCAATATCTATACCAACTCTGGGTATGCCTTTGGGGTAGCCCATGATTTCGGACAATTATGGAAAAATAGGGGATTCCTAACCTCACAGGGGATTGAGATATCCTATAGGCAACTAGTATCTGATTTGTTGCAAGTCCTCATGCTCCCCAAGCGTATTGCCATTGTCAAGTGTACCGGAAAGTCTCTGGTTGACATAGGAAACCGCTGTGCTGACAGAGAGGCAAAACAGGCCTCTTGCGGACAACAAATGGTGGTGCCTAGAATGATGAGTCAAACTAAAAGTCCTGCCAAGGATAAGTTAGCCTCAGAAAAACCAATGCCAACCATCCAAGATGTCATTAAAGCACAGGAGGACGCTCCTGAAAAAGATAAACTGTTGTGGAAAGATTATGGATGTACTTATGACAATGTTTCTGAACTCTGGACCACTCCCGCGGAACAGACTTGCATGTCTGACGAGTTGGCTCTATGGGTTATTGAATGTATGCATTTTGCTACTCATTGTGGAGCAAGGACCACGAGTGACACACTTTTGGCTACTTGGTGGCACCCTAGACTCCAGGCACTCGCCCAGAACATCAGTAGCCGTTGCCTGGTTTGCCAGCAACATAATCCAGGGAAGGGAGTCCCCTGTGATTGGGGTAAGACGCTCCTACCAGAAGGTGCCTTTGAGACATTGCAGTTGGACTACATTGAGTTGCAAAAAGTTCAGTGTTACAAATATGTGTTAGTAATAGTAGATGTGTTTAGCAGATGGATTGAAGCCTACCCTACCCTAGACAATGAGGCTCAAACTGTTGTTAAGGTGTTAATGAGGGAAATTGTTCCGAGATATGGTATCCCAGCTCGACTGATGACCACCTATGTTCTTTCTCTGACTCAGGCTCTGCGACTAGCTCACAACCAGGTTTGAGAGGCTCACCTCGACCTCCCAGTGTTACCCGAATCGTCCCTCGTGGCACCAGGGAAGTATGTCCTGATTAAGAAATGGATTCGAAAGGGACTCGAGCCACGATGGGAGAGGCCCTTTCAGGTGTTACTCACTACCCCCACCGCAGCTAAGGTTGAAGGGAGAAGTGCCTGGGTTCACCTGCACCACTGTAAACTTATTACTTCATAATGAGCCTATCTCACTGGTCGTCCTAATCCTTGTTTCTGTTCCAGACTTCCTCTCCTCCATAGCTGAATAAACCACATCCTTGGGGCAGGAAGAAAAACGGCAAGAACACGGCAGGAGAAAGGAACAAGCAGACTTAGCTGTTTTCTGATCTATCCTTATCTTATTGTTAACTAATGTATAGTATCGTCTAAAATGATCTAAACATGTGTAAGCTAGCAGGTATAATTGTGCTATCTTGTGCTATCCTAGCAGAACTAGAAGGGCTACAGGATAACTTATTTTATCAGAGCCATACCCGTTTGCATGGCAATCGAACTGTGTGTTACCCACTAGCCCAATCAGTAGAGGCCCTGTTCGTGGCTACCCCTGGGTGGACTCCCCGCGATTTATATACGGCGGATACCTCAGATGCACCCTGTGAGGGACAAATGGGTGAATATAAAAGGGGGCATACCCAGAGAAGGATAGTAACACGGGCCATCAGCAAGGAGTTCTGTGCCGATTGGGAGGATCCTATCACGCTGGGATCATCACTCGGCTACGGGTTCCTCGGGGCCCTATCTGTAGGTGGGTCGGCAGGGGTAATTAGTGCCAAAAATAGGAACTACCTTATTTGTGGATTGACCATTTTGGGAAATAGCACGTCTAAGGGACTGGATGCCATCAACAGAGAGCTGTCTGAACTAAAATTGTATACGCAGCAAACCCACTATGCCGTGGATTATCAGCTGGCCCAACAAGGAGGAGTGTGCACAATTATAGGGGACAAATGTATAACACATGTCACGGATGAATCATACAATATCACCCAAGCCATTGATGCCATAAAAAAGCAGCTGGATGAGTTTAGGCAGGGCCCAGAGAAAGGAAATAGTTGGTTGGATTGGTTATTTGGAGGATCCTGGGGATCTTATTTAATGCATGGAGCAGTTATTCTCGTTATGATAATAGTTACCTGTTGTCTGATTATTGGGTGCTTTAATGTCTGTTGTAAAGTAATGATGGCAAAATTGGAGCAAACTCTTACAGTCACGAGCTCCCGGAATCTGGTGCAACAGACTAAAAGTTTACTCGAGGATCAAGAAGAGTATGAGAAACAAGAATGCGAATGGCTGAATGCGATACTCCTGGAATAATCACCAGGGTTATCATGGAATGATAAAAGGGGGGAATGAGAATGTGAATAGAAGAGTTGTGAATGTGTCAGTTGAAAAGGATCATGGGAAGATAGCTTTTGTGAATGTGTCAGTTGAAAAGGAGCATGGGAAGATAGCTAAAAGAAAATGTCAAGCTGCGATATTTGCAATGTCGACACAAAAAGAGGTTACTCAGAGTTGTGGTCAAACACGAGTTACGCGAAAAGCGAAGTCAGGTATGAGTCAGACGCTATAACAAGCCATAAAATAGGGAAATACGAAGCCCCGAAACTGTAAACAAGTAGGCCTAGTGCCCGCCCTGTCTGGGGGACCTGTCGGCCTGCCATTGGATGTATTCTGGGGGAAGCAGAAAGTGATTGGATGAACTAAGTGCTAATTAAATGTGTTCTGTTTTGAAAATGTATAACTGCTGTGGTTTCGCGCTGTAATGAGACTTGTCGAGAGAGAGGTGGACAGGCTCAAATCGAGGGTGTTCCCTTTATCTTAACAGGTCCTGGCCGGAGAATCTCTAATAAAGGTCTTGTGTTGCTAAGACTAAAAGTGTTCGTGTGTCAGTGAATTCGCTGAAACAGATTGAAGGGAAAAGAATCCAGTATCTACATAATGACCAGATAATTTGTTTTTTGTTCTGTTGTTTGAGGGATAAATATTGTCCAGGAAACTGGGGATAGCTCATTGATCCAAAACATTGACTCTGTTTCTCTCTCTCCACAGATGCTGCCTGACCAACTGAGTATTTCCAACATTTTCTGTATTTATTTGTGAATTTGAGTGGCATTTATGCAATCAAAGTACTTTTCACATTGACAGAGATAATGTGGCAAGATGCTCAAAGGTCTGCTGCCATATCACTAATAAATAAATGTATTTATGACGTGATTCTTATACCATTCTTCAAAAAAATGAGCAAGGGACAAAGCGAATAAAATGACAAGCCACTGACTTTCACTTCCACACTGGGAAGTTACTAGAATGCATTATCATTGAACACTTGGAAAAGTATAAACTGATTAGGGAGGGTCAGCAAGATTTTGTAAAAGATGGGTTGATCAAACTAACCTAATCATTATTTAACAGAGTCATTGAAGTGGTGGAGAGAAAGACCACAGGATGTCATATACATGGATTTCCAGAAAGTGTGTAATAAAGATTCTGCATGAGAAATTGCTAAAATCGAGCTCCATGGAACAGATGTCAACTTTGTGATATTAAATGAAAATTGATCAGCAGGTCGGAGGAAGAGGGGGTGAAATTGGGCTCCTCGGTTTGCGACCGAGCGGGGCGAGATCAGAGCCTCCTGTTAAATTTGGCAGGAGTTTAGCGGCGGTGGTACGGTGTTGTGCCCTGATCTCCTGCACCCGGAGATCGTGACATCATTGCCACGTGCAGTGCTCTGGTAGGGCCCGGAAAGAAAAATTGGCTCTCACCCCCTGGTTGTCCACCTTACCGTTAACAACGAGGTTGAGCAGTCGGGTTTCAGTCAGATGTCGGCTGGAGGAGCCCGATTTAAAAGCACCAGCATCCACTTTACTTTTAGTCGGCCAATAATGCTTCCTTGTTAGTTTAACACAGACAGAGAGGCCTTTTGACTGATTTACGCGATTTGCAGTTGAAGGACTGGTCGGGCTCAAAGATTTGTGAGTTTTAATTGAGGGCAGATTTGAAAGTCCAACATTTGGATCCTTTCATGGAGTTTATGCCGGCACTGGACCTCGCTCTCCAGGGTCACCTTCGGAGGCAACTGAAGCAGAGAGAAAGGGGTAGAAATTGCCCCCCTGCCCAAAACGGGGCGCACCCTCAGTTTTTTTTAAAAGTTTTTCTCCGCCGCAACACATCCACTGCGGCAGGGCAGCACCTCAGCAGCCCTACCAATCTACTGAAGCACAGATTGGTGGCCTGCTGTGACATCGTGAGATCCCCAATGGACTCTGGTGGACCCAGTGACGATGGCAGCAGTCAGAGCACATGTAGCATCCAGCTGAGACTACACGAGAGCAGTCTGAGCTTCGATGCTAGCAGTCATTGTCTGCATTACAGCACTAAGACATTGCGTTGCTTCCCCCTGTGCTGCAATGGAAGCTGCCACATCGCTCATGACAGGCGATATGTTGGCTGGGTCCCCATGGTCTCTCTGGGAGTCCACCATCCTCTGCAGAATGGAACTAATGGGCTCCATGATGTGTGAGGAGCTCTCTGCAATGTTGGAGGCAGACTCCTCTATGCTCCTTACCATTGCCAAGAGGCTCTCAGCCACTCTTGCCATTGCACCTATCATCTTAGAATGCATGGCCATCACCCTTCTTATGTACGCCTCGCCATCGAGGTCCTCAGGATAGACAGAAACGAAAAGGGGATGGGGTAGCTCTGTGAATAAGGATGAGATCAGTGCCGTAGTGAGAAATGATATTGGCTCACAAGATCAAAATGTAGAATCAGTTTGGGTGGAGATAAGAAATAATAAGGGGATGAAGTCACTGGTGGGCATAACCTATAGGCCCCCTAACAGTAGCTACACAGTTGGACTGAGTATAAATCAAGAAATAATGGAGGCTTGCAAGAAAGGTATGGCAATAATCATGGGCGATTTTAATCTTCATGTTGATTGGACAAATCAAATTGGCCAAGGTCGCCTTGAGGAAATGTTCATAGAGTGTATCCAGGATGGTTTCCTTGAACAGTACGTTGTAGAACCAACCAGGGAGCATGCTATCTTAGATCTGGTACTGTGTAAAGAGACAGGATTAATAGATGATCTCATAGTAAAAGGATCCTCTAGGAAAGAGTGATCATAGCATGGTTAAATTTCAAATGCAGTTAGAGGGTGAGAAAGTCAGATCTCAAACCATTCTAAATCAAAGCGATTACAAAGGTATGAAAGGAGAGTTGGCTAAAAAGTGGACTGGGAAAAGAGATTAAAGTGCAAGACGGTTGATAAGCAGTGGCAGACATTTAAGGAGATATTTCATAACTCTTAGCAAAAATATAATCCAGTGAGAAGGAAAGACTTTAAGAGAGGGGAGAAACACCCATGGCTAACTAAGGAAATAAAGGATGGTATCAAATTGAAAACAATGGCATACAAAGTGGCCAAGATTAGTGGGAGGCCAGAGGATTGCGAAATTTTTTAAAACCAGCAAAGGACGACTAAAAAAATAATAGAGGCAAGATAGATTATGAGAGTAAACTAGCAAGAAATATAAAAGCAGATAGTAAGAGTTTCTACAGGTATATAAAAAGGAAGAGAGTAGCTAAAGTAAAAGTTGGTCCCTTAGCGGATGAGACGAGGGAATTAATAATGGAGAACAAAGAAATGTCAGAGACCTTGAACAAATATTTTGTATTGGTCTTCACGGTAGAAGCCACTAAAAACATCCCAATAATGGATAATCAAGGGGCTATAGGGAGGGAGGAACTTAAAACAATCACTAAAGAAAAAATATTCGGTAAAATAATGGGACTAAAGGTGGACAAGTCCCCTGGAGCTGATGGCCTGCATCCCAGGGTCGTAACAGAAATGGCTGCAGAAATCGTGGATGCATAGGTTGCAATCTACCAAAATTCCCCGGATTCTGGAAAGGTCACAACAAATTGGAAAACTGCAAATGTAAAGCCCCTATTTAAAAAAGGAGGCAGGCAGACAGCAGGAAACTATAGACCGATTAGCCTAATATCTGTTGTTGGGGAAATGCTAGAATCCATTATTAAAGAAACAGTAGCAGGACATTTAGAAAAACATAAAACAGTCTAGCAGAGTCAGCATGCTTTATGAAAGGGAAATCGTGTTTGACAAATTTGCTGGAATTATTTGAGGATGCAACAAGCAGGGTGGATAAGGGGGAACTAGTGGATGTGGTTTATTTGGATTTCCAGAGGGCATTCGATATTGTGTCACATAAAAGGCTACTGCACAAGACAAAAGCTCACGGGGCTGTGGGTAATATACTAGCATGGATAGCGGATTGGCTAACTAACAGAAAACAAAGAGTTGGGATAAATGGGTCATTTTTCAGTTGCCAAACGGTAATTAGTGGGGTGCCACAGGGATTGGTGTTGGCGACTCACCTATTTACAATCTATATTAATGACTTGGATGAAGGGATAGAGTGTAAAGTTTGCTGGTGATACAAAGATGGGTGAGAAAGAAAATTGTGAGAAGGACACAAAAAAATTTGCAAAGGGATATAGACAGGCTAAGTGAGTGGGCAAACATTTGGTAGATGGAGTATATTGTGGGAAAGTGTAAGGTTATCCACTTTGGCAGGAAAAATGAAAAAGCAAGTTAGTATTTAAATGGAGAGAAATTACAAAATGCTGTAGTACAGAGGGATCTGGGGGTCCTTGTGCATGAAACACAAAAAGTTAGTATGCAGTTACAGCAAGTAAGCAGGAAGGTAAATGGAATGTTGGCCTTTATTGCAAAGGGGATGGAGTATAAAAGTAGGGAAGTCCTGCTACAACTGCACAGGCTATTGGTGAGATCACACCTGGAGTACTGTGTGCAGTTTTGATCACCTTATTTAAGGAGGGATACACTTGCATTGGAGGCAGTTCAGAGAAAGTTCACTCGGTTGATTCCTGAGATGAAGGGTTTGACTTATGAAGAAAGGTTGAGCAGGTTGGGCCTATACTCATTGGAGTTTAGAAGAATGAGAGGTGATCTTATTGAAACATATAAGATACTGAGGAGCCTCGATAAGGTAGATGCAGAGAGGATGCTTCCCCTCGTGGGGGAGTCTAGAACTAGGGGGCATAGTTTCAGAATAAGGGGTCGTCCATTTAGAACTGAGATGAGGAGGAATTTCTTCTTTCAGAGGGTCGTGAACCTGTGGAATTTTCTGCCCCAGAGAGCTGTGGAGGCTGGATCATTGAATATATTTAAGGTGGAGATAGATAGACTTTTGAGCGATAAGAGAGTCCAGGGTTATGGGGAGCGGGCAGGGAAGTGGAGCTGAGCCCAGGATCAGATCAGCCATGATCTTATTGAATGGCAGAGCAGGCTCGAGGGGCCAGATGGCCAAGTCCTGCTCCTATTTCTTATGTTCTTATGCTCATCTGAGTCCTGAGCAGCAAAACTCACACGCAAACTTGCCCTCTGGGGAGCTGCCTCCTGAAGTACCCTTTCCCCTTGGCCTTGCTGCAGCCTGCTCATCCCCGAAGCATCACCCAGTGCAGACCCCTCTGATAAGCTTGCCTCTAACGATTGAATAGTGCCAGTGGTGCCTGCGGGTGAGAGATGCAGTGATGCAGTGCTTTGCTCCTCCTCATCCTCTTCTCTTTCTAATAGGCTAGATTAAGCAAGTGGGCAGAATGATGACATTGGTACCAACGATAGAGGTAAAAAACGGGGTGAGGTCCTACGAGACGAATTTAAGGAGCTAGGAGCTAAATTAAAAAGTAGTAATCTCGGGATTGCTACCAGTGCCACGTGCTAGTCAGAGTAGGAATCGCAGGATAGCTCAGATGAATACATGGCTTGAGCAGTGGTGCAGCAGGGAGGGATTCAAATTCCTGGGGCATTGGAACCGGTTCTGGGGGAGGTGGGACCAGTACAAACCGGACGGTCTGCACCTAGGTAGGACTGGAACCAATGTCCTAGGAGGAGTGTTTGCTAGTGCTGTTGGGGAGGAGTTAAACTAATATGGCAGGGGGATGGGAACCAATGCAGGGAGACAGAGGGAAACAAAATGGAGACAGAAACAAAAGACAGAAAGGAGATGAGTAAAAGTGGAGGGCAGAGAAATCCAAGGCAAAAAACAAAAAGGGCCACTTTGCAGCACAATTCTAAAGGGTCAAAGTGTGTTAAAAAGGCAAGCCTGAAGGCTCTGTGCCTCAATGCGATGAGTATTCGGAATAAAGTGGACGAATTAACAGTGCAGATAGCAGTTAACGGATACAATGTGGTTGGCATCATGGAGACATGGCTCCAGCGTGACCAAGGCTGGGAACTCAACATCCAGGGATATTCAACATTTAGGAAGGATAGACAGAAAGGAAAAGGAGGCGGGGTGGCATTGCTGGTTAAAGAGGAAATTAATGCAATTGTAAGGAAAAACATGAGCTTGGATGATGTGGAATCGGTATGTGTGGAGCTACAGAATACCAAAGGGCAGAAAACGCTAGTGGGAGTTGTGTACAGACCTCCAAACAGTAGTAGTGATGTTGGGGAGGGCATCAAACAGGAAATTAGGGGTGCATGCAATAAAGGTGCAGCAGTTATCATGGGTGACTTTAATATGCATATAGATTGGGCTAACCAAACTGGAAACAATACGGTGGAGGAGGATTTCCTGGAGTGCATAAGGGATGGTTTTCTAGACCAATATATCGAGGAACCAACTAGGGGGGAGGCCATCTTAGACTGGGTGTTGTGTAATGTGAGAGGATTAATTAGCAATCTCGTTGTGCGAGGCCCCTTGGGGAAGAGTGACCATAATATGGTGGAATTCTACATTAGGATGGAGAATGAAACAGTTAATTCAGAGACCATGGTCCAGAACTTAAAGAAGGGTAACTTTGAAGGTATGAGGTGTGAATTGGCGAGGATAGATTGGCGAAGATAGATTGGCGAATGATACTTAAGGAGTTGACTGTGGATGGGCAATGGCAGACATTTAGAGACCATATGGATGAACTACAACAATTGTACATCCATGCCTGGCGTAAAAATAAAAAAGGAAAGGTGGCTCAACAGTGGCTATCAAGGGAAATTAGGGATAGTATTAAAGCCAAGGAAGTGGCATACAAATTGGCTAGAAATAGTAGCGAACCCGGGGACTGGGAGAAATTTAGAACTTAGCAGAGGAGGACAAAGGGTTTGATTAGGGCAGGGAAAATAGAGTACGAGAGGAAGCTTGCAGGGAACATTAAAATGGACTGCAAAAGCTTCCATCGATAAGTAAAGAGAAAAAAGTTAGTAAAGACAAATGTAGGTCCCCTGCAGTCAGAATCAGGGGAAGTCATAACTGGGAACAAAGAAATGGCAGACCAATTGAACAAGTACTTTGGTTCGGTATTCACTAAGGAGGACACAAACAACCTTCCGGATATAAAAGGGGTCAGAGGGTTTAGTAAGAAAGAGGAACTGAGGGAAATCCTTATTTGTCGGGAAATTGTGTTGGGGAAATTGATGGAATTGAAGGCCGATAAATCCCCAGGGCCTGATGGTCTGCATCCCAGAGTACTTGAGGAGGTGGCCTTGGAAATAGCGGATGCATTGACAGTCATTTTCCAACATTCCATAGACTCTGGATCAGTTCCTATGGAGTGGAGGTTAGCCAATGTAACTCCACTTTTTAAAAAAGGAGGGAGAGAGAAAACAGGGAATTATCGACCGGTCAGCCTGACCTCAGTAGTGGGTAAAATGATGGAATCAATTATTGAGGATGAGATAGCAGCACATTTGGAAAGAGGTGACATGATAGGTCCAAGTCAGCATGGATTTGTGAACAGGAAATCATGCTTGACAAATCTTCTGGAATTTTTTGAGGATGTTTCCAGTCGAGTGGACAAGGGAGAACCAGTTGATGTGGTGTATTTCGACTTTCAGACGTCTTTCGACAAGGTCCCAAACAAGAGATTAATGTGCAAAGTTAAAGCACATGGGATTGGGGGTAGTGTGCTGATGTGGATTGAGAACTGGTTGGCAGACAGGAAGCAAAGAGTAGGAGTAAATGGGGACTTTTCAGAATGGCAGGCAGTGACTAGTGGGGTACCGCAAGGTTCTGTGCTGGGGCCCCAGCTGTTTACATTGTACATTAATGATTTAGACGAGGGGATTAAATGTAGTAACTCCAAATTTGCGGATGACACTAAGTTGGGTGGCAGTGTGAGCTGCGAGGAGGATGCTATGAGGTTGCAGAGTGACTTGGATAGGTTAGGTGAGTGGGCAAATGAATGGCAGATGAAGTATAATGTGGATAAATGTGAGGTTATCCACTTCGGTGGTAAAAACAGAGAGACAGACTATTATCTGAATGGTGACAGATTAGGAAAAGGGGAGGTGCAACGAGACCTGGGTGTCATGGTACATCAGTCATTGAAGGTTGGCATGCAGGTACAGTAGGCGGTTAAGAAAGCAAATGCCATGTTGACCTTCAAAGCGAGGGGATTTGAGTACAGGGGCAGGGAGGTGTTACTACAGTTGTACGGGGCCTTGGTGAGGCCACACCTGGAGTATTATGTACAGTTTTGGTCTCCTAACTTGAGGAAGGACATTCTTGCTATTGAGGAAGTGCAGCGAAGGTTAACCAGACTGATTCCCGGGATGGCGGGACTGACATATCAAGAAAGACTGGATCAACTGGGCTTGTATTCACTGGAGTTCAGAAGAATGAGAGGGGATCTCATAGAAACGTTTAAAATTCTGACGGGGTTAGACAGGTTAGATGCAGGAAAAATGTTCCCAATGTTGGGGAAGTCCAGAACCAGGGGTCACAGTCTCAGGATAAGGGGAAAGCCATTTAGGACCGAGATGAGGAGAAACTTCTTCACCCAGAGAGTGGTGAACCTGTGGAATTCTCTATCACAGAAAGTTGTTGAGGCCAATTCACTAAATATATTTAAAAAGGAGTTAGATATAGTCCTTACTACTCGGGGGATCAAGGGATATGGCGAGAAAGCAGGAATGGGGTACTGAAGTTGCATGTTCAGCCATGAACTCATTGAATGGCGGTGCCGGCTTGAATGGCCGAATGGCCTACTCCTGCACCTATTTTCTATGTTTCTATGAATATAATTCAAGTCCAAGGGCAAAGAATGACATGTGGAAATACAGACAAATGGGGAAGCAACAGGGAGAGTAGATGAACAAATATGTTTAGCAGTTCAAGTATAAAAATTACTAAAAAGCTTGTCTGCAGGTACAGAAAATGAGACAAATGGGTGATTGTATGGAATATAAATCAAGGGTGTGGTACTGCAGTTGTATGAGTCCTGGTCAAATCGCACCTCTTCTTTTGGCTTCCCACCTTCGGAAGCATAAACAGGCCCTAGAAAAAGCCCAGCCATGTTTCACCAGGACGATACCTGGAATTAAGTGGGTTAGTTATGACAAGAGACTGGATAAATTTAGGATATAATCCTAGCAGTGAGGATGTTAAGGGGTGATCTAACTGCAATGTTTAAGATAATGAAAGTGACAGACAATTGAGCGATAAGGGAGTGAAGGGTTATGGAGAGCGGGCGGGGAAGTGAAGCTGAGCCCAAGAACAGATCAGCCATGATCTTATTGAATGGCAGAGCAGGCTCTCTGGGGCCAGATGACCTACTGCTGCACAGGACTATTGTTGATCACCTTCATTATCTTAAACACTGCAGTCAAGTGGAAAAAAGAAAATTGCATGTGCGCGAAAAGTTGAATGGGCCACTTAAAGGGACCACATCATGGAAAAATAATTAGAGGGAACATTGGTGTCAGAGCAGCTGGAAACAATCTAGAACAAGGGCCCACCATCTTTACACTCAAACTAAGGTGGTTAAAAAAGTGAATCCAGGAAAACAATTCATGAAAAGTCATGCATATAAAATCAAAATGGCAGGACAGGCATAAAAGGCCAAATGGCCGATACTACTAGTGTTCCCAACCATGGCATGTGCATTGCACCACACTCAATGATGCACTTACCCTTTCTCTTGCTGGCAAAGGTTGCTCATAACTGCTGGGAGCAGCAGCGGAGGGGTGGAGGGGAAACCCGTCTGCAAAACCTGACGAAGCTGGAGGAAGCTGTGCTGGACATCAGTGGAGAGGCAGTCAGAGTCCATGGAGAGCGGGGAAGTTGAAAGCATTAATAATGATGACAGTATGCTCATACCTAAGCCTTCCTCTCACATCCCACCTGCCCCTCATCCTCCAATCTCTTCTCACTTAAAAGCTGCTGATGGTGCTTGCATAGATATTTTACTTCCTCCAATCTCCCCTCACCACTACCCGAGCCTTGTTTATTCCCAGCCCAAGTGTTTCATTTGCTGCTTGATGATACTTAAGATACTCAACTAAGGTAAATGCAACAACATTTGCAAACAGTGGCAAATGTCATGTGATCAAACGTCTCATGATCAGATATCCAGGAAGGCGTCAAACCAGAGTTGGCAACGCTATATAGTCCTGTTCCGATAAAATTAACCTCTAATAGCACATCTCCCCTAGCAGGTTTCACGGTGAGACAGATGTGTTGTGTTTTCTAACAATAGTGAGGGGGAGGGGAATTAACACCATCATGGGATAACACCAGAGTCACTGCTAGTTCCACTTTTAGTAAATGATATTCTGGAATTTTTACTGGCATTTTGGGATTGAATATATAAATGCTAGTTGTTGTTGTCGTTTTAATATTGGATGTGGGTGTTCATTCAACCCAACTTACAGACATTGCTTTGTTTTGCAGGGTGAGAGATTTTTTTTAAAACTGAAGCATATTGGCGGGGAATGATACATAATTATTTCTTTATTGCAAGCCTTTTGATCATGCATCACTGTGCTATACTGGAGGACTTGCCTGCTAAAATACAGAGTTGAACAAAAGCACAGCAGGCAACCATTTTGGGCCAGGGCCAAGGCAGGCAGACTAATGTAAATGCTGGGGTAGGAGAAGATTAAGTTATATCAGGAAAGAGCTGAGGCCCACAGAGGCAGTAGGGTGCTAACAAAGTGAAGCGTGATTCCATGTCAGGCCACAGTTAATGAAGCCAACAGGGGGGTTGGGGAGAGGAAAGTTTAACAGGCAAAAATATTAGTCTGGGGCCTGTGAAATTTCAAGCAATAAAATTGCACTCCAGAATAATTTGAATGGTATGTAAATGTATATTAAGAAGAAATTGCTGAAACATGCACCCATACTGAGCTACTGCATGGCCGATGGAGCCAGCAGTGCAGGAAGAAAGTGAAACGGGCAGGTGATTTTGAGAGGGACAGATGTTAAAGTGAATCCAAACTTCAAGCAGAGGCTTCAAATTAATTATAATGTTTACAAAATATGAATATAAATGAGACAATTACCAGAAGTTTTTTCAAATAGTGGCTGGAGAACTGTTTTCTAAAGCAGATAGCTGGGAAATGCAAGAGAGCAGCACGGAAGAAAGAAAGAATTTGCATTTATAAAGTATCTTTCACAACGTCAAGATATCACATTCAATTAATTACTTTGGAAGTGTAATCGTTGTTGTACTGTTGGGAAATGTGGCGGCCAATTTATGCACAGTAAGGTCCCACAAACAACAATTAGCCAATCGGTTTTTGGTAGTGTTGGTTGAGGCTTAAATGTTGGCCAGGACACCTGGTTTAATCTCCTGCTCTTCTACAAAAGAACCATGGGATCTTTTACAAACGCCTGAGAGGGCTGACGGAGCCTCAGTTTAACATCTTATCTGAAAGACAGCACCTCTCTCGCTGCTGCACTGGAGCATCAACTTTGATTATGTGCTCAAGTCCTGAGAAGGGGCTTGAATCCATGACCTTCTGACTCAAGAAGCAATAGTGCTACTACTGAGACAAGGCTGCCAACTAAAAGCGAGAAAAAAAACTAGCTTTTAGTCAGGGACGATTGATTACTCGAAAGTGCCATCGATTTTTCCCAAGATCTTTCAGTTGCATACCTTATTGATAGCACTGTCCCACTATTTTTAGTAAACCTCCTACCCGTCCCAAATTAAAAGGATATCTAGAATCTCTCTCAACTCGATATTCCAATCGGTTTTACTTAACACTAGTAGTAGACAATGGGATACAGCACAGGTCTGAAATTCCTGTTCTGGGCTTCCCACGGGCAGTCTCCTGAAAAGAAGAGAAAAGATGCGCACTTACCCTTCGCTCGGGCGCCCACCCGCGATTGCGTTTTTAGGTCTCTTCTGCATGCGCATCGGAGCGCGTGCAATCTGAATGGAAGTAGAGCTGGAGCTGAAGTTACGTGGGCCTGGATACCCAATCCAGGTAAAGTATTCTCATTCATAATAATGGGAACTCCATAAGTAGGAGTTCTCATTATTATGAATGAGAACCTCCCCGCCCCCCACAAACACCTAAACACAAATAAAAAAAATACCCCACATATTTAACGTTTATTTAAATTAAAGTTAATAAATGTGTCAGAAAAAAATATATATCTTTCCAATTTTTTAAAAAAGTTTTGTTAATACGGTTTAAAATGAATTTACCTTAGTGGGCAGGGTTTTTAAACATAAAAATGTGTTTTTAAATTTTATTTTTATATGTTTTTTATATGTTTTAAAACTCTTATGCTGGTAAAAGTAGGCTATGCATCTGCTTTTACCAGGCACAAGAGTTATAAGGACATTCGCAGGGCAAGCGATGGGCAAATAGTCCAATCTTGCCCATGCGAATGTCCTTACTACCGAGATGCGTGCGATCTGACAAGCCAGAAACTTGACAGATCGGAAAAGCCGGTTTTCATTGCCTGCACATTGCATGCCAAAAAATGGCTTTTGCGATGCCTTCCCGGGTCTGTACACACTGGTGAGGCCGGAATTTCAGGCCCAATAATACTGATTGAAAAATTCAGGCTATTCTGTTTCTTTTCCAAGCTTGGGGAAAGTGATACAACCACTGAAATGTCAGAAAGAACAACACAAGTATGTTTCCTGTTGTAACAGGAATAAACTGCTTTAATTTAATGTGAGTAGATAAAGTTACTACTCTATCTTGGATAATTAATATTCTGCTTTGAGAAAATACATTGAGAATGGAATCAAATCCAAGTCCTGGAACAGAATGAACAGGGTTCTGATGCACAGAAGCCACCCAAATGCTCCAACAAATCACTACGTTCACCTTTGTGAATTTTTAGTTAAAATGCACCTTTTGAGGATTGATTTTAATTGCCAGTGAGTTTAATGTGTGGGGGAGGAGATGGGCAAGTCCAAAATGCAGTTATAGGCCGAGATTTCCGGTCCGGGTATTTTAACTCCTGGGGCTCAGCTGCCAATAGAAATGGGTGGACAATGGTAGCTGGCCGTTGGGTTACCAACCCACTGGGCTCTCCAGGAATTAAAGATTAATCTCCCAGACACTGCTGCGAGTAACCTGGGAGATAAACCATAGGCATAGTAACAACAACAAAAAATGCCTTTTTCTTTTAAACAAACAATTTGAACAATTTTGATTATTAGTTCTAAAAATATTGGAGATGGAGGAAAAAAACAGCTGGATTGGAGACAGGAGGTCATGTGATGAATCCTCCAGGGTTATGTACGACAGAGTTGATTACCCTAGCTGGCCATTCGGCAGGAAACATGTTCAGCCAACTGAAGGCTGATGGCCGACACCAAAGGAAGACCAGCAAACTGGTAAGTCACGGGTCGTGGGTTTCAGAAAAGTCTCACTGGAGAGAAGGGGGATAGGGTGAGGAGGAGGCTGGGACAGAGAAGGCTGGGACTTTTCTTATGGAGCCCGGAGGAGCACGCTTGCTGCTCTTGGCTCCACAAAGGAAAGATTTTGACTTACCTTGGAGGGCCTTTCCTTCCTCCTGACAACTTCTGACCTGCCTTTACCTGGTAGAAAAACTGCAATGGCTCCCACTCTCAAGCGTAACGGATCCCCAATTTGCATAAATGTATGATGCTCCTGCCGGCTTCCGGTGGATGCTTCAATCACGGAACGGACGTGAGCAGGTAAAATAGTCAGCGGGAACAGAGCAGCATGGCTGAACGCTCCATTTTAAAGGTTCCCATCCCGTTCCAGCTGGGCAAGGTGGGTTTAAATTCCTGCCCTCCACCCCATTAATAATTCAGCATCGGTGTTGCTCCCTGCCCTTGCTAATCAAAGCCACTTCAGAAAAATTGGCCAATGGGTAACTCTTCTCATCGGAAAATTGCCAAGGTTATAGAACTGATCGTTTTCTTTCCTGATTTACATTGAATTCATTCAGTGTGCTTGTCATCAATGAGCCACTGGGGAATTATATTCATACAAAACCCTTTCATCATTTGGGTATCATTCATTCAGGGTGAATTCACTGAAATTGATACCTGATCACGATTTAAGGATCCTTGCATGATTTCAGTACAAATGGACAATGTTGCCATTCAAAGATTGTTCCAAGGTGAAACTTAAAATGTTACATGCAGTTCCATGGGAGTTAGAAAAGATGAATTTAGCTAGGTTATGTGCACAAATGTGCACTACTTGGAGACTGCTGAAGGCTAGAAGAGTGAACTTGCTTCAAGTTGTTTTTAAATCCTGAAATGATGAGTTTGTGAACTTCATGACGTTCTTTGTACTGGTTAGCAGTATCTCTGAGAGAGCTTCTGTATTGCTCCTCAATAGGGAAATGGGAACTTGAGTAACTGCTTTATATTTTGAGTTGTTATCATATATGGAGTAATCTGTCATTCAGTCAGCAAAGACAAATTTGGTTGAAGCTGGAAATGAAGATTTGACAGGGAGTTGAGGAGTGCAAGCTTAGCCCCAGGCAAGAGGAAGGTGACAGTGATCAAAATGGCTCCTGAACAGATACCACATAGAAGTGAGAACCGTATGAATTTAACCTTAAGCTATATAAATGTTAGATATCCAATTGTGTGGCAAAGTTTTATTGTTTGGCGAAAAATTACAATTTAGGCCGAAAAAAAACACCATATATATCTGAATATTTAACCTAGTAGATCTGGTTATTGCCTCCCGAGTAACTCAATATCAAGACACACAGTCATGCAATTAGCATCCAACAATAAAGCAGCCTGGCACAAGTGAAACCAAGACAGACAACTCAGGACAGGAGGTGCAGTGGTCAAAACCTCGAGATCTCAAATCACTAGTGAAGGGGATAGAATAAGTCTGGCTTCCGCTCCTCGGGTTGAGACTGGCTGATGCATTTCACTGTTCCTTGGTCCCTGAAATGGCCAATTAAAAAAAAATGCATTGCCTTTTTGGAATCATTGTAATTATTTTGCATCAAAAAGTAAAACATTTTTCATTGTGGCTCCAAATCCACTCACCACCGTGCTTCTCAATCAACTCAAGCACACAAGCAATCAATTGCTGCCTGAGTTTGAATATTTGAAATTGGCTTGAAATTGACTTGGACACTGCTGTTAGAAATGATAAAGCAGCTTTACTTCTCCGCTTTTGTGGCAATACTTTCAAAACCCCGTCACACATTGATGCAACATTATTGGACAACAATACACTTTAATTGCTGCTTTGGAAATCTGAAGGAAGAATGTTATTCCCCATTATTGATTTCACATTAACTCTCCCTGAATCCAAGTGCAGTGAAACATTACCTCACACTTCTGCTCACCTCCCATCTGCAGCTCAAATCATACGTTTCGAGCTGAAGTGAAAGGAACAGAGATTTACCCCAGCTAGGTTTAACCAAAAAGAATTCAAAGGAAGCAAGCATATAGTGTGATTTAAAACTGTTGTGTATGGAGAAAGAGTCAGACTGAACACGGGGAGTTCAAAGTAAAGTGTGACTTTAGTCTTTTATTGCAGGTCTCCAGAGTGTCTCTCCAACCTGTGAAGCCTCCTTAAATACCTGTGCTCCCAAGAGATTATGGGATCCATTGGGACTCCAGGGGATGAGCCCTCTGGTGGCTGTACAGAGTAAATACAAGTATACATATGTAACAACATTCCCCCCGCCCAAAGTCAATAGTGTAACTATTTACAATGTGAGTCGATCTGGGGTCCTTCTTGCCCTGGTTGATCAACTAGGTGTGAAAGCATTTGTTGTTGAATCGTTTGTTGGGTCGTCACTGGGCTGCTGTGCAGCTGGCCTTGCTGGGCTGCCTGGTGTGTTAGGCCCTTCTGGGCTGCTGTGGATGATGGGTCCTGCTTCGTGGTCAACCGTGGTGCCAGTTGCCACTGGTGTGTATGTTGGGGGAATCAAAAAAAGTAGGGTCCAAGGTGGATTGCTCAGGATAGTCAGTGAATCTGAGTTTGATTTGGTCCAAGTGTTTCCAGTGAATGAGTCCATTTGAAAGTTTGCCTGAAACACCCTGCTCCCCTCTTTGGCCATGACCTTATCCATAATTTAATACAAATACAGGATCATTGATTTCAATCTCGCGTGACACATTTGCACTATCATGGTGTGCACTTTGTTGAAGCCGCCTGCTCTCTACCTGTTCATGTAGATCAGGGTGAACTAACAAGAGCCTTGTCTTAAGTGCTCTTTTCATGAGCAGTTCAGCAGGTGGGATCCCAGTGAGTGAGTGTGGTCTCGTGCGGTAGCTAAGCAGGACTCGGGATAGGCGAGTCTGCAGTGAGCCTTCAGTTACCCTCTTCAAGCCTTGCTTGATGGTTTGTACTGCTCTCTCTGCCTGACTATTGGATGCTGGTTTAAACGGGGCAGATGTGACATGTTTGATCCCGTTACGGGTCATGAATTCTTTGAACTCAGCACTGGTAAAACATGACCCATTGTCGCTAACCAGGACATTGGGTAGGCCGTTTGTGGCAAACATGGCCCGCAGGCTTTCAGTGGTGGCAGCGGACGTGCTAGCCGACATTATCTCACATTCAATCCACTTGGAATACGCGTCTAGAACCATAAGCAACATTTTATCCGAGAATGCATAGTCGACGTGTATCCTAGACCACGGTTTGGAGGGCCAAGACCATAAACTTAGCGGTGCCTCCCTGTGAACATTGCTTAACTGCGAGCATGTATTACATCTGTGAACACAGAATTCTAAATCCGCATCGATACCGGGCCACCACACGTGGGATCTGGCTATCGCTTTCATTATTACGATGCCTGGGTGGGTACTGTGGAAGTCATTGATCAAGGTGTCTCTGCCCTTCTTGTGGACCAATACTCGATTGCCCCACAGAAGGCAGTCAGCTTGTATAGACATTTCATCTTTGCGCCACTGGAACAGCTTTATCTCTTCCTGCATTTCCACTGGGACACTGAACCAGCTCCCGTGAAGCACACAGCTTTTGACTAGAAATAATAAGGGGTCCTGGCTTGTCCAGGTTTTGATCTGCCGGGCAGTGACGGATGATTGCTCACTCTCAAATGCTTCCATAACCATGGCTTGACCCCCATGGTGGGCAATGGCAGCCTACTGAGAGCATCGGCGCAGTTTTCTATGCCTGGACTGTGGCGGATGGCATAGTTGTATGTGGATAACGTGAGCGGCCATCTCTGAATGCAGGCCGATGCATTGGTATTTAGCCCTTTAGTCTCAAAGAACAGGTATATAAGTGGCTTATGGTGAGTTTCCAATTCGAATTTTAGCCCAAACATGTATTGATGCATTTTCTTTACCCCATAGACAAACGCTAATGCTTCTTTCTCAATCATGCTGTAGGCTCTCCTAGCCTTAGACAGACTCCTGGATGCATAAGCAACCGGTTGCAGTTTCCCGAAATCATTAGCTTGTTGCAATACACACCCAACGCCATATGACGACGCATCACATGCTAGTACCAAACGCTTACAAGGATCATACAATACAAGCAATTTGTTTGAGCATAACAATTTTCACGCTTTTACAAAGGCATTTTCTTGGCTTTTGCCCCAAACCCATTCATCCCCTTTTCGTAATAAGACATGCAGTGGTTCTAACACTGTGCTGAGACCTGGTAAGAAGTTACCAAAATAGTTCAGGAGTCCCAGAAATGACCGCAACTCTGTCACGTTCTGTGGCCTCGGTGCGTTCTCAGTTGCCTCCGTCTTCGCGTTGGTGGGCCTGATGCCATCCGCCGAAATCCTCCTTCCCAGGAACTCCACTTCAGGCGCCAGGAAAACGCACTTCGAGCATTTTAACCTGAGCCCCACGTGGTTGAGTCAACTTAGAACCTCCTCCAGGTTCTGCAGATGCTCAACTGTGTTCCGTCCTGTGACCAAGATGTCGTCCTGGAAGAGCACGGTGTACGGGACCGACTTCAGTAAACTTTCCATGTTTCTCTGGAATATCGCCTCCGCCGATCGGATTCCAAATGGGCATCTGTTATAAAAAAAAAGGCCTTTGTGCGTGTTGATGCAGGTGAGGCCCTTCGATGATTCCTCCAGTTCCTGCGTCATGTAGGCTGCAGTCAGATCCAATTTCGTGAACGTCTTTTCTCCTGCCTGCGTTGCAAAGAGGCCGTCGGCCTTTGGTTGTGGGTATTGGTCCTGCAGGGAGAAACGATTGATAGTTACTTTATAATCGGCACCGATTCTGACGGTGCCGTCTCCCTTGAAGAATGGGACAATAGGACTGGCCCACTCATTGAATTCGATCGGGGAAATGATGCCCTCTCTTTGCAGCCGGTCTAGCTCAATCTCTATCCTTTCTCTCATCAAGTACGGTACTGCTCTCGCCTTGTGATGGATGGGTTGCACCCCCGGAATTAGGTGGATCTGCACTTTTGCTTCTTGGAATTTCCCGATGCCTGGTTCGAACAGCGAATGAAATTTGTTTAAGACCTGGGCGCACGAAGTGTCATCAGCAGGCGATAGCGCTCGGGCGTCGTCCCAGTTCCAGTGCATCTTTCTCAGCCCTGCTCCTGCTGAGCAGCATCGGACCATCGCCCGGTACCACCCAGAGTGGTAGCTTGTGCACCGCTCCATCATAGAAGATTTTTACAGTAGCACTACCGATTACAGGAATCAGTTCTTTCGTGTAAGTTCTTAGTTTCGTGCGAACTGGAGTTAAGACTGGCCTTGAGGCCTTGTTGCACCATAACCTTTTGAAAATCTTTTTGCCCGTGATGGACTGGCTCGCGCCAGTGTCCAGCTCCACTGACATCGGGAGTCCATTTAGTTCAACATTCAGCATTATCGGGCGACAATTCGTGGTGAATGTGTGCACCCCATGTATTTCTGCCTCCTCGATCTGAGGCCCTGGTTCATCGTGATCCTCCGTGGATCTGTCCTCCTCTGCAACATGGTGGTTTTCAGGTTTAACAGGCTTTGCAGCTCGCCTGCACACTCGTTGGAGGTGTCCCATTGTTCCACAGCCTTTGCAAACGTACTCTTTGAATTGGCATGAATGGAAACGATGATCAATCCCGCAGCGCCAACAAGCCTTGCATTCATCACCCTTGATGGTGGACTCAGACATCTGCGGACATGTAGCTGCAGGTATGTGTGAACTGCCCTGTACATTATGATTCGAAAACAACATCACTTTGTTCACAGTACTTGTAGCAGCACTTCTGTGCGGAGAGATTCGTTTCGTATTGTCACTGGTGGCAATGAACGCCTAGGCTATCGCGATGGCCTTACTCAATGTTGGGGTCTCTACAGTCAAAAGTTTGCGAAGTATGGTTTTGTGGCCAATGCCAAGTACGAAAAAGTCTCGGAGCATGTGCTCCAAATGTCCTTCAAATTCGCAATGCCCAGCAAGGCGTCTTAGCTCGGCAACATAACTCGCCACTTCCTGGCCTTCAGACCTTTTGTAGGTGTAGAACCGGTACCTCGCCATCAGAACGCTTTCCTTCGGGTTCAAATGCTCTCGGACCAGTGTGCACAAATCGTCGTACGATTTCTCCATGGGTTTCGCTGGAGTGAGCAGATTCTTCATGAGGCCAGACGTTGGTGCCCCACAGATGGTGAGGAGGATTGCCCTTTGTTTGGCAGCGCTCTCTTCCCCATCTAGCTCATTGGCCATGAAGTATTGGTCGAGTCGCTCCACAAAAGTTTCCCAATCATCTCCCTCCGAGAATTTCTCCAGGATGCCCACTCTTCTCTGCATCTTTGGGTTTGCTATTTGTATCTCGTCACCAGTTGTTGTGTATGGAGAAAGAGTCAGACTGAACACTGTGAGCTCAAAGTAAAGTGTGACCGTAGTCTTTTATTGCAAGTCTCCAGAAGCCTCCTTAAATACCTGTGCTCCCAAGGGATTATGGGATCCCTTGGGACTCCAGGGGATGAGCCCTCTGGTGGCTGTACAGAGTAAATACAAGTATACATATAAAACAAAAACAATGTTGACCGGTTGCCATGACATCTCAGACAGATATCATCTCACCAGCACTGACAGCCTTGTCGAATAACAATTTTCCCCTTCACCAGACAAATAACCACACCTCTGGCTTAGTTTAAAAAAAGATAAAGCTGCCTGGCTCTGTGAATGTGAGTAAAATTAAGCCATGTGCATATCTGCATTTCAATTGCTCTTCCACAGTGAGATGAGAATGTAAGCTGCATAGAGCTTGCAGTATAAAGCACACCGGGCAATAGGAGAAAGCCTGTATAGAATATACCAGGTAAAAGAGGAGAAAGCACATCGGCTACACCAAGTAAAATTCTTTTCTGTCATCACAATGACACAATGAATTGTAGGACACAGCCCACACACAGTGGACAACACAGGATATAATAGAAGACAGAATGAAACTCACACTGAATATATTGAACAATAGGAAAGAGACTACAGTAACAAACAAGAGTGCACAGAGGGCATAGTGTGTGATAGGAAAGAGCATCTTTAAGATATTGTTGTGTTCATACTCTATTTGTTTGTTACAGCTCACAGGACGGGCATTAGGACCCAGTGGGAGCTATTCACAGTTGCTGTACTCATGCTGGTTCATGCCGGTTTGGGGACTCCATTTTGGGTTGTTTAAAAGCACAGTTCAGTTACTTTTCTCCTGGCTCAGTTTGTCAGTTATTTAAGTGTACACAACATAATTTGGCAATGAGGATAAATCAAATTAACCTCCCTAACCCCCGCCTTTTCTCTCCACATCCGCGGACCCTCCAATTCCGTGGCCGAGATAGATAAAAAGCTTTTCTACGTACAACACAGCGAGTGGGTTAGACAGCAACAATGTAACACCAGCTCACCACCGTGCAATACTTATCCACTGCCTCAGCACCGAAGGCTAACACATCTTTGGCAAAATCCAAGACACGGAGTCCTACGACAAAATGGTAAGCACCCTAGAGAAATATTTTGGGCCAAAGAAAAGTATCATGATGGAGAGGTACACATTTCAGCAAAGGGGGCAAGGGAACGGTGAACCAATCAAACAGTACATCATTTCATTAACTGAACTGGCCGCTACGTGTAACTTTGGAACACTCACAGAGGAAATGATCAGGGATCAAATTATTGAGAAAACAACGATCCCCCGCATTCGGGAACGCTTGCTAATGGAGGATGACAAATTGTCATTGGATAAAGCAACTAATTTGGCCATCCAAATTGAATCAGCGCTTTCCGATTCAAAAGCGATCAGATCCCCTGCTCCCCCTGTGCAGCAGATTGCAGTTACAGCCCATGTGCAAGGCATTCGTCCAAAGCGGAAATCACAGCAGAGACCCAGGGCTAGTAATAAGCCACCCACTACAGATTGCGGGTTTAACTTCCACTGCTTTAACTGTGGGGACAAATCGCACTCAGTAAAGAGTCCTAACTGCCCTGCGTGTGGGAAGAAATGCTCTGCATGTGATAAAATGAACCATTTTGCTCGTGTCTGTTGCTCATCGCAGCATATTCGGCAGGTGAACAACCCCGATAGTGATAAAGCCAGTATGGTTTACACCATTAGTGTCATTTCACACCCGTGTTTGGGAAAATTCAAGGACTGTGAGGTAAACATTGATGGTACACCCTGCTGCCTCCTCATTAACCTTGCAGCCTAAGTCTCGATATTGAGCGAGGCGGTGTACAAAACCCACTTCACGCACTGTAAGCTGCAGCTCACAACTTCCATTCTACATGCGTACTCCAACTCCAAAATTAAGGTAGTTGGAATCATATCTGTCCCGATATACTACAAGGACATAACATTGGGGAACTTTTTCTTTTACGTTGCGAAAGGACGAAGCCTCATGGATGTTGACCTTTTTGACAAGCTTGGGTTCAAAGTTTACAACCCAACCCGCACACCTGTGTGCACGGTAGACTTTGACAAGCAGTATCCCTCAATCTTCACAGGGTTTGAAATGACAACAAAATTCTGCCATTGTCCCCGCATTGACCTTTCCGTCAAACCGGTTAAACAGCGACTACGCTGTCTCCCATTTGCGGTTCGTGACCAAGTATCCTCAGAATTGACACGACTCAAATCTCAGGGAATCATTGAGAGCATCAACTCCTCACCCTGGATCTCGAACTTAGTTATTGCTTGGTGTAAAAATGGGGAAATCTGCCTATGCATTGACCTGAAAAAGGTCAACAAGGCACGTGGGAAGTACCCTCTTCCTACCATCAATGAACTGTCTTCAGAATTCAACGGCTCAACAGTCTTTACGAAACTCGACATGCGCCGCAGTTACCTACAAATACCCCTAGCGGAGGACAGCAAACCGCTCATGGCATTCACGACGCATGATGGTCTATCAATAGCGATGCATGCCCTACGGACTATCTTCTGCACCAATGCATTTCAGAAGATTGTCACTACTATGCTAGCAGGCATAGAGGGAGCCCTCAAACTGCTTGACGATACTGTCGTCCATGGACGGACAATGGAAGAACATGATCAGCTACTTCACGCAGTTATGGCTAGACTTGCTACACATACCATTACACTTAATACCGATAAGTGTACATTCACTGCTGGAGAAATAAACTTTCTGGGCTTCAGAGTACAGCACAATGTGTCAAGCAAAACATTGATGCAATCCAGTAAATGCAGGAGGGTACCAATGTCAAAGAACTTTCATCATTCCTCGGCACTTGCAATTTCTATCTGAAGTTCGTCCCGTACAACGGCACATTGCTGAACCACTTCGCAAGTTGCTGCACAAGGACATCCCTTGGGAATGGACAGATTCCCAGGCTTACGCATTCACCATGCTTAAGGAGAAAATCATATCCCCTCCTATCCTCAAGCACTTTGATCCCAATGCCACAACGTACATCACCATGGATGCATCAGGCACCACCATGGGTGCTGTGCTCTCGCAATGGATTGACGGCCTGGAACGCCCAGTAGCCTTCGCCTCTCGCATGTTCGTCTGCAGAATGCAAATACTCTACAGGGGAACGCGAAGCACTTGCTTGCATCTACGCATGTGAACGCTGGCACATCTACCTCTATGGCAGGAAATTTCTCCTTCGTACAGATCATCAAGCACTAACTACGCTACTCAATACAACTGGATCTGGGCACAGACTACTACGAATCAGCGGATGGTCAGATCGCCTTCATCAGTCTAACTTTGATGTACAGTACATCGCTGGCAGTCACAAGCACGTAGCTGACTTGCTCAGCCATTCGACACCTGCTTCTGACTCTGGTACTGACTTGTTCACAGATGACGATACATATGTCACGTCAATCATCACTCAGTCCATCAGAACCCTTGCCTTCTGCGACGAACTCAAAACCGAATCACAGCGTGATGTTACGCAACAGCATGTGAGCCACTTCCTCCAGACTGAGTGACCTAAGCAAATCCGGGAAGAGTTGAAAACCTTCCACAGATGGTTGGTGGTTGCTTGCTGGTTTTCAAAATGTGCACAAATAGAAGCTTAGAGGCTGGTATATATGCAAACATGTACTCACCTTGACCACCTGACTGAGGTCATTGAATTTCATCCAGCATTGTGTTGGGCTTCGGTCGACCATGGTGCTGGCTGACATCTCCGCGGCCACCTCTGCCCACATGGCCATAAAAAATCTGCGGCATTGGCCTTCTCCCAGATGGAGGCAACATTGCATCCCTCATTCTCTCCACTGCCCCCACCAATGTCTCCAATGCCAGGTCATTGAACCGAGTGGCCCTTCTAAGCGGCATTGGAGCAGCCATCATAGACCTCCTTCCAGCTCTCAGTGAACTCTAGCAATGATGAAAATGACAAGGTGCTGCCTGAAACAACATCCCCTTTAAGAACTGGAATGAGCAGGAGGCTTATTATCACTGAATGAAAGTCACCTGAAATTGGGTGCAGCTCTGATAATAGCGCCCCACTGAGGCCATTAGCGCCTCAGATCCCGCCTCCCTTCATTTCTGAGGCAAAAGTGTCCAATTTGCCACAATTTTGCAGCCCATCTCTCCGGGCGCTAAATGTTCAAAAAGATAAAACTAAGTGCCCTAAACGCGGGTATATTTATGATCATTATTTCAGCACGAAATTGCTCAGACCACTTTGTGTGATCACCAAGGTGAGGGATGCCAATGTTGGGAAATAAAATACTTTTTGAACCAATGGCAGCATCATGCTCTCCCAGACCTGATCTAACATGAGCTATGCCCCAATGTGCCTTAGCCTCCACTGCACCAGTGCAAATGTTACCATATCCCACACCACATATCCATTTTTGTGCCAACTTCTGCAGAATTTAAGCTACAGACCTACTTCCTTTTGTAATTATGCTGAGACTACGCCAAGCTTACACCAGAAACAAAATATTTTCATTGCATCAGACTATATTAGATTCAAGCCCAGGTTCTGCAAATGAAAGGGCAGTGCATTAAACTGTTATGAAAATGAAGCAGGTCCTTCACTTAATCATTAGTATCATGTTTTGAGATTTTTTGATTTTCTTTTGCCACAGAAAGGATTGGAAAGCAGAGTTTATTTTAAAGGTTGCGTCTTAATGCAAAGTGTATTCACATAAGTATTTTTTTTTAAAAGGCATCGAGACGAAAGGTGGTTAAAATGTTAATAAGCAGAGATTTGAACATTAATCGATAAATATCTCACATCAATTGTGCTGATCCCTGGCATTCAGCAGGCTTGGTTTAGCAGGCCTTCCTATCTGGCTGTGAATGCAGGTTGATAAAAATAAAGACAGAGACACAAGCAGTGGAGTTTTTAAAGCAAAGCTGCAAGGGCCAGACTCAGAAGGAGAATGCAAGAGGAGAGTTAGGAAGTATTTTAAGTCAAGCAAGATAATCAACTGATATAGGAAATATGGTGTGTTCATTATTTTTTGCATTATTGCATGAAAGCAAGTTGTTTGAAAAAATGAGTTCAATCAGAACTGTTGTTCTTTACATTCTGTTTGCTGTGAAATAAAGCAGGATAATAATTCATATCTGGCTTTAGGTGCTCTCTTGGTCTGCCTTCAAAAAGATTGGAGAGGTATCCTGGGTCATATCACCAGGTAGTACTCTTGTTACACCCTTGGGTTACGCGATTGTATAGTTAAATACTGGGTAGCATGGCACACCACTAAATGCAAGACAATGCTGTACCCAAGAGAATACTGAAGACAAGAATCTAAACTTGCAACAATGACATGTTAAAGCTATTGTGCATATTCTGAGAACTCAATAAAAAAGCTCTCTATTTAAGGGAATCTCCTGCTGTCGTACATTTCCAATTTCATTGCAGTGTATAAACAATGCTCTGAAATAGATTATTCCATTTTACTGAACCTGCCTTTTAGACTGGTCCTTTTTTTTAGAAATTCAGCGTACAATGCAAGGGCACGTATGAGGTTAAAGGTAAGCAAAGCAAAATCTACAGAATGGGTAATTGCTTTGCAAATGTGTTTTTTAAAATTCTATATCCGAGATATGAAAACAAAGTTGTTGCTAACAAATAGCTGTGAATCTCAGGAGTGAAGTTAGGAAACACTTCTACGTGCAAAGGGTGGTAGAAGTTTGGAACTCTCTTCCGCAAAGGCCAGCTGATGATGGGTCAATTGTTAACTTTAAATCTGAGATTAATAGATTTCTGTTAACCAGAGGTATTAGAGGATATGGGGTAAAGCTGGTATATGGAGTTGGTCGCAGATCAGCCATGATCTCATTGAATGGCGGAACAGGCTCGAGGGGCTAATGGCCTACTCCTGTTCTTTTGACATTATTTAGTTGAAAGAAAAAGGAAATAAAATAAAAACATTTGCTCCTATATTATGTAAAGTTCTTGGGTTTTATTCCCCTCACAAATCATCATTAATTTTCTAACAATTTGTTGATCATTTCATTTTTCCATCAGTCATTCTTATATTGTTTGAAGCAATCCAGTGCCTTCAGAATAGATGGGGTAAGGAGTTACATTGATAAATGGAGCAGGAGTGTGGGACAGGATTTAGCCGGAGCCTGGAGCCAAGTTGGAAAAGTCAATGTGGTTGGATTGAACTGGGATCAGCTGTCGGATATTAGTTATTGTGTGGGATCTGGTTCCTGTGAGTTTATAGAAACATAGAAACATAGAAAATAGGTGCAGGAGCAGGCCATTCGGTCATTCGAGCCTGCACCACCATTCAATATGATCATGGCTGATCATACAACCTCAGTACCCCACCCCTGCCTTCTCTCCATACTCTCTGATCTCTTTAGTCGTAAGGGCCACATCTAACTCGTTTTTGAATATGTCCAACGAACTGGACTCCACAACTTTCTGTGGCAGGGAATTCCACAGGTTCACAACTCTCTGGATGAAAAAGTTTCTCCTCATCTCGGTCCTATATGGCTTACCCCTTATCCTTAGACTGTGTCCCCTGGTTCTGGACTTCCCCAACATCGGGAACATTCTTCCTGCATCTAACCTGTCCAGTTCCGTCAGAATTTTATACGTTTCTATGAGATCCCCTCTCATTGTTCTAAATTCCAGTGAGTATAAGCCGAGCCGATCCAGTCTTTCCTCATATGTCAGTTCTGCCATTCCGGGAATCAGTCTGGTGAACCTTTGCTGCACTCCCCCAATAGCAAGAACGTCCTTCCTCAGATTAGGAGACCAAAACTGCACACAATACTCAAGGTGTAGTCTCACCAAGACCGTGTACAATTGCAGCAAGACTTCCCTGCTCCTATACTTAAATCTCCTCGCTAAGGCGGCCAGCATGTCATTTGCTTTCTTTAATGCCTGCTGTACCTGCATGCCTAGCTTCAATGACTGATGTACCATGACACCCAGATCTCATTGCACCTCCACTTTTACTAATCTGTCACCATTCAGATAATTATCTGCCTTCCTGTTTTTGCCACCAAAGTGGATAACCTCACATTTATCCACATTATACTGCATCTGCCATGCATTTTCCCATTCACCTAACCTGTCCAAGTCACCCTGCAGCCTCTTAGCATCCACCTCACAGTTCACCCTACCACCCAGCTTAGCGTCATCTGCAAACTTGGAGATATTATATTCAATTCCTTCATCTAAATCATTAATGTATATTGTAAATAGCTGGGGTCCCAGCACTGATCCCTGCGGTAGCCCACTAGTCACTGCCTGCCATTCTGAAAAGGACCCATTTATTCCCTCTCTTTGCCAACCATTTCTCTATCCACATCAATATATTGCTCCCAATACCATGTGCCTTAATTTTGCACACTAATCTCTTGTGTGGGACCTTGTCAAAAGCCTTTTGAAAGTCCAAATACACCACCTCCACTGCTTCTCCCTTGTCCACTCTACTAGTTACATCCTCAAAAAATTCTAGAAGATTTGTCAAGCATGATTTCCCTTTCATAAATCCATGCTGACTTGGACCAATCCTGTCACTGCTTTCCAAATGCGCTGCTATTACATCTTTAATAATTGATTCCAGGATTTTCCCCACCACCGATATCAGGCTAACTGGTCTATAATTCCCTGTTTTCTCTCTCCCTCCTTTTTAAAAAAAAGTGCTGTTACATTAGCTACCTTCCAGTCCATAGGAACTAATCCTGAGTCCATGGAATGTTGGAAAATGACCACCAGTGCATCAACTATTTCTCGGGCCACTTCCTTAAGTACTCTGGGATGCAGACTATCAGGCCCCAGGGATTTATCGGCCTTCAGTCCCTTCAATTTCCCTAACACCATTTCCTGACTAATAAGTTCCTTTCATTGATCATTTCAAATCATTTTAATAATCATTAAGGAAGACACCAGTGAATTATAATCTAAGTTAATGCTTTCTCAGTCAGCGGATTCCCTGAATCTAGGTTAGTGGTGATTAAAAAGGGCCTTCTGATGTCAAGTGCTGGGGTGTCAGACAATCTACTTCACCAAAGCTCTTTCTCAGTGAAAAGCTGCCATTTTCAGCTTCCTGTTTTCTTACTTTAAGGCATTGCTGCATTTTTCCAATCTGCCCTATTCTCCGCTCCCAACAATCACTTTGCTCTGTAGACTCCAACAACCTCCTCCCCAGCCCACTCACCTCTTCCCTCAAAAATGCTCACACACTTGCGGACAAGGCCCATGCCATTCACAACCTCATGGTGAATGATTTCATTGACATCCTGACATTAACTGTATTGTGGTACTGGTTTCTTGTTTCCTGTCACAGTATAAATGGTATATAAAAAAAAACAGGTTTACTTACAGAAAATGGCCTGAATGCTTCTCATACACAAAGCTCCAGAATGTAGTTGTTATACCTGATCAGGTATCTGAGGGAGCTGGGAAACCATTCAACTGAAATACAAGCATCTGTAGAATTTTTGAAGGTATATATATTTGATTGACAGCTGTTTGGTATCTTTTGTCCCAGTCATATATATCTATCCAAATTCATAAAGATCGTGTGAAGTTACATGATATAAATGGCAAACTGAAATACAGGAGGTTTTTTGCTTTCTACAATTACCCAGACATTGGGCAGGTAACTGCCCAATGTGGAAGCTACAGTCTCTGTCACAGGTGGGGCAGACAGTGGTTGAAGGAAAGGATGGTCGGAGAGTTTGGGTTTACGCACGCTCCTTCCACTGTCTACGCTTGGTTTCTGCTTGTTCTCGGCAATGGGACTCGAGGTGCTCAGCGCCCTCCCGGATGCTCTTCCTCCACTTTGGGCGGTCTTGGGCCAGGGATTCCCAGGTGTTGGTGGGGATGTTGCACTTTGTCAAGGAGGCTTTGAGGGTGTCCTTGAAGTGTTTCCTCTGCCCACCTGGGGCTTGCTTGCTGTGTCAAAGCTCCATGTAGAGCGCTTGCTTTGGGCGTCTCGTGTCGGGCATGTGGATGATGTGGACCACCCAATGGAGCTGATCGAACATGGTCAATGCTTCGATGCTGGGGATATTGGCCTGAGCGAGAACACTGACATTGGTGCGTCTGTCCTGCTAATGGATTTGCAGGATTTTGCGCAGACAGCGCTGGTGGTACTTCTCCAGCGCTTTGAGGTGTCTGCTGTATATAGTCCACATCTCTGTGCCATATAGGGGGGCAGGTATCTCTACTGCTCTGTAGACCATGAGCTTGATGCTGGATTTGAGGTCCTGGTCTTCAAACACTTTCTTCCTCAGGCGACCGAAGGCTGCACTGGCGCACTGAAGGCGGTGTTGGACCTCGTCATCAATGTCTGCTCTTGCTGACAGTAGGCTCCCGAGGTATGGAAAATGGTTCACGTTGTCCAAGGCTTCGTTGTGGATTTTGATAATCAGGGAACAGTGCTGTGTGGCAGGATCAGGTTGGTAGAGGACCTTTGTCTTACGGATGTTTAGCATAAGGCCCATGCTCTTGTATGCCTTGGTGAACGTGTTGACGATGGCTTGGAGTTCGGCCTCAGTGTGCGCAGACGCAAGCATCGTCTGCGTATTGTAGTTCAATGACAGAGGATGAGACGACCTTGGACCTGGCCTGGAGGTGGTGGAGGTTGAACAGATTCCCACCTGTTCTATAATTTAGCTCCACTTCGGCGGGGAGCTTGCTGAGGGCGAGATGTAGCACAACTTGACTCACTCCCCATCTCCCTCCCTGAGGGAAGTATCTCAGCCTGAAATCAAGAACTCACTATACAAGTGTAGTGCCAGCAGTCTGCTCAAATATCAGAGAATGTACATCTTGAAAAGGATCATTGATAGCTACCATGAAGATAGAATCATAGAATGTTATAGCACAGAAGGAGGCCATTCCAAAAGAAAATTAGGAAGAACAGTTACTGATCAAGGGAACCTCAAAACTTAATTAAGTAATTCCATTATTTGGTGCATTAAGCATAATGATACCGGTAACTGCAGGAGAAAATAATCTTGAACCTATATACTTTGATGTTGTGATCTACTCCACCTGTATGATATTTTCAAGTGATCATCTTAAATTGTTCCCATTATCACAGGCAAACCTGTATTACACACTAGTGTTATGCAGCTCATTATTCTTCCTCAAGACACCACCCAATTTTAGGATCATGATGCAAATAATTGTACCACTGGAGGTTTTTTTGCAATCAAGTGGAAATAAAGTTCCAAATGCCCACCATTGTGCTTTACTGAAATGCTGATGAGAAATCTGCTGAGAGAAGTGCCTTCATCAAACCGTAGATTCATAGTGCTGTTTCCTGTGTTGTTGTATGGAGCTGAAATTATGTTGATAACAGGGAGAAATACCAAAAAGACTTGATGGTTTTCACATGTGACCTGAGCAGAATCTTAAAGTGCCTGGAGAATGGACAGAATTACTGATTGTGTTATCAGGGACAGAACCACTCAGCCACAAGTGACTGAAGCCCTCACAACACTGAAGTGGATTGGTCCTGCTGCATATATGACAAATGGACATCTGAAATTAGCCAGACAAGCCCTGCTAGCCACAGAAGGCTATGGACAGGATCTTTGAGGATAATTTGAGAAGAGGAGAGGGTGATGAGTCAAGAAGTCAAGTTGCCCTGGAACTATGTCTGAAGTGAGTTTCTGTCAGTTGTGGAGACAGTTTGAGATGTTTAAACTCTAAGCTCGGTGACTCAAAGAAAGAGCACTGTATAATTAAATAGCCATCTGTGAATTCAGCCTGTTATGCCTTATAATACTTAAGATTTTAAAAAAACACAGAAAATGGATCGCAAAATATTATTTGTCCACAAAAATTCTGCACCCAATTTGGTTTTTCTTTCATACAGTACATTTTCTACCCACAATTAACATGAGGTAGATGAGACTGACACAGATCAATCCAATTATTCCCCCTCTCTGCTCTCAAGGGATGAAATACCTCTCATGGGACCTAGCTCAATTGCAAACTCAATTGTGCGTGGGAAGAAAGAAGTTCTGCTGAGTTCTTAAAAAGTACAAAAAATATTCAGCACACAGGAGAGTGAACACACTTAATGCATTTCCACTGCTTAACTGTAACACCTGCAGCAAGGCTGATGCAGGAGACTCACACGAGTGCTATTTTCTTTTTGTGGCTCATCGTGAAGCACGCTCCTCATGCAGCTGAAAGGGCCATTGTGAACAGAGTGCTGAGAGACTTCAACCTGAGCGCTTGAAATGTTCACCTGATGGTGACTGATGGCCCACGGTAAACTTTACATTTTGTGAGCAGCTTTATGGACACAGTAGGAACGTGCATCTTTCCGTTGTGCATGAACATTGTAAATCGGGGACAGAAGCTAAAAAAATGGTCAGGTCACTGCTGCCTTGTTAGCTGTCACCTCATGCTGGAACAGATGGTGACCACTAGAGATAAGTTATTTATTAATTAACAAAGAATGTGGAGCTGTACACGTGCTTGCCGTCTAGGTGACAGTAAAATGTCTGTTCATAGACAGAGTGGTCTTTTCAGGTGGTCTTGTTGAGATAATAACCATTTAATTAAATTTTTTTGGTGACTTTTAATTGTTTCTGAACAGGTCAACAAGTGATAAGCTTAGTTCATACTGTTCTTAATAAATGGAGATCTCTTTATGGGTCCTTTTAAGAATGAGCCTTTTAAACAGAGAATCTTGGGATCTGAGCATATCTTACTAGCGGAGTCCCTTTTTAAAAAAATCAGTTATTGTGATATCTTCACAGAGCGCAGCACACACAGCTCCTAACATGGCAGGCAGCTCTCTCGGAAGCCTCCGGAATCTGCCTGGTTCTGTTTATTTATTAACTCTGCAGTTGCAGTACACAATACATTCACATCCACAGTGTGGAGCTACAAACATTACAAGCTTTCAGACATTACACTTCTCCCTCCTTAATGAAGAAGTTATTATAACAAACATCATACATAGCTTTCATGTTTATACATAACACAGGATAGAAACTTTTTTTTTCACATTTACAAATTTAACTTTACCACTTGTTTTCTGTTTCGAAGAGGATACCTTCGCTCTCGAACAGAACCTTCCAAACATGATGTTGAATCTAAACTCATTCAAGGCTCATCCTGAGCAATGTTTTCCTCCATGGAATTTCCTTGATTTTCATTTGAACTCACTCTAACTTCAGGCTCTTTGTTTTCCTGACTCGGACTTTCATTCTGATTCTCTCCTGGATTTGTTTCCAGTACATTGGATTTAGGATTTGCTACTGGTGTATCAAAACTATTTGATGAGTCAGAAATAATTGAATCATTCCCACCTTCAGCTCCTTCCATGTCTGTAGGTAAAATATCAATATGAACAAACCTAACCTGTCCATTATCAAACATCTTTACCAAATATGTGCGAGGACCACATATCTTCACCACTCTTCCGAGTAACCACTTTAACCATTTATGGTGATGGTTCTTCACTCTCACCTTCTGGTTTAATTTCACACTTCTCTCTTTTACTCTACCTCTATCATGGTTCTCTTTCTGTCTTAATTGTGTCTCTTCTATGGACTGTGCCAAATTTGGTTTTAACACTGAGAATCTGGTTCGCGGCTGTCGTTTGAGAAACAACTCTGCTGGTGTTCTACCATTAGTTGTATGAGGAGTATTACGATATGTAATCAAAAAATTAGCCAATTTGTGATCCAATGACAACTGTCGTTTCCTTGGATTTGGATCTAACATTTGTTTTATGAGGGCACGTTTTACAATTTGTACAGTGCGCTCTGCTGCACCATTCGAAGCAGGATGGTATGGTGGAATCTTGGTATGTTTCACACCATTTTTGCTCGTGAATTGTGCAAATTCTTCTGAACGAAATTGTGGTCCATTATCCGAAACAATTTCTTCAGGGAGGCCAAATGAAGAAAATAATTTTCGCAAAATGTCCAATGTTTTACTTGTTGTTATTTTCCACATTGGAAACACCTCAACCCAATTCGAATGGCTATCAATCACAATGAACAATTGTTGTCCTTCTAACTCAGCAAAATCAATATGTAGCCTTTGCCACATTCTGGGAGGCCATTTCCATGGCTGTAATGATACTGCTTGCTTACCGATTGACATGTCGTACACCTACTCACGATGTACTCTATATCTTTATTAAGACCTGGCCACCATAAATAACTGCATGCAAAACTCTTGGTAAATCACATTCCCAGGTGCTGGTCATGGAGGTCTCCTAATAATTTGGACCTGAATTTTTTTGCTATAACCACTCTTGCACCCACATGATACAATCTTTATCTACTGATAATTCATTCCTACGAATGAAGAATGGACGTGTATCTTTGTCTGTTACCTGGTTTGGCCATCCATTTGCAATATACTCATATACCTTTGACATCGCCGAGTCACGTTTGGATGCTCTACCGATCTCTTTAGCTGTGACTGGCAGTTCATCAATGTATGAAAAATAGAACACTTCTTCCCTATCGGATGTAACTTGTGATGGGGAAGGCAATCTAGACATTGCATCAGCATTACTGTGATCAGCTGATCGTCTGTATTCAATATCATATGTATATGCTGACAAAATCAAAGCCCATCTCTGCATTCGGGCTGCAGCTAATGTTGAAACTGGGGACTTTGGATGGAGGATTGCTGTTAGGGGCTTATGATCCATAACGATGGTAAACTTATGACCATACAAGTATTTGTGAACATAAGAACATAAGAATTAGAAACAGGAGTAGGCCATCTAGCCCCTCGAGCCTGCTCCGCCACTCAACAAGATCATGGCTGATCTGGCTGTGGAATCAGTTCCATTTACCCGCCCACTTCCCATAACCCTTAATTCCCTTATTGGTTAAAAATCTATCTATCTGTGATTTGAATACATTCAATGAGCTAGCCTCAACTGCTTCCCTGGGCAGTGAATTCCACAGATTCACAACCCTCTGGGAGAAGAAATTCCTTCTCAACTCAGTTTTAAATTGGCTCCCCCTTTTTTGAGGCTGTGCCCCCTAGTTCTAGTCTCCCCGACCAGTGGAAACAACCTCTCTGCCTCTATCTTGTCTATCCCTTTCATTATTTTAAATGTTTCTATAAGATCACCCCTCATCCTTCTGAACTCCAATGAGTAAAGACCTAGTCTACTCAATCTATCATCATAAGGTAACCCCCTTATTTCCGGAATCAGCCTAGTGAATCGTCTCTGTGAAACTTCTTGACCCCAAAAATTAATGCCAAAGCTTCCCTTTCAATTTGTGCATAATTACTCTCACTGGCACTGAGTGCGTGAAGCAAAAGCAATTGGTCTCTCCTCCCCACTACGTGATACATGAGAGATCACTGCCCCAACTCCATACGGAGAGGCATCACATGCTAGCTTAATCTCCTTAGATATGTCATAGTGAACGAACATGGTGCTCTCTACCAATTTGCTTTTACACTCCTTGAATGCTGTATCGCATTCTTTTGACCACTTCCAATGCACCTGTTTTTTTCAAAAATTCATTCAGTGGATGTAATACTGTGGCCAAATTTGATAGGAACGCCCCATAATAGTTCAAAAGACCAAAGAATGAACAAAGTTCAGTGACATTCCTGGGAGTAGGTGCATTTCTAATTGCATCCAATTTTTCCATGGTTGGATGTAAACCATCTTTGTCTACTCTATACCCTAAGTACTCCACTGAGTTTTAAAATAACTCACACTTACGAGCAGACACTCGCACCCTGTGCCTCTCTAGCCATTTGAGGACTTCATTCAATATGTTATTATGAATTTGCCTATTTGGTGCTGAAATTAGTATGTCATCCAAATAACATACTACCCCTTCAATACCTTGCAAAATCTGGTTCATCACCCCTTAGAATATGGCAGGGGCGGAAGACACTCCAAACGGTAGCCTATTAAATTGATGTAGGCCTAGATGAGTATTTATAGTCAAACATGACTTGGACTCCTCATCTAGTTCAAGCTGTAAGTAGGCATTTGTAAGATCCAGTTTTGAGAAGATCTGACCACCTGTCAGTGTTGTGAACAAATCTTCTATATTCGACAATGTATTGGGGACATTACCCTCTCAAACCTGGCTTATGGTTACTTTATAATCACCACACAATCTTACCTTACCATCAGACTTAGGTACAACAACAATGGGTGTAGCCCAATTACATAGATCTATCTTACAAATAATGTTCTCAGTCTCTGGTCTTTTGAGTTCTTGCTTAACTTTCTTCTTGAGTGCATATGGTACGGAACGTGGCTTGTGGTAAACCGATCTAGCATCCTTCTGTACCCTGACACTCGCCTTGAAGCCTTGGATCGGACTGCCTGTTTCACAGAACACCTTCAGATACTTCTTGATAGCCTCATCCATTGATGAAAATCTCGCTTCCACACAGAAAATCTTACTCCAATCCAGCTTCAGTGAGCTCAACCAATTTCTTCCTCGTAAGGCAGATTTGTCTCCTTTCACTACAATTAGAGGCAAGTTCTGAAATTGATCTTTATATTTCACCGGTACGGTGATACGACCTACCACAGGAATTTTCTCTCCCGAGTAGCCTCGCAGCTCTATCTTGGATTTCTCCAGTTGGAAATCACGCAATTTCTCGCGGTATAGTGACTCCAGTACTACACTCACAGATGCACCCGTGTCAATTTCCATTGGTATCTTGAATCTCGCAACATCTGTGTGGATTTTGATGTTTTCTGAATCGCTGTCCATTAACCTCGTGCTCCTGATGATGTGTAACTCTAACATCTCCTCGTCCTGTTGTTGTTCTTCCATGCTATGTAGTCTCTTGGGATTTCTACTCATAGCTTTGAATGCTGGACTCATAGCTTTGGAAGCTGGTTTACCCTTCAGTCGGCATGCCTTCGCAAGATGCCCAGTCTTCCTGCAGAAGAAACACTCTGCCTTCACATATAGACAACTTTGAGCAATGTGTTGTCCTTGGCACCTATAGCACGACTTCGACACTCTGTTAGAATTTCCAGTTTCTGAGACTTTGGGCCCCCACCGTCTTTTACTTTGAACCTGCAGGTGGTTTACCTCGGTTGACTGACGACCGTAATCATTATTTAATTCTCGGGAATATTGTTCGGCCATGTCCATTGACCTCGCTGTCTGACAAGCAATCTCAAAAGTCAAGTCATCCGTCGTCAATAACTTCCTTCTGATTGCATCATTTTCACCCCACAAACAAACAATCCCGTAATGCTCGGTTTTGAAATTTTCCAAAATTACAGTGCATCGATAGCCTTTTTAATCACTGATACTTTTGATTCGAATCCCGAAATGATAGCTTTCAGTAATTTCTAACAGTTTGGGGTTATAGTGCTGCTCCAGCTTCATTAAAATCTCTTTAATCGTTGTGTCCTTTGGCTCGTCAGGCACAAGCAGATTTACAAGGGTTTCGTACAATGCCGGACCCGCCTCCGATAAGAAGATCGCTTTCTTACGTTCCAACACAGCCCGGTTCTGGACTGCATTGTCTGGAACTTCGATTATGTTATTTGCAGTGAAATACATTTCTAGCCGGTCCACATACGCTTTAAAACATTCCCGTTTGTGTCTATATTCCCCCAAATGTCCGATTACACCTGCCATTTTAATCTCTAGCTGTTCACACCGCGTGCTGTATTTTACCTCGGATTTTTGTAGCTTTTTCCAAAGACAGAAACTTCCAAAGTCTCTCTGTCAGCTGGCTGAATCCTTCACCAACAAAATTTAAGCTTTATATCATCTGAAAAATCCCATCTCATCGCCAAATGTGATATATTCACAGAGCACAGCACACACAGCTCCTAACATGGCAGGCAACTCTCTTGGAAGCCTCCGGAATCGGCCTGGTTCTGTTTATTTATTAACTCTGCAGTTGCAGTACACAATACGTCCACATCCACAGTGTGCAGCTACAAACATTACAAGCTTACAGACATTACAGTTATCAGGTATCTGGCTCCATCCCTGGCCTGTCGATGATCTCCGCTGAGCGGCAGCAGGTTGTTGTCAATGACCTCTATTACCAAGTAGCGGATATTGGATGAGGACAGAATCAAACTTGGCTGTGATGCCTCCCATGATCAAGACGCCTGCTAGCGGTCACTATTAAGGCTCACATGTGAATAATAGTCACTTGAACAACCAGTACCTGCACAACTGTGTCCCAGCATGGAATCAACGGCTTCTGCAGAGTACAGGAGGAGGAGAAAATTGGTGGAAAAAATCCTTTTGTTTATTTCTGTTGACTTGCTTTAAAATATATATATACAAAGCTGTTTAATCATAGACCAGACAAAGAGATAGAGAGAGGGAAAGCACAGGAATAGAATTACCATGCACACAGCTAAACTAAGGCCATCACTGAAGCATCCTGGGTTAATGACAATAGGGAGATTGTTCACAGAGCCTGCCCAATAGGAATGGGGCAGGTACACAGTTAAAATAGCTGTTCAAAGGGCTGGATTTTTGGATTTTTGGCAAAAAAGGTAGCGATACGTGAAAGTTGCCATTTTCTCTGCGCTACTGTTTTTAGCCTGAACCTTCGGCCTTTATGTCTGCACCAGGTAAGGGGGCATTGCACATGCATTCGCGGCGCAAATCGCGAGTTTCGGCAACTTCAGTCCGGGGCAGGGAGCGCTGTGACAGATGCCTTGGTCCCCCCAATAGGGGGTGGGGGAGGCGGGGGGAAACAAACAAACATTCTAAAAACATTTACAAGACCCTTATCTATCTAATCGCTGAAAAAAAAAGAAAAAAGAAAAACCTTAACTTACCTTTTTTGCACATTTTCATACTTATCGTTGCTGGCAGGGCTGCACCGACAGGTTTGATCTGTCGGTATTCTGGGCGCAGCGTACGGGTCGGGAGAGAACCAAAAGTATGATGCAAGTGCAATCCGAGTCGTTGCATGTCGGCACACCTCTTCCTGGTGGTACTTGGAAGCACTGCCGCAAACAGGTACCCGAGGATCCCGCCCGGGCTTTGCGACCGGGTTTTCGCCACGGTGGGTCAAATCGCAGAGAAAACCTGGTTGCAAACCTCGCAAAAATCCGGCTCAAAGACTTACTGCCCCATTCAGTAAAGCCTTCTGGGGAAGAATAGGAAGCCCTCTAAGACTAGTTTAAAAACTTTCCTTACTGGGGACCTACTTTCCTTCTCTGTGTGTCTCTCTGTCACTTTTTCCGCAGATTTGTCTACAATTCTGTCACTCCTTTTTTTTTTAAACTTTGTGCATCTCTTTCTTTCTACTTTCCTTTATGTATTTGCACCTCTCTGTTATTTTGTATCTCTACCTTTGTGTTCCTCTGCTTTTTGTCCTTCTCATAATCCAATTTGACCCTACTGTACAATAATACATTGCAGAAGGTGCAATAAAGATCTACAAAGATGATGTCAGAAAAACGTGAACAGGCTGGAAAAGGCTAAAGGGTGACCCAATAGAAGTCTTTACAATTATGAGAGAGTTAAATAGGGTAGACGTAAAGAAGATGTTTCCACTTGCAGGTGAGACCAGAGCTAGGGGCCATAAATATAAGATAGGCACTAATAAATCCGATCGGGAATTCAGGAGAAACTTCCTTGCACAGAGAGTGGTTAGAATGTGGAACCCGATACCACAGATCATCATCATAGGCAGTCCCTCGTATCAAAGATTACTTGCTTCCAAGCCAAAAAAGGGATGAGTTCACAGTAGTAGTGAAGTTGGGGACAGCATCAAACAAGAAATTAGGGATGCTTGCAATAAAGGTACAGCAGTTATCATGGGCAACTTTAATCTACATATAGATTGGGTTAACCAAACTGGTCGCGATACGGTGGAGAATGATTTCCTGGAGTGTATTAGGGATGCTTTTCGAGACCAATATGTCGTGGAACCAACTAGAGGGCTGGCCATCCTGGACTGGGTGATGTGTAATGAGAAAGGACTAATTAGCAATCTTGTTATGCGAGGCCCCTTGGGGAAGAGTGACCATAATATGGTAGAATTCTTTATTCAGATGGAAAGTGACACAGTTAATTCAGAGACTAGGGTCCTGAACTTAAGGAAAGGTAACTTCGATGGTATGAAACGTGAATTGGCTAGAATAGACTGACAAATGATACTTAAAGGGTTGACGGTGGATAGGCAATGGCAAACATTTAAAGATCACATGGATGAACTTCAGCAATTGTACATCTCTGTCTGGAGTAAAAATAAAACGGGGAAGGTGGCTCAACCGTGGCTAACAAGGGAAATTAAGGATAGTGTTAAATCCAAGGAAAAGGTATATAAATTGGTCAGAAAAAACAGCAAACCTGAGGACTGGGAGAAATTTAGAATTCAACAGAGGAGGACAACGGGGGAAAATAGAGAGTAAGCTTGCTGGGAACATAAAAATTGACTGCAAAAGCTTCTATAGATAGGCGAAGAGAAAAAGATCAGTGAAGACGAACGTAGGTCCCTTGCAGTCAGATTCAGGTGAATTTATAATGGGGAACAAAGAAATGGCAGACCAGTTGAACAAATACTTTGGTTCTGTCTTCACGAAGGAAGACACAAATAACCTTCCAGAAATACTAGGGGACCGAGGGTCTATTGAAAAGGAGGAACTGAAGGAAATCCTTATTAGGTAGGAAATTGTGTTAGGGAAATTGATGGAATTGAAGGTCGATAAATTCCCGGGGCCTGATAGTCTGCATCCCAGAGTACTTAAGGAAGTGGCCCGAGAAATAGTGGATGCATTGGTGATCATTTTCCAACAGTCTATCACCTCTGGATCAGTTCCTAAGGACTGGACGGTAGCTAATGTAACACCACTTTTAAAAAAATGAGGGAGAGAGAAAACGGGTAATTATAGACCGGTTAGCCTGACATCAGTGGTGGGGAAAATGTTGGAATCAATTATTAAGGATGAAATAGTAGCGCGTTTGGAAAGCAGTGACAAGATCGGTCCAAGTCAGCATGGATTTATGAAAGGGAAATCATGCTTGACAAATCTTCTGGAATTTTTTGAGAATATAACTAGTAGAGTGCACAAGGGAGAACCAGTGGATGTGGTGTATTTGGACTTTCACAAAGCTTTTGACAAGGTCCCACACAAGAGATTGGTGTGAAAAATTAAAGCACATGGTATTGGGTGTAATGTACTGATGTGGATAGAGAACTGGTTAGCAGAGAGGAAGCAGAGAGTTGGGATAAACGGCTCCTTTTCAGAACGGCAGGCAGTGACTAGTGGGGTGCCGCAGGGCTCAGTGCTGCGACCCCAGCTATTTACAATATACATTAATGATTTAGATGAAGGACTTGAGTGTAATATCTCCAAGTTTGCAGATGACACTAAGCTGGGTGGCGGTGTGAGCTGTGAGGAGGACGCTAAGAGGCTGCAGGGTCACTTGGACAGGTTAGGTGAGTGGGCAGATGCACGGCAGATGCAGTATAATGTGGATAAATGTGAGGTTATCCACTTTGGGGGTAAAAACACGAAGACAGAACATTATCTGAATGGTGGCAGATTAGGAAAAGGGGAGGTGCAACGAGACCTGGGTGTCATGGTACATCAGTCATTGAAAGTTGGCATGCAGGTACAGCAGGCAGTGAAGAAGGCAAATGGTATGTTGGCCTTCATAGCTAGGGGATTTGAGTATAGGAGCAAGGAGGTCTTACTGCAGTTGTACAGGGCCTTGGTGAGGCCTCATCTGGAATATTGTGTTCAGTATTGGTCTCCTAATCTGAGGAAGGATGTTCTTGCTATTGAGGGGGTGCAGCAAAGGTTCACCAGACTGATTTCCGGGATGGCTGGACTGACATATGAGGATAGACTGCATCGACTGGGCATGTATTCACTGGAGTTTAGAAGGATGAGAGGGGATCCCATAGAAACATATAAAATTCTGATGGGACTGGACAGGTTAGATGCAGGAAGAATGTTCCCGATGTTGGGGAAGTCCAGAACCAGGGGACATAGTCTAAGGATAAGGAGTAAGCCATTTAGGACTGAGATGAGGAGAAACTTCTTCACTCAGAGAGTTGTTCACCTGTGGAATTCCCTACCGCAGAGAGTTGTTGATGCCAGTTCATTGGATATATTCAAGAGTTAGATATGGCCCTTACGGCTAAAGGGATCAAGGGGCATGGAGAGAAAGCAGGAAAGGGGGTACTGAGGTGAATGATCAGCCATGATCTTATTGAATGGTGGTGCAGGCTCGAAGGGCCGAATGGCCTACTCCTGCACCTATTTTCTATGTTTCTATGTTTCAATGAAGGACCTAATATTCCAGGTCCCGAACTACATCCTGAAGGGTGGAAGATGTCTGTGCGTGGATTTTTTTTAACGTGTCATGTCCATTGCACTCCAGCCACCACATGGGCTTGACAGAACTATGTATTGGACCAGTGGCAAGGATTAACCAAGACAACTGGAGACCAGCTCTGCTGCATGGACCTACTGCACACACATATCGCAGTGTGGGCTGGCCCGTGCTGCCCCTGAGCGCTCACCTCTTCTGGGCCCTGAACTCATGCCTCTCCTGGGCCCCGATCACGTCACTCCTGCACTCCAACCTCGCCAGGTCGGTGATTGGAGCGTGAGCAGGTACAGTAGGATTCATGCTAATATCTTACCCCCAACCCAGTGAGCGCGTATCTTACGCAGTAACCTTTTATGTGGCACCTTATCGAATGCCTTCTGAAATTCAAAAACACGACATCTACTGGTTCCCCTTTATCTGCCCCGCTCGTAACATCCTCAAAGAAATTTGTCAAACCTGATTTCCCTTTCATAAAACCATGCTGGCTCTGCCTGACTGTATTATGAGTTTCTAAATGTCCTGTTACTACTTCCTTAATAATGGACTCCAGCATTTTCCCAATGACAAAACAAATAAATTTGACACCGAGCCACATAAGAAATTACAGCAGATGACCAAAAGCTTGGTCCAAAGAGTAGGTTTTAAGGAGCATCTTAAAAGGAGAGATTTAGAGAGGGAGTTCCACAGCTTAGGGCCAAGGCAGCTGAAGGTACGCCCACCGATGGTTGAGCAGTCATAATTAGGGATGTCCAAGAGGGCAGAATTTGAGGAACGCAGAGATCTCAGGGAGTTGTGAGCCTGACAGAGATTACAGAGATAGGGAGGTGCGAGGCCACGGAGGGATTTGTAAACAAGGATGAGAATTTTGAAATTCAGGCATTGCTTAAATGAGAGCCAATGTAGGTCAGCGAGCACAGGGGTGATGGTTGATCGGGTCTTGGTGCGAGTTTGGACACGGGCTGGATGACCTCAAGTTTATGTCGGATAGAATGTGGGAGGCCAGCCAGGAGTGTGTTGGACTAGTCAACTGTAGAGGTATCAAAGGCAAGTATCAGGGTTTCAGCAGCAGATGATTCAATAATAATGGCCTCCTTCAGTGCTGAATTATTTTAAGATTCTATGATAGCGTCTTTAAATGTCTCAAAATCCTCACAGCGTGAATTACTTTCTGGATTTCAGGCAATAAAGAGCAAGAGAATAAAGAACTAAGAAAAGAGTAGGGCCTATTGGAGACCAAAAAAATAACCTACGTGTGGAGGCGAAAGACGTGAGTATGGTACTTAATGAATTATTTGCATCTGTCTTCACAGAAGAGAGGGACGATGTAAACATTGTAGTTATGGAGGAGGAGGTGAAATATTAGATGGGATAAACAGTTGAGGCGACGAGCATGGATACATTTTAGTGGAAGCTAGATAAACACATGAGAGAGAAGGGAATAGAATGTTATGCTGATAAGATTAGTTGAATATGGGTAGCAGGTGGCTCACGTGGAGCATAAACACCGACATGGATCAGTTGGGCTGAATGGCCTGTTTCTATGCTGCACATTCTGTGTAATTCTATGTGAAATCCAACCAGGCTGTTATTTAAAAAAAAATTTTAAATCATAGTGATTAAAAGAAAATACTTGGCAGAGGACTGCAATCAGAACTAATTCTGCAGCAAGTGAGGTCCAGGCAAACCTCGAGCTAATTTCAGCCCTGGACTGCAGCACCTGTGGCCCTTGATGAAATGTGCGCTGACACTGATCGAGTGCAGCAGATGGTCAGGCTGCCACATTTGATTGATAAAGTGCCCAAGATTCAGCTAGAAGACACTACTATTATCTTTAATCATTCTCATTCTTCGGGCAGTGCTCAAATCCAAGGTAATTGGAGTTTTCTGCAGAATCAGCATCCCCTTGAATCATGTGTCCTTTCTCTCTCTCTCTCTCTCTCTCACACATACACACACACACATACACACACCCTTCAGACACACAACTCTTTTAGGGGACAAAATAAACAGTTAGATCAAGTGCCCCACCCCCCTCCTTCAGACACACAATACAAGACAACAAACAAGCTTGATGCCAATAAGGAGAAATCCTCCTAAAGATTTCTAACTAATCTTGTGATTTAGATTATAAACCTAGCTCCCAGCTGCTCTCTCAGGGTGGATGTAAAAGATCCCATTGCATTATTTCGAAGAAGAGCAAGGGATTTATTCCCAGTGCCCTGGCCAACATCAACATCTCTTAATCAACATCACCTAAAAAACAGATTATCTGGTCATTATCACATTGCTGTTTGTGGGAATTTGCTGTGAGGAAATTGGCTGCTGTGTTTCCTACATTACACTTCAAAAATACTTAATTAGCTGTGAAGTGCTTTGGGATGTCCTGGGACCGTGAATGATGCTATATAAATGCAAGTCTTTAATCCTATGACCGAGTAAAAATCTCATTATAGTATGTTAGGCAATAAACTTCCTATAATCTGCTGAAAGGAACAGAAGCATAGTTACAGTTAAAGAGTTGCAACAAGAAGAAAGGAAATGCAGAATTTGAAGCAATCACAGTCATTAGGTCATCGAATCCACTTGGAGGAGCAATAGGGAATCCTTTATGTTATTTTCTTGCGGGGGTGGGGCAAGGTGGGCCAGTAGGCAAAATAACCAAGCCCCCAAAAATTGGATGGTGTGGGCAACACTAATATGAATAGAAACCATCAAGTAAAAGTGAAAATTATATTTCACTGAGAAAGTCATTCGGATCTTTCTAGTGATTGTAATATATTCTTACGACCTCACTAACAAACACACACACATGCAAGATGGCTCTACAGAAACCTGTCATCATATGACTTTGCCACATGATCCTCTATTATTTACATCAGTAATTGGATTACCACAGTAGTCCACTAAGTGGAGCTCTAAGTGATATCATTATAAACCACTTACTACTTTATATTCATCTGTGTATTACTCTGGATAATGTACACTTTGCCAGCACCCATCATGTAAATGACATAGAAACCCACTTCTGTTGAGAAATAGTCACAACTGCCTCAAATAGCATAATAATTCCTAATGACTAAGGTTATAGTTATACAGCAAGGCAAGTACTTTATCAACAAGGCTGGGCAGTGTACTAAACTCCAACACAGTGTAGAGGTGCTTTGGTGTGAGAGTCTCTTTCAACGGGTTTCACTGCATTCCCCTCTGTAGGCATGTCAAAACCTGACTTCACAGTTACACCATCACACATACATCACTGTGAAGTGGAAATATTTTTGATGCAACGCAAAAGTGACAGTATAACTGTACCCCCAAAAAATCAAAATGATACCTGCAGAACATCGCACGTCTGTAGATTAAATAGTGCAGATCTACATCAGCATTCCTGGAAATTCCTCAGTGTCCTATCTTTTCCATAATATATCTACAATGTCATATCTCCTTTAAATCCACAATCTCCAGATCCTCTCCGTCATACCCAAGATACTAGTCCCTTTTTTTGTCTTCAGTCTCTATCTCTCCTCTCCTTAAACCTAGTTAGTCTCCAACTATCCCACTCCTTTATACACAATCTCTACCTCCCTTTTATTTATAGCCAGTCTCCAGCTCCACGTCTCTTTTTCACCTTTATACTCAGAGTGTCCAATTTCCCACCTTCTCATACCCAGAATCTTTAGTTCTTATTCTCCTGTATAAATTAACTTTATTGGTGTAAAGAAAAAAACAAGTCACACTCAGAACAGAGTTATCAGGGAGCTGCATGGTTGACCATTCAAGCATGAAATACTCTTATTACAGCACACTACTTTTCCTGAAGTATATTTCGGAGAAAATTACACTTCATTATAAGCTGTGTACCAAAGGCATCATTAGGAAAATTATGGTCTATTTGCAATGTACTTGAATGTAGCTATTGAGCTGAAGCAACAAAGGTTCTATTTTTGGATCAGAGCATCACTGTTACTTCTAAATATCTTGGGAAGTGAAGATGCTCCAAGCAGACCCTTTCAACGTATTACTTACATATATGCAGCTGTCATTCAGGCTCAAATCATTGCATTTACTTCAAATATAAAAATGTTGATGAGTCGTGATCCAGATTGGTGGTAATGATTTCCATGCACAGAAAATGCTACATTGATCAAACTATTCAGGGCAGAGACATCCAACTTTCAAATATGGATTTATTACTGGTTATTTTCACCGATTTCTATTTTCATGAAGTGAATATACTTTGTTTGAGTCACTTTAGATTGCTTGAGGATTTTGCTTCCCACATAATAAATAGCAGCTATGTTATCCCTATACAACATGCCTGACATGTAGTAGGGAATTTAAACCCCCAAAATAGGTGGATTTGGGTGGGTTAGGAGGTTAAAAAGTTAATAAACTGAATCCGACCCCAACCCACCTCCAACCTACCCACTTCTGGTTTTAACGGAGGTGGGACGGGGAGCGTACAGACAACCTGCTCCCATTTAAATATTATAATGAGGCAGTCGTGCTCATGGCGATCCACTATTACAAATTTAACTCTGGCTGGTCAGAGAACCTGCCAGCTAAAGGAAGGCAAGGACTGTTGGATCCCAGAGGTAAGTGCCTTTACACTGTAGAATTTACCAATATCTCGCAAAGATTCCAGATACCTTTTCCCTACAGAGGAGAAGAATCCCTTTCTGGGCTTTTAAAATGAGTTTAAAGGGGCAGACGAAGCCTGCGGGGATCAAAGGGGATGCATTCATGGAGCCCCCCGCCTCCCCCCCCCCGTGTTTGGACTCATAGGAAAGGGAATTCAAAATGGACCTAAATTACAGAAGCTTGAGATCACCTAAACATCTATGGGAAGGAGCATATCAATTTTAAGATTCTGCAACATTTTGGCTGCAAAAAGGAGTTACCAAATACGGGGTCCCGTACAGTCTAGTGGGGTTCACAGGCAATGAGCAAACTGGTTCATTTTCCATCCCGCTCACCATTCAGTTAGGGACACTCAAATCCAAATGGAAGTGTGTCCTGATGAAATGGGAGCAGAAGGGAAAAGGGATCCTGGGGGCTGATTTTATCATTGGCCACCAGATCCTAGTGGATCTCAGGAACCACTGTCTATGGGGAGCCATAGTGACTGACAGGGAAGGTGAGGTGGCGGTGATCCCAGAAAAAGGGGCCAAGGGAATATTGTGTACCGTGAAGCCAAAGGAGGGTTATGACTTGGAATTACTGGTCAGTAACACCCCAGTGGAGTACCAGGCATATGTATGGGCACACCTTGCAGCATTTGCCACCCACAAACATGACTGTGGTAGGGTAACGGGGGAAGTTAGTATAGTAGGGGACCCCATGACCCGACCACAAAAGCAATATAACTTCCCCAGGGAGGCAGAAGTAGGAAAGGTCTACATACATAAGGTGAAGGCCCATTCAAAAACCGAACCCCGTGCAGAGGGAAACCAACAGGCTGACAAACTGGCCAAAGAAGGTGCCCGCACGGGAAAGTTCTGGGACCCCTATGACACCGGCCGCATAGCAGCTGTCAAGAATAAAAACAGGGCAGCAGAGAGTATAGGGATAGCTTTGGCCCCGGACTTAAAAACAGTTCAGGCACAGGACCCGGTCCTGAAAGCTGTCCTGAATGCGCTAGCTAGAGGAGAGAGAGTAGAAGGTCCGTACGGCACAGCAGCCATTACCGTTAAGGAAGGCATGCTGTTTAAAGAGGGACAATGGGTCATGCCACAGCAGCACCAGAGGGAATTCCTAAAACTGGCCCATGAGGGTCCAGGAGCGGGACACCCCGGGCCTGAGACCACCTGGCAACGGGTGGAACAGGCAGGATGGTGGCCGGGACTCAGGGAGGACGTCCGCGAGTTCTATGCGAACTGCCTGGTGTGTGCTGTGAACAACTCTGACCCCCAGAAAAGGAAGGTGTCCCTAGGACACGTCAGGAGGGTAGAGGGACCATGGCAGTCAATCCAAATTGACTACATCGGGCCCCTACCCACCGCCCAGGGAGGCTACAAATACTGCCTAGTCCTGGTGGATGTGTTCTCAAAATGGGTTGAAGCCTTCCCCTGCCGAACAGCCATCGCACTAGGGACAGCTAAGATTCTAGTGAGGGAAGTGTTCTCCCGGTGGGGACTCCCACAGTATGTGGAGTCGGACCAGGGGAGCCATTTCACCGGGCAGGTAATGCAGGCAACCCTTAAGGTGCTCGGCATTGAGGGGAAATGGCATGTTGCCCACAATCCACAGTCATCTGGTATTATGGAGCATTTAAACCGCACCATTAAAGAAAGGCTGCGGAAGGAAACTGGAGACTCACCCCAAAAGTGGGTGGAGGTCTTACCGTTGGTCCTAATGGGGATCCGAGCCAGCCAGTCAAAGAGCACCGGGTATTCCCCATACGAGCTCATGATTGGCCAGCTCATGCGGACCCCCACCCATGTTCTAGCCCCGGTGCTCACAGAAGGTCAGCTCAGAGAGGTGAACCGGGACCGGTTTGTCAGGAACCTGTTTGAACACCTCAAACAGATTCACTGGCAGGCTGCTAGTAACATGGGCAGACAGCATCAGGGGAACCGATTGCTGCTAGAGCCCAGCAAACACCATGAATGGGAGATAGGGGACCAGGTCATGGTGAGGAACTACGCTTGGGTCGGGGTTTTTGAAGCATTATATATGGGGCCATACAGCATTGTGGACAAGGCAAGCCCGATGGTCTATGCCATAAAGCTGCCCCACCGTACTAAGTGGTTCCACATCAACCAGTGCAAGCTGTACAACCCAGGGTCAGCAAAGCACAGAGGGCAGCCGGGAGGGGTGAACCATCCTCAGGACAGGGACCCTCCGTTGGCTGCCCCCGATGATGGAGGGCCTACAGGGAATGTGGCAGGCTCAGAAACCGTGCCTATAGGGGCAGTGAATTGCACTACTGGAGGGGCTATCCCACCCATCGTTTGGGATTTGGACGCACCCCCAGTAACCCAAGCCCTGAGAAGGACCCTCCGTACACCACGGCCAAAGATACCGTGGTCACCGGCATCTGAGCCTCAGCGATTCTACCCTAGGAGAAGGGCTGCCCGACAGGAAAGGCCGAAGGTCAGAAGTACAGAGGCCGCTCAGAGTAGGGACCACCAGCCAGCCGCCTCCAGTGGTGAGGGTCTCACAGGAACAGTAGCAACGAGCTGTCCCAGAGACAAGGGTCTCCAGCTCACTGGCTGCGGGGAAACCCTAGCATCCAGGCGGCTATCAGGCCACACAAGGCATGGGCCTGATGGGGACTAACCAGGCTACCCGGAGACGGGTGGCGGTTGTACATAGCTCTAATTTTAGTTTAAGGCAGCTGACTGCACCATTTTATATTTTTAGGTTTAGTTTAGAATTAAGGGCAATGTTGCAGTAATGTTTAAGTGATTGTTTTGAGTTTGTCTTGTGTGTCAGCCAGCCTGAGAGCAGTTCTCAAGGGCAGGATCCAGACATTACCGAGTGATGGACAAACCTCAGGAGACCAATTGATGTTATTTAATTTTAATCTCGTTTTTTTCCTTCTGTAATGTGGTTGTACGTTGCCTATATGCTGGTGAATATAATGTAACTGAAATGAAATGTAACTGTGCTGAAATGTAATTGTAGTGATCGAACCCCCTCCAAGCTGGGAGGGTATAAATGTAAAAAGTTTGTACCTGTAAAGGGAAAAGTGTGCATCTATGGTGATGTTGCATAAGTGTAATGCATTTTGGGTATTAGTTTAGCTAATTTACAGGGAAGGTTATCTCTTGGGAGTCAGGAACTTTGCTCACCTCGAAGAATGATACCATAAGTGATATGGTATCACAGGGGGGAATGTAGAATTTACTAATATCTCGCAAAAATTCCAGGTACCTTTCCCCTGCAGAGGAGAAGAATCCCTTTCTGGGCTTTTAAAATGAGTTTAAAGGGGCAGACGAAGCCTGCGGGGGATAAAAGGGGATGCATTCATGGAGACCCACCACCCCCCCCCCCCCCCACCCCCGCCAGTGTTTGGACTCATAGGAAAGGGAATTCAAAATGGACCTAAATTACAGAAGCTTAAGATCCCCTAAACATCTATGGGAAGGAGCATATCAATTTTAAGATTCTACAACATTTTGGCTGCGAAAAAGAGTTACCAAATACAGGAGGTGGGCCAACGTCTGAAGCAAATTCGTGTATTAAGGACCCCAGGCTATTCACCCCCTAAGAGATAATCGAATTACCCAATCAAGCACAATGGAAATCATGGTCAGAAAAACTGGACAATCCTAAAACAATGCAAAACCAGTGATAGCACATTCTCACACCCTAATCGAGTTACTGCTGACAAAGGAGACATTTGAAAATCAATGGACAGAACAGTTTAAACAGAGCCCAAGAGATTTGATGGGAGATAACGGAGCCTTTTTTTGGGGGATATATCTATCCCCCAGTTTTACAAGGAAAGGCTAGCAGAACACAGACTCTAGCAGAACACAGGTAGCAGAACACAGACTCGAACAGAACACAGACTCGGAAGGAACACAGACAGACACAAGCAGCCGGAGTGAAGAAATGGAGTCGTGAAGGAACCTACAAGAAATCGTCAAGGACCGACTGAGCACGAGGCCCACGAAATGGAAGGTTTTCAGCAGCCAAATTGACAAACCCGGGCGACCACAACCAGCGAAACGACCAACCAAAACCAACTCAGCAAAAACCGAAGAATCGACATTTATTTTCACTCTACAATCTACTTCTGAACGGCCAACGGGTGAGAAATTACCTAAAGGGACTAACTAAAACCAAAGAAAGTGGGTACTTATCCCATACATCCGAAACGCAACATACCGCATCAACGGACGCACTCCAACCGAAGACTACGCAGTCTGAAGCCCTCTCCTCCATCCGGGGTACGGCTCGCCTAGAAGGCCAAGTGCAGCAAACCCCGAAACAGTGATTCACCGGCAACTGTCTAAAGGGATTGGTGAGCATAGCCCCTGAACCCCCAGAGCTATAACTTAGTTAGTTAGGGGAATTGGGAGGGGGGAGGCTGGGATAACTTGTGTAAATGTATCTGCATTTTTCTCTTTACCCCATTTAGAGTTTAAGCTGTATTCTTTTCCCCACAGGCTGTAATTTGACATTTTATTCAATGTGTTGTACCCCTCAGTGTGTATTGGTCTGTGTGTGTGTTATTAAAGTTGTGCCTTTTACTTCTTTTTAAACACAATAAAGCCATACCTGCTTCCTACCTTGAAACCGATTGTCTGTCCAAGTCTGTCACAGTCCCTTCATAATTCCAGTGTTGCTAGAAGCAAGGGTGTGGGAGCGATTCGGAACCACTCATATAAGATCAGAAGGGAAAGCTGACCCCCTGCAAACCACCCCTTACAACACTTACCTCCTGGATCCAGTTTCTGTGCCTCACCCACCTCCTGCGATCGGACAATCCCCCCGGGCCCGAGCCCCCTGACCTCCCCCACCGCCCCCCCCATCCCCCCTCGCTCAAGATCTCCAGACCCCCTCTGGTCTCTAACTTCCTCTCTCTGGCTTGCCTACCCGGCCTCCCCCCTCCAGCCCCTGCTTCTCCTCCAGCCCCCCAACACCCTTCGATACTCCCTTCGAGCCCGATGCTCCTCTGGCCCCCGATGCTTCTCCGGCTCTGGACCACCCTTCCTGTTACCTCCCTCCCTCCTCTCTGCGGCCTAGTGCAGCAGGCCTACCAACCTGGATCTAGCCGGCTGTGGGCGGGAAACAAAGCTTTCAAATGCGTGAAATCTGTTCTCTCGGGTTTTCCGACCACTTTCCAGCCCCCAATCCCCGCCCCCTGTTAAACCCACTTCCAGATTCAAATTCTGGCCGTAATCTCTATATAGCAGAAGGTGATTTCAAAATCTTGAAAACTGACCAATCGAATATCATTCAATCAGTTTCTTTCCACAGATCACTGTCCTAGATGAAGAATGTTGGATTATAAAGTGCACAATAAAGCTTAGCCATCTCTATGCTTATCTCGGTAATCTAGATTTGATTTCCTAGCCAGTTATTCATCCAGCTTCTTTTTGCAAGGGTTCAGGTACATGTATCAAGTAGCTTTGATGACAGTCCATGTCACCTGTTATGTAATGCTTTGCCATCTTATATGTTTCTCCAATAATTTTTATTTCCTCTTATTCTGTTTTATCACAATGTCAAACAATCTGGGCTGAACATTTTGGGAACAAACTTCATATGAGCTAAAATTAATGGGCAATTACTCAAAATTTTAGATGCACTTGAAATCTAACCATTGTCAAGGATACTCACTGTTGTAATGTAAGAATATTCAAAGTAGGGATAGGACTGCTTGGAGGAAATCTTGTAGTAGAGGCTGATGGAATGGCAGAGTTACTGATTAAGTACGTTGCTTTAATTTTCAGAGAGGAGGTGGATACGATGATTGTATGACCACGTGAGCTAAGTATATCATAGAACCATGGAAGTTTACACAATAGTAGGAGGCCATTGGGATCTTTGCCAGAGCAAGACGAAATAAATTCCACTACCACACTCTCTCCCTATAGCTTGCATCTTTCTGTGCTTCAAATATTGTTCACTCAGGAGATGTAATGATGTTGGTCTCAGCCATTCCCTGTGCAAAGCATTCTGCGCTCCAAAAACGCTCCGAGCAAAGACATTTTTCCTAACCTCTCTCTCTTTGTTTTCAATTATCACTTTAAATTGATGAACACTTCTCAATGACACCCCAACCAGAAGAAATAATCCTTCCCTATTCACTCTATCAAACTCTTCATCAATTTTTAAACCTCAATTAAATCTCATTTTAGCCTCTCTGCATCAGCTGAAATAATTCTAGCACCTCAAGCCTCTCCTCTTAACTATAGCTTCCTATATCTGGCATATCTAGTTTATACACTCTCTAAATGAAACAGTCCATGCCCACATGCAACAAGATCTGGACGACATTCAGGCATGGGCTGATAAGTGGCAAGTAACATTCGTGCCACACAAATGGCAGGCAATGGCCATCTCCAACAGATGAAAATCTAACCACTTCCCCTTGATATTCAACCGCATTATCATCGCTGGATCCTCGAACATCAACATCCTGGGGGTCACTTTTGACCATAAACTTAATTGGAACAGCCACATAAATATTGTGGCAACAACAGCGTGTCAGAGGCTGGGTATTCTGCGCTGAGTGTCTCGCCTCCTGGCTCCCCAAAGCCTTTCCACCATCTACAAAGCACAAGAACATAAGAACATAAGAAATAGGAACAGGAGTAGGCCATACGGCCCCTCGAGCCTGCTCCACCATTAAATAAGATCACGGCTGATCTAATCATGGACTCGGCTCCAATTCCCCACCCGCTCTCCATAACCCCTTATCGTTTAAGAAACTGTCTATTTCTGTCTTAAATTTATTCAAAGTCCCAGCTTCCACAGCTCTCTGAGGCAGCAAATTCCACAGATTTACAATCCTCTGAGAGATGAAATTTCTCCTCATCTCAGTTTTAAATGGGCGGCCCCTTATTCTAAGGCCGTGTCCTCTAGTTCTGGTCTCCCCCATCAGTGGAAACATCCTCTCTGCATCCAGTTTGTCAAGCCCCCTCATAATCTTATACATTTCGATGAGATCAACTCTCATTCTTCTGAATTCCAATGAGTAGAGGCCCAACCTACTCAACCTTTTCTCCTAAGTCAACCCCTTCATCCCGGAATCAACCTAGTGAACCTTCTCTGAACTGCCTCCAAAGCAAGTATATCCTTTCGTAAATATGGAAACCAAAACTGCATGCAGTATTCCAGGTGTGGCCTCACCAATACCTTATACAGCCATAGTAAGACTTTCTTGCTTTTATAGTCCATCCCCTTTGCAATAAAGGCCAAGATACCATTGGCCTTCCTGATCTCTTGCTGTACCTGCATACTAACCTTTTGTGTTTCATGCACAAGTACCCCCAGGTCCCGCTGTACTGCAGCACTTTGCAATCTTTCTCCATTTAAATAATAACTTGCTCTTTGATTTTTCCTGCCAAAGTGCATGACCTCACCCTTTCCAAGATTATATTCCATCTGCCAAATGTTTGCCCACTCACTTAGCCTGTCTATGTCCTTTTGCAGATTTTTTGTGTCCTCCTCACACATTGTTTTTCCTCCCATCTTTGTATCATCAGCAAATTTGGCTATGTTATACTCAGTCCCTTCTTCCAAGTCGTTAATATAGATCGTAAATAGTTGGGATCCCAGCACTGATCCTTGCGGCACCCCACGAGTTACTGATTGCCAACCAGAGAATGAACCATCTATTCTGACTCTCTGTTCTCTGTTAGTTAGCCAATCCTCTATCCATGCTAATATATTACCCCCAACCCCGTGAACTTTTATCTTGTTCAGTAATCTTTTATGTAGCACCTTGTCAAATGCCTTCTGGAAGTCCAAATACACCACATCCACTGGTTCCCTTTATCCACCCTGTTAGTTACATCCTCAAAGAACTGCAGCAAATTTGTCAAACATGACTTCCCCTTCATAAATCCATGCTGACTCTGCCTGACCGAATTTTGCTTTTCCAAATGGCCTGCCACTGTTTCTTTAATAATGGACTCCAACATTTTCCTAACCACAGATGTTAGGCTAACTGGTCTATAGTTTCTTGCTTTTTGTCTGCCTCCTTTTTTGAATAGGGGCGTTACATTTGCAGTTTTCCAATCTGCTGGGACCTCTCCCAGAATCCAGGGAATTTTGGTAAATTCACAATCCCTGCCACTACTTTTCTGAAGACCCTAGGTTGCAAGCCATCAGGTCCAGGGGATTTATCTGCCTTTAGTCCCATTATCATACTGAGTACCACCTCCTTAGTGATTGTGATTGTGTTAAGTTCTCCCCCTCTATAGCTCCTAGACTATCCACTCTCGGAATATTGTTAATGTGGTGGAATACTCTCCACTTGCCTGGATGAGTGCAGCTCCAACAACACCCAGGACAAAGCAGCCCGCTTGATTTGCACCCCATCCACCATCTTGAACATTCACTCGCTCCACCACCCGACGTACCGTGGCTGTAGTGTGTATCACCTATCTGATGCACTGCAGCAACACACCACAACTTCTTCGGCAGCACCTCCCAAACCCACGACCTCTACCACTTAGAAGGACAAGGGCAGCAGGTGCATGGGAGCACCATCACCTGCAAGTTGCCCTCCAAGTTACACACCATACTGACTTGGAAATATTTTGCCGTTTCTTCATCGTCACTGGGTCAAAATCCTGGAACTCCCTCCCTAAAAGCACTGTGGGAGTACCTTCACCATAAGGACTGCAGCGTTTCAAGGCGGCGGCTCACCTTCTCAAGAGCAATTATGGATCGGCAACAAATGCTGGCCTTGCCAGTGATGCCCACATCCCTGAACGAATTTTTAAAAAGCTTTAATATAATTTTTATAATGAGGCACACAACATTCTGCACAACAACCTGTACCTATATAGCGCCTTTAACATAGGTGTGTTATAAAACAAGATTTGACATCGAGCCACACAAGGAAGAACAGATGAAGAGGCAGGTCTTAAGGAGCGTTTTAAATGAGGAAAGAGAGGCAGAGAGCTTTAAGGAGGAAAATGCAGAGCTTGGCAGCTGAAGGGATGGCCACCATCCTATACGATTAAAATCAGGGATGCTCAAGAGGCCAGAATTAGAGAAAGTAAAGTAAAGTAAAGAAAGTAAAGAAATTTGCATTTATATAGCGCCTGGATGTCTCAAAGCGCTTTGCAGCCAATGAAGTACTTTTGGAGTGTAGTCACCGTTGTAATGTGGGAAATGCGGCAGCCAACTTGCGCACAACAAACTCCGACAAACAGCAATGTGATAATGACCAGTCAATTTGTTTTTGTTGATTGAGGGATAAATATTGGCCAGGACAATGGGGATAACTCCCCTGCTCTTCTTTGAAATATGCCATGGGATCTTTTACGTCCATCTGAGTGGACTCGGTATAACGTCTCATCCGAAAGACGGCACCTCCGACAGTGCAGCGCTCCCCGAGCACTACACTGGAGTGTCAGCCTAGATTTATGTACTCAAGTTCCTTGAGTGGGACTTGAAACTACAACCTTCTGACTCAGAGGCGAGTGTGCTACCCACTGAGCCACAGCTGACAAGAGAAGCGCAGATGTTTCGGGGGCAGGGAGGGGTGTCGTGGGGTTGGAGGAGATTACAGAGATAGGGAGAGGCGAGGTCATGGAGAGATTTGAAAACAAGGATGAGACTTTTAAAATTGCTTAACCGGGAGCCAGTGTAGGTGAGCAAGCACAGGGCTGATGGGTGAACGGGACTTGGTGCGCGTTAGGACATGGGCAGCCGAGTTTTGGATCACCTCAAGGTTAAATAGGATAGAACGTGGCCTATGGCCCAACCAATGTTATTTATAAATTCATCATTATTTCTTCAATATTGTACTCTATGTCCTATTTATAAAGCCCAAACTTCAATTAGCCTTTTGGAGGGTGTTACCTGCTTGCTATCGAACCTTCAGGGAATTATGGGGGTGGAACTGGACATGAGCAGGAACAGGGTGAATCACATTTGAAGACAATTATGCAACATGCTTAATATTCAGTTCTACTGAAGTCAATGGGACTGAATATTGGTCAGAGCATGTACCAGGCAACTGATGTGATACTGCCGGTTTGTGTCTTCACCCATGTTCAGTTGTCCCCTATGGCGGCATCATCATCCTCACCTTTCAGTGATTTTCTGTAAAGTGTATACTCCTATTCCATGTTTTCTATTTTTCCCAGAATGTATTATTTATGCTTATCCACATTAAATTGCACGTGTCACCAATCTGCCCGTTTGGCTAACTTGTCTATGTCCTCCTGAAGTTTTTTTACAGTTCTCTTCATTGTTTGCCAAATTTCCTACATTTCTGTTGTCGGCAAGTTTCAAGACTTTGTTCTCTATACCCGACCAAATGATCTATATATGCCGAGAACAAAAGTAGATCCAGCATTGCTCTTTCAAAGAGCCAGCACAGGCACGATGCGCTGAATGGCCTCCTTCTGTGCTGTAAGTTTCTATGATTCTAGGAGCACTAACCTTTGGGGTACATCATTTACACTGACTCTGTTTTCTGTCCATCAACTATTTTTCTGTCTGTGTTATCACATTTCCTCTGGTACCATGCACCTGAATTTTTCTAATCAGCTTCTTGTGACTTGCCTTATCAAATACCTTATGAGAATCTATTTCCAGCTCATCTACTGTATTCCCTTTACTATCAGTCACATTATGTGCGCACTAGGTGCGTGCAGCAGAGCTGGTCTCCAGTCGTCTTGGTTAATCCTTGCCACTGGACCAAGACCTAGCTCTGTCAAGCCTGTGTGGTGGCTGGGGTGCAACAGCCACCACACGTTAAAAATTCCACACACAGGCATCTTCTACCCTTCAGGATGTAGTTCGGGATCCGGAATATTAGGTCCTTCATTGAAACACCGATGAACTCATCCCTTTTCGGCGCGGAAGGAAGTCATCCTTGTTTCGAGGGACTGCCTAAGATGATTATTTTTTTCAAACCTTGCTTGCCTTTAACAAATCCACATTTATCTTTGATTAGCCCACATATTTTTAAATGCTCACTAATTTTATCTTGAATTATGGATTTTAAAAATGTGCCTACATAGGACGTTAAATTAGCTAATCTACAGTTATAAAAACACAAAATGCTGGAAATACTCAGCAGGTCAGGCAGCATCTGTGGATAGAGAAACAAAGTTAACGTTTCAAATCGATAACCTTGCAACAGAATCGACGGTTGTCCAGTTAATCCTTCTCATCCTCCATGAACAAGGTTGTTACATTGGCTACTCTCATATTTAAGAAGGATTGAAAAATTGTAGCCGGAGCATCTGCTGTCTCCTCTCTGACTTCTTCCAACAACTAGGGTACATGCAATCAGGCCACGGGGACTTATCAACCTCAAGTTCTGCAATTTAGAAACATAGAAAATTAGAAAATAGGTGCAGGAGTAGGCGCTTCGAGCCTGCACCACCATTCAATAAGATCATGGCTGATCGTTCACCTCAGTACCCCTTTCCTGCTTTCTCTCCATACCCCTTGTTCTCTTTAGCCGTAAGGGCCATATCTAACTCTCTCTTGAATATATCCAATGAACTGGCATCAACAACTCTCTGCGGAAGGGAATTCCACAGGTTAACAATTCTCCGAGTGAAGAAGTTTCTCCTCATTTCAGTACTAAATGGCTTACTCATTATCCTTAGACTATGTCCCCTGGTTCTGGACTTCCCCAACATCGGGAACATTCTTCCTGCATCTAACCTGTCTAGTCCCATCAGAATGTTATATGTTTCTATGAGATCTCCTCTCATCATTCTAAACTCCGGTGAATACAGGCCCAGTCGATCCAGTCTGTCGTCATATGGCAGTCCTGCCATCCCAGGAATCAGTCTGGTGAACCTTTGCTGCACCTCCTCAATAGCAAGAATGTCCTTCCTCAGATTAGGAGACCAAAACTGAACACAATATTCCAGGTGAGGCCTCACCAAGGTCCTGCACAACTGCAGTAAGACCTCCCTGCTCCTATACTCAAATCCCCTAGCTATGAAGGCCAACATACCAATTGTTTCAGAACCAATTCCTTTCTTAGAGTTAGCTTGATGAATTGTTCCATATCCTCCTCTACTTCACCTATGTTTTCACTTCCACCAACATTTGTAAAAAAAACAATGCAAAATATTTAATACAAATTAGAAGAGGTTATTATTTAATGAGAGATGGTACTTGTTATGTATGTAAACTTGTATTTACTCTGTACAGTCACCAGAGGGCTCATCCCCTGGAGCCCCAATGGATCCCATAACCCCTTGGGAGCACAGGTATTTAAGGAGGCTTCACAGGTTGGAGCGGCACTCTGGAGACCTGCAATAAAAGGCTAAGGTCAGACTTTACTTTGAGCTCACAGTGTTCAGTCTGACTCTTTCTCCATACACTACAACTGGCGACGAGATACAGATAGTGAACCCAAAGATGCAGAGAACAGTGGGCATCCTGGAGAAATTCTCGGAGGGAGATGATTAGGAAACTTTTATGGAGTGATTCGACCAATACTTTGTGGCCAATGAGATAGATAGAGAAGAGAGCGCTGCCAAACGAAGGGCGATCCTCCTCACCGTCTGTGGGGGTACCAACGTATGGCCTCATGAAGAATCTGCTCACTCCAGCGAAACCCATGGAGAAATTATACAATGATTTGTGCACACTGGTCCAAGAGCATTTGAACCTGAAGGAAAGCGTTCTGATGGTGAAGTACCGGTTCTATACCTAAAAAGGTCTGAAGGCCAGGAAGTGGCAAGTTATGTCGCCGAGCTAAGACTCCTTGCAGGACATTGCAAATTTGAAGGACATTTGGAGCACATGTTCAGAGACTTTTTCGTACTTGGCATTGGCCACGAAACCATACTTCGCAAACTTTTGACTGTAGAGACCCCAACCTTGAGTAAGACGATAGCGATAGCCCAGGCATTCATTGCCACCAGTGACAATATGAAACAAATCTCTCAGCACACAAGTGCTGCTACAAGTACTGTGAACAAAGTGATGTTGTTTTCGAATTGTAACGTAAAGGACAGGTCACACATATCTGCAGCTGTACGTCTGCAGATGTCTCAGAGTCCACCATCAAGGGTGATGAATGCAAGGCCATTAATACCTTGTTGGCGCTGTAGGGGTGATCATCGTTTCCATTCAAAGAGTACGTTTGCAAGGGCTGTGGAACAATGGGACACCTCCAACGAGTGTGCAGGCGAGCTGCAACGCCTGTTAAACCTGCAAACCACCATGTTGCAGAGGAGGACATAAGAACATAAGAATTCGGAACAGGAGTAGGCCATCTAGCCCCTCGAGCCTGTTCCGCCATTCAAAAAGATCATGGCTGATCTGGCCGTGGACTCAGCTCCACTTACCCGCCCGCTCCCCATAACCCTTAATTCCCTTATTGGTTAAGAATCTATCTGTGATTTGATTACATTCAATGAGCTAGCCTCAACTGCTTCCTTGGGCAGAGAATTCCACAGATTCACAACCCTCTGGGAGAAGGAATACCTTCTCAACTCGGTTTTAAATTGGCTCCCCCTTATTTTGAGGCTGTGCCTCCTAGTTCTAGTCTCCCCGACCAGTGGAAACAACCTCTCTGCCTCTATCTTGTCTGTCCCTTTCATTATTTTAAATGTTTCTATAAGATCACCCCTCATCCTTCTGAACTCCAACGAGTAAAAGACCCAGTCTACTCAATCTATCATTATAAGGTAACCCCTTCATCTCCGGAATCAGCCTAGTGAATCGTCTCTGTACCCCCTCCAAAGCTAGTATATCCTTCCTTAAGTAAGGTGACCAAAACTGCACACAGTACTCCAGGTGCGGCATCACCAATACCCTGTACAGTTGCAGCAGGACCTCCCTGCTTTTGTACTCCATCCCTCTCGCAATGAAGGCCAACATTCCATTCGCCTTCCTGATTACCTGCTGCACCTGCAAACTAACTTTTTGGGATTCACGCACAAGGACCCCCAGGTCCCTCTGCACTGCAGCATGTTGTAATTTTTCCCCATTCAAATAATATTCCCTTTTACTGTTTTTTTTCCCTAGGTGGATGACCTCACATTTTCCGACATTGTATTGCATCTGCCAAACCTTAGCCCATTCGCTTAATCTATCTAAATCTCTTTTCAGACTCTCTGTGTCCTCCACACAACCCGCTTTCCCACTAATCTTTGTGTCATCTGCAAATTTTGTTACACTACACTCTGTCCCCTCTTCCAGGTCATCTAGGTATATTGTAAACAGTTGTGGTCCCAGCACTGATCCCTGTGGCACACCACTAACCACCGATTTCCAACCCGAAAAGGACCCATTTATCCCAACTCGCTGCTTTCTGTTAGCCAGCCAATTCTCTATCCATGCTAATACATTTCCTCTGACTCCGTGTACCTTTATCTTCTGCAGTAATCTTTTTTGTGGCACCTTATCGAATGCCTTTTGGAAATCTAAATACACCACATCCATCGGTACATCTCTATCCACCATGCTCGTTATATCCTCAAAGAATTCCAGTAAATTAGTTAAACATGATTTCCCCTTCATGAATCCATGTTGCGTCTGCTTGATTGCACTATTCCTATCTAGATGTCCCGCTATTTCTTCCTTAATGATAGCTTCAAGCATTTTCCCCACGGAGGATCATGACGAACAAGAGCCTCAGATCGAGGAGGCAGATGTACACGGGGTGCACACATTCACCACGAATTGTCCCCTGATAATGCTGAATGTTGAACTAAATGGACTCCCGATGTCAATGGAGCTGGACATGGGTGCGAGCCAGTCCATCATGGGCAAAAAGGCTTTCGAAAGGTTGTGGTGTAACAAGGCCTCAAGTCCAGTTTTAACTCCAGTTCACACGAAACTACGAACTTACACAAAATAACTGATTGCTGTAATCGGCAGTGCTACCATAAAGGTCTCCTACGATGGAGCGGTGTACAAGCTACCACTCTGGGTGGTACCGGGAGATGGTCCCACGCTGCTCGGCAGGAGCTGGCTGGGAAAGATGCGCTGGAACTGGGACGGTGTCCGAGCGCTATCACCCGCTGACGACACTTCGTATGCCCAGGTCTTAAACAAATTTCCCTCGCTGTTTGAACCAAGCATCGGGAAATTCCAAGGAGCAAAAGTGCAGATCCACTTAATTCCGGGGGCACGATCCATCCATCACAAGGCGAGAGCAGTACCATACATGATGAGAGAAAGGGTATAGATCGAGCTGGACCAGCTGCAAAGAGAGGGCATCATTTCACCAAGGTCAGCGAGTGGGCCAGTCCTATTGTCCTAGTCCTCAAGGGAGACGGCACCGTCAAATTCTGTGACGATTACAAAGTAAATATCAATCGTTTCTCCCTGCAGGACCAATACCCACTACCAAAGACCGACGACCTCTTTGCAATGCTGGTGGGAGGAAAGACGTTCACGAAGCTGAATCTGACTTCAGCCTACATGATGCAGGAACTTGAGGAATCATCGAAGGCCCTCACCTGCATCAACACACACACAAAGGTCTTTTTGTTTATAACAGATGCCCATTTGGAATCCGATTAGCGGCGGCGATATTCCAGAGAAACATGGAAAGTTTACAGAAGTCGGTCCCGCACACCATGGTCTTCCAGGACGACATCTTGGTCACAGGTCGGATCACAGTCGAGCATCTGCAGAACCTGGAGGAGGTTCTTAATTGACTCAACCACGTGGGGCTCAGGTTAAAATGCTCAAAGTGCGTTTTCCTGGTGCCTGGAGTGGAGTTCTTGGGAAGTAGGATTGCGGCGGATGGCATCAGGCCCACCAACACGAAGACGGAGGCAACTGAGAACGCACCGAGGCCACAGAACGTGACAGAGCTGCGGTCGTTTCTGGGACTCTTGAACTACTTTGGTAACTTCTTACTGGGTCTCAGCACACTGCTAGAACCACTGCATATCTTACTACGAAAAGGGGGCGAATGTGTTTGGGGCAAAAGCCAAGAAAATGCCTTTGTAAAAGAGAGAAAATTGTTATGCTCAAATAAATTGCTTGTGTTGTATGATCCATGTAAGTGTTTGGTACTAGCATGTGATGCGTCGTCATATGGCATCGGGTGTGTATTGCAACAAGCTAATGATTTCAGGAAACTGCAACTGGTTGCTTATGCATCCAATTGTCTGTCTAAGGCTGAGAGAGCATGATTGAGAAAAAAGCGTAAGCGTGTGTCTATGGGGTAAAGAAAATGCATTAATACCTGTTTGGGCTAAAATTCGAATTGGAAACTGACCATAAGCCACTTATATCCCTGTTCTCCGAGAGTAAAGGGGTAAGTACTAATGCATCGGCCCGCATCCAGAGATGTACGCTCACGTTGTCCGCATACAACTATGCCATCCGCCACAGGCCAGGCACAGAAAACTGCGCCGATGCTCTCAGTAGGCTGCCATTGCCCAGCACGGGGGTGGAAATGGTGCTGCCCGCAGATCTAGCCATGATTATGGAATCATTTGAGAGTGAGCAATCACCCGTCACTGCCCGGCAGATCAAAACCTGGACAAGCCAGGGCCCCTTATTATCTCTAGTCAAAAGCTGTGTGCTTTAAGGGAGCTGGTCCAGTGTCCCAGTGGAAATGCAGGAATAGATAAAGCTGTTCCAGCGGCGCAAAGATGAAATGTCTATACAGGCAGACTGCCTCCAGTGGGGCAATCGAGTATTGGTCCCCAAGAAGGGTAGAGACACCTTCATCAATGACCTCCACAGTACCCACCCAAGCATCATAATGGTGAAAGTGATAGCCAGATCTCACGTGTGGTGGCCTGATATCGATGCGGACTTAAGAGTCCTGCGTTCACAGATGTAATACATGCTCGCAGTTAAGCAATGTACCCAGGGAGGTGCCGCTAAGTTTATGGTCTTGGCCCTCCAAACTGTGGTCTAGGATACACGTCGACTATGCAGTCCTGTTCTTGGGTAAAATGTTCCTTGTGGTTGCAGACGCGTATTGTAACTGGATTGAATGTGAGATAATGTCGGCTAGCACGTCGGCTGCCACTACTGAAAGCCTGCGGGCCATGTTTGCCACTCATGGCTTACCCAATATCCTGGTGGGCGACAACGAACCATGTTTTACCAGTGCTGAGTTCAAAGAATTCATGACCCGTAACGGGATCAAACATGTCACATCAGCCCTGTTTAAACCAGCGTCCAATGGTCAGGCAGAGAGAGCAGTGCAAGCCATCAAGCAATGCTTGAAGAGGGTAACTGAAGGCTCACTGCAGACTCGCCTATCCTGAGTCCTGCTTAGCTACCGCACCAGACCCCACTTACTCATTGGGATCCCACCTGCTGAACTGCTCATGAAAAGAGCACTTATGACAAGGCTCTCATTAGTTCACCCTGATCTACATGAACAGGTAGAGAGCAGGCGACTGCAACAAAGTGCATACCATGATAGCGCAAATGTGTCACGCGAGATTGAAATCAATGATCCTGTATTTGTATTAAATTATGGACAAGGTCCCAAGCGGCTTCCCAGCACTGTCGTAGCCAAAGAGGGGCGCTGGGTGTTTCAGGTCAAACTTTCATATGGACTCATTCACCGGAAACACTTGGACCAAATCAAACTCAGATTTACAGACTATCCTGAGCAACCCACCTTGGACCCTACCTTTTTTGATCCCCCAACATACACACCAGTGGCAACCGGCACCACGGTTGACCATGAAGCAGAACCCATCATCCACAGCAGCCCAGCAGGGCCCAACACACCAGGCAGCCCAGCAAGGCCAGCTGCACAGCAGCCCAGCGAGGGCCCAACAAATGATACAACGACACCAGCTTTCACACCGTGACGATCAACCAGGGCAAGAAGGGCCCCAGATCGATTCACATTGTAAATAGTTGCACTATTGACTTTGCGGGGGGGAGGGGGGGGGGCGGTGGGGGGAGCGTTGTTATATATGTAAACTTGTATTTACTCTGTACAGCCACCAGAGGTCTCATCCCCTGGAGTCCCAAGGGATCCCATAATCCCTTGGGACCACAGGTATTCAAGGAGGCTTCACAGGTTGGAGAGTTACTCTGGAGACCTGCAATAAAAGACTACGGTCACACTTTACTTTGAGATCACAGTATTCAGTCTGATTTTTTCACCATACACAACAGTATTGAAGATGCTCATCAAACTTAGGTATACAAATGAATGCTTTTGTTCCAATAACCACAAGCATAATCTTGACTTCCAAAAGTATGTTCTATGTTACCAGCCTAGACATTTTACGAAGTAAACTGGCTCTGTCACTAAAACCAAAGTTCCATGTTTCTTGAAAAACCTATGTCCCTTCTTAAAATTCATAGTTTAAAAGTCCAAAATCCTGAGTCTGTGGGGGCAATATTCAGCAGCGCATTCAGGTGCTAAAATCCTCCGAGGTGGCTAAGCTAGGGTCTTGTGTTGAAACATCAGTTTAGCCTGCAAATTCGCAGAATACACCATCTTGGTAAAAGAGTTAGAAATAGCCATCTGGAGGCTCGTTAATGGGCTGATTGCCACTTATGAAGCCTGCGAGCACTGATTAAGGAGCCTGTATGGCATTTTGGTGGCGAGCGCTTCACCCAACAGCCTCTCCCCACAGCGACCAGCTGCTTAGGAGCAAACAAGGTGCTGATGCGGATTTTAAGTACTACCTATAGGGATACTCACCATTTCATGTTCACTTGCTGCTGGAGCTGTGAAGAGGGCATCGGAAACACATTGGGAGACTTTCTGAGACACTTTGACAAGCTTTCACCAACACCCGAGCAACATTTATTCCACAAATTCTCCAAGGGCTTCACCTAACAAAGAGTAAGTGCTGTGCTACTCCACCTTATAGGAGTCACCAGGAGAAAGGGAGTGCTTGGTCATGGGTATCTTGCCAGGATTCCCCCTTGGTCAGGACCAGGATTGGGAGGAGGACATGAGGCCAGGCAGAGCAGTACCAGATGCTGCAGGAGAGGGACAGGAAGGCAAGGTGGCATCCTGCCTCCTGTGGTAAAATGACATCCCTCCTCCTCTGGATCTCCTCCACCAGGACCTCGAGTGACATGTAAAGAACTTGTGCGCCCACTCCCTTGGTCTTGGAGCCATCCTGCAACTTGTCACAACATTCCAGCCAGGACACTCCACACCTTCAGTGGAAGTGGGTGCGAGGAGCCCACATATACTGCTTCTGATCAACACTTGAGTGGTAAACTTGCAGCTGTCTGGTTTAGCACCTCCAGGCAAGTTCAAATTATCGTAATCAGCAATCGTAATCAGAAATTGTGCGCTAAATTCAGACTTTGAAACATGTGCCTGTTTTCACCTTTGGCTAAAATAATTCTCTACAACTGAATTAATTCCTGCAGTTATTTTTCTTCCTCCCTTTCGAATGAATATTTTCACTTGATAACATTGTGGACTAAATAAATAAAACAAGGAGCATGATGGAAATTCACTGGAAGCAAGAGGATCAACATAAACATTACAATAAAATAATAATCTTTATAAAGATATCACTGACTTTCAAATCTGGAGCTACAAGCTTTGTACCAATTCTGGCTTCTGTCTGAGCACCATCAGCAAATATATAACAGCAAATATTTATTATTTCATCTTTTGGTGTTTTCATTTTAATTAAGGACTTACATACTAAAATGTATGTTTCCGGTACGTAAGTTAGAGTGAAGGATTTGTTTTAAATCTCCACAGTGCAGAAGAGCTTTCTGATTATGGTTTTGCTAATATTCATGTGAATGGAGATGTTGATTACTGTGTAAATATGCCACAATCAAAAGCATCATTTACATATTAGGAATGTCCTAGTAGTACACTTTTTCTGCCACTACATGCGTCTAACATACTTTGTAACTGCTCTGCTATATGGTAAAGATCTTGCTAATAGCAGCACCTAGTGACTAAAAATGGCAGAGTTTATTTAAATAGAATATGTGGCCAAATAGGACCACAATATAATTCATAGTGCAAAAAGAAAAACTGCAGGCAAACTATTAAGATTGTTCTGAGTTTTTTCTCCAGTATAATATATGGGAAAGCAGTTCATTCCTATACATTAGACTAAAAATTACTTTCTTTAGAGACAAGCAGTCTCTAATTTGTCAGATTGCTTGTCTTCCATCCAGTACTGGATGAGCAGAAATTTCCTCCAACTAAACCTTGGGAAGACCAAAGCCATTGCCTTCAGTCCCCACCACAAACTCCATTCCCTAGCCACCGACCCCATCCCTCTCCCTGGTAACTGTCTGAGGCTGAACCAAACTGTTCGCAATCTTGGTGTCATATTTGACCCGGAGTTAAGCTTCCAACCACATATCCGCGCCATCACTAAGACCGCCGATTTCCACCTCCATAACATCGCCCAACTCTGCCCCTGCCTCAGCTCATCTGCTGCTGAAACCCTCATCCATGCCTTTGTTACCTCTTGACTTGATTATTCCAATGCACTCCTTGCCAGCCATCCTTCTTAAATTTAAGCTTATATAAAACTCTGCTGCCCGTATCATGACTCGCATCAAATCCCATCGCCCCTATGCTCGCTGACCCACATTGGCTCCCGGTTAAGCAACGCCTCAATATTAAAATTCTCTTTATTTTTAAATCCCTACAGGACCTTACCCCTCCTGATCTCTGTAACCTCCTCCAGCCCTATAACCTTCTGAGATATCTGTGTTCCTCTAATTCTGGCCTCTTGCGCATCCTCAATATTAATCATTCCTCCATTGGCAGTCGTGCCATTAGCTGCCGAGGCCCTAAGCTCTGGAATTCCCTCCCTAAACCTCTCCACCCCTCTACCTCCCTTTAGATGTTCCTTAAAACTTACCTCATCTGCCCTAATATCTCCTTAGGGTAGATGGTAACTCTCATACCAGTGTTGGTAATTGTAATTGAAGTTTTTATCAATTATGGGGCTGAAATTGCGGTCGGAGGCTTCCCGCGGGAAATTACTTCTGACCTGAAACATTGCTATGAAAGTACCTGGTGGTCCGGGAGGAGCGTGGGATTCTGTTGGGGAGGCCTTCTCTTCCCGCTTTGCAAAGTGCGCACCTGTTCTCGAGGTTCCCACGCAGAAGATGCAGTCACGTGTATTCCATAGCTTTCTCATTAATAGCAATGAGAGCTCCATATCTACGAATTCTCATTGCTATTAATGAGGAAAAAAAAAACAAACATACTAAACACATAATAAAAATTAAAAAACAGACCTCACATAATTAAAATTGAGAAAAAAACATTGAGTTTTTAAATTTTTTTTAAATTATGGTTAAAAATAAATGTAATGTAGTGGGCAGGGTTTTTAAAAATGTGTTTTTTTAAATTTAATTTTATTATATTTTTGTATGTTTTTAAACTCTTACGCCTGTAAAAGTAGGCTATACACCTGCTTTTATCAGGCACAAGAATTTTGAGGACATTTGCTGGGCAAGGTATGGGTAAATCCCAAATGTCCTCGCACCCGACATGTGTGAGATCTGTCAAGCACTTGACAGATCGGAAAAACGGTTTACAGCGCATGCCTATTGTGCACGGATTACCGGCTTTTGTGATGCCTTCCCAGGTCAGTAGACATTCAGCACTGGACTCTGGGGAGGTACCATCGGATTGGAAAGCAGCTAATGTAACGCCTCTGTTTAGAAAAGGCAGCAGACAAAAGGCAGGTAACTATAGGCCGGTTAGTTTAACATCTGTAGTGGGGAAAATGCTTGAAGCTATCATTAAGGAAGAAATAGCGAGACATCTAGAAAGGAATAGTGCAATCAAGCAGACGCAACATGGATTCATGAAGGGAAAATCATGTTTAACTAATTTACTGGAATTCTTTGAGGATACAATGAGCATGGTGGATAGAGGTGTACCGATGGATTTGGTGTATTTAGATTTTCAAAACGCATTCGATAAGGTGCCACACAAAAGGTTACTGCAGAAGATAAAGGTACACGGAGTCAGAGGAAATGTATTAGCAGAGATAGAAAATTGGCTGGCTAACAGAAAGCAGAGAGTCAGAATAAATGGGTCCTTTTAGGGTTGGAAATCGATGGTTAGTGGTGTGCCACAGGTGCTGGGACCACAACTGTTTACAATATACATAGATGACCTGGAAGAGGGGACAGAGTGTAGTGTAACAAAATTTGCAGATGACACAAAGATTAGTGGGAAAGCGGGTTGTGTCGAGGACACAGAGAGGCTGCAAAGAGATTTAGATAGGTTAAGCGAATAGGCTAAGATTTGGCAGATGGAATACAATGTCAGAAAATGTGAGGTCATCCACCCTGGGAAAAAAAAACAGTAAAAGGGAATATTATTTGAATGGGGAGAAATTACAACATGCTGCGGTGCAGAGGGACCTGGGGGTCCTTGTGCATGCATCCCAAAAAGTTAGTTTGCAGGTGCAGCAGGTAATCAGGAAGGCGAATTAAATGTTGGCCTTCATTGCGAGAGGGATGGAGTACAAAAGCAGGGAGGTCCTGCTGCAACTGTACACGGTATTGGTGAGGCCGCACCTGGAGAACTGCGTGCAGTTTTGGTCACCTTACTTAAGGAAGGATATACTAGCTTTGGAAGGGGTACAGAGACGATTCACTAGGCTGATTCCGGAGATGAAGGGGTTACCTTATGATGATAGATTGAGCAGACTGGGTCTTTACTCGTTGGAGTTCAGAAGGATGAGGGGTGATCTTATAGAAACATTTAAAATAATGAAAGGGATAGACAAGATAGAGGCAGAGAGGTTGTTTCCACTGGTCAGGGAGACTAGAACTAGGGGGCACAGCCTCAAAATACGGGGGAGCCAATTTAAAACCGAGTTGAGAAGGAATTTCTTCTCCCAGAGGGTTGTGAATCTGTGGAATTCTCTGCCCAGGGAAGCAGTTGAGGCTAGCTCATTGGATGTATTCAAATCACAGATAGATAGATTTTTAACCAATAAGGGAATTAAGGGTTATGGGGAGCGGGTGGGTAAGTGGAGCTGAGTCCACGGCCAGATCAGCCATGATCTTGTTGAGTGGCGGAGCAGGCTCGAGGGGCTAGATGGCCTACTCCTGTTCCTAATTCTTATGTTCTTATTCTTATGTTCAGTACGGACCAGGAGAGGCCGGGATTTCTGCACCAGTATCTCTCAAGCGGAGCTGAGGCCAAGATCAGATCAGCCATGATCTTATTGAATGGTGGAGCAGGATCGAGAGGCCAAATGGCCTACTCCTGCTCCTATTTCTTATGTTCTTATGTGGCACTGTGTCAAATTTTGTTTGATAATGCTCTTGTGAAGCTCCTTGGGATGTTTCTACTACATTAAAGGTGCTCTGTAAATGTAAATAGTTTTGTTGCTAGCAAGTGAGGGATTTGATTTGCATGTGTCAGGGGAGAAATAGTGGGAAGCAGACATTTGTGCTTTCAGAACAAATTTGTTGTCCAGTAATGCCAATGAGATGTTGAAAGAGTGATTTTGTTAAATGGCTTATCTTAAATATCCTTCTCTTCATGCTCAGAAAAACTACATTCTGCTGTCAGAATTTTATTTACACAAAAATGATTCCAATGGTGGGAGATGGAGGCTAATTAAAATACATGGATTATATATACAGCATAGAAAATCTATGGTAGCTGTTAACTCTTATAGTAATGTTATGCTATATTCATAATTGAGACCTTGGTTTATAGTTTAACATCTCACAATGTGGTCTACTCAATCATGTTTAAAAGTATAGTGCTTACTCAATGATTTATTGCCAAAAGCTGCAATTACAATTACCAACAGTGGTTTGAGAGTTACCAGCTACCAGTTACCAACGTTGTCTAATTAATCCCATCTATTTTAATTAGTCCCTAGCTCCCACCAATGGAATCATTGTTATGCAAATTAGAGAGTTGGGACAAAAAAAAACACGTGTAAGTGAAGTCTCAAACCTCACATCTCAGGGAAAAAAAGTACTGACAAAGGTCAGACAATGTAGAACATTAATCTGCAGAATGTGACATTTAATTAGATGCTATGTTCACAACTTGCACCTAATGTTTCATCCAAAGGGTTTCTGAGCAAAGTTAATCTTGTTCAACAAAATTATTCTTATTGAAGGTAAAAATTACTTTATTCAAAATATAAAAAATAAAATATATTAAAGAAACATAGAAACATAGAAAATAGGTGCAGGAGTAGGCCATTCGGCCCTTCGAGCCTGCACCGCCATTCAATATGATCATGGCTGATCATGCAACTTCAGTACCCCATTCCTGCTTTCTCTCCATACTCCTTGATCCCGATAGCCGTAAGGGCCACATCTAACTCCCTTTTGAATATATCTAATGAACTGACCTCAACAACTTTCTGTGGTAGAGAATTCCACAGATTCACAATTCTCTGAGTGAAGAAGTTTCTCCTCATTTCGGTCCTAAATGGCTTACCCCTTATCCTTAGACTGTGACCCCTGGTTCTGGACTTCTCCAACATCGGGAACATTCTTCCTGCATCTAACCTGTCCAATCCTGTCAGAATTTTATATGTTTCTATGAGATCCCCTCTTATTCTTCTAAATTCCAGTGACTATAAGCCTAGTCGATCCCGTCTTTCTTCATATGTCAGTCCTGCCATCCCGGGAATCAGTCTGGTGAACCTTCACTGCACCCCCTCTATAGCAAGAATGTCCTTCCTCAGATTAGAAGAACAAAACTGTACACAATTTTCAAGGTGTGGCCTCACCAAGGCCCTGTACAACTGCAGTAAGACCTCCCTGCTCCTATACTCAAATCCTCTTGCTATAAAGGCCAACATGCCATTTGCCTTCTTCACTGCCTGCATGTCAACCTTCAATGACTGATGTACCATGACACCCAGGTCTCGTTGCACCTCCCCTTTTCCTAATCTGTCACCATTCAGATAATATTCTGCAACTTCACAAAGGATCCTTGGATCTGGGTGATGTATACCTTTGTTGAAATTCATATATCTCATATCTCACTGTTCAGAAGCTGAAAGGAATAAGTTGCCTAGTTACACCAAATGTTAAAAACAAAATCACATCCCCAATAAAAACAAATTGCATTTACATAGCACCTTTAACATAGTAAAATATCCCAAGGTACTTCACAGGAGCGTTATCAAACAAAGTTTGACACCGAGCCACATAAGGAGATATTAGGGCAGATGACCAAAAGCTTGGTCAAAGAGGTAGGTTTTAAGGAGCGTCTCAAAGGAGGAAAGAGTGGTAGAGAGGCAAAGATGTATAGGGAGGGAATTCAAGAGCTTAGTGCCTCAGTAGCTGAATGCGCGGCCACCAATGGTGGAGTGATTAAATTGAGGGAGAGGGCGCAAGAAGCTAGAATTGGAGGAGCACAGATATCTCAGAGGGTTGTAGGACTGGAGGAGGTTACAGAGATAGGGAGGGGCGAGGCCATGGAGGGATTTGAAAATAAAGAATGAATTTTAAAATCGAGATGTTGCTTAATCGAGAGACAATGTTGGTCAACGAGCACAGGGGTGATAAGTGAACGGGACTTGGTGCGAGTTAGGATCTTTGCAACAGAGCTTTGGATAATCTTGAGTATAAGGAGAATAGAAGATGGGAGGCCGACCAGGAATGCGTTGGACTAGTCAAGTCTAGAGGTTATCAAAGGCATGGCTGAGGGTTTCAGGATCAGATGAGCTGAGGCAGGGGGAGTCAGGCGATGTTATGGAGGTGGAAATAGGCAGTCTTAGTGATGGCGCAGATATGTGGTCAGGAGCTCAACTCGGGGTCAAATGTGACACCAATACACTTCAAGGGACACTGTTTGCATGAAGGTTAGTTTTTAAATTATTCGTTCTTAGTGTATGGGTGACTAGCAAAACTGCATTTATTGTCCATCCCTCGTTGCCCTGAGAGCATGAAGAGTCGACCTATTATTATTTTTGTTACAAATCACAACAGATAAATGCATCTAAACATAACATTGCATCACCTATCTGTAATGTAAATGATTCACAATTCTTCAGCCTCTTCACTTTCAGCAAAACACTCATTTCCATAAAGTCTCAAAATATGTGCATTTCACACTTTTATTTAAAAAAAAAATCACACTTCAGATTTTTTCCTGTGAATTTCCTCAATTCAGAGGAGTGTAATCCTGCCCAGATCAGCTTTCTCTACTCTGGCCCAATAATGTGTATTAACCACAATCTTGGAAGAATCTCCCTGCAGCACCTGTGAGATTGTTCCATTTTTCACTTTCGTCAAACTACTGGCTTCTCTGAATGTGATTGTCAATTTGCACCAAAGCATGAACAGTTTTGTGCTGTGGACCCACTTGATATTGGGTTGAGTCATTTCACTGGAGGCCTCTTGCAGCTGGTATCAGAAAAGATTTTCATCTCACTGTCTGGGCTGGATTCACATGCTGTCTTTAGGGCAGAAAGGATAACATTCTAACTGACACATTCTAACTATGCAATATCTTGAAAACTACAGCTTTAATAAGCACAGCAAATACAAAATTGTAACATTTGATTTCAACTCAAATCTTGTTTAGTTCTGGCATATCTGGGGAAATGCTTGATAACGCTCGCGTGAAGTGCCTTGGATGTTGAACTAGGTTAAAGGCGTTATATAAATGCAATCTGTTGTTATTGAAGGGGCACCATTGACTGGTAACAGCCAGAATACTATTTGGAGGATGGAAACAAAGCTTCTTTCATTCAGTGAGGTGGAAGCACAAGGTTGAAAGAAGGGAAGTAGGGATGAGTGAGGAAGTGCTCTCTGGTGGACACAATGCTGCTGATATGAATCTTCCAAAGTACCATTACTCCCTAATGGTCTATAAACTCATTTGCCATGTCAGAACCAACTACAGACCCCACCGTTTACAGCGGGCATGTTAGTATTAACGTGATGGGCAGTAAAACCAGAAAGGTAAGTAACTGACATATTTTTAAAAATCAGGTCATCTCCATTTAGCAACTGCCTCTCCTACTTGTGAGCAGTTGCATTCAGAATCTCAACGCGAAACTAATTGCGCCATAACAAGGTGCGAAAAGCTGATTGAACCTGCTTGAAGATCTGACTTTAGCTGCATTAAGTGGGTAAGTGCCCAAACTGCCTATAACACAATATAAGCAGCACCTTTGTAATTGAAGCCTGTGGTAATAAGAAATGGGTAGCGCCATTTGCCTGATATCAGCAGCTGCCCATGGTAAGGGTGGACAGTTTAAGTGATGGGCTCCATACTTCGTAGATCTGAATTCACCAGACAAAACCTGGAATGGCGAGTATTAAAATGTGTGGTCTTTCCAATGTCGAATTATTATGTCTTACAAGACTCAGTAACACAATTCTGCTCAAACGGTGCAAGGATGCAATCCAAAGATTTCATCCCATTCATCAGTACAGTGTTAAAATTTTGCTTAAGTGAATTTTAAACAAAAATGCACAAACTGCAAAAAAGTATTTTTCTCCAGCATCTGCCACAACTGCCAAAAAAGGTACCATCGCTACTGAGTTTCCCCAGGATCAGCTGAGGGATCAGCTCTGCCCAAAACATGACATGGCGCTACATCACCACTTTGACTTTTTTTAAATGGTCATCAGGGAGTCAAAAGGGAGCAATTGAGTGAGGCCACATACCACAGATTGAAACTTGAGAAGTTTCTGACCACCTGGAAAATTTCAGGACAATCACTGCATTCAATCCTCTGACAGACATTGGCTACCCATTATAATATACTCCACAGTTTTTTTTAAATGTGTGCTACTTTGGTTATGTAACATGTCCACAGAGTATGGAAAACCTGATATTACATTTATTAGTCATTCATTGATGTCCTAAGTGAGAGATTTCTTTGTCAGCCACTATAGTAAATAGTTATACAAATGACTAATAACATATATATGCTGCCTATATTATAATATTAGTTGATTTCCTGTGGCATTGCATCTCTTGTTCTGTTAGTGTCCCTCTGTTTGTCTCTCTCTCACTTCCAATTATCAACCTCAGAATTCCTTCTTAGTCACTGCTCAGGCCTCCAGATTCTTGTAGGTGCACATCAAAGGATCAAGCTGGCTACATCCCAACCTGACCTGATGTGCATTTCTGCTCTCACTGTGACATATCTCAGACTTTCACTTTTTTGTTTCCTTCTTTCCTCCTTCCTGAATCAGTATTCTTCTCTGGTCCACCTGAACAGCATTCCTGCTCCAGTTGGCAGATTCTGTAATACAGACACATGCTTTCCTGAACCTTACTGTGAAATCCAAAGCCTCAGCCCTCAGCCCCGACTCTTGGCTCAGCTCCAACACTTCCTACCTGCAGCCCAGACTGCAAGCCCCGCCCACCCACTTACTTTGCCCCAAGCTCTCTGCCCAAGGGCAAGTGGTAAAGCATGGCTGAGGCTACAATCATTACGTTGGTCATTAATCTTTCAGTGTGAATGTCATTCTGCATCAGCGATAAGAAGCACACTGGCCATCAGTGGCTGCCATGTCGAGTATTGTCACCAAAAAAAGCCCACATGCACTGGACTCAGGGTAAGGCTATAGAGATCTGATTTACATGCAGTCACCACTCAATCTTATTAATTCAATATTAGTTGATATATCAAGAACAAATAAATAGGCTGGAATAACAATTATGGTTTGATTTATCGATTAGATTTTATCTAGTAAATTTACAAGCCAATATCAGCTTCAGTAAATAGGGCCTATATATTATGCCTAATAACGTGTACAGCATACAATATGCAAACAAACCATACCTATAGAACAGCATTCTTTCCATGGAAGGTTAGTTTGAAAGAGTTAAATACTGTGTAGCAGAATAAGACAGCAGGCAACAGATCAGTAAAGAGAAAGATTTTAATCATCTAAATCCTCACTGCATTTTTTCATTTCCCGAGCTCTTTAATTTAAAAAGTGTACTTCAAGCACATTTTCTAAATTATCCTGTGAAGGAAAACGTTGAAATAGCTTTTACAAGAATTATAAATTACATTTTAAGAAAAATAATGTCTAAGCAAATTATTTCTTCAAGACTGCTCATTTTCAGGGATTCCTATAGTTATATTAATGCCTCTGAAACTGATAATGGATAAAAACGTATTCCATAAAACACACTTCATGGTGTTCTAATCCGGCCTGTTTTAGGCCAATGACAAAATCGTCAGTTCTTACATACTTCATAAATATTCAAATATTTAAGTATGATGCTATTAATAATACCAGCATCTCTACACAGGATCGGCTTCATCAGAGTCTAATAAATTTATCCCTTAATATTTAATTTACAACTGTACCTACAGAATTTCAATTCACGGACTGTACCATATCAGAGGTCATTACGAGCATCAATCAAGCCTGGCTCATGTCTCTAAATTCATGTTGCTCCAAGCTCTCATCTCCTTGCTGGGAGCCAGCTCTTTATAGTTTATGAGAACTGTCACATACAAGCTTCTTCATAACATTAACAGCACACTCAGGGGAAGGGGAGGGGATGGAGGGAAAGAGAGTGCCTCACCCCAACAATTCAGTTCATTACACTTATACCAGTCTGGCACAGGCAGTAAAAATAATCAGTTCACTGAATGATTGCAAAAGATAAGGTCCAAAATATAGCTTCCGTTGCATAAATGAATGCCTTAGGCTATTAGAGGCATTAAAAAGTGCATCCAGTTATGTATATTTATAGGGACAGTGCATGAAATCTAAAGGTGATTGACCTAACATTTCTTCATGGACGTTCCCAAATGGGAAAGACCCAGCAACCATACATGAAGGTTCAAGGTCTATGCACATGCCTGCATGAGCTGTGTGTGGTAGCAGGGGTTAAAACTATGCATTTGCATCTGTCCATGTGTAAGTACACCAGGTCCCACTCAAGAGAATACTGCATCTGATTAAGTAAATATTTATGCTGCATCATAGTAAAATGAAAGACCAGCTCTGTTCCTTTCAGTCTTGTTATTCTGTTGGCTAGGTTGCACGAGGTCAGTTGCATTATACATTAATTCGTTTTATATTGTGTTGCAGCAGAGTGATATTAGACATTTTCACCAGAGTGCAGGAAGATTAGTTTTATTTAAAGATAATGCTTTTACCAGAAATAATGAATATTTCTATTTTAATAACATTAAATGCACACTCCAATTAAAAATAAATTGCTTTATAAATAAAACAGCTCTCACTTCTACATGCTAAAGTCGTCTGAGATCAGATTCAGTGTCATGGATAATTGGTAGAGTCAATCATTACCCAGAGAAACACTGAAGAGGTGGTGGGTGGGGGGGATGTGTGTTAAGTACTGCATCCCCAAAACACTGCACTGGACAAGGCCCACATTTATAATCCCAGACACTGTTGACATCCTGATGTCAGAATGCCACAACTCTCAGAATAGGTGCAAAATAACTTGCTAAAACAGGAGGAGAATTCTTTACACAAAAAAGTCATACCCCTGAGCTTCTTGGCAGTTCAGCAAATGATAATTCTGTGCCCTGCTAATATGCATCTTTAATTGGATCTGAACAATTGGATTCTCTCATTAAACCAATCCCGACCCGCTCATTACCAATAGTAACTCCTCATTGCCAAATTCCCCATCACGAACGCAACTCATTGATCCCGCCCATAGCCTGACTTTTGGAATAAAAGGAGAATATAGAATTCAGGGCTTGATAGGAAGCTGTTGTTGGTAGCGAGAGTCCAGAAATACTGCTAAAAAATAATACAGGTGCAGGCTTAATACAGCTTTCAACATGAGCAATAGTGGCTGCAGACAAATCAAATACTTCAAGAAAGACAGAAAAGAAACGATCACAATACTGTGCCAGCCATTGTAAACAATTTAAACATTCAAGTAATAGATTAATATTGATGGTTATCTAGGATTTGTAGAAGTAACATTGATGAAATAGTATAGCAAACCATAGCTGGACCACCAGTGACAGTAGTTTAAAAAATAATTATTTTCTATTTGATTGTTCAAACTCAGCATTTTCTCTTCATCCTTATCTCCTAACTGCCAATGAATGTAATCGGGAAAAAAAATCACAATGTCCTGCCTTTACATCAAGTGGTACTCTTCCTGTATTAGCTTGCCCAAATGTCTATCACAGAAACACAACATAACATGTGGTGTATTTGGATTTTCAGAAGGCATTCGATAAGGTGCCACAGAAGAGGTTATTAAACAAAATGAGGGCTCATGCGATTGGGGTAATATACTAGCATGGATTGGGGATTGGTTAACCGACAGAAAACAGAGAGTAAGAATAAACAGGTCATTTTCAGGTTGGCAGGCTATAACTAGTGGGGTACTGCAAGGATCGGTGCTTGGGCCGCAGTTATTCACAATCTATATCAATGACTTGGATGAGGAGACCAAATGTAACATATCCAAGTTTGCTGATGATACAAAGCTAAGTAGGAATGTAAGTTGTGAGGAGGATGCAAAGAGGCTTCAAGGGGATATAGATAGGCTAACTGAGTGGGCAAGAACATGGCAAATGGAATATAATGTTGAGAAATATGAAGTTATCCAGTTTGGTAGGAAAAATAGAAGGGCAGAGTATTTTTAAATAGTGAGAGATTGGGAAATGTTGGTGTTCAGAGGGACCTGGATGTCCTTGTATACAAATCACTGAAAGTTAACATGCAGGTACAGCTAGCAATTAGCAGATCAAATGGTATGTTATCCTTTATTACAAGAGGATTTGAGTATGAGTAAAGACTTCTTACTGCAATTATATTGTACATAGTTTTGGTCTCCTTACCCAAGCAAAGAAGGATATATTTGCCATAGAGGGAGTGCAACGAAGGTGCACCAGACTGATTCCTGGGATGGGTGGATTGTCCTATGAGGAGAGATTGAGTAGACTAGGCCTATATTCTCTAGAATTTAGAAGAATGAGAGATGATCTCATTGAAACATACAAAATTCTTACAAGGCTTGACAGGGTAGATGCAGGGAGGATGTTTCCCCTGGCTGGGGAGTCTAGAACGAGCGGTCACAGTCTCAGAATAAGGAGTTGGCCATTTAGGACTGAGATGAGGAGAAATTTATTCACTCAGAGGTTTGTGAATCTTTCAAATTCTCTACCCCAGAGGGCTGTGGAAGCTCAGTCATTGAGCATATTCTTGGATATTAAGGGAATCAAGGAATATGGTGATAGTGCAGGAAAGTGCTGTTGAAATAAAAGATCAGTCATGATCTCATGGAATGGCGAAGCAGGCTTGAGGGGCCAGATGGCCTACTCCTGCTCCTATTTCTTATGTTATTATTATGTACAAGACTAAAATAACCTGGTGAATGAGCACCAGGAAAATGTTTGGAGGAGTTGGATTTAATATTGTTTATTTGATAGATTGTACCCACGTTCCTTTGATTTCTATCCTCCTGAAGGTAAGATGTCCACTTATCTGCCAGGGATATCTGTTCTCTCTTTTGCATTGATATTTCAGAACCTTGTTAATGAAACTCAAGACTTTACTGATGTAAACCCCATGACATGACCTTCTAGTCTCAAACATCACTGCTAATACCAGCCATGATTAGACTTCTTATATTCCTTCCTAGTCTATGCTGAGGCTCTGGCTATGATAACTCTTCTCTCAGTTAATATCATTTGTCATTGTTATCTATGACTGTTATGAACTTCAGTGTGTTATTGATGCAGTATTTTTAGAGTTCAGTGAAGATAGTGACACCAACCTCTTTTTATTTTTGTTTATGTGATTTCTTCCTCACATATTGTAGCTACTGATGCGTAATTTACAATTTCCAAAAATAAGCTGCAACGTATATTGGGCCAGAATCTGTGGTGGGTTTGACGGCGTACTCAGAGTATGCCATCATACCGCCTTTGAAATGGACAGCAAGTTCTGGATTTCCGCATGCGGTGGCTCATGCGCTAAATCCCGAACTTGTGATCTGTCAAGTTCGAACTTGACAGATCATCCACACTGACACAGCACCGACACTAACTGCTAGCGCAGAGTTGGGCTAATTGCCCATCAACTGTCAAACGATTACGTACGAAAATTTTACGGCTGGTGGAAACAGGAGCAGGGCCTGCTTCCACTGCGTATGAGGTATAAACAAATGCTTTATTACTGTATTGGAGGCATTTTCTTTTTAATTAGATGACATCCAGGAACGATGTCGTAGCCGAGTATCTCATTTGGGACAGCACCCAGAGAAAATATGGAATAGCACAAGTTGACAGGCATACACACAGAATCAAGTATTTAACAACACATTAATAGGTAAAACTGCACTTCTTCATATTTTGATAAACAAATGCTTGATCTTATCCTTGTCTCACTCTCACACCAATTCATCAGAGAAGAGGCAAAATGCAAGATGCACTTCAGACGAAGGCTTAAAAATCAGAATATCCTTGTTTTAATTGAAAGTAAAATTGGAGCTGTGTGTATCCAACGTTTATTGCAACATTTATTCTCCAAATATTAATGCTTCAAAAATCAATTCTCAAAGGGAGACCTTCTGCTTCATGCTTGGAGCACCGGCCCAGGTGATCAAGTACACTTCTGCACACTCTGTGCGCAGTGTCAAACAACACGTTCGCGAAGGAGGGTCACCATCAGGTAAGTTCACATTATACTCGGATGCCGGTGACATACGACCGCAAAATGCAGGCCATTAACTCCGTACCACCTCCCCGTGTAAGATCAGAAGAGAGTTTACCCATAATCTAGCTAATAATCAAAAGCAAATTACCATAAAAAATAGCACTGAGCTATCAAGCTGCTGGACAGAAACTCCATACAGTTCCAAAATGAGTGACCATTACTTTGCTTCCTAAACAAGAATTCCATACAGTTAGACAGTGAGTAACACTACTTTTCTAAATAAAAAGAAACTCATCTACATTTGCACAATAAATCCAATCATTATATTACTTTAAAAACTAAATTAGATCTAGTTGTGTGGACTGTCCTCACCTGATTGACCTCTTCACTAACTCGACAATGCAATCGGGCTTCCTCCACCCTGGCAGAATTGCTCAATTTCTTCACAGAGCTTCATGCAAGAACATGACTCTCAGGCCACAAGCAGACATTCTTGCTTGCAGCTGCGTTACTTAACAAAGTTACAACAGCAACTTAAACTGGATTCATACCTTTAATCCCTTCCAGTGGATGCGAGTCACCAAAGCATTCTGAAGCGAGATGCTGAGAAAGAAAGCACAATTTATCACACTGCTGTGCAATTCATCATGGCTTTACATTGCCTTGTTATCCTTAATGAAAACAATTGCACTCTGCCCACTTACCATACAAGATGAACTGGTACAGCCATTGCTGTTGAGAAATCAGTTACTGCAACTCCTGGGCTTGGGTGTGAGATCACTCAAACTCAGTAAGTCTTAGCTGTGCTTCAGACTGATGTCCCAACCCACTCGCTACCAACAAGCCAGTTCTTTGTGGGAAATAGGATAACAGTCTATATTTGTGCTCCCTTGATGCTCATCCAATGCTCAGACTTTTGTCACTGTACAAAATACATACCCTCAAATATGACTGACTTTTCAAAATTGGTTTGAATCTGTGTTCACGTTCATTGTGATAATCTCATGTTTGCTTCAGTAAAACTTGATTTGTAAATTTATTGTTTAATTAAATAAAAATGTATATACTCCAATCTGGCTGCTATGTTAATAAAATTACATGTAAAAGGTTCAAGAAAAAACACACCCTACAGTTTGGGGAAACATGCATATTTTCAGGCTGTTTATCACAAACAAGCTGTTTCAACAATCTACTATGTATTCCTAATTCTCACACTTTAGTACGTAGTGCTGCCTTTCCCAGTTTTAGGTGTTATGTAGAACTCATTTCTTAGAAATGCAAATGCTATGTAGACCTCACCCTTCCCCTGTTACATGTTATGGAAATATAATTTTTCACAATAGTATGAACAATGTAGATCACATTTTACCAAGTCTCATCTAGTTTTAACAGATCGTAAACACCAAAACCCAGCCACAGCGTTCTGCAGTTTAAAGTAAAATCTTTAAGAAGTGCTTTTAATTTTCTAACTATGGTCAGAAAAGTGGGATTCGCATCTGTGGACAGAACAGGCACGGCTTTGTGCAGAGATGACGGTTGAAAAAGAAAACGATTTAGCCAACAAGCCAGATGAGAGAATGGGGAAGTGTGTCAAGGATAAAAGGAAGACAGCTTTTCCCAAATGCCACAGTATAACGATCAAGTAAACCTTTCTGATACTGTGAGGGATTTATTTCTTTGCATGAAAAATGGGTCTGGTTCCAACCACTTGGCGTGGAAACAAGCTTTGTCAAGGACTTCTCAGTTTTCAGTTAAAGACTGCTTTGAGAAAATAAAACTAAGCCATCTGCTCCCAAATCAATCCCTCCCCCAACAAAAACAAATTCTTGTAGGAAAGTAATTCACCATTCTGATAGAAACATTGCAAATCATACTAGGAAATGAATAACTCTTCTAGAGAGTGTAAAAAACTCAGCAAAATGATGCAACTTATACACCGAGTGTCCGAATAGCACAGCGCATGTTACTCAAAGACAAAGAGCTCAACCTTTCCGAAGTGCGAGATGGTGCAACCCAAATGGGTCACCCACGAGGAAGGGAAGCATGCTGGGTTTCTGACCCATTTCCGCTCCGACCCGAATTCCAGTCGAGGGCTTATGTGCGAGAAGTTTTGCACCCGCTCTTCTTCTGTTGATTGCCTTGTAAAGTGCAGAACCTCTGTCAATCCCTTTCAAGGCAAATGATGGCCAGGCACCAGCGGCAGGGAATCCCCAAGTGCGGTGTTCCCGATCCTTGGCCTGGAAAAGGGACCCAGCATTTCTGCAGCAAGTAGTATGCTGAATGAATGGAGGCATACCAATCTTCAAAAAAGTCTGTACACGGGTCCCAGTAGTGGGGCTCAGGCCTGGCAAATGGCCTGGATTCCCAAAGACATGAAGATTTGAAAAATAAATTACACAATCAGCCTTCTTGCACAGGGGGCCAAGGGGAACATGGCTGGGGTTGCGGAGGGGGGGGTCTAAGCAAATTCTTCTCGCTCCCCCACCCCCCCCCCCCCCCCCCCCCCGCCAAGCGGACAAACTGTCCAGTTGCTTTGAGCTTGGAGCAGGTAAGCGCCAGAGATGAGTCTGTAGTGATGCTTGCGCCCGCCTGACCCCTGCTGATAAGTTGCACTGCCAGTGAAATCCGCAAACTCCATTGGGCTCAGCGCTAGAGGGGGTCATTGGGCGCCACCCTGGCTTAAATTGTTGGTGCCTTGAATCACAACCAAAGTAATTTTGAGGCCTTCATGTTTTGTTTCATTTTTTAAAACTAGGTGTGTTGGTGAACTGCTCTCAAGAGCTCTGCTGTTCAGTTCTGTTGCCAGCTGCAAAATACATAGACAACCTGTGGGCCAGGACTGGCTTATCTCTTATTTGTCACTGCTAACTGGGGTGGTGCATTTAACATTCACTCCGACCGCCTACGCCTATGATCTGAAAGACACATAAAATGTATCTGTTATAAGAAGAAATAAATCTATAACAGCACAGACATCAACGTTCACCTACAGCAAGGAATTTATGTTAGGAAGTACAAGGTCATGAAGCCAAAGTGCCTTATTTTTAAACAGAATGGTTAATGGACACAATTAGAACTTTTCCATCTCTAATCACAGTGGTTGCCACTGCACTTTTATTATTAATATTCCAGTAATTGAATTAAAAAAATTAAAAATGCATCATCGCACAGCCTAGGCTTTCCCTGGTGGCCATGGTGACGTGCCAATTGAATTTTCAGAGCCAGCTGTTGCTACCTGAAAGCTCTCTAAATGAAGCAATGAAGCTCCTTTAAATGTGCCTCCACTGTTTATTCACATCTCCCAAATTATTAACCCAAAGTCAGACAGGCCGAAATTGTCCCTTCCGATAAGGCCTCTGATCGCCTGAAAGTGGCGGCCATGGGGCAGCCCGGAATGACCACCGACTCTCCGTGGAGAGGCCGCCATTTTGTAAATTTCCCTTCCTCAGGAACGGAGGGGTATACTTACCATTTGGTGGGGACCCCCTCGCGAAATTGCCCCACCAAAATTGCCTTTTACCTGAAATTGCCCCGCCGGAGTGGCGCCGTCGCTGGTCGATGCCCCGACATTTCTCGCAACATGACATTCAATCACACCCAACATCTCAATGAATACCTTGGGACTGGAATGTTATTGATAAACCACTCGAGCATTATCTCATAGTTTATGATGTCTCAACCCCTTGGTGTTACAACTTCCAGATTGGCTATTTTTGCTTTCATGTTTTGTGCAGATCAAAGTTGGCTATGTACTGTATCCATGTACATTTGCCTTTACTGTACATATTAATCATATTCATTTTCTGTGGCAATGCTCCACTGATCCATGAAAAGCATAAGGCCTCAAGGGTCACTTTACCCTGGTTAAGTAATTTTATTTAACTAATTTCAGATTTTTTTTAATGATTTTTTTCCCCACATTGGATAGTTTTTCCATTTCAGCAAAATATATCAGCATTGAATATCACTACAGGCATACTTGTCAGGCACAATGCATCCAGATGAATGGCAAAGCTCGCTCTACTCAAGGACTGTCTAAGCTTCTTGACTTCATAGGTGCTTAAATACAAATCACAAAGCCTCACAATGTTAACAATGTTCACATTGATTTTCAGATATCTCAAATTACAGTGACTGTTATGATTTAGGAATGATCAACTAATGAAACAACAGCAGTAAGAGAAACCCTTTCCAGTCTCCCCCGCCACATAAAATTCAAACAGCACAAAACAACAAGTAAATAGAAAGACTTGCATTTATATAGCGCCTTTCATGACCTCAGGACGTCCCAAATTGCTTTAAAGCAAATTAAGTACTTTTGAAGTGTAGTCACTGTTGTAATACAGGAAACCCAGCAGCCAATTTGCGCACAGCAAGCTCCAATAAACAGCAATGAGATAAGAACCAGAAGAGTTGATTTCTAGTGATGTTGGTTATATAAGCGCAGATTTTCCCTTTTGTTCTTTCCTCCTCTCCCCCTTTCAGGGCTCCTTAAGAATCTGTTCATTTCGAACATTCACCAGTTCTAACGAAGGGTCATCGACCTGAAATGTTAACTCTGTTTCTCTCTCCACAGATGCTGCCTGACCCGCTGATATTTCCAGCATTTTCTGTTTTTATCATAGAACAAAGTTGCCTTGGCTTCATGGGCTGGTTGCCAAGGTTGGCAAGCCAGGCGAAGCCCATTGGCTATAGTTTGGACTCTGCCAGACTCTAGCTCCATAAATAGTCCCCAACCCTAATCTGAAAAGAGAACTATCAACTGTACCAATATGGAATTTTCCATTTCCAACAGCTATTCTTAAGGCTTCTTTGGGAGAGATTGGCAACTTAATTTGCAACATATCACAGGCAGGTTTGACATACGAGACTACACTTACTAAGACATAGGTGGAGAGTGGCCAAACTCATGTTACTATGAACCTTAAAGCCACTTGATAGGAGATTATATCATGTTACACAGAAACAGGCCGTTCGGCCCAAACAGTCCATGCTGGTGTTTATGCACTGTCTTTCCTCATCTAACCCTATCAGCATAACCCTCTATTCCCTTCTCCCTCATATGCTTGTCTAGCCTCCCCTTAAATGCATCTATACTACTGCCTCAACCATCCCTGTGGTAGCGAGTTCCACATCCTCACACTCTGTGGGTAAAGAAGTTTCTTCTGAATTCCCTATTGGATTTCTTGGTGACTATCTTATATTGATGGCCTCTAGTTATGCTCTTCTCCACAAGTGGAAGTGCTCTCTCTGTAGCTACTCTAACAAAACCTTTCATAATTTTAAAGACCTTTATTAGTCACCCCTCAGCCTTCTTTTGTCAAGAGAAATGAGACCCAGCCTGTTTATCCTTTCCTGATAGGTATACCCTCACATTTCTGGTATCATCCTTGTAAAGCTTCTCTGCCACCTCTCCAGTACCTCTATATCCTTTTTATAATATGGTGACCAGAATTGTACACAGTACTCCACGGGCCCAAAATTAATCGACATACCGCCCACTACCGCCCATTAACTGCCCTAAAACACAAGTTTCATCAAAAAACTGGTACATACCGCCGGGTAGAAGTTTCATCAGTGACATACCGCCGGATGGAAGTTTCATCAGTGACATACCGCCGGGTAGAAGTTTCATCAGTGACATACCGCCGGGTAGAAGTTTCATCAGTGACATACCGCCGGGTAACGCACACTGTCCATCCATGTAGACCACCCACATACCACCCAAAAGTGCAAGTTTCATGACATACCACCGACATACTGCATACCATCCTGGAGAAGGTGCTTTTAAGTGGATCTTAAGTGGGCGGTATGTACACAGAGCTGACAGGTTACACAGATCTTTACAGTTCTCCACAGTTTGATGTATTTTTTAAATGGACTGTAGTATTTTCTAGTGCTAGGCAATAATATAAATGGCCTAATAAAGCTTTATGTAATCCTTTATTAATGAACTATACTTTAAAAGATTTAGTCTCTCTCACCCCCCCCAGTCTCCCTCAAAGCCCCCCTTCCCCCAGCCTCCCCCAACCCCCCTAGTCTCTCTCGTCCCCCACAGCAATGTCGTCGTGTCCGTTCCCCCCGCGCCCCCCCCCCCACCCCAGCGATCTCAGGCCGGCAGTCTCTGGCCTCTCGGGGAGGTGGAGCTTGACAGCCGCGTGCGCATGCACACGACTCGGGAGCTGAAGATTCCCGAGTCGATAGGCCTCATCCACCGGCCACCGCCCGCTGCACTCCGCCACCACCCGCTGCACTCCGCTCCAGTTACCGCCGAGGAAAACGAGATGAATCTCCCGCCCACTCAGCCCCAGCGGGAAAGAATGACGCACCGCCCGGGGACCGCCGAAAAACGGGCAGAACTTGTGTTTCACCAATTGGGGGCCCCAAGTGTGATCTAACTCAGGTTTGAAACAAGTTCAGCATAACTTCACTACTTTTCAATTCTATCCACCTAGAAATAAACCCGAGTGCTTGGTTTGCTTTTTTATGGCGTTGCTAACCTGTGTTGCAACTTTTCGTGATTTGTGTATTTGTACTCCGACATCCCTTTGTTCCTCTACCCCACCCAGACTCACATCCTTCAAATAATGTGACCTCCCTATTCTTCCTATCAAAATGTAATATCTCATATTTATCTGTGTTGAAATTAATTTTCCCATTCTGCAAGTTTATTTATGTCTTCCTGTAATTTGTTGCAGTCCGCCTCAGTATTGACTTTCATCCCCAATTTGGTGTCATTTGCAAATTTAGAAATAGTGTTTTTGATTCCAAAAGTCTAAATCGTTAATATAAATTGTGAACAGTGGTCCCAGCATTGATCCGTCCGGACCACCACTATCCACTTTCTGTCACTCTGAATAGCTACCCTTTAACCCTACTCTCTGCTTTCTGTTTTGAAGCCAGCTAGCTATCCATTCTGCTACTTGATGTGCGATAATGTGCGAGGAATCTTCACCGCAGTCAAGTCCACCCACGGCCCAAGCACCCAAGGCCCTACCCCACTCTTGGCCAAGAACGGGGAGACACTTATCAAGGACACCGAGCAGTCAAGACCCGCTGGAAGGAGCATTTCAAAGATCTCCTTAACCGAGACTCTGCCTTTGACAAGAGTGTCCTCGACTCCAACCCGCGGCATGCTATCTGCCATCATTTCAGCAAAACCCCAGCCCAGCATGAGGTAGAAAAAGCCATCCGTCAGCTCATGAACAACAAGGCATTGGGAGGGGATGGAATCCCCACTGAGGCATTAAAGTATGGCGGAGAGGCACAATTGGCATGAATGCATGATCTCATCTCTCTCATCTGGAAGGAGGAGAGCATGCTGGGAGATCTCAGAGATGCAGTAATTGTGACCATCTTTAAAAAAGGGGACAAGTCCGACTGCAGCAACTACAGTGGAATATCCCGGTTATCAGCCACTGGGAAAGTCATTGCTAGAATCCTCCTCAACCGTCTTCTCCCTGTGGCTGAGGAGCTCCTCTTGGCGTCACAGTGCGGATTCCATCCATTACGGGGTACAACGGACATGATCCTTACGGCACGACAACTGCAAAAGAAATGCAGGGAACAGCACCAGCCCTTATACATGGCCTTCTTTGATCTTACAAAGGCCTTTAACCTTGTTAACTGCGAGGGACTATGGAGCATCCTCCTCCATTTCGGCTGCCCCCAAAAATTTGTCGCCATCCTCCGCGATAACATGCAAGCCGTGATCCTGGCCAACGGATCCATCACAGACCCAATCGACGTCCGGATCGGGGTCAAGCACGGCTACAACTTCGCGCCAACCCTCTTCTCGATCTTCATCGCTGCAATGCTCCACCTCACACTCAACAAGCTCCCCGCTGGAGTGGAACTAAACTATAGAACCAGTGGGAACCTGTTCAACCTTCGTCGCCTCCAGGCCAGATCCAAGACCGTCCCATCCTCTGTCGTCGAACTACAGAGCTCATTCAGAGGTTGAACTCCAAGTCATCGTCAACATCTTCACCGACGCATACAAAAGCATGGGTCTTACACTAAACATCCTTAAGACAAAGGTCCTCCATCAACCTGATCCTGCCACACAGCACTGCCCCCCCCCAGTCATTAAGATCCACGGCGCGGCCCTGGACAATGTGGACCACTTTCCATACCTTGGAAGCCTATTATCAGCAAGGGCAGACATCGACGATGAGGTTCAACATCACCTTCAGTGCACCAGCACAGCCTTCGGCCGCTTGAAGAAGAGAGTGTTCGAAGATCAGGCCCTCAAATCTGGCCCCAAGCTTATAGTCTATAGGGCTGTAGTGATACCCGCCCTCTTGTATGGCTCAGAGATATGGACCATATACAGTAGACACCTCAAATCGCTGGAGAAAAACCACCAATGATGTCTCCGCAAGATCCCACAAATCCCCTGGGAGGACTGACGCACCGACATTAGTGTTCTCGATCAGTCCAACATCCCCAGCACCGAAGCACTGACCACACTCGACCAGCTCCGTTGGGTGGGCCACATTGTTCTCATGCCTGACATAAGACTCCCAAAGCAAGCGCTCTACTCGGAACTCTTTCACGGCAAGCGAGCCCCAGGTGGGCAGAGGAAATGTTTCAAGGACACCCTCAAAACCTCCTTGATAAAATGCAACATCCCCACCGACACCTGGGAGTCCCTGGCCAAAGTCCGCCCTAAGTGGAGGAAGAGCATCCGGGAGGGCGCTGAGCACCTCGAGTCTCGTCACCGAGAGCATACAGAAAACAAGCGCAGGCAGCGGAAGGAGCGTGCGGCAAACCAGACTCCCCACCCACCCTTTCCTCCAACGACTGTCTGTCCCACCTGTGACGGAGACTGTAATCCCCGTATTGGAGTGTTCAGTCATCTAAGAACTCACTTTTAGAATGGAAGCAAGTCTTCCTCGATTTCGAGGGACTGCCTAGGATGATGATGTCCACTGACTTTTATCTCATTAAATTGGATTGGAATGGAACCCGTTCCTGAAGGTAAAAAAAAACAAACAACACCCAATCTCCTCAGGTAAATATTTTAAGTCTCCCTTTATGCCAATTAGTGCTGATAAGAAGTTTATGGCAACTTTGCTGTTTGGAGCTGATGTTTGGAAGGAAATTAACTATTGTCTGTGTTTAGCCTGTTCAAAAATCAATTACAGTACAACATTTCACACAACTTGTATTTATATAGTGCTTTTATAGCAGTTAAACCAGATCAATAAATATTAAATGCAGTTGGCTCCTCAACATGTGCGGTTTATAAAAACATGAAACTGTTCAGACTATGTTTAAGGAATTGCAAAATTCAGGTGGAGATAAGATTTATTTATAGAGGCATTGTAGTGTATGCCAACTGTTATTTTTTTTTTAAGTGGGATGGGGGCCAGTGAGACAGAAAGAAGTATATAGCTTCGGCTTACCAGCTCCATCACTCCAGTTTTCCGGTGGATCTGGGGCAGAGGGGTCAGAAATATGTTCAGTGACGCACTCCACCATGTCTCCAACTTTTGTTACTGTCCATAACTAATCAGAAACTGATTAAAATTATTGATACCACTGTATTGGTTGCCTTGTCGAACTGATCTACAATATTAGGCAGGAAAGGAAGGAGTGGTCAGAGACACTGAACCCGTACAATATCTAGCTTAAAATACAAAATTGTATACAGGGTCTTCACATCCTTGGGCTGTAATTGAGTGGTTCAAAACCATAGGATATGAAGTCAACCCCGTGGTGATGGTGATCTTAGCAGGACCATTAAGAGAGACACTGAGTGGAAGTGAGAGAAACATTGAATCACAAGATGGGTTGATCCAGACAGGTTAAGTGCAGGTTAAACAGTACCACTAGCAGACCCTGGGAGCACATCACCTGTTCTCTTCTCAGCTGGCAGATAGGATTTGAACAATTTGTTCTGAAAACTAAGTAATAAGTGTGAAATCAGATACACCTTCACTGAGTTAGCAAAGGAGATCAAGAGAAAGTCAGTCAGGAGCTAGTCAATGAAATGCCACATCAAGATATTGTTGTAAAGCATATAGTTACAGAGGTAGTCAACCAGACAACCAATTAATGCAAGATTAGACAGAAAATGTATGGATTTAAAAGCCAACAAGTGAGTTATTCAGACAATTAATTGCTAGAGTAGTTGGACAGAAAACTAATTTAAGAAGCAAAATAATTAGTCAGAAAATCATTCAGTCCAAAGTTGCATGGTTATAGTGAGAAGCTGGGAATTCTAACTGAAGACTCAAATATATTAGCTGCTTAGAAAGTATTGCAATCACTTCAGGTGATCTTTAGGAGCCACATTTTCCTCTCTTTACTAATGCTGGCAAAAAAAGGTGTGAATAAAAATGGCCATTATATTGGCAGCATATTCTTCTGTGTTCACAACTGATCTTAATTCACAGCTCCAGATGCAGACTGGGGCATACGTAGAGAGTAGTTAGTACTGGAAGAGGAAATCTGTGTATAAGTGAAATGTAATGCAACGGGAACAATGGCAGGGGGGACAAGAAAATCTGAAAGCCTTTAGAAAGGCTTAAAAGGCATCTCGAATCATTAGCATCCTGTGCCAAGGCTTAATGGAGCAAGTGAATAAAAAGTGAAAGGCAAAAATTAAGAGGAAAATGAGAGCTTCAGGCCATAGCTGACTGGTTATATCACTGGCTATGTCAGCCCTGTGACATGTTAGTTATTCATGTCATTACAGCAGATAGAACAACTCTGCATTTGGCTCTGCTAACCTAGATCCTGCAAAGGCAGTTCCCAACAACCAATGCATGGCAGGTGAGATGATGTCTGAAAATACCGTTGGTGTCAGCTTAGCAAATGCAGTCAATCAGGCTTTGCTGCCCAATGATCATCGTGGAAGATGTTCTACCATGCAGTACCCCCATGCAGTGATTGGGTGCTTCTGAGGAGACAGCCTATCACCTTCCAAACTCTCCCGGAATAATTATTGGCACTTGTTAACTTGAAGTCAGTAATTTCAGATCATATCTGTACAATACTGCACCCTCCTATTATGTTCCAGTTTTCCCTTTAAACACAAGTGCAGAGGAATTGAGATAGAGTGGTCATGGAAATTCCTTATTACAGTATATTCTCTACCATCATGTAATTTGCATAATTCCAATGTTTTTTTCTTCGACCTTACTTGCTACTTCTTTGCTAACTTGCTGACACAGCTTGCTTTTGTGTACATAACAACTATTTTCCTTCATGTACATAGCTGCCTGTAATGCCAGGTCTCTGTCCCAGCAGTTTTCGACAGGCATTTCCGGCTACATGAAGCATGATATAGCTACATGATGCATTGAGATGGCGGCATAACATCTAGGTGCTCACTCTTTACCCTTATGCTCATCTTTAAGGCTGGAAACATCGCCAGACTTCCCACTAATGTTCATTAACGTTCAGTCTTTCAGTGACATACTTCCATGATTGCTGTTCCCCCTCGCATATCTGGCTGCCCTTCCCCAGTAATAATAATGTGTTCACATTTCTCCATAACAGCACATCAAAAAAAGGGTATGGTAGCATAGTGGTTATGTTACCCGACTAGTAATCCAGAGGCCTGGAAGAATAATCGGGAGACACGAGTTCAAATCCCACTACGGCAGCTGTGGAATTTAAATTCAGTTAATTAAATAAATCTGGAATTTCAAAAACACTATAGTCTCAGTAATGGTGACCATAAAACTATCGGATTGGCGTAACAAACCCCATCTGGTTCACTAATGTCCTTTAGGGAAGGAAATCTGCTGCTCTGGCCTGGCCTGACCTACATATGACTCCAGACCCGCAGGAAGGTGGTTGACTCTTAACTGCCCTCTGAACTATTGAACTGGCCTAGCAAGCCATTCAGTTGTACCAAACCGCTACGACAAAGTCAGCACTGTGGGTGTACCTTCAAATGGACTGCAGCGGTTCAAGAAGGTGGCTCAACACCATCTTCTCGAGGGCATTTAGGGATGGGCAATAAATGCCGGCCTTGCCAGTGACGCCCACATCCTGTCAACGAATTAATAAGAAAGACATCTGATGACTGATTGATTGGTAAAACAGGCTTTACTCAAATTCCATTGAGCTATTCCCCTCCAAAATTGCGCACTCCACAGCTGGATTAACAAACTGTTCAATATTTATACTGATTAATTAGCTCATTAGCTGCTTGAGAAACATTAAAGGATCATTATTACAAGTGCATCGCGACTGGCTGATATATTTTCATTACCACAGACAATTCTCAGGATGTGTACATTTTAAAACTGCCCTGTCTCCTGATTTTGTGAGACAGTGATGAAATAACACCTCTTCTTAAAAAAAGCCAGGGAAATGATGATTGAAATTGCTAGTAAGTAAGAATAAAGTTTTGGGTTAGATATGAGGGGATTACATAACTCTAATGAAATTAAGAGCTATCAAGGCTAAGCCTTTTGATCGAGGCAACATTTTTTACAAGTAAATATAAAATAAAATGTTCAACGGTGAGATTGAATACAAAGCCATTTAAACATGGCTGCTTATTTTCCAGATTAAGATTAATCAAACTATTTTTAATTTTTCATCGGCATTGCGCATATCACCTCTAAAGGCACCATGTTTGACAGGTCCAGAATTAGGTCAGTCACTCACAACTGAAAATGAGAGAAACATGTATTTTGAAAGTTAAACAATTAGTAGGATTAAAAACAAACATTGAAAACAGTGCATATGCAGATAGGATGGGACACGAAGTGGGAGGGCATCCCTCAAAGAAACAGAAATAATTATACAGATGAAAGGGAATTTATAGTCAATCCTATAGTGGGGAAAATGCTTGAAGCTATCATTACGGAAGAAATAGCGGGACATCTAGATAGGAATAGTACAATCAAGCAGATGCAACATGGATTCATGAAGGGGAAATCATGTTGAACTAATTTACTGGAATTCTTTGAGGATATAACGAGCATGGTGGATAGAGGTGTACTGATGGATGTGGTGTATTTGGATTTCCAAAAGGCATTCGATAAGGTGCCACACAAAAGGTTACTGCAGAAGATAAAGGTATGCGGAGTCAGAGGAAATGTATTAGCATGGATCGAGAATTGGCTGGCTAACAGAAAGCAGAGAGTCAGGATAAATGGGTCCTTTTCAGGTTGTAAATCGGTGGTTAGTGGTGTGCCACAGGGATCGGTGCTGGGACCACAACTGTTTACAATATACATATATGACCTGGAAGAGGGGACAGAGTGTAGTGTAACAAAATTTGCAGATGACACAAAGATTAGTGGGAAAGTGGGTTGTGTAGAGGACACAGAGAGGCTGCAAAGAGATTTAGATAGGTTAAACGAATGGGCGAAGGTTTGGCAGATGGAATACAATGTCGGAAAAAAAACAATAAAAGGGAATATTATTTGAATGGGGAGAAATTACAACATGCTGCGGTGCAGAGGGACCTGGGGGTCCTTGTTCATGAAACCCAAAGAGTTAGTTTGCAGGTGCAGCGGGTAATCAGGAAGGCGAATGGAATGTTGGCCTTCATTACGAGAGGGATGGAGTACAAAAGCAGGGAGGTCCTTCTGCAACTGTACAGGGTATTGGTGAGGCCGCACCTGGAGTACTGCATGCAGTTTTGGTCACCTTACTTAAGGAAGGATGTACTAGCTTTGGAGGGGGTACAGAGACGATTCACTAGGCTGATTCCGGAGATGAGGGGGTTACCTTATGATGATAGATTGAGTAGACTGGGTCTTTACTCGTTGGAGTTCAGAAGGATGAGGGGTGATCTTATGGAAACATTTAAAATAATGAAAGGGATAGACAAGATAGAGTCAGAGAGGTTGTTTCCACTAGTCGGGGAGACTAGAACGAGGGAGCACAGCCTCAAAATACGGCGGAGCCAATTTAAAACAGAGTTGAGAAGGAATTTCTTCTCCCAGAGGGTTGTGAACCTGTGGAATTCCCTGCCCAAGGAAGCAGTTGAGGCTAGCTCATTGAATGTATTCAAATCACAGATAGATAGATTTTTAACCAATAAGGGAATTAAGGGTTATGGGGAGCGGGCGGGTAAGTGGAGCTGAGTCCACGGCCAGATCAGCCATGATCTTGTTGAGTGGCGGAGCAGGCTCGAGGGGCTAGATGGCCTACTCCTGTTCCTAATTCTTATGTTCTTATGTTTTTATACCTAAGCCACAAATTTAACAAAGATCATTACAACTTGCTACAGAAAGAAAAAAATGTTATATTTGTTCTTGGATTGTGGGTCACACTGACAATGGAGAATTTACTGTCCATCCGTAGTTGACCTGAGGGCATCATCATCATCATAGGCAGTCCTTCGGAATCGAGGAAGACTTGCTTCCACTCCTGAAAAGTGAGTTATTTGGTGGCTGAACAGTTCAATAGGAGAGACACAGACTCTGTCACAGGTGGGACAGACAGTCACCGAGGGAAGGGGTGGGTGCGACTGGTTTGCCGCACGCTCCTTCCGCTGCCTTCGCTTGACCTCTTCACGCTCTCGGTGTTGAGACTCAAATTGCTCAACGCCCTCCCGGATGCACTTTCTCTACTTAGGGCAGTCTTTGGCCAGGGATTCCCAGGTGTCAGTGGTGATGTCGCACTTTATCAGGGAGGCTTTGAGGGTGTCCTTGTAACGTTTCCGCTACCCACCTTTGGCTCATTTTCCATGAAGGAGCTCTGCATAGAGCACTTGCTTTGGGAGTCTCATGATGGGCATGCGAATTATGTGGCCTGCCCAGCGAAGCTGATCGAGTGTGGTCAGTGCTTCAATACTGGGGATGTTAGCCTGGACAAAGACACTGATGTTGGTGCATCTGTCCTCCCAGGGGATTTGCAGGATCTTGCGGAGACATCGTTGGTGATATATCTCCAGCGACTTGAGGTGTCTTCTGTACATCGTCCATGCCTCTGAGCCATACAGGAGGGCGGGTATTTCTACAGCCCTGTAGACCATGAGCTTGGTGATAGATTTGAGGGCCTGGTCTTCGAATACTGTTTTCGTCAGGCGGCCGAAGGCTGCACTGGCACATACGAGGTGATGTTGAATCGCCGCATCAATGTCTGCTTTTGTTGATAAGAGGCTCCTGAGGTATGGGAAATGGTCCACATCTCTCTCATCTGGAGAGAGGAGAGCATGCCGGGAGATCTCCAAGATGTAGTGATCGTGACCATCTTTACAAAAGGGGACAAGTCCGACTGCGGCAACTACAGGGGACTCTCCCTGCTCTCAGCCACTGGGAAAGTTGTCGCTAGAGTTCTCCTCAACCGTCTTCTCCCTGTGGCCGAGGAGCTCCTCCCGGAGTCACAGTGCGGATTTCGTCCCCTATGTGGCACAACGAACATGATCATTGCAGCGCGACAGCTACAGGAAAAATGCAGGGAGCAGCGCCAGCCCTTATACATGGCCTTCTTCGACCTTACAAAGACCTTTGACACTGACAACCGCGAGGGTCTATGGAGCGTCCTCCTCCGTTTCGGATGCCCCCAAAAGTTTGGCAACAGTCTTTGCCTGCTCCACGACAACATGCAGGCCATGATTCTTACCAACGGATCCATTACAGAATTCTTATGTTCTTATGTTCTTATGTAGGCCAGGTCAAAGATCACCCCAACCTCTGTCGTTGAGTTTCAGTACGCGGACGACGCCTGCGTCTGCGCACATTCTGAGGCTGAACTCCAGGATATAGTTAATGTATTTACTGAGGCATATGAAAGCATGGGCCTTACGCTAAACATCCGTAAGACAAAGGTGCTCCACCAGCCTGTCCTCGCCACACAGCACTGCCCCCCAGTCATCAAGATCCACGTGAGGGCATTAAGAGTCACACAGCATGGGACTGAAATCACATATAGGCCAGACCCTTCTTGAAGCACATTAGTCAATCTGTTGTGTTTTTACAACAAAACAGCAGCTTCCGAGGCTATTGCCCCAGGTACTAGCCTGTACATTACCAGATTTATTGAATTCAATTTTACAACTTGCAATGATGAAATTGCAACTCACCACCATTAGGTTACTAGTCTGATACCATAATCACAAGGCTTCCATATCCTATTCTAAGAAGGATTTGTGTTTAATAGACCTGTTAACATCTATTACATTCAGAACCAAAAACACTCTGCAATATAGATTTTATACCACGAGGTATGATTAGTGATCTTATAAATCCAATATGATAGAGGCTGCCCTTGGAACCTTGTCTCAGCAATGAATGACTCTATTTCCTAACTAGCTCTATGTTCCATATCTCAAATACCATAAAAGCTGCAGCAATATCAACAGACTGTGCAGACCCTAACTCTATAATCCTCTTTCAACACACAGTTCTGACCCATTGTTCAGATGCTCACTCTTCAACCCAGTATTAATACACTGTGCAGATCCCAGCACTCTAAAACAATATTTACCCACAGTGCAGACTCCCATCTCTCTGCATCTGTACCAGCCAAATCTATACCAAATACAGATATTAACATTTGCTCACATTGAGGCTTTGCTTATATCAGGCTTATGTATGTAATATACGTTGTCATCACACGCTGGGGCATTCAGGAGAAACAATTTGCAGTAAAATCTATACCAGTTATATGGCTGCTATTCCTATCAGACAGACTAATTTCACTAACATAGCTGATACATATTTAATGAAGCCTTATGGAAGCTTCTCCACCTGCATATACTTTCCACCACCTTCCCCACCCAAACTACTCATCACCAAATCACATTAGTCTATCCCCCTATACTTCTGGTGAATTCTCCTCCTGCAAGCACCTCACCTTGCTCCACCCTTATCATAGAATCATAAAATCTTACAAAACAGAAAGAGGCCTTTTGGCCGACTGTGCCAGTACTGGCTCTTTGAAAGAGCTATCCAATTAGTCCCATTCCCCTTCTCTCTCCCTATAACCCTGCAAATATTTCTTTTTCACGTATATATCCAACTCGCTTTTGAAAGTTACTATTGAATCTGCTTCCACCACCAGTTCAGGCTTCTGAACTCTCTTTTAAAATCCTTATCATCTGCCACCCCTCCAAACCGCACACCAAGTCTCACATCAAGATACCTTCCCTCAGCCTCTGCATTCAACAATTCCTCATCCTTGGTGGTTTCAATCCTCAATGCAGTTCACCTTGCCCTCCCTACTCCAAATTCAATAACCTCCTGTACATCCTAATCTCTTCCTCCATATAAACTCTCCGACCCATATTCACAGCCACACTCTCAGCCGTGCCATGTATCTTTCTACTCCCATGGCGGGGGGGGGGTGTGGTCAATTTAACTTTTGACTAGTGTAAAATGGGTAATATAGGATTGACTACCTGTTACACATCTCTCCCAATGTAAATCAGGCGAGTTGAATAATGGGCGACCGATCTGATATTACCCAGTTTACATCATCGCCAAAAGTTTAAATTACCCCAATGTTTCTATCACAGTCAAGGTTATCTCCAACCACGATTTTGTATTCCTTACCACCCACATCCCCTACCGCCTTCTAATTCCACTTCCCTTTGTGACTGCCCCTGGAAAAAACACTTTGACCCAAAACAGTTAAAACTGCATCTTCTGAATCCCAACTGTCTAGCCTTTGATTTTTGATTCACCACAGCATTTTTGTAGCTGTTGATTTCACTACCTCATGCCCACCTTTGATGTCCTTGTCCCCAGCCAAACTTTTACACTCCACTCGGTCTCTCCTGGTATGGTCTACATCTTCACTCTCACATGTCTGAGGGGCACAGACTTAAGCATATATGATGCGCTCACTACTAATTTAGCCAACCATCACCAGATCTGGCTGGATCACATCAAGTTCTATTGGGCTGCATTCTCCTCTGTCAAAACAATGCTCAACTCCAGGATCATCCAAAAGAGCAAAGGTAGGGGGCTAAATTGGGCTCTGTAGCATGTGATTTTTTTTAGGCGTTAGATGGCCACCTAATGCTCGAAAATGGCGTCTGAGATACACGTACACACTTCCGATGGGAAGTGCACAGAACACCATCTTAGTAAAGGAGTTTGCATGCACTCACCTAACAACCACCGGCAGCACACAGAGCAGACAGATCATGATAGTGTGCAATGCTGATTTGACCCAAGGGCTGCCATTTTCCAACTGCACACTCCAGCCAACGTCCTGTCTTAACCTCGCCCAGCTGAACGCGGTGTTAACGAAATGAAGGACCCCACACCAGCACTATTTAAAGGGATCATGAACTGCTTTTTGGAGCTTTCCTATACTTGGCTAAAGTTTGAATTGTTTGCAGGGCGTGGTCTGGCTGACGCTGAAGTACTATTTTGCTGATTTAAAAGCTTGTGCTGAAACAAGTTGCTTCCAAACATGGGTGGTCTGGTAGGGCTTACTCTGGGAATTGAACATGACTGGGAGAATGAAGGAGAGGCCACGCAGAGCAGGTCAAGCTACCAGAAGGAGGAGGAGAGGGAGAAGGGTTCTCAGTGGAGGCTGTATCCATCGAAGGACTTTAGGGAGCAATTCTCTTAGCTCAACTTCAGTGAGGACCAAAGCATGAGACACCTTCGCTTTACAAAAGACGTCATGAGTGAAACCTGTCAACTGCTGCAGCCACAACTGCAACCTCAAAGTAGGGCAAGGACCGCATTGCCTGTGTCCATCAAGGTGATGGTGGTTCTTAACTTTTATGCGTCTGGCACCTTCCGGGCTGCTGTGGGAGATATAAGCAACATCTCGCAGTTTGCAGTACACTGCTGCATAAGGCAGGTCACCGAGGCTCTCGGTACACAGAGAAACAGTTTTTCTCATTTCCTCTTGCCAGAGACAAACAGGAGGCGGCAGCTCGTGTGTTTACTCGGATTGCAGGCTTCCCCGTGTTGCAGGGTTCCAATAACTGCACGCACATTGCCTTGTGTGCACCTCATACGAACTCAGCAATTTTCATGAACAAATGGGATTTAATTCCTTCAATGTGCAGCTGGTGTGCGACCATAGGCAGCACACCATGCAGGTGAATGCCTGTTCATCTGCTAGCAGTAACGGTTCCTTCATTTTGCAGCAGTCCTCTGTGCCAGTTGTATTTGTCCCACTACGGCAAGTCAAAGGCTGGCTACTGGGTGACAAGGGTTATCCACTCATGACATGGCTCATGGCTCAGGTTGGCACAGCAGGCAAACAATGAGAACCCTGCAATCAAAAAGAACGTTATAGAGCAATGCTTCCGCTGCCTGGATCACTTTGGAGGAGCTCTCAACAGGAAAAAAAAGGAAGACTTGCAATTATACTCTGCCTTTTATGACCTCAGAATGTCCCAAAGTATTTTACAGCCAATTAAGGTACATTTGGAGTGTAGTCACTGCTGTAATGTAGGAAACATTGCAGCCAATTTGCACATAGCAAGCTCCAACAACAATGCAATAATGACCAGATAAACTGTTTTTGTTATGTTGATTGAAGATAAATATTGGCCAGGACACCAGGGATAACTCTCCTGCTCTTCTTCAAAATAGTGTCATGGGATCTTTAATGTCCACCTGAGAGGGCAGACGAGGCCTCGGTTTAACGTCTCATCCAAAAGACAGCATATCCATCAGTGCAGCGCTCCCTCAGTACTGCACTGTAGTTTCAATCTACATTTTTATGCTCAAGTCTCTGGAGTGGGATTTGGAACCCACAACTTTCTGACTAAGAGGCGAGAGTGCTATCCACTGAGCCACAGCTGACAACTGAACAGGTATTAAGATTTGTAGTAGTAGGCTGCACAACCTCCCCATTATGAGGGTCAGCCCTTTTTACCACCTATGAGGTGAAAAACTTTGAAGCAGGAGCACGAGGAAAAGGGGGAGGAGGAGGAGGAGGAGGATGAAGTGGACTAATAGGAAGAGTAAAGGAGACTACAACAACAACCCCTTTCTGCCCAGGCTCTACGTGATCAGATTATTGATGAGTGATGCCAGGAGCGGCAACAGGGATACCTAAAAATGAGGTGAAAACCTGGGAAGGTTGCAACACAGGACTACATGCATGCTAAAAAGCAGATGCAGCATGCCACAGACAGGGCTAAGTGATCCCACAATCAACAGATCAGATTAAAGCTTTGCAGTCCTGCCACATCCAGTCGTGAATGGCGGTGGACCATTAAACAACTAACGGGAGGAGGAGGCTCCCTATATATACACAATCTCAATGATGGCGGAGCCCAGCAGGTAAGTGCAAAAGACAAGGCTGAAACGTTTGCAACCACCTTCAGCCAGAAATGCCAAGAGGATGATCCATATCGGTCTCCTCCTGAGGTCCCCACCATCACAGAAGCCAGTCTTCAGCCAATTCAATTCACTCCTTGTGATATCAAGAAACAGATGCTCGCACTGGATACAGCAAAGACTATGGGCTCCGTCAACATCCCGGCTATCGTGCTGAAGACTTGAGCCAGAACTAGCTGCACCTCTAGCCAAGCTGTTCCAATACAGCTACAACACTGGCATCTATCCGACAATGTGAAAAATTGCCCAGGTATCTCCTGTCCACAAAAGGCAGGACAAATCCAATCCAGCCAATTACTGCCCAATCAGTCTACTCTCAATCATCAGCAAAAATTGATGCAAGGTGGTGTCAACAGTGCTATCAAGTGGCATTTGCTCGCCAATAACCTGCTCACCGATGCCCAGTTTGGATTCCGCAAGGACCACTCTGCTCCAGAACTCATTACAGCCTTGGTCCAAACAAAGAGCTGAATTCCAGAGCTGAATTCCAGAGGCGAGGTGAGAGTGACATAGAAACATAGAAAATAGGAGCAGTAATAGGACATTCGATGTGATCATGGCTGATCCTCTATCTCAACGCCATATTCCTGCTTTTTCCCCATATCCTTTAATGCCTTTTGTTTCTAGAAATCTATCTATCTCCCTCTTAAATATATTCAGTGACTTGGCATCCACAGCCTTCTGTGATAGAGAATTCCACAGGTTCATCACCCTCTGAATGAAAAAGTTTCTCCTCATCTCAGTCCTAAATTTCCTACCCCGTATCCTGAGACTGTGACCCCTTGTTCTAGACTTCCCAGCCGGGGAAACATCCTCCCCGCATCCAGTCCATCCAACCCAGTCAGAATTTTATACGTTTCAATGAAATCCCCTCTCATTCTTCTAAACTCTAGTGAATACAGGTCTAGTCGACCCAATCTCTTCTCATACAACAGTTCTGCCATCCCAGGTCTGGTGAACCTTCGCTGCACTCCCTCTATGGCAAGTACATCAATGGCCTTCCCACCATCATAAGTGTAGAAGTGGGGATGTTCACTAATGATGGGACAGTGTTCAGTGCCAGTTGCATTCCTCAGATAATGAAGCAGTCCATGCCCACATGCAGCAAGACCTGGATGACATTGAGGCTTGGGCTGATAACTGGCAAGTAACATTCACGCCACTCAAGTGCCAAGCAATGACCATCTCCAAATAGCGAGAGTCTAACCACCTCCCCTTAATATTCAACAGCATTAACATTGCCGAATCTCCCACCAACATTTTGGGGGTCACCATTGACCAGAAACTTAACTGGACCAGCCACATCCATACTGTGGTAACAAGAGCAGTTCAGAGGCTGGGTATTCTGCAGGAGTGTCTCACCTCCTGACTCACCAAAGCCTTCCCACCATCTACAAGGCACAAATCAGGAGTGTCATGGAATACTCTCCACTTGCCTGGATGAATGCAGCTCCAATAACACTCATGAAGCTCGACACCATCCAGGACAAAGCAGCTTGCTTGATTGGAACCCCATCCACCACCTTCAACATTCACTCTCTTCACCATTGGCGTACTGTGGCTACAGTGTGGTGTACCATCTACAAGATGCACTGCAGCAACTCACCAAGGCTTCATTGGCAGAACCTCCCAAAGCCACGACCTCTACCACCTAGAAGGACAAGAGCAGCAGGCGCATGGGAACACCACCACCTCCACAATCCCCTCCAAGTCACACACCATCCTGACTTGGAAGCATATCACCGTTCCTTCATTGTCGCTGGGTCAAATTGCTCACTAACAGCACTGTGGGAGTACCTTCACCACATGGACTGCAGCGGTACAAAAAGGTGGCTCACTACTATCAACAACAACAACAACTTTTATTTATATAGTGCCTTTAAATTGGTAAAACGTCCCAAGGTGCTTCACAGCAGTGTTATAAACGAGGAGCTCTTCCCGGAGTTGCAGTGCGAATTTTGTCCCCTATGGGGCACAATGGACATGATTTTTGCAGCACGACAGCTGCAAGAAAAAAGCAGGGAACAACGCCAGCCCTTATACATGGTCTTCTTCGACCTTACAAAGGCCTTTGACACTGTCAACCACGAGGGTCTATGAAGCGTCCTCCTCCGTTTCAGATGCCCCCAAAAGTACGTCACCATCCTCAGCCTGCTCCACGATGACATGCAGGCCGTGAGCCTTACCAACGGATTCATCACAGACCCAATCCACGTCCGGACCAGGGTCAAGCAGGGCTACGTCATCACCCCAACCGTCTTCTCAATCTTCCTCGCTGCCATGCTCCACCTCACAGTCGACAAGCTCTCCGCTGGAGTGGAACTAAACCACAGAACCAGCGGGAACCTGTTCAACCTTTGCCATCTCCAGGCCCGGTCCAAGACCATCCCAACCCTCTGTCGTCAAGCTACAGTACGACTGCGTACACACAGAGGCTGAACTCCAGGACATAGTTGATGTATTTACTGAGGCGTATGAAAGAATGGGACTTGCACTAAACATCAGTAAGACAAAGGTCCTCCACCAGCCTGTCCTTGCCACACACCACTACCCCCAAAGTCATCAAGATCCACGTCGCAGCCCTGGACAACGTGGATCACTTCCCTTACCTCTGGAGCCTCCTATCAACAAGAGCAGCCATTGACAACGAGATCCATCACCGTCTCCAGTGCATCAGTGCAGCCTTCGGCTGCCTGAGGAAAAGAGTGTTTGAAGACCAGGCCCTCCAAACTGCCACCAAGCTCATGGTCTACAGGGCTGTAGTAATACCCGCCCTCCTGTATGGCTCAGAAATATGGCCCATGTACAGTAGACACCTCAAGTCACTGGAGAAATACCACCAACGATACCTCTGCAAGATCCTATAAATTCCCTGGGAGGATGACGCACCAACGTTAGCGTCCTCGACCAGACCAACATCCCCAGCTTTGAAGCACTGACCACACTTGATCAGCTCCACTGGGCAGGCCACATAGTTTGCAGGCCAAACATGAGACTGCCAAAGCAAGCACTCGACTCGGAACTCCTTCACGGCAAACAAGCCAAAGGTGGGCAGCGGAAACGTTACAAGGACACCCTCAAAGCCTCTCTGATAAAGTGCAACATCCCCACTGACACCTGGGAGTCCCTGGCCAAAGATCGCCCTAAGTGGAGGAAGTACATCCGGGAATGCACTGAGCTCCTCGAGTCTCGTCACCGAGAGCGTGCAGAAATCAAGCGCAGGCTGCGAAAAGAGTGTGCGGCAAACCAGTCCCACCCACCCCTTCCTTCAACGACTATTTGTCCCACCTGTGACAGAGACTGTGGTTCTCGTATTGGACTGTACAGCCACCTAAGAACTCATGTTAAGAGTGGAAGTAAGTTTTCCTCGATTCCGAGGGACTGCCTATGATGATAATACAGAACAAATAAATTTGACACCAAGCCACATGTTCTTATGTTCTTAGAAGAAATTACAGCAGATGACCAAAAGCTTGGTTAAAGAGGTAGGTTTTCAGGAGCATCTTAAAGGAGTAAAGAGAGGTAGAGAGGCGGCGAGGTTTAGGGAGCGTGTTGCAGAGCTTAGGGCTCAAACAACGGGAGGCACAACCACCAATAGTTGAGCAGTTCTAATCAAGGATGCTCAAGAGGGCAGAATTTAAGGATTGCAGACATCTTGGGCCCAAGTTTCGGGACGCGCCTAAAACGGCACAGCCCGGACCTGGACGCCCGTTTTTCGCGCCAGAAAGTGCGCCTAAAAAAATCTTCCCTATTCTCCGGCTTCCTGCTGGTCTTCTGCAGCCGGGCGCTGTTGGGGGCGGAGCCAGGTCCCTGCGCCGAAAACAGTGCCGGGACCTCTGCACATGTATGCTACATGGGCTCGCATGTGCAGTAGCTCCAGGCGCCCAAAATTGTGTGGGAGGGGCCCGAAGCACGCAGCCCCTAGCCCTGCGTGCATAAGGCTGCCTCCCACGGCCAGCTCCTGCTTCCTCCCGACCCGACTCAACTCCCGCTTCACCCCCCCCCCCCCCTCTCTCACCCCCGCCCCCCCCCACGGACCTCCGCGACTCTCTCTCCCCACCCCCGCCCCCCACCCCTGAGACCCGACGCCACCTACCTGTAAATCTAGCCCGAGATCTTGGGCCCGGCCGTTCATCCTCCTTCTCTCCCTCCCCCCTCCCTCTCTCCTTCCCTCCCTCCCCCTCTCTCCTTCCCTCCCTCCCCTCTCTCCTCTCTCCTTCCCCTCCCTCCTCTCCTTCCCTCCCTCCCTACATCCTCTCTCCTTCTCCCCCACCCCCCACGCTGTTGAAGGACTCCCGGTGCTGCAGTCGGTAAGTAGAAAATGTTTTATTTATTGATTTTTTATAATTTTTTTTTATTTTTTATAAATTTTTTTGGATTGATTTATTGGTTGATTTATTGATGTATTTATCATTTATTATTGATGATGGCTCTTTATTTGTAAAACTGAAGTGTTTAATGTTTGTAAACTTCCCTTTAAACACCCCCCCCCCCACCATTCCCTACGCCTAATTTGTAACCTACGCCTGATTTTCTAAAGTGTAGGCAAGGTTTTTTCGAACGTACAAAAATCTTCACTTACTCCATTCTAAGTTAGTTTGGAGTAAGTTTTCACTGCCGAAACTTTGAAAACAGGCGTAAGTGGCCGGACACGCCCCCTTTTGAAAAAAAAATTCTGTTCCAAAGTGAAACTGTTCTAACTGACTAGAACTGGAGCAAAGTAAATGCCGAGAATTTGAATTTCTAAGATACTCCGTTCTACACCAGTTGCTCCAAAAAATCAGGAGCAACTGAGGCCGAAACTTGGGCCCAGAATGGGGTTGTGTGGCTGAAATAGATTACAGAGATAGAGAGGGGTGAGACCATGGAGGGATTTGTAAACAAGGATGAGAATTTTGAAATCGAGGCGTTGTTTAACCGGGAGTTTAACCATCTTCTCAAGGGCAATTAGGGATGGGCAATAAATGCTGGCCTTGACAGCGACGCCCACATCCCATGAACAAATTAAAAAATAGATACCAGTAACCTCAATCACACCTCGCCATCAGTTCCACACTCATTACCTTTCCTCTATGACTGATCATTACATCGTCCTCTTTCTGACAACGCAAAAATAACACCAGAAAATGCATATTCTGATCCAATTTTATAAATTAAATCATTACATAATGCATATAAAAATAAACCAATCACCCCGATGCATTCCCTTAGACCCTGTTTTTTGTGTGCCTTTGGCTCTCCTACAAGGTGCGTTCCCAATGGCTGCAGCACGGGTGGTGGAAAGCTGCTGACCTTCAATTGAGGAGATTGCAGCTGGCCTTAAAGGACAACCTTGAGCTGCTCTGGGCCTAGAGGGCCCGGCTTTACACTGCACCATCTTGGCCTGGGCTGCAGCCGTCTGGGTTAGCTGGAGTTGAGAACAGGAATGCTGTCATCCTGAGAGAGGGCAGCAGGTTCGTGTTCTAGGGTGCCACTACAACTCTCCTGGGGCAGTGCCTCAGCAATCCGAATGATCTGTTGGAGAACAGATTGATGGACTGCTGTGATGCCCTGCAAGCCACTTTCAGCAGTGGTGTTCAGAGCCACGATGGCAGCAGTCTGAACTTGCAAGACAGCAGTCTGAGCTTCCACTACAGCACTCACACCTTTGATGAAAGCTATTTGTGCTGCAATGGAAGCTGTGCCATCGGCCATCAGACACTGCATTATGCTGGGTTCCACAGGTGTGCTGACGGAGGTGACTTCCCGTTGCATGTTGGAAAGGATGGGCTCCCAACTCTGCACAAAGCCCTGTATCATGATAGTGCTAGACGCCCCCATGCTCCATGACATTGTGCGCACAGTTTCTGGCAGGCTTTCCAGTGCGCCAAGCATTTGGTTATATACATCCATCAGCCTGCTTCTCTAGCCTGGCCCAAAGATGTCCTCATCTGACTCCTCTGCAGCAGAACTAGTGTGTGACTCCTCCTTCCAATGAGCTGGCACCTGTTCTCTCTTCCACCCACCCCCTCCCCACCCAGGCTTCTGCAGACGTGCCGATGTCTCTCCACCAAGTATTACAAAGTATTTATTGGATCAAAACAGGCTATTCATCACAACAGGTCTAGGCTGGTGTTTATGCTCCACACTAACTGTAATGACTCAAGAGTCTGGTTACTGTAAACTCACTCAGGTGCAACCTGATCCATCTTTATTCCAGCCCAAGAGTGCCAGCATGACAAATACATCCAGTTTATACAGGTGACTAAGCACACATGCCACATGCGTACAGCCCAATGACCTCCGACCGCAACACCCTCTGGTGACTGGTGACCCGCAAGCATAACACTAACCTCCTCCCAACCCTCTTCATCTAACACAATCAACATATCCTTCTATTTTTAACATAGAAACATAGAAAATAGGTGTAGGAATAGGCCATTCGGCCCTTCGTGCCTGCACCACCATTCAATAAGATCATGGCTGATCATTCACCTCAGTACCCCTTTCCTGCTTTCGCTCCATACCCCTTGATCCCTTTAGCCGTAAGGGCCATATCGAACTCCCTCTTGAATATATCCAATGAACTGGCATCAACAACTCTCTGCGGTAGGGAATTCCACAGGTTAACAACTCTCTGAGCGAAGAAGTTTCTTCTCATCTCAGACCTAAATGGCTTACCCGGTATCCTTAGACTGTGTCCCCTGGTTCTGGACCTCCCCAACATCGGGAACATTCTTCCTGTATCTAACCTGTCCAGTCCCGTCAGAATTTTATATGTTTCTATGAGATCCCCTCTCATCCTTCTAAACTCCAGTGAATACAGGCCCAGTCGATCCAGTCTTTCCTCATATGTCAGTCCTGCCATCCCGGGAACCAGTTTGGTGAACCTTCGCTGCACTCATTCAATAGCAAGAACATCCTTCCTCAGATTAGGAGACCAGAACTGCACACAATGTTCCAGGTGGTGCCTCACCAAGGCCCTGTATGACTGCAGTAAGACCTCTCTGCTCCGATACTCAAATCCCCTAGCTATGAAGGCCAACATACCATTTGCCTTCTTCACCGCCTGCTGTACCTGCATGCCAACTTTCAATGACTGATGTACCATGACACCCAGGTCTCGTTGCACCTCCCTTTTTCCAATCTGCCGACATTCAGATAATATTTTGCCTTCGTGTTTTTGCCCCCAAAGTGGATAACCTCACATTTATCCACATTATACTGCATCTGCCATGCATTTGCCCACTCACCTAACCTGTCCAAGTCACCCCGCAGCCTCTTAGCATCCTCCTCACAGTTCACACTGCCACCCAGCTTAGTGTCATCTGAAAACTTGGAGATATTACACTCAATTCCTTCATCAAAATCATTAATGCATATTGTAAGTAGCTGGGGTCCCAGCACTGAGCCCTGCGGCACTCCACTAGTCACTGCCTGCCATTTTGAAAAAGACTCGTTTATCCCGACTCCCTGCCTCCTGTCTGCCAACCAGTTCTCTATCCACATCAGTACATCACCCCCAATATCATGAGCTTTAATTTTGCACACCAACCTCTTGTGTGGGACCTTGTCAAAAACCTTTTGAAAGTCCAAATACACCATATCCACTGTTTCTCCCTTGTCCACTCTACTAGTTGCATCCTCAAAAAATTCCAGAAGATTTGTCAAGTATGATTTCCCTTTCATAAATCCATGCTGACTTGGACCAATCCTGTCACTGCTTTTCAAGTGCGCTGCTATTTCATCTTTAATAATTGATTCTTACATTTTCCCCACTACTGATGACAGGCTAACCGGTCTATAATTACCCGTTTTCTCTCTCCCTCCTTTTTTTAAAAGTGGTGTTACATTAGCTACCCTCCAGTCCATAGGAACTGATAGACTGTTGGAAAATGATCACCAATGCATCTACTATTTCTAGGGCCACTTCCTTAAGTACTCTGGGATGCAGATTATCAGGTCCTGGGGATTTATCGGCCTTCAATTCCATCAATTTCCCTAACACAATTTCCTGACTAATAAGGATTTCCTTCAGTTCCTCCTTCTCACTAGATCTTGGTTCCCTAGTATTTCCGGAAGGTTATTTGTGGTCTTCCTTCGTGAAGACAGAACCAAAGTATTTGTTCAACTGGTCTGCCATTTCTTTGTTCCCCATTATAAATTCACCTGAATCTGACTGCAAGGCAACTACATTTGTTTTCACTAAGCTTTTTCTCTTCACATATCTATAGAAGCTTTTGCAGTCAGTTTTTATGTTCCCGGCAATCTTCCTCTCATACTCTATTTCCCCCCTCCTAATTAAACCCTTTGTCCTCCTCTGTTGAATTCGAAATTTCTCCCAGTCCTCAGGTTTGCTGCTTTTTCTGGTCAATTTATATGCCTCTTCCTTGGATTTAACACTATCCTTAATTTCCCTTGTTAGCCACGGTTAAGCCACCTTCCCCGTTTTATTTTTACTCCAGACAGGGATGTACAATTGTTGTTCTTCATGTGCTTATCTAGCTTCCCCTTGTATCCTTCTATGCTGATCGCCTCAAGTACCCCGTCTGGTAGGAGTTCCACATTCTAAACACTCTCAGGCTAAAAAGGTTTCTCCTGAATTCCATATTGGATGTATTAATGACTATCTTATATTTATGGGCCCTAGTTCTGGTCTCACCTCCAAGTGCAAATATCTTCTCTACATCTACTCTATCAAACCCTTTCATAATCTTTAAGACCTGTATCAGGTCACCCTCAGCTTTCTTTTTCTAGAGCAAAGAGCCTAGCCTGTTCAATCTTTCCTGATGGGTATAACTCCTCAGTTCTGGTATCATTCCAGTACATCTTTTTTGTATCATCTCTGGTGCCTCGATATCCTTTTTACAATATGGAGACCGTAACTGTTCACAGTACTCCAAGTGTGGTCTAACCAAGGTTCTACATAAGTTAACTTCTCTGCTTTTCAATTCTATCCCTCTAGAATTGAACCAGAGTGCTTCGCTTTTTAATGGCCGTATTAACCTGCGATGCTATTTTTAGTGATCTGTGTATCTGTACCCCCAGATCCCGCTGTTCCTCAAGCCCATTTAGACATTTATTTTCCAAGGAGTATGTAGTCTCTTTATTTTTACTACCAAAATGTACTACCTCGCACTTATCTATATTGAAGTTCATTTGCCAATTGCACGCCCATTCTGAAAGCTTATTAATGTTTTCCTGTATTTTGTCACAGTCTTCCTCTATTAACTACATCCCCAATTTGGTGTAATTCGCAAATTTTGGAATTGTACTTCCAATTCCCCAGTCCAGATTGTTTATTTATCATGTACAGATCCCTCCTGAGCATATGTCTCAAGGGCCTTCTGTCCCCCTACAGATACAGCATGTCGCTCCTTCTCCTGTGCATTGTCCGAAAACTTTGGTGCTCACTCGCTTGCATGTTCAGCCATTGCTCAAAGTATCACAGCCCAGATTCACTTAAAAAAATCTCCCACCACTTGCAACCACAATGCACCTCCCCATTAAGAGGTGCAGGCTTCCTTTAAATAGCTCGAGAGACTTGCGATATTGGGCCCACCGCTGACGCGTGCAGCCAATGCACAGCATGAGGAATGCTGGCTGCACGCAGCAATCATTTAAAATAGCAGGCAGCTGTTTTCGGGGGCGGGGGGGGGGGTGGGGGGGGTTAGCCAATGTGACCCCCATCGTCTTCGGCTTGTCCACCACAACAGTTTTCTGAAACACCTCTCCATTCTCCTCCACAGTCTCCCACAAGGGAGAGGAGATCATGGACTTCATTGTCACTAAGATTGCAAACATCCATTCAGCTGCCTCTGCTGTGAAACACTCCTTCCCACCAAGTCAAACCTCCCCACCCCTCCTACCTCACCCTTGCCAGGCTCCCACCTGGAATTCCCTTTGTTATGTATTTAACCCCTTGTAACCTGTATTACACTACCACCAGAGAGCCTACCTGTCGGAGTCCCAAGGGATCCCAGCATCCTTTGGGACCAGGGTATATAAGCAGGCCATCTTCAAGGTACCTGCACTCTGGAGTCTTATTAAAGGTCACACTTGCTCATTGTACACAGTACTCAGCTTCATCCTTTATTGTGAGTGTACCACTCTTCCTTACTTTTTTACCTCTCCATTTCCCTCTTGTCCTTTAAGGCCCTTCTGAAAACCCACCTCTTTGACTAAGCTTTTGGTATAACCTCGTATTGGCTCTTGCTTTGTCTCACCATCCATTTAGTCTGATTATGCCTCTGTGAAGCACTGTGGAATATTTTAATATGCTAAAGGTGTTATATAAACGCAAGTTGTCAGTGTTACTGTTATGTAGTCAGTTGCTCTGATGAAATCCCAGAGCTGTGAACTAGCTTCACTTACTCAAACATGAGCAGGTTATTTCCTTTTAGTGAGGACTGTCCTTTTCTAGGAGTGGATTATAATTGTACTTTTCTTTCAGTATACCCCTGAAAAGGGGAAACTATTATCAAGTCAATGTTTTAAGTTAAGAATTCAACATAACCACTTCCTCTTGTTATTGCGTCAAAGCATCTCAGAAGTAACGCATCTACAAAATGGGAAGAAAACACTCTCTCAGCCTACTTATCATGAATTTAAGCCCAACTGTGAAAGCAAAAGCAGTGTTCTGCATTTGGATACCACCTTCTCAAAGAATAAAGCTGAAATGAAAGTTGGAACACAAGGCTTAGTAATCTGCAGTTAGTGTACTACTGTGTCAATTGTACAATCCATTACATAAAGCACTCCCCAGAGGAAGGAAACAGACATCAAATGAAGCTCTTAATAGTCTGTCAATCCAATTGGCCCTCAAGATATTGCACAACAGTATAATAAGCCACTGACAGCCTTTGTCTTTCACATTGTAAGATTGCGAATGAAAAATATATTTTTTTAAAGCATTAAAATTAATTTTTCCACAAACAAAACAAGATATCTGCTGTGCAAGCCCCTCCTCTACCTATTGAGTTGGCTTCTATACTGCCCATCGATTTCACAGCAATTCATCATTCTGATCTGTTTTCCTTTTAATCTCATATTGCCAGGAGCGTGATGCGGAGTTGAAATAGCAAGGAACCAATGATTAAACACCGGTTTTCCCCCTCTCCCATGTGAAATCACTGCAAAGCACTACTTGGAAGCAAGGCAGAGGGTCAATTACCTCTAAGAGGATTTCATCACTTTCTAGTTCTTGGCCTATTGTCTATTCTATTCATGACAGTCACTGCGAGTTGAAGCTGATAATTAGTTAGCAATATGTTATTATTTGAATCACTCTGGAAGGATGAGAAGATCCATTGTATTGTAAGTATTACATATTAAAAAGATGTTGAGATATTAAATGAAAATATTTGCAAGTTTTGCAGTTCCTTTCCCCCACTTCAAGAAGAATGCATCATTTGATGTGACCCCATATCAGGGACCAGGTGATGCATTAATTGTCCCTTAAATGTTTTTTATTCATTCCTTGGATATGGGCATCGCTGGCAAGGCCAACATTTATTGCCCATTCCTAATTGCCCTTGAGAAAGTTGGTGAGCTGCCTTCTTGAACGCTGCAGTCCATGTGGTGAAGGTACTCCCACAGTGCTGTTAGGGAGGGAGGTCCAGAATTTTGACCCAGCGACGATGAAGGAACGGTAATATATTTCCAAGTCAGGATGGTGTGTGACCTGGAGGAAACTTGGAGGGGAACTTGGAGGTGGTGGTGTTCCCATAAGCTGGTGCCCTTGGCCTACTAGGTTGTAGAGGTCGCAGTTTTGGGAGATACTGCCGTAGAAGGCTTGTCAATTTGCTGCAGTGCAGCTTGTGGATAGTACACACTGCAGACACAGTGTGCCTGTAGTGAAGGGAGTGAATATTTAAGGTGATCGATGGGGTGCCAATCAAGCTGGCTGCTGGATGGTGTCGAGCTTCTTGAGTGTTGTTGGAGCGGCACTCATCCAGGCAATCGGAGAGTATTCCATTACACTCCTGACTTGTGCCTTGTTGATGGTGGAAAAGCATTGCGGAGTCAGGAGGTGAGACACTCGCTGCAGAATGCCCAGCCTTTGACCTGCTCTTGTAGCCACAGTATTGATGTGGCTGATCCAGTTCAGTTTCTGATCAATGGTGATCCCCAGGATATTGATGTTAGGGGATTCAGTGATGGTAATGCCATTAGAAACATAGAAACATAGCACAGAAGGAGGCCATTTCAGTCCATCGTGTCCAAGCCGGCCGACAAAGAGCCACACGGCCCTCGATCAGCAGCCCTAAAGGTTACATATAAACCTATGAACAATGAACAATGGCGAGCAGATAAAGACTCCACACAACTGCGGCCCTCACAACTGCGATAACCCATGTATCACAACATATTACATTCCACCCCAACCGGAGCTATGAGACCTCATGGGAGAGGCAAAAAAACAGGCCAATTGTGGAAAAAAATCTGGGAAAATACTTCTCCGACCCATCCAAGCAATCAAAACTAGTCCAGGAGACCACTCTGGCCGTATTAGATTCCCTGAAGTACTTACCATCGTATCTGCGCCAGCCAACAAGAGATTATCCAGTCTACTCCCATTTACCAGCTCTAGGTCTGTAACCCTACAGGTTACGGCTCTTCAAGTGCCCACCAAACACCTTTTAAATGTAGTGAAAGTTTCTAGCTCTACCACCTTTCCAGGCAGTGAGTTCCAGACCCCCACAACCCTCTGCATATAGAAGCTTCCCCTAAAATCCCCTCTAAACCTTCCACCAACCACCTTAAACCCAATGCCCATTATAATTGACCCCTCCACCAAGGGAAATAGGCCCTTGCTATTACTATATCTAGGCCCCTCAAAATTTTATACACCTCAAATGAGGTCTCCCCTCAGCCTCCTCTGTTCCAAAGAAAACAAATCAAAGCCTATCCAATCTGTCCTCATAACTGATTCTCCATTTCAGGCAGCATCCTCATAAATCTCCTCTGCATCCTCTCCAGTGCAATCACGTCCTCCCTGTAATACGGCGACCAGAACTGCACGCAGTATTCCAGCTGTGACCTAACCAGAGTATTATACAATTTAAGCTCTTGCATTCTATGCCTCGGCCAATAAAGGCAAGCATTCCGTAAGCCTTCGTAACTACCTTATCCACCTGGCCTTCTACTTTCAGGGATCTGTGCACAGGCACTCCAAGGTCCTTTTTTCATCTACATTTCTAAGTAGTCTACCGTTTAATGTGTATACCCTTTCCTTATTAGCCCTCCCCAAGTGCATTACCTCATATTTCTCCGAATTGGATGTATGTAGCCATGGACTCACACATGGATCACACCCAGAACCCAATGGAACCTCCACCGCATCATCGAACCATCCAATCTGATAACCACTATCCAACGTTGTGGCAAAAGGATTTGGGGGTTAACAGGGAGAGGGCCAAGCCAAAGCACAGCCAAGGTGCAAGCGTTATTGGCACTTAAGCCAGAGCACATAGTGCAAAGGTAATTGGCACAAAGGACTTGTGGTAGAGTGATGTTGTATATGCTGACTATGGATGTACTCTATGTGTAGCCACTGTGAGATCTGTTTACCAGATGTACTTTCAATAAGGTTCACACCATGTACATACATGCTGACACCACTAGAGGGTGCAACTGGTGGAGACCGGGGGTTTCCTGCCCTGGTGGCAGAGCCCTGTACAAAAGGCTACACACCATGCTTGCACACCACTCTGGAGTTTGGAATAAAGGACCAAGGTCACTACAGTTCAAGTACAACACATTGCCTTGTGGAGTCATTCATAAGTGCACTATAGACATAACAACTGGCGATGAGAATAAGGACTTTCACGAGATCATGGCTAGCTTTGGCACAATAAAGACGTTGCAGAAGGTGATGATTAGGTTGCCTTCACGGAAAGGCTCGAGCAATATTTTGTGGCAAACGACCTGGCAGGGGAGACAGACAGATTGGCGGAGAAGTGCAAGGCTATACTGTTGACCCGAGGTCTACCGCCTCATCAGGGATTTGCTGGCACCCACAAAGGCCAAGGATAAGACATACGATGAGCTGACTGAACTAATTTGCGACCAACTTAAACTAAAGAAGAGCATCCTCACGGCCAGGCACAGATTTTACATGCACTGCAGACCTGAGGGCCAGGAGATTGCAAAATATAATGCCGACCTCAGGAGACTTGTGGCACCGTGTGATTTTGGCATGCACCTCAATGAAGCATTGTGAGATATCTTCATTATAGGAATTGGCGATGAGGGCCTCCTTCATAAGCTACTATCTGCTGACACCACAGTCAATGTGCAAAAATCCATCGGCATCAGTCAGACATTCATGACCTCAACCTGTGGCACCAAGCAAATCATTCAGCCTGTGGACTCAAACCCGGCAAGTACTGTACACAGAATGGTGCCTTTCACAGGCAAGACTGTAGAACGTGGCTCTTCCCAGGGCAGTGAGCACTGACCTCAGGGTTCCAGAACTCAGAGTCCGCCGAGGGGTGCTAATCGAGTAGCACCATGCTGGCATTGCGGAGGAAACCATAGGGCTCACTAATGTCGGTTTGCTGAGTACGTATGCAAAGCCTGTAACATGAAGGGCCACTTCCAGCGTATATGTAAAAGGAATACGACTCACCATCTAGCAGAGGAGTCTGTAGATGACTTTGAATCCAGCAGGGAGTATGATGATTAGGACAGAGAGGCAACTCAGCCCCAAGAAGGAGTGTATACCTGCCCCACCGATTGTCCTCCTGTGAAGATGGAAGTCGAGATAAACGGCGTTCCAGACTTCATGGAAGTGGACACGGGAGCGAGCCAGTCAGTGATGAGCCAGGATACCTTCAAGAGGCTGTGGAACGAAAAATGACCCGAGCTGGTTCCAGTACAGGAAAAGTTGTGCACCTACACCAAGGAGCCGATCCCAGTCCTTGCTAGTGCGGATGTAAGTGTAATCCATAATGGCGTGATGCATAAGTTACCTCTGTGGATTGTTGCAGGTGATGGCCCAACACTACTTGGAAGAAGGTGGATGGGGAAGACCCAATGGAAATGGCAAGACCCTCTTCACTCCAGCAATCGATGTCCCCCATGCTCAGGGGCAGAGCAAAACCTCACCTTCGCTTGGGCCAGGCACCAGAGAACAGACCAGCACAGTACCTGAGGCACAGACCGTCCACGACGACTGCATGGCAATGATCCGACCAGAACGATCTAAAAATACCTTCCATGCTCCAGTGGCAGAAGTTCTGGGGAGGAAGTTTGAAATCACAAGTACCCTTCCAGCGTTTGTGGCAGAATCGTGGGAGAGAAGGATCAAGGCAGTCGACCTCAAGAACTGAGGAAAGGTGAAGTCTTTCTGCTACAGTGAGGAGCAGCGTGGCTGAAAAGACAGATGGCTGCGCCAACATCACGAGGTGCAATATTGAGGGAGCAACACGTGGCATCCAACAAAGGATCTGGTTGGGGTAAAGCCAGCAGGGTTCTCTTAAAAGAGACCTGCAATGAACTGAACTTAAAGAGACATTGTATGTATGGCAATCAATGTAACGAACCGATTAAGATTGTGAACAGAATGTTGTTGCGAGATGTCGGCACTGTAAAGAACAGAATGTTGTTGCGAGATGTTGGTACCAGTCCTAATATAAAAGAACAAAATGTTGTTGCGAGATGTCGGGAATAAAGAGTGTCCCCTAGGGCAGCAAGCGAGTGAATTCGGGAGGGTAAAGGCGCGGAACCTGATACTCTGCCCCAGGTCTATCACACGCTGCAGGCACCCGATGGCACCATTTGCGATGAATATGGAAACGAAAACGATGCCAATACGCGCAGTCGGCCGCCGTTGCCCACCACCCGGGTGGAGACGGCGCAGCACCCAGACCCAGTCACTACCTTGGCCATGTCCGAGAGCGAAAGGTCAGAACCAACCAGTTCCCCAAACGGGACCTGGAACAGCCAGGTTCCCAACACCATGATAGAGCAGGCAGAAGACTCTGCAGCCATCAAAGGAGGACAGGCAGGCCACAAACATTTGTGGCTCTGCCCACCACTAGGCAACGGCAAAGGCCCGAGCCCTGGCAAGGCGAGCGAACCAAGCCCGCTCTGCTAGCAGGGAGTGCAGCACCGCCATCAGACGACTAGGACCCCGTCCGGTTGCTCTGGAATTAGCATCCTCGCATACCTGTACTGCTACCTCAGTACTGACCATGACTAAACCATGAATGCTATCTACCCAATCCTGGCGCACGACCATAAAACTTAACGAATGTAAGTCACGGAACTTAGGTGCCATGATACAAACTGACATTTTTTTTTTCTTCCTTTCTTTGTACTTGCATTGTGTCTGATCCTGTATGTTAATGTAACAGGCCGGCTGCATGATCTCGCTGTGGGGGGGGAATGGATGTATATAGTCATGGACTCACACATGGATCACACCCAGAACCCACTGGAACCTCCATCACATCATCAAACCATCCAATCTGATAACCACAACCCAACATTGTAGCAAAAGGACTTGGGGGTTAACAGGGAGAGGGCCAAGTCAAAGCATAACCAAGATGCAAGGGCTATTGGCACTTAAGTCTGGGGAGAGCTAAGCCAGAGCACATAGTGCAAAGGTAATTGGCACAAAGACCTTAGGGGAGAGAGATCTCTATGCTGACAATGGATGTACTCTATGTATAGTCACTGTGAGATTGTATAAGATGGAGACATGTTTAACTGATGTTGACGGCACAAATCATTACAAATGGGTATGATTTGGTGGCCATTACAGAAACATGGTTGCAGGGTGGCCAAGACTGGGAATTAAACATACAGGGGTATCTGACGATTCGGAAAGATAGACAAGAAGGGAAAGAAGGTGGGGTAGTTCTGTTAATAAAGGATGATATCAGGGCAGTTGTGAGAGATGATATTGGCTCTAATGAACAAAATGTTGAATCATTGTGGGTGGAGATTAGAGATAGTAAGGGGAAAAAGTCACTGGTGGGCGTAGTTTATAGGCCCCCAAATAATAACTTCACGGTGGGGCGGGCAATAATCAAGGGAATAATGGAGGCATGTGAAAAAGGAACGGCAGTAGTCATGGGGGATTTTAACTTACATATCGATTGGTCAACTCAAATCGCACGGGGTAGCCTGGAGGAGGAATTCATAGAATGCATATGGAATTGTTTCTTAGAACAGTATGTAACAGAACCTACAAGGGAGCAAGCTATCTTAGATCTGGTCCATGGGAATGAGACAGGAAAAATAAACGACCTCCTAGTAAAAGATCCTCTCGGAATGAGTGATCACAGTATGGTTGAATTTGCAATACAGATTGAGGGTGAGGAAGTTGTGTCAGAAACGAGCGTACTATGCTTAAACAAAGGGGACTACAGTGGGATGAGGGCAGAGTTGGCTAAAGTAGACTGGAAACACAGACTAAACGGTGGCACAATTGAGGAACAGTGGAGGACTTTTAAGGAGCTCTTTCATAGTGCACAACAAAAATATATTCCAGTGAAAAAGAAGGGCGGTAAGAGAAGGGATAACCAGCCGTGAATAACCAAGGAAATAAAGGAGAGTATCAAATCAAAGACCAATGCGTATAAGGTGGCTAAGGTTAGTGGGAAACTAGAGGATTGGGAAAATTTTAAACAACAGCAAAGAATGACTAAAAAAGCAATAAAGAAAGGAAAGATAGATTTTGAAGGTAAACTTGCGCAAAACATAAAAACAGATAGTAAAAGCTTTTACAGATATATAAAACGGAAAAGAGTGACTAAAGTAAATGTTGGTCCCTTAGAAGATGAGAAGTGGGATTTAATAATGGGAAATGTGGAAATGGCTGAGACCGTAAACAATTATTTTGCTTCGGTCTTCACAGTGGAAGACACAAAAACCATGCCAAAAATTGCAGGTCACGGGAATGTGAGAAAGGAGGACCTTGAGACAATCACTATCACTAGGGGAGGTAGTGCTGGACAGGCTAATGGGACTCAAGGTAGACAAGTCCCCTGGTCCTGATGAAATGCATCCCAGGGTATTAAAAGAGATGGCGGAAGTTATAGCAGATGCATGCGTTATAATCTACCAAAATTCTCTGGACACTGGGGAGGTACCAGCAGATTGAAAAGCAGCTAATGTAATGCCTCTGTTTAAAAAAGGGGGCAGACAAATGGCATGTAACTATAGGCCAGTTAGTTTAACATCTGTAGTGGGGAAAATGCTTGAAACTATCATTAAGGAAGAAATAGCGGGACATCTAGATAGGAATAGTTCAATCAAGCAGACGCAGCATGGATTCATGAAGGGGAAATCATGTTTAACCAATTTACTGGAATTCTTTGAGGATATAACGAGCATGGTGGATAAAGGTGTACCGATGTATGTGGTGTATTTAGATTTCCAAAAGGCATTCGATAAGGTGCCACACAAAAGATTACTGCAGAAGATAGAGGTACGCGGAGTCAGAGGAAATGTATTAGCATCGATAGAGAATTGGCTGGCGAACAGAAAGCAGAGAGTCGGGATAAATGGGTCCTTTTCTGGTTGGAAATCGGTGGTTAGTGGTGTGCCACAGGGATCGGTGCTGGGACCACAACTGTTTACAATATACATAGATGACCTGGAAGAGGTGAAAGAGTGTAGTGTAACAAAATTTGCAGATGACACAAAGATTAGTGGGAAAGCGGGTTGTGTAGAGGACACACAGAGGCTGCAAAGAGATTTGGATAGGTTAAGCGAATGGGCGAAGGTTTGGCAGATGGAATACAATGTCGGAAAGTGTGAGGTCATCCACCTTGGGACAAAAAAACAGTAAAAGGGAATATTATTTGAATGGGGAGAAATTACAACATGCTGAGATGCAGAGGGACCTGGGGGTCCTTGTATGAATCCCCAAAAATTAGTTTGCAGGTGCAGCAGGTAATCAGGAAGGCGAATGGAATGTTGGCCTTCATTGCGAGAGGGATGGAGTACAAAAGCAGGGAGGTTCTGCTGCAACTGTATAGGGTATTGGTAAGGCCGCACCTGGAGTACTGCGTGCAGTTTTGGTCACCTTACTTAAGGAAGGATATACTGGCATTGGAGGGGGTACAGAGACGATTCACTAGGCTGATTCTGGAGATGAGGGGGTTACCTTATGATGATAGATTGAGTAGACTGGGTCTTTACTCGTTGGAGTTCAGAAGGATGAGGGGTGATCTTATAGAAACCTTTAAAATCATGAAAAGGATAGACAAGATAGAGGCAGAGAGGTTGTTTCCACTGGTCGGGGAGACTAGAACTCGGGGGCACAGCCTCAAAATACGGGGGAGCCAATTTAAAACCGAGTTGAGAAGGAATTTCTTCTCCCAGAGGGTTGTGAATCTGTGGAATTCTTTGCCCAAGGAAGCAGTTGAGGCTAGCTCATTGTGACTTGAAAACATTCAGATAGATAGACTTTTAACCAATAAGGGAATTAAGGGTTACGGGGAGAGGGCAGGTAAGTGGAGCTGAGTCCACGGCCAGATCAGCCATGATCTTGTTGAATGGCGGAGCAGGCTCGAGGGGCTAGATGGCCTACTCCTGTTCCTAATTCTAAGAAAAAAAAATGTACGATGATGTACTATCAATAAGATTCACACCATGTACATACATGCTGGCACCACTAGGGGGTGCAACTTATGGAGACTGGGGTTATCCTGCCCTGGTGGCAGGGCCCTGTATAAAAGGCTGCACACCATGCTTGCACAGCACTCTGGAGTTTGGAATAAAGAACCTAGTTCAGTACAATTCAAGTACAACACATTGCCTTGTGGAAACATTCATAAGTGCACTATAGACATAACATTATACACCTCAATGAGGTCTCCCCTCAGCCTACTCTGTTCCAAGGAGAACAAACCCAGCCTATCCAATCTGTCCTCACAGCTAAGATTCTCCATTCCAGGCAGCATCCTCGTAAATCTCCTCTGCACCCTCTCCAGTGCAATCACGTCCTTCCTATATTACGGCGACCAGAACTACACGCAGTACTCCAGCTGTGGCCTAACCAGAGGATTATACAATTTAAGCATAACCTCCCTGCTCTTGTATTCTATGCCTCGGTCAATAAAGGCAAGCATTCCTTCTTAACCACCTTATCCACCTGACCTTCTATTTTCAGGGATCTGTGGACAAGCACTCCAAGGTCCCTTTGTTCATCTACGCTTCTCAGTAGTCTACCATTTAATGTGTGTACCCTTTCCTTATTAGCCCTCCCCAAGTGCATTGCCTCACACTTCTCCAAATTAAATATTATTTGCCACTGTTCTGCCCACCTGACCAGTAGATTGATATCCTCCTGCAGTCCATCATTTTCCTCTTCATTATCAACCACACAGCCAATTTTAGTGCCATCTGCAAATTTCTTAATCATACCCCCAATATTCAAATCTAGATCATTGATGTATACCACAAAAAGCAAGGGACCCAGTACTGAGCCCTACGGAACCCCACTGGAAACATCCTTCCAGTCATAAAAATATCCATCAACCATTACCCTTTGCTTCCTACCTCTAATCCAATTTTGGATCCAACTTGCCACTTTTCCCTCAATCCCATGAGCTTTTATCTTCATGACCAGTCTGCCATGTAGGACTTATCAAAAGCTTTGCTAAAGTCCATATACACTACATCATATGTACTATCCTCATCGACCCTCCTAGTTATCTCCTCGAAAAATTCAATTAGGTTAGTCAAACACGATCTTCCCTTAACAAATCCATACTGATTGTCCCTGATTAATCCTTGCCTTTCTAAATGTAGATTTATCCTGTCCTTCAGGACTTTTTCCAATAATTTTCCCACCCCTGAGTGGCCTATAATTACATAGAAACATAGAAAATAGGTGCAGGAGTAGGCCATTCGGCCCTTCTAGCCTGCACCGCCATTCAATGAGTTCATGGCTGAACATTCAACTTCAGTACCCCATTCCTGCTTTCTCGCCATAGCCGTTGATCCCCCTAGTAGTAAGGACCTCATCTAACTCCTTTTTGAATATATTTAGTGAATTGGCCTCAACAATTTTCTGTGGTAGAGAATTCCACAGGTTCACCACTCTCTGGGTGAAGAAGTTCCTCCGCATCTCGGTCCTAAATGGCTTACCCCTTATCCTTAGACTGTGACCTCTGGTTCTGGACTTCCCCAACATTGGGAACATTCTTCCTGCATCTAACCTGTCTAAACCCATCAGAATTTTAAATGTTTCTATGAGGTCCCCTCTCATTCTTCTGAACTCCAGTGAATACAAGCCCAGTTGATCCAGTCTTTCTTGATAGGTCAGTCCCGCCATCCCGGGAATCAGTCTGGTGAACCTTCGCTGCACTCCCTCAATAGCAAGAATGTCCTTCCTCAGGTTAGGAGACCAAAACTGTACACAATACTCCAGGTGTGGCCTCACCAATGCCCTGTACAACTGTAGCAACACCTCCCTGTCCCTGTACTCAAATCCCCTTGCTATGAAGGCCAACATGCCATTTGCTTTCTTAACCGCCTGCTGCACCTGCATGCCAACCTTCAATGACTGATGTACCATGACACCCAGGTCTCGTCGCACCTCCCCTTTTCCTAATCTGTCACCATTCAGATAATAGTCTGTCTCTCTGTTTTTACCACCAAAGTGGATAACCTCACATTTATCCACATTATACTTCATCTGCCATGCATTTGCCCACTCACCTAACCTATCCAAGTCGCTCTGCAGCCTCACAGCATCCTCCTCGCAGCTCACACTGCCACCCAACTTAGTGTCATCCGCAAATTTGGAGATACTATATTTAATCCCCTCATCTAAATCATTAATGTACAGTGTAAACAGCTGGGGCCCCAGCACAGAACCTTGCGGTACCCCACTAGTCACTGCCTGCCATTCTGAAAAGTACCCATTTACTCCTACTCTTTGCTTCCTTTCTGACAACCAGTTCTCAATCCACGTCAGCACACTACCCCCAATCCCATGTGCTCTAACTTTGCACATCAATCTCTTGTGTGGGACCTTGTCGAACGCCTTCTAAAAGTCCAAATATACCACATCAACTGGTTCTTCCTTGTCCACTCTACTGGAAACATCCTCAAAAAATTCCAGAAGATTTGTCAAGCATGATTTCTCTTTCACAAATCCATGCTGACTTGGACCTATCATGTCACCTCTTTCTAAATGCACTGCTATGACATCCTTAATAATTGATTCCATCATTTTACCCACTACCGATGTCAGGCTGACCGGTCTATAATTCCCTGTTTTCTCTCTCCCTCCTTTTTTAAAAAGTGGGGTTACATTGGCTACCCTCCACTCCATAGGAACTGATCCAGAGTCAATGGAATGTTGGAAAATGACTGTCAACGCATCCACTATTTCCAAGGCCACCTCCTTAAGTACTCTGGGATGCAGTCCATCAGGCCCTGGGGATTTATCGGCCTTCAATCCCATCAATTTCCCCAACACAATTTCCCGGCTAATAAGGATTTCCCTCAGTTCCTCCTCCTTACTAGACCCCCCGACCCCTTTTATAACCGGAAGGTTGTTCGTGTCCTCCTTCGTGAATACCGAACCAAAGTACTTGTTCAATTGGTCCGCCATTTCTTTGTTCCCCGTTATGACTTCCCCTGATTCTGACTGCAGGGGACCTACGTTTGTCTTTATTAACCTTTTTCTCTTTACATATCTATAGAAACTTTTGCAATCCGTCTTAATGTTCCCTGCAAGCTTCTTCTCATACTCCATTTTCCCTGCCCTAATCAAACCCTTTGTCCTCCTCTGCTGAGTTCTAAATTTCTCCCAGTCCCCAGGTTCGCTGCTATTTCTGGCCAATTTGTATGCCACTTCCTTGGCTTTAATACTATCCCTGATTTCCCTTGATAGCCACGGTTGAGCCACCTTCCCTTTTTATTTTTATGCCAGACAGGAATGTACAATTGTTGTAGTTCATCCATGTGGTCTCTAAATGTCTGCCATTGCCCATCCACAGTCAACCCCTTAAGTATCATTCGCCAATCCATCCCAGCCAATTCACACCTCATACCTTCAAAGTTAGCCTTCTTTAAGTTCTGGACCATGGTCTCTGAATTAACTGTTTCATTCTCCATCCCAATGCAGAATTCCACCATATTATGGTCACTCTTCTCCAAGGGGCCTCGCACAACGAGATTGCTAATTAATCCTCTCTCCTTACATAACACCCAGTCTAAGATGGCCTCCCCCCTAGTTGGTTCCTCGACATATTGGTCTAAAAAACCATCCTTTATGCACTCCAGGAAATCCTCCTCCACCGTATTGCTTCCAGTTTGGTTAGCCCAATCTATGTGCATATTAAAGTCACCCATTATAACTGCTGCACCTTTATTGCACGCAACCCTAATTTCATGTTTGATGCCCTCCCCAACATCACTACTACTGTTTGGAGGTCTGTACACAACTCCCACTAACATTTTTTGCCCTTTGGTGTTCTGCAGCTCTACCCATATAGATTCCACATCATCCAAGCTAATGTCCTTCCTAACTATTGCCTTAATCTCCTCCTTAACCAGCAATGCTACTCCACCTCCTTTTCCTTTTATTCTATCCTTCCTGAATGTTGAATACCCCTGGATATTGAGTTCCCAGCCCTGATCATCCTGGAGCCACGTCTCCGTAATCCCAATCACATCATATTTGTTAACATCTATTTGCACAGTTAATTCATCTGCTTTATTGCGGATACTCCTTGCATTAAGACACAAAGCCTTTAGGCTTGTTTTTTTAACACCCTCTGTCCTTTTAGAATTTTGCTGTACAATGGCCCTTTTTGTTCTTTGCCTTGGGTTTCTCTGCCCTCCACTTTTCCTCATCTCCTTTCTGTCTTTTGTTTTTGCCTCCTTTTTGTTTCCCTCTATCTCCCTGCATTGGTTCCCATCCCCCTGCCATATTAGTTTAACTCCTCCCCAACAGCACTAGCAAACACTCCCCCGAGGACATTGGTTCCGATTCTGCCCAGGTGCAGACCGTCCGGATTGTACTGGTCCCACCTCCCCCAGAACTGGTTCCAATGCCCCAGGAATTTGAATCCCTCCCTGCTGCACCATTGCTCAAGCCACGTATTCATCTGAGCTATCCTGCGATTCCTACTCTGACTAGCATGTGGCACTGGTAGCAATCCCGAGATTACTACTTGGCCTATCCCTTTCTCCTTAAACAAAGGTACCATACTAGCAGTACTCCAGTGCCATGCCTGAATCCAAAGAGGACTGTAAAATGATGGTCAAGGCCTCTGCTATTTCCTCTTTTGCTTTCCTCAACAACCTGGGGTGTATTTCATCCGAGCCTGGGGACTTATCCACTTTCAAAGCTGCTAAACCCCTTAATACCTCCTCTCTCACTATGCTTATTTCATCCAGAATTTCACATTCCTCCTCAATGGATGTCAAGGGTTAGATGCTCTCTTGTTGGAGATTATCACTGCCTAGCACTTGGGTGGTGCGAATGTTACTTGCCACTTATCAGCCCAAGCCTAAATGTCGTCCAGGTCTTGCTGCATTCGGGCATAGACTGCTTCATTATCTGAAGGGTTGCGAATGGAATTGAACACTGTACAATCATCAGCAGACATCCTCACTTCTGACCTTATGAAAGAGGAAAGGTCATTGATGAAGCAGCTGATATTATTTGGCTGAGGACACTGCGCTGAGAAACTCCTGCAGTGATATCCTGGGCTGGGATGATTGACCTCCAACAACCACCTTCCTTTGTGCTCGGTATGACTCCAGCCAGTGGAGAGTTTTCACCATGATTCCCATTGACTTCAATTTTACTAGGGCCCTTTGACCCCAAACTCGCTCAAATGCTGTCTTGATGTCAAGGGCAGTCACTTTCACCTCACCTCTCGAATTCAGCTCTTTTGTTTGGACCAAAGCTGTAATGATGTCTGGAGCAGAGTGGTCCTGGCAGAACCCAAACTGAGCATCTGTGAACAGTGCCGCTTGATAGCACTGTCAATGACACCTTCCATCACTTTACTGATGATTGAGAATAATGATTAATCTCTGGACTCTACCTTCAAATCCAGTCTCGAGTGATGGGAGGTTTATTAAATAAAATCTCATCACATTGATGGATACAAAGGTCCTACTTGAAAATCAATCTAAAGAGACTCAAGCAAGTTCCTGGTAAGCACGTTCTACAGTGCAGAACTGTCCATAATTCAACACTAATTGCCACTAATACTGTTATGTATGTAAACCTGTAAATACCATGTCTAACCACCAGAGGGCTTATCCCCTGGAGTCCCAAGGGATCCCATAATCCTTTGGGAGCACCTGTGTATAAGGAGGCCTCACAGGCTGGAGGGGCACTCTGAGATCTGTAATAAAGGACTATGGTCACACCTTACTTTGAGCTTGCAGTGTCTGGTCTGACTCTTTATTCAAGACGTAACAACTGGCGACGAGATACAGATGACGAACCCCACCGCAACAATGCAGAGAACTGTGGGCATCCTGGAGAAATTTTCAGAGGGAGATGATTGGGAAACCTGCGTGAAGTGACTCGACCAATACTTCGTGGCCAATGAGCTGGAAGGAGAAGCGAACGCTGCCAAATGAAGGGAGATCCTCGTCACCGTTTGCAGAGCACCAACCTATGGCCTCAGGAAAAACCTGCTCGCTCCAGCGAAACCCACAGAAAAGTCATACAATGAGTTGTGCACACTGGTCCTGGAGCATCTAAACCCGAAGGAAAGCATTCTGATGGCGAGGTACCAGTTCTACATGTACAATTGGTATGAAGGCCAGGAAGTGGCGAGCTACGTCGCCGAGCTAAGACGCCTTGCAGGATATTGCAAATTTGAAGGACACTTGGAGCTCAGGGACTTCTTTATACTTGGCATTGGCCATGAAGTAATACTTCACAAACTTTTGACTGTTAAGACCCCAACCTTGAGTAAAACCATAGCGATAGCCCAGGCGTTTATCGGCATCAGTGGCAATACCAAACACATTTCTCAGCACATGAGTGCTGCTGTAAGTACTGTGAACAAAGTAATGTTGTTTTCGAATCGAAATGTTAATGGCAGGAATTACACGTCTGCAGCCGCACATCCGCAGATGACTGAGTCCACCATCATGGGTGGAGAATACAAGGCCATTAACACCTTGTTGGCGCTGCGGTGGTGATTTTCATTTCCATTCATGCCGCTTCAAAGGATAGGTTTGCAAGGGCTGTGGAACAATGGGACACCTCCAACGCATGTGCAGGCGAGCTGTAAACCCTACTAATCCTGCAAACCACCATGTTGCAGAGGAGGACAGATCCACAGTGGATCACAACGAACCAGAGCCTCAGACCAAGGAGGCAGAAGTATATGGGGTGCACACATTTACCACAAAGTGTCCCCCGATAATGCTGAAGGTTGAATTAAATGGACTCCCGGTGTCCATCGATCCGGACACGGGCGCAAACTAATCCATAATGAGCAAAAAGACTTTCGATAAATTGTGGTGCAGCAAGACTTCAAGGCCAGTCCTGACTCCCATACATACTAAACTGAGAACGTACACAAAGGAACTGATTCCCGTAATTGACAGTGCTACTGTAAAGGTCTCCTACGATGAAGCGGTGCCTGAGTTACCACTCTGGGTGGTACTGGGCGATGGCCCCACGCTGCTCAGCAGGAGCTGGCTGGGAAAGATACGCTGGAACTGGACGTCCGAGCGCTTTCGTCCATTGACTCATGTGCCCAGATCCTAAGCAAGTTCCCCTCGCTGTTCGAACCAGGCATCGGGAAGTTTCAAGGAGCAAAAGTGCAGACCCATTTGATTCCGGGGGCGCAACCCATATCACAAGGCGAGAGCGGTACCATACATGATGAGAGACAGGGTGGAGATTGTTCCAATCCTCAAGGGAGACGGCACCGTCAGAATCTGTGGTGATTACAAAGTAACTATCAATTGTTTCTCACTGCAGGATCAATACCCGCTACCAAAGGCAGACAACCTATTTGCGTCGCTGGCAGGAGGGAAAACGTTCACGAAGCTGGATTTGTCCTCGGCCTACATGACGCAAGAGCTGGAGGAATCATCAAAAGGCCTCACCTGGTCTCTTCATTTACATCAGATGCCCGTTTGGGATTCGATCTGCCGTGGCGATATTCCAGAGGAACATGGAAAGCTTGCTGAAGTCAGTCCAACGCACAGTTGACTTCTAGGATGATATCTTGGTTACAGGTCGGGACACCGTCAAGCACCTGCAGGAGAAGGTTCTTAGTCGGCTTAATCGTGTGGGGCTCAGGCTAAAACACTCAAAGTGCATTTTCCTGGCACCTGAAGTGGAGTTCCTGGGGAGAAGAATCACTGCGGACAGTATCAGGCCCACCGATTTGAAGACGGAGGCAATCAAGTACACACCGAGACCACAGAATGTGACGGAGCTGCAGTCGTTTCTAGGATTCCTGAACTATTTTGGTAACATTTTACCAGGTCTTAGTACATTGTTAGAACCCCTGCACTCTTTACTTCATAAGGAGATGAATGGGTATGGGGTAAAAGCCAAGAAAATGTCTTTGAGAAAGCTAGGAAGCTGTTATGTTCAAACAAATTGCTTGTGTTGTACGATCCATGTAAGCATTTGGTACTAGCATGTGATGCATCGTCGTACGGGGTCGGGTGTGTATTGCAACAAGCTAATGAATTTGGAAAATTGCAACTGGTTGCTTATGTATCCAGAAGTTTATCTAAGGCTGAAAGGGCCTACAACATGATCGAAAAAGAAGCGTTAGCGTGTGTTTATGGGGTAAAGAAAATGCATCAATATCTGTTCGGGCTCAAATTTGAATTGGAAACTAATCATAAGCCGCTTATATCCCTCTTTTCTGAAAGTAAGGGGATAAATATGAATGCATCGGCCTGCATCCAGAGATGGGTGCTCATATGGTTGTCCACATAAACCTACGCCATCCGCCACAGGCCAGACACAGAAAACTGTGCCGATGCTCTCAGTAGGCTGCCATTGCCCACTACAGGGGTGGAAATGGCACAGCCTGCAGATTTAGTTATGGTAATAGAAGCATGAGAGTGAGCAATCACCTGTTACTGCCCGACAGATTAGAACCTGGACGAGCCAGGACCCCTTACTGTCCTTAGTGAAAAACTGTGTGCTCCATAGGTGCTGGTCCAGTGACCCATTAGAGATGCGGCGCAAAGATGAAATGTCTATACAGGCAGACTGCCTCCTATGGGGTAATTGGGTAGTGGTGCCAAAAAAGGGCAGGGACACCTTCATCAGTGATCTCCACAGCATCCACCCAGGCATCATAAATGATGAAAGCGATAACCAGATCCCACATGTGGTGGCCCGGCATCGATGCAGACTTAGAGTCCTGCGTGCACAAATGTAATACATGTTCCCAGTTAAGCAATGCACCCAGGGAGGCGCCACTAAGTTTATGTTCCTGGCCCTTTAAACCATGGTCTCGGGTCCATGTCGACTATGCAGGCCCATTCTTGCGAAAAATGTTTTTAGTGGTGTAGATGTGTACTCCAAATGGATTGAATGTGAGATAATGTCGGCAAGCATGTCCACTGCCACCATTGAAAACCTCCAGGCCATGTTTGCCACGCATGGCCTGCCTGATGTCCTTGTAAGTGACAATGGGACATGCTTTACCAGTGCCGAATTCAAGGAGTTCATGAGCCGCAATGGGATCAAACATGTCACATCTGCACCGTTTAAACAAGGGTCCAACAGTCACGCAGAACGAGCAGTTCAAACAATCAAGCAGAGCTTGAAAAGGGTAACTGAAGGCTCACTGCAGCCTCGCTTATCCCGAGTCCTGCTTAGTTACCGCACAAGACTCTACTCGCTCACTGAGGTTCCTCCTGCTGAACTCCTTATGAAAAGGACACTTAAGACAAGGCTCTCGTTAGTCCACCCTGATCTACACAAACAGGTAGAGAGCAGGCGGCTTCAACAGAATGCATATCATGATCTCACAAATGTGTCACGCGAAATTGAGATAAACGATCCAGTATTTGTGTTGAACTATGGACAAGTTCTCAAGTGGCTTGCTGGCACTGTTTTGGCCAAAGAGGGGAGTAGGACTCACCTGCAGGAAACACTTGGACCAAACCAAACTCAGATTTACTGACTATCCAGAACAACCCACAATAGACCCTACCTTTTTCGACCCTCCAACACACACAAGTGGCAACCGACCCAGGCGTTAGCCATGAACCCGAACCCATCACCCCCAGCAGCCCAACAAGACTCACCACCCCCAGCAGCCCAGCAAGGCCAGCTGCGCAGCAGCTCAGCGAAGGCCCAACAAACAACTCACCAACACCAACATTTGCACTGAGATGATCAACCAGGGAAAGGAAGACCCCAGATCGACTCACATTGTAAATACTTACACCACTGACTTGGGGGGCGGGGGGATGGGGTGGTGGTATGTATGTAAACCTGTAATTACCATGTCTAACCACCAGAGGGCTTATCCCCTGGAGTCCCAAGGGATCCCACAATCCTTTGGGAGCATCTGTATATAAGGAGGCCTCACAGGCTGGAGAGGCACTCTGAGAGCTGTAATAAAGGACTACAGTCACACCTTACTTTGAGCTTGCAGTATCTAGTCTGACTCTTATTCAAGACGTAAGAGATACTACATTTACATTAATGCTGTGCTAGGAGGTTGGTAGCAATGCACTCATGCACTCACATCACTTGGTGTCCATGATCCATCCAAAGAAGTGTTTTTCCTCTTACTTCTGAAGGCAGATATAGCCTCTTTGTACACACTGCAGCCAAAAATCACTATTTGAGTGACTCAGTACTTTCCTGTACAATTTCCCACTCCAAGCTGTATTCACTTTCTAGGTTTGCTTTTCATACCATTTATCTAGACAATATTGTAAAACTACTTCCTATACTGTTAAGAAGCTATAAATTGGCACTATTTCTCAGATACTCTTATGAGATTGTTTTTGGTCAGCCATCGGATATCTGATATGCAGAGAAACCCATCACACCATAGTTAAGAGTCTCCAACTCAAATTACTGAGACATCGACATAAGTAGAGTGTTCATTTGCTGGATATGGGCTGCACATTCACCTAACCCAGATAATATAGGCATTGTTTGGCAGCAACCAAGGCTTGGAGATCCACCCCTAAGCATCTGAGTGTTGCTCAAGTTTAACTGGATAAAACCACCTGGTTTGCCTGGGACAAGATATGAGTTGTTTGTTCAGCTAGAACCTTCCTATATATTAAGGTGCTGAATTATAGTTATCTGGAATTCCAATCCCCATTGCCAGGTCTACCCTCTAGGGCATATCAATGAGCTAATCTGATTGGTCAATGATCAACAGTACCTTAGAGTATTGTGTACTCTAGATTTTGCTGGCACAAATCCACATCATATCAGCTCTGGGATCTCACGCTATTGTAGGTGTAGGAGCTCTGAACCATGATGGAGAACTGTGTGGACAACACATCTTACATGCTACAAGATTAACTTGCATTGGTACTTTGTTCTCACTGAAGAGAGATGAGAAAGACCAGAGAATCCTTCACCTTTTCTCAGCACAGCCCAACAGAATTATGTACAAGTTAAAGTTGGCATCCACCAGAACTCCCAGCTACCAATATGAATACACAATTGGAACAGTCACCTCTTATATCTTCTAATCTATACCTTCATGAGCGCTTCTCGGAACCATGCAGAGCCACAATACCACATTTGGGGCACTCACTACCATATCCCACTGATTAGTTGATCATTCAAAATGGTGAACTTGATCCCCAGGTGAGACAACAACAACCACTTTTATTTATATAGCGCTTTCAACATAGTAAAATGTCCCAAGGTGCTTCACAGCAGTGTTACAAGACAAAACAGATAAATTTGACATCGAGGTACAAAAGAAGAAATTAAGGCAGATGACCAAAAACTTGGTTAAAGAGGTAGGTTTTAAGGAGCGTCTTAAAAGAGGAAAGAGACCCCTAACAATAAATCATCTGGAAAAAGCTCCACCATATTTTTCGAAGTGCCTGGAACAGAACTATAAGATCATCCTTTATAATGCCAACTCACACATCACTTCCAAAGACATTGGATGGATGACAGTGGACAGTCTTGTCTTATTCTTTTTCAAAGAGCAATAGGCTCAGTGAAACTCACATCTAATTTTACATAGAAACATAGAAACATAGAAAATAGGTGCAGGAGTAGGCCATTCGGCCCTTCCAGCCTGCACCGCCATTCAATGAGTTCATGGCTGAACATGCAACTTCAGTACCCCCTTCCTGCTTTCTCGCCATACCCCTTGATTCCCCTAATAGTAAGGACTCCATCTAACTCCTTTTGAATGAATCTTGAAGCTGGAGAACACATTCCAGTTAAAATTCAGGATTCTGTCATGAACTCCCACTTATCAGATCAAAATCCTTATGAAAGTTGACTAAAAAAAGTATAAGAAATATATTTCCTATAAGGCATACACATTTCACAATCTTGTATAAAACCACAAATTCCTTATATATTCCTCGCAAGAGCAAAATCCAGTTTATTTCCTTTTTATTACACCATGCGTCTTGAGTTATGATTTGGAATGCATTGCCTGAAAGGATGGTAGAAGCAGATACAATAAGTAACTTCCAAAAGGGAATTGGGTATATACTTGGAAAGGAAAAATTTGCAGGGCTATGGAGAAAGAGCAGCGGAGTGGGAATAATTGGATAGCTCTTTCAAAGAGGCGGCACAGGCATAATGGACCAAATAGCATCCTTCTATGCTGTAAGATTCAATGAAGTGCATCCGATGTACATGCCAAAATGATCAAGAAAACAACAGTGTACTATCGATGAGATTTCATGCTAGTTTTTGGTTTCGCTGACAAAGAAAGCACAATTGGACATTATGACATCAATGGTATGCATGCTTCACACAGCTAGGGTTAAAGTACACTGTTGATGCAGTGTAAGGAGAATGTTCCTCTGCATGTAATCCATGCTGCGTTTGAACTTGGAGTTCTCGATGCTGACACTAGATACAAAATAGTGTAAAATTATTTCATTCCTCAGCACTGGCACTTTTCATTTATTAGCATAAAACTGTTAAATTATCTATTCAGGAAAAAACGACGCAGATCACATTTAACAACAATCCAATTCCACCCAATGTACAAAACTAATTGCTTGAGAAGTGTGAAAGCGGTATTATTACAGATGGATGCTGATGGCCAACTTCCTTTCGTTAATACTGAAGCAAACAGAATTCTGAACCGTATAGTTAAAACAGCAGAGTATAAATCAGAGGAGGTTGTGCTCAAACTGGTCAGACTACATTCTGAACACCGTGTCCAGTTCTGGTCAACAAAAAATAAAGGGGACAATTCAAGCCCTGGAAACCATTCAGCGAAAAACCACAAGGCTTATTATCCCTAGCATCAGAGGACTTGTTTATGAGGCAAGACTACATGAACTTTAGCTTTTCAGCCCTCGAAAGAAGGCAACTGTGAGGTGATAGTATAGACTAAGATGACGCAAGTTCAAATTGGGAAAATGTAAATTTAGGGCTGAAAGTATTTCTTCACAGTGATCAACACATGAAATAGACTTCCAGGTAAAGTAGTGGAGGCAAAAGCCCAGAATCAGTTAATAAACACTTGGATGGCCTTCCTCATCTGTATTTACCTCATAATTTTATGACTTCAAATTGACTGGAAACTTCAGAAGAAAAATCACCTGTCTCCGCCCTTGCCTCAGCTCATCCGCTGCTGAAGTCCTCATCCATGCCTTTGTTATCTCTAGAATTGACTATTCTAACGCATTTCTGGCTGGCCTCCCAAATTCTACCCTACGTAAACTAGAGTTGATTCAAAACTCGGCTGCACATGTCCTAACTCGGACCAAGTCCCATTCACACAATCACCCCTGTGCTGGCTGGCGTACATTGGCTCCCGGTTAAGCAACGCCTCGATTTCAAAATTGTCATTCTTATTTTCAAATCCTTCCATGGCCTCGCCCCTCCCTATCTCTGTAATCTCATCCAGCCCCACAACCTCCCCGCCCCACCCAGAGATGTCTGTGCTACGCTAATTCTGCCTTCTTGAGTATCCCTGATTATAATCGCACAACCATTGGGGCCGTGCCTTCTGTTGCCTAGGCTCCAAGCTCTGGAACTCCTGACTGAACCTCTCCGCCTCTCTATCCTCCTTCAAAACGCTCTTTGACTAAGCATTTGGTCACTTGCACTAATTTCTACTTATGCAGTTCAGTGTCAAATTTTTTATCTCATAATACTCCTGTGAAGCACCTTGGGACATTGCACTATGTTAGATGCTATATAAGTACAAGTTCTTGTTGTTGTATAACTCACTAAGTAGCTATGAGTCACTATCACGATTTATCTTACACATACATGCACATACATAGATTTAACACCTGCTGCTAAGATCCCTTGCTGCTGACCTCACTCCATATGCTGCCCAAAGACTTACTGCTCCAGTTCTTGCTGTTTGTTGAGGATGGCAGCTGCAAAACATGCGGTGCCATCCTCCATCAGCCATCTCCAGAGTAGTCAATTCTGTCAGTGCTGGAACAGTGTGGGGTGAGCTGACGGCATCCGACTTTCCCGAGCCAAGTCGGCTCAGCTCATCTCTACACCATGTCAAGATTGATTGGCACAGCCTCCCTCCTGTTCTGCTGAAACTAGGTATTTGAATCGGCATGTGAAACACATTACTCGACTATCTCACCTACCTCTATCGAAGACGCTCACTGATGATCACAAAACACAGAGAGGCAGTTTTAAACCGTTTCATGCAGCTGGCCCCCCCCCCAGAGCACTGGAAAGAGGCAGAGTTGAAGGAGTTATATTTTGGGGAAGCGAGAAAGATTACCTGCAGTTTGTAGACTTGCGCTGAGAATGTACTCAAGCACATCAATCTCATTATAAGTCACTGCTGCATAAAAACGTCAAAAGGACAGGCGCTGTGGAGGGGAATACTTAATTAACAGTTACTGGCCGATTTAAATATTATCGCAGTATACCATATCGTTCACACTTCATAGCACTTGTATGTGAAATTTACATAAAATGATGAGGTTATTGTGCATTTTATAGTGTTCCAACAGCTGGTGTACACGAGGCCATGAATTGTCCATGAGCAAACTCTTCAACTCGGTGCCGATGCTCAGGACAAAATATTCAGATTGTGCAGAAGAGCAAGGAACCCGAGTGTTACTACTGTACAATGACGCAATTCTCTTTGGGGGAGCAGAGGCTCAGAACATCAAACCCATGGCTGCTGTTATTTCTATTGACCAGCTCTGTTCATACATATTCCCAGGGCTAGAATTTGCAAACAATCTGCTAGCGCCCGATTGCCGCCCAAAAGACTGCTACGATTCCCAACATTATCACCGGCGAAGAAAAGAAAAAAAAGTTCTTAGGTGGCTGTACAGTCCAATACGAGAACCACAGTCTCTGTCACAGGTGGGACAGATAGTCGTTGAGGGAAGGGATGGGTGGGACTGGTTTGCCGCACACTCTTTCCGCTGCCTGCGCTTGAATTCTGCATGCTCTCGGCGACGCGTCTCGAGATGGTCAGCACCCTCCCGGATGCACTTCCTCCACTTAGGGTGGTCTTTGGCCAGGGACTCCCAGGTGTCAGAGGGGATGTTGCACTTTATCAGGGAAGCTTTGAGGGTGTCCTTGTAACATTTCCGCTGCTCACCTTTAGCTCATTTACTGTGAAGGAGTTCCGAGTAGAGCGCTTGCTTTGGGAATCTCGTGTCTGGCAAGTGGACTATGTGGCCTGCCCAGTCGAGCTGATCAAGTGTGGTCAGTGCTTCAATGCTGGGGATGTTGGCCTGGTCAAGGACGCTAACATTGGTGCGTCTGTCCTCCCAGGAGATTTGTAGGGTCTTGCGGAGACATCGTTGGTGGTATTTCTCCAGCAACTTGAGGTGTCTACTGTATATGGTCTATCTTCCTGAGCCATACAGGAGGGTGGGTATTACTACAGGAGTAGAACTAAACTACAGAACCAGTGGGAACCTGTTCAACCTTCACCGTCTCCAGGCCAGGTCCAAGACCAACCCAACCTCTGTCATCGAGCTACAGTATGCAGACGACGCCTGCGTCTGTGCACACACAGAGGCTGAACTCCAGGACATAGTCAATGTATTTACTGAGGTGTACGAAAGCATGGACCTTACGCTAAACATCAGTAAGATAAAGGTCCTCCACCAGCCTATCCTCGCTACACAGCACTGCCCCCTAGTCATCAAGATCCACGGCACGGCCCTGGACAACGTGGACCACTTCCCGTATCTCGGGAGCCTCCTATCAACAAGAGCAGGCATTGACGGCAAGATCCAACACCGCCTTCAGTGCACCAGTGCAGCCTTCAGCCGCCTGAGGAAAAGTGTTTGAAGACCAGGCTCTCAAAACTGACACCAAGCTCATGAAAAGCCATTAACCTAATCAAGGAATAGCACTAGCCCTCCAGACAGACATATGTATGAGGAGAAGCCAATCAGGAATGGCCCTGCAACCAAGACCCAATCCTGAGGCTTTCTGAGGAACATTGAGTGTAAAGAGTGTAATAATCCAAGCAAAGATTGCTGGGTCTCTCTTCTCCTTAGCACACGGCAGCAGCAGGACTTTCCTTTACAGACAAAGAAGCAGGCCGTGTGCTTTGCCAGAGGGAAGTGACGTATACCTTTTTTTATTGTAACATCATTGTACCTGTTGTAATTATTTAGATCCGTAGGATAGCTGAGGACTACTGTTTCTCTGATAGATGTGCATGTGTGTGTGTTTAATAAACTATTCCAAATTGTTTTAAAAGAATCGGTCTTGCTGTCAATTTAATGCCAGAGATTTAAAAATCTAGGAGAAAAACACAAAAAATATTTTTTCAAAAAAACATAAAATAAAAAAATCATAAAAACATTCTCAGGACCCTTTTCAGTTAAATCACTACAAGAGAATTTTAAAATAATGAGTAAAAAAACAATTATTTACCTTTTTCTTGCAGGGCTATTCACCTACCGCCCATCTCTGCTGATTCTCATGGGTGTTTATTTTTATACTTACCTACGGGTCACCGCTGAGCCAAAAATCGCGCCGACCCACCGGTGGAACTTAGCTGGGGAATTTCTCGCCGACCCGGTTCTCACCCAAAACGGCCAATACCACCGAGAAACCGGGCGGTGAACCAGTGCAAATTCTAGCCCATAAAGTGTACATAAAAACAATGGCCCTGAATTTCCGATGTCCCAGGTCCGTACAAAGTTTCTATGGACCCAGGAAGGCATCGGAAAAGCTGGGTTTCAGCGCGCAATGCGCATGCGCTGAAAACCGGCTTTTCCGATCTGTCAAGTTTCTGGCTTGACAGATCCTCCATATCTCAGGAACGAGGACAATTGCAGGGCAAGATTTCCGATATTTACGCATATCTTGCCCAGCAAATGTCCTAAAAAATCTTGCACCTGAAAAAGCAGGCGCAGAGCTCACTTTTACAGATGCAAGTGTTTAAAAATGCACAAAAACTTTTTAAAATAAAGTTATAAAAACACATTTTATTGTTAAAACCCTCCCCACTACGGTAAGTTTATATTAAAGCATCTTTAAAAAAAGTCGGTAAAATATATTTTTTTATCAGAACTTTAATTTCAATGATTCTTAAATATGTAAGTGTATTTTTCTATTTTTTATTAGTATTTTGTGTGTTGGGGGGGGGGTTCTCATTCATAATAATGGGAACTCCAACGTACAGAGTTCCCATTATTATGAATGAGAAAATATTGTACCTTGATTGGCTGCCCAGCCCTGCGCACGTCCTGACGTGCACACGCTCCGATGCGTAGGAGTGAAGGCCTCACGTTCGGAAGTTCGAACGGGCGCAGCAGGAACAAATAGGTGCACACCTTTTTTAACTTTTTCAGTCGATTGCCCACGGGAAGCCCTCGATCAGAATTTCAGGCCCAAATAACATCAACTTATCTTTTAAATAACAGGCTAATTTCCGTGAAAATAACCCTTCACCCACATATACTGAAAACAATTGTAACACGCTGCCACTGTTGCTGTGATATATATACCGCCTGCCAAATGTGCAATTATATTTTTTAAGTTGTGATTTTAATTTGGAGTGCTGAGCAATAGAACGTTTCTTGCTCCCATACTCAGGACTGCACAGTTGTGATATTTTCAGGTCACACATTTTTATAGTCCTCTTTGAGCGAGACTGCCAATTTAGTGAGTGATTTTATGCTGTGAACCTCTACCTACTAGGAATGGAGTGGAGTCCATCCAAACTCATTTCACACAAGGCTCTCTGCAGTCAGCAAAGAAAGTCAACTTTCATCCCATCATTCTAAGTTGGATTCAAACCCATTAGATACAACTCCACAAGTGAAAGGTTACTGTATTATGCCAAATTCACTTCCTGGTCCCCTTTCAAATTAGATTTAAATCGAACTTATCCTACCCTTACCAATCTCGTAAAGGCCCTACCACATACCTGGGTCTCTGGCTGATGCCTCCTGCCACCAGACTTCCACTCCCAAAATGAATGGAAACGAGGATCGGAATGTCCCTGGACTCCTTGTGTGCGCCGCCCGCTTCAGGGCTCGAGCGCACTGCACTTGCCCTCACTTTAAAATCAGGACCACAATGGATGTGTTTATGGAAAAGTTCAATTTTTTTTGAAGAATGATGCAATTTTCGATTTTGAATTAAAAGCAAGGAAGTTATAAATCACTGGTTAGGCCTCAGCTGGAGTCTTGTGATGGTGACAAAGACAAAGTCCCTCCTCATCCTTCTTGATTTGTCTACAGCCTTTGATACGGTTGACCATTCTATCCTTCTTCAACGTCTCTCCACTGTTGTCCAGCTGGGTGGGACTGCACCCACTTGGTTCCATTCTTATCTATCTAATCGTAGCCAGAGAATCACCTGCAACAGCTTCTCTTCCCGCATCGTTACCTCTGGTGTCACCCAAGGATCTGTCCTTGGCCCCCTCCTATTTCTCATCTACATGTTGCCCCTTGGCGACATCATCTGAAAACACAGTGTCAGTTTCCACATGTACATTGATGACACTCAGCTCTACTTCACTACTACATTTCTCGACCACTCCATGGTCTCTAAATTCTGGCTTCCAGTTAAGCAACCTCTCGATTTCAAAAGTCTCATCCTTATTTTCAAATCCCTCCATGTACTCGCTGTCCCTATCTTTGTAATTACCTCCAACCCCACAATGCACCCCCCCCCCCCCCCCGCCCCCACACAAGATGTCTGCGCTCCTCTAAGTCTGCCCTCCTGAGCATCTCTGGCTGTGAGCACTCAACCATTGGTGGCCGTGCCTTCTGTTGCCTAGGCCCCAAGTTCAAGAACTCCTGACCTAAACCTCTCCACCTCTCTATCCTCCTTCAAAACGCTCCTCAAAAACATACCTCTTTTACCAGGTTTTTGGTCACCTGTGCTAATTTCTACTTATCTGGCTTGGTGTCAAATTCTTATCGCATAATATTCCTGTGAAGCGACTTGGGACGTTTCACTACGTTAAAGGTGCGATATAAATACAAGTTGTTGTAGGCATCACATGTTTGGAAGGATGTCAAGGCCAAGAAAAGATGAAGAGGAGATTTTACCAGAATTCTGTGCTGTGTGATTCTATTGTAAATTTATATGGTGGGGTGAGTTGGAAAGCCACATGGTCACCAAGTTAACTGAAACTTCGAGCAATTTGATTGCTTGGTTTAGTGTTGGTTTGCTGATTGGTAGCTTTGTTCTAACTGTTGAATAAATTGATATGGTTTATGACTTCTTTCTCTTTAGTCCAGGGCATATTTGAGCCATTGAACATGGTTCACTTAAGTTCGTGATTGCCTCAAATATTGTACTGATAAAAAAATGTCAATCATGATATTTTGCCTCCAGTATTCTTTGAGGCATGATGCCATATGGATACTTTTGAGATGTGGTGCCCTACAGTTGTGTGATAGATGTGAAATATTTATTCAAATAGAAAGACTAAAAAAGTGTCCAAGATATAATCCTTGACCTCTGCTGAGTTAACTAATCTCAACCAGGACAGCAGTTGGCAAGCGCTAAATTGGCCTCGGCAGGGTAGGTGGTTAAATCCAATGTAATCCAGAGACCTCTGATGGAAAATGTATGTTGGCAGAGTGTGGACAGGATCAGGTTCGGGCTCAGCCATAATAGCTATGATCAAAATACCTTAGAAAGCATAGTCTACTGAGCAGATGGGCGTCTTACATTAGAATTTGGAATCATAGAATTTTATAGCAATAAAGACCAACCCATTGTGTCTCTGCTGGTTCTCCAAAAGAGCCTTGTAAATACTTAATCACTTCTCTTTTAAAGGTTACTGTGCCATCCCATGCTCTAACAACTCTCTTCACAAAATATGCTCTTGCTTCATTCTTTTGCTGATTAACTTAAATTTATGTCTCCTATATTCTCACTAGTAGAAATAGTATTTCCCTATTTACTTGCTCATCATTTTGAACACTTCTAGGAGATTCCCTCTTTACCTTCTCTATTGTAATGAAACGAGAGTCAACAGCAACACCAGCATGGCTGGAAAGCAGAAAGGTCTATGGCTACACACATACAAACATACACCATCCACAAGGTGTGAAGCGGAGTCAGATTGCAGTATGTTAGCCCCATCAGTCAATATACCTGGTATGTAAGTTACATTATTTGTTGTCTTGGCTACTTCCTTGGAATATAGTGTACACCAAATAATATAACCAGATCAACATTATTCCATGTCTACAACCCAGCCTTTCTGCAGATTTCTAAATGATAACTGATTTCTATACTATTGCTCTCAGGTTCTTAACTAACTGTACATCAAGTGATGAATGCAATATAACCAACTGAGAATTGCAATGTTGTTCCTGACCAAACCAATAATAAGAGGCATCAGTGTGAATAGTGGACTGCAAGGCACTGAGACCAACATTGGGATGAGAAACCACAGTGAACGCCATTTGTAGCCATTGTATCATTCACAGCTTGCTCTTGTTGCATAGCAACTCACAGATGCCATCTCAATGTATGTGGGATTAAAATGGTTTCTGTTGATAGAGTAAACAAAAGCTTGCAGATGAATTATGCACTTTTTCTGCACTGGGCTGAAAGGAGGGTGGGGAAGGGGGCGGGGGGCAGGAGGATGGGATACAGAGAATGCACAAAATAATTTTGAGTGCATTTTTTTTAATGTACTCTTGCTGAAGCTTGAGTGTGATTTCTCAGCTCCATCACACACTGTAGAACTGCTTGCATTACACCTTTCAGCTATATAGTAAGAGATGCTCTCAAGTCTCAGTTCTCAAAATGTAGATAATGTCTGCAATGAACATTAGAACATGTTACACTGCCACTCTCCGTGGACAGTTTGTATTTTTCAATAAACTATTTCACGCTAAAAATTAAAATCAATAATGACAAGGCAGCCTGGTGACTACAATGTTAAAGAGTACATTAAAAAAATACTTGTTTCAATGGTTAGTGTTCATGACACCCACAGAGGAATTGGCTGAGAGGGGTTGCTAAGCTTGATAATTCATCTGTCCTGACATAACATGCAGAGTTGAAACGGTACAATTGCTAAAGCACCGCAGGGTTAATGGCTGTATCTCTGCTACTGCTACTTCAGGTCCCTACACAGTGTCAGACTTAGTAACTCCCCGAGCCACTTCACTTCTGAAGTTAGCAAATCAACAATATGAGACCAATAGGAAAGATTTTAAAATTCAGCACCGTTGCTTGAGCATACTGATTTTTTCTTTTAAACTGGAGCTGGAGAAACAAGGGAATTTTTGTCTTACGGTTTGCTAAAATGTTAAACAGTTTAATTGTAACAGGTTTTGATCACACAGAACTCCACAAAAATCAATTTATTTTTCTGAATAATCATTCCAGGGACATGATGATTGCTGTTAGGTGGAATGAGCACTAACAAGGCAAAATAGATCACAGCTGTGATTCTAAATCTGGCTCCAGGGCGCTTCATGGAGAAAAGTGTCTACAAACCAGACGAGGCAACCATTACCATTACGCCTCTCGTCTAGTTCAGTCTGACATTCTTATATGTCGGATGAGTTATTCATAGGGAGACTGGGAGTTTCTACGTTCATTACATTATATTTTAGCAACATGATTGTGCCTTTCTAATTCATTTTTGATTTAAGTCAAAGTTGGCCACGATCTTTTTCATAGCAATATTCTACAAATTGGGGGCTCTTCAAAAATTGGGACTATAACAGCAGCGTATGCCACAGAATATTGGAGATCAACATGCATCACCACAGAGGGGTGGGCTATGCATTCACATCATCATCATCATCATAGGCAGTCCCTCAAATCGAGGATGACTTGCTTCCATGTCAAAAAGTTCACAGGTGTTTCAATGAAAGGCCTAATATTCCAGGTCCAGAACTAAATCTTGAAGGGTGGAATATGCCTGTGCGTGGATTTTTTTAACATGTGATGGGACCATTGCACACCAGCCACCACACGGGCTTGACAGAATTAGGTCTTGGTTCAAGACGACTGGAGACCAGCTCTGCCGCACAGGCCTAGTGCGCACACATGCATTCACAACCACACCATCGAGTCCCTGATATAAAAATGTGTGGGGGAAGCACTGAATGCTCTTCCTCATAAGCAGTGAATATTAATTGCAAAAACAATACAGGGAAGTCTTGCTACAACTGTACAGGATATTGGTGAGACCACACCTAGAGTACTGCGTACAGTTTTGGTCTCCTTACTTAAGGAGGGACATACTTGTAATGGAGGCAGTACAGAGAAGGTTCACTAAGTTGATTCCTGAGATGAAGGGATTGACTTATGAAGAAAGGTTGAGTAGGTTCGGCCTATACTCATTGGAGTTTAGAAGAATGAGAGGTGATCTTATTGAAACATACAAAATACTGAGGGGGCTCGACAAGGTAGATGCAGAGAGGATGTTTCCCCTCAAGGGGGAATCTAGAGCGAGGGGGCATAGTTTCAGAATAAGGGGTTGCTCATGTAGAACTGAGATGAAGAGGAATTTCTTCTCTCAGAGGGTCATAAACCTGTATAAGTCTCTGCCTCAGAGAAGCTGGGTCATTAAATATATTTAAGGTGTAGACTGATTTTTGCACGATAAAGGGAGTGAAGGGTTATGGGGAGCGGACAGGGAAAAGGAGCAAAGCCCAAGATCAGATCAGCCATAATCTTATTAAATGATGGAGCAGGCTCGAGGGGCTAAATGGCCTATTCCTGCTCCTATTTCTATGTTCTTATAACCACATTGCCTCCAAATGTCTGTTTCAGAGCAGAAATGTTGGAAGTCTGGAAGCAAGTCAATAACTCATGGCTGCAGTTAGTGCATGGCCCTGGGAACCAGACAAGGGGGAAAAGCAAGGAATCCTGTCTTAAAAGAAAAATCACTTTTTAAACTAAAGAGGCAGATCTTAACGTTTTCCTCACTGCGTGATTATGCACTCCATTCACTGCTACGTAATGAAGGTAAGCGCCATGGGGAGAGATTGTTCCACCAGACACTGAAATGTCAGTATCTACACAAGTGGTGAAACTGAGTGGAAAATTAAAGCTCTGGTCAGGAGGCTAAGTCACACGTAATCACATTTTTTTTTTTAGATAATTGTTAAAACTATGAACACATTTAAAAAAATATAAATGGCACAAACTACTATTATGGAAGTAGGATAAACTTTATCATGAAGTGTCTGTTTAAAAAAAACAGATTATTGCTGCTTTTGTTCTTCATGCACATTAGGATGGTTATGGCCCATTTGGGATGACTAGCATTACAGTGCACACCAAAGGTGTAACACAAACGTACAATATAGAAAGCATGCATCATTACGACAGAAGACACACACCAGTGAGACATATATGCCATTTTCTGCACTTGATGTCTTCATAGGAGATGCAAGAGGAAAGAATGCCAGCTCCTCCATCACAAAGACAGCTTGTTCTGCCTCCGGTGGCTATGCAGCATACCCAATTTACAGCTTGTATATAATGGAGCTGTCACAGAGGTAATTGTAAAATAATGTTGTTTTATGTCGATTTGAAATACACAAAAGTCAGCAGCAAAAATTAATACATGAAACTGCAATTAATTCTCTACTTCTTTAAACACTATTAGTGAATACAGCAACAAATCTTAGCTAATCATTCCCTTTTGCCCAGCATGTATCGTTTAGTTAAAGGAGTTGGCACTGAGGCAAACACAAGCAACTAAATATGAGTGAAACAGTCCTTTTCATTTGTTGTGTACTGTACCTGTAGAGGGGTTAATGCTAACATTCATAAGTGATATAGTACTGATTGTGGGTGAATCATTCCATTTCACCTGGTGTGTGTTGTACATGTACAGGAGCTGACACTGAGACATATACAGCCAGAAACTACTGGTGAACGTCAGCTCTGGGTTTTGCTGGGCGATCCTATTAAAACTCCTGAGGCTCTCAGTCACTCTTTCTTTCAAATATAATTACATCGTACAAGAACAATTTATAAGCATATGTATATACCAATGCAATTTCATACTTCAGTAGCTATTAAAGGTCAATATTGCTCAAAGCACCCCTTCTTTCCCAAACTACACTGTACACTCCGTGTTCTAATTGCAATCAGACTCCTGTGCACCTTTGTGAATTTTGGACCCAGATTATTTAGGAAGAGCATCCAGAGCAGGCAATTAATGGCCAGAGTCCAAGTCTTCCCACCACACCTTGTTTATGTTGACCCAATTTAAACAAGCATTTTCAAATTGGTGACCACGTCACAGGCTGGGCAGTGGTTTTATTCTGGCCGAGGACCCAGCAAGCAGCAGCAACTGTGCGCAGTGGGTTGCACGGATCATTTGAACATAAAAAATAGGAGCAGGGGTAGGCCATTCGGCCCTTCTAACCTGCCTCACCAACTTCCCGCACTATCCCCATATTTCTTGATTCCCTTAGTATCCAAAAATCTATCGAGTAGTGCATGGCTGGAGCCACTTCCACTGAGGTTATGACACTACCACTGCTCCAGGCTGCGGTTATCTTGGATGTTAACTTTTTGGTCCAAGGCTAAGATAAGAATAGCTTGTAATTGCAGCAAGACGTGGATAGAGACAGACAGAGATGGACGCAGATGCACAGGCAGGAAGCAAGAGAAAGCAACAGAGAGCGAGAGATGTACAGACAGAAAAAGCAACACAAGATATACAATGAATAATCGATGACTAGATATAACCCTCCACAAGCCCCAGCAGGTAGATCAGAAAATCAGTGCAGTTTGTAAAGCAGACTTTGGCCAGTTACTCCTCCCAGTTCCCAAAAAGTGAAACGTTGCTCCTATTCATCAGTGCATAAGGGCTGCCCCAACACACATTGCAGAAATTTGCTCAGTAGTGCAAATGTAACATATTCCAAAAACAGCTTTGCCTTCCAGCAACAACTATAACTAGAGGAAGATGAAAATGGCTCTGGGTCTGCAGGACATTCACCCGACAGCACTACATACAGTTTGAATTCCTAATGACAGTGTTAAATCACTTTTAAATGGCTTTGGTCATAAGCTGCATATTATCACTTTTTCTCTGGAACCTTTTTCAGAGGGGCAATCACATTGATAAAAGCTTCAGTTTAATAAAACTCTCTTTCATCTCTTGCTAAACTGATGTAAAATTATGCTCACTGTGTGTCACTGGGTTAATGTGGTATACCTTTTACCCCCAGCTCTCAACATATCCTTCCTCATCTTTGCTACAAGCTTTTTTAATAAACTAAAAATAACTCTAACTTGCCATCCTCTCCCTTAAAAACATTTATTCAGTCACTGTTATACCGGTTTTGCAAGAATACATAAAGTAAAGTGACATTGGTACACAGTTACACCCACGAATCCCCAGACCACTGATCAATAGGAGACTGAATGCCTCACCTTATGTTTGTTAGTTGATTAAATTATGTAATCAACAATTGCCATTGCATCATAGAATTAGAGAGAAATTACAGCACAGAAACAGGCTGTCCAGCCCAGACGGCCCATCCTCAACATTCACAGTAGTCTTGATCTCATGTACAGTAAGAACAACAATCTCTTCTCGACCTGTCAAAAATAACCCTGACCTGCAACAGTCATATACCCAATCAGGTCCTCAGTTCAAGATGGACCTTGGTCTTCGACCTCCTTTGAAATAAAATACATTCTTTTTTCACTCCCTCTCAAGTAGAGAATTTTGGCTCCATCCCTTGATCTACACATAATGGCTCTGGTCATTTAGAACCCTATTCCCCAGGAGCCCATGCCATCATTGCCACAACAATATTAATAGTGAAAATACTTTGATGTCTTTAGCTATTTTTTTTTTTACATAGAAACATAGAAACATAGAAAACAGCTGAGAAAATGCACTACTTATTTAGTTCTGACTTTTCCATAATTTAGAAGTTTAATATGATGCTCAGAGATCAGTGGAATACAGTACTTGAATTCTCCAGATGGGAAATGGCAATGATATTCAAGAATGAGCATCATATTAAACTTTTAAATTAGTACTGCAGGACTAAATAAGTACTGCAGCTTGATCCATTCTGTCCTGACTAGCCAATCCCTTTTAAAAAATAAAATACTTAAATGGCACCTTTCATTTCTAAGTTAAAACATTCTTGATACATTCATGATACATACTGTATCGGTAATGGATCCGTGACATGTATTCTATTTTTTTACAATGGGCAAACCAACATAAACAAAGATCATACTTTTAAAGTGTTAAAAAAATAAAGGAGGGAGGCAGTGCAGTTTAAGGTGTTGTAGTGGTCATATCCTAAAAGTGATGATGTCTTTTCAAAGCATTAAATTAAAAAAATATAGTTCTATGGTTGCTGTGAGTAGACTGACCATACCTTTTGATTAGTTTAATTCTCCTGTTCATTAGTGGCTTAGCTTTTGCTCAGGGAATATTTATGGAGTAACATCAGATTCTCTGCAATGTATGGTTGAAGTGAATGTTAAGCTGTTAAGCATTTATGGAGTATATGCTGATTTATCCAAATGTAAAGAAGAAACACAGCACTGTAAAAGTCATACCTCTTGGATGTTACCCCATGGACTCAATAATGTACCAACTTGTATGATTAAAAAATAGTTACATTGGAGAGGAGTTCTTGTCCATACCTCTCTATGAGATAGCTCATCGGTGCTCAGATACCAATTCCCTTTTTTAATTGAGACGACTTCTAGTTTAGATACCTTGAATCCTTTCTATACCCCAGTAGTTTCTAGTGTGTCAATTGAACATTGCACTAAGTGTGGCACTTAGCTAAAACTTACATTCTATGCATATATATGTATAGGCACATTCATTATAATAAATACAGACAGTGGTGAATTCCAGTGTATTTTTCCAGCTAAAAGAACCCAATCTTCCAATTTTCTCTGAGGTTTTCATGTCAAGTTGTTTAATCAACTTAATATTTAAATGAAGTCCTATATAATTGTGAACCACCAGCAGTGGCAGAAAAGTACAGCAGCTCTGACACAGACTAAAAATAGGAATACAAAGTAAAATACTGGAGTTTTATTATCATCATCATAGGTGGTCCCTCAAAATCGAGGAAGACTTGCTTCCACTCTAAAAGTGAGTTCTCAGGTGGCTGTACAGTCCAATACGGGAATTAGTCTCTATCATAGGTGGGACAGACAGTGGTTGGAGGAAAAGGTGGGTGGGGAGTCTGGTTTGCTCTTTTTGCTGCCTGCGCTTGATTTCTGCATGCTCTCGATGACGAAACTCGAGGTGCTCAGCGCTCTCCCGAATGCTCTTCCTCCACTTAGAGTGAACTTTGGCCAGGGATTCCCAGGTGTCAGTGGGGATGTTGCACTTTATATAGAGATTATAGGCAGAAAGTCAATCTCAGGTTCAAAGGTCTAACAAACATATAATGTTGTCTCTGAGCGCTTTGAGATCTCCCGTGGCACTGTTCACATGCACTGGCCAGAAGCAGAGCAGAGGAAAACAAACAGAACATTTTTAATAACACAAGTTGGAATAGCCAGCTGCAGAGCCAACACTTAACTTATTGCTGAGTTTATGCATATGCAGAATCCTGTATACTATATATTTGTGACATGGAGGAGAAGGTACTCCTATTTTCCTGTTTCAGATCAGGGCACTGGCCTTCCCTGTAGATACTCTGCACTATCTTGGACAGCTTTTTTTTAAAAAAGGAAACAAGCAAATCTTACCGGGCACAGCAGTTGGCTAGGTTTGGTTAAATAGTTGCATAATTCAGTCAAAAGGATGATTTCATCATGGCCAGGCCAAACTGCCAGCTATTGTACCAGAAGAATAGACATTCATTGTTTCGAAAATAGCATTTTTTCAGAAAACCAAATGGCAAAGATATACTTGCAAGAATCTACATTTAACCTGGTTTGTTCTATATAAACAAAAACATGCGAACCACGTTACCCTGTTTTAACCCAACAGCTTTTCTTTCCATTTTAGTCAGAGTTAAACATTTATGCTTTGCTTTGCAGTTTCTTCTACGTTTGCTTTATGATTGGAGGTAAACAAATCAATGCTTTGACCAAAACTACTAATTATATTTCCTGTCAATTTTGTTGGAGGGACTGATCACAGCAGCTCCTTGAAATGGGCACACTTTTCCATCCATTTTGGGTCTAGGTTTTATAGTAAAGACAAAAAAATATAAAATTTAAGAGCAAATTAATTTGCATCTTTCCTAATATCTGCAACACTACTTTGTGTAATGGAAAATTTCTGCTTAAATAAACTTGTTTAAATTCAGAACTTTTGTTCGGAGCCCCTGCCACGCTTCAGGATTATATGATCATTTTTCCACAGATAAGACTTGGCTATAAATGGTTTTTAATAAGTACTGTGAGCAATAGCTGCTTAAAAGATGTTAGCTTTTCAGGACAGCCCCATACTGAGTAGCGAATGCATAGGCAGATAAGAGGCATTTAAAATGTGGGCTAGAAAATCCTTTGCACAGATCCCAAACAATGATCAATTTGTTAACAATGTCTGGCTATTCAGAGAGTTATCAAGCACTGTAATATTGACAAACTCTTTTGATTGCTACTAGTCTTTAAAAAAATGTCTTCTACAAATCAAGACATAGACAGCAAAGGAAGAATAACTTCTGCCTTAATTGTCAAGAAAGGTAACAGAGAAATGTTATCCTATTTTGTAAAGGAAATCCACCTCAAAGTGGGTAGCATAAGTATATTCTTTATTTTTGTTTTAATAGTACATGAACAGAGGTTATACTGAATGTATCTCTCATCATACTATATATTCTTTATGTTTGCTTACAATAACAACAACTTGCATTTATATAGCACCTTTTATATAGTAAAACATCCCAAAGCACTTCACAGGAGTGTTATTTGACAAAAGTCAACACCGAGCCAAAGAAGGAGACATTAGGACAGATGAACAAAAGCTTGGTCAAAGAGGTAGATTTTAAGGAGCATCTTAAAAGTAGAAGAGAGAGGTAGAGAGGTTTAGGGAGGGAATTCCAGAGCTTAGGGCCTAGGCAGCTGAAGGTACAGCTGCCAAATGGTGGAGCGATGAAAATCAGGGAGCGCAAGAGGCCAAAATTGGAGGAGCGCAGAGATCTGGGAGGGTAGTAGTGCTGGAGGAGATTACAAAGATAGGGAGGAGCAGTTTACAAATTGAATTGAATGTCATCTCACCTAAATGTAAACTTGGTCTATCTTCAGTGATATTGTAAGATATGTGCAGGACAATCAGATAGCTTCATGGTCATTTTTAATGAGGCAGATTTTTTTTTAAATTGAATTCAAATTCTGATATTGCCATGGTTGCATTTGAACCTGCAATATCTGTGCTCCTCTAATTCTGTCCTCGAGTATCTCTGATTATAATCGCTTAACCATTGGTGGCCCTGCCTTCTGTTGCCTAGGCCCCAAGCTCTGGAATTCCCGGCCTAAACCTCTCCGCCTCTCTACCTTTCTTTCCTCATTTAAGACGCTCCTTAAAACCTGCCCCTTTGACCAAGCTTTTGGTCACCTGCCCCAATTTCTCCTTATGTGGCTCAGTGTCAAAGCTTTTTGTCTCATAATACTCCTGCGAAGCGCCTTGGGATGTTTCACTACATTAGACACTATATAAATACAAGCTATTGTTGTTGTTGTATAACTCACTAAGTAGCTATGGGTCACTATCGCTACTTATCTTACACATATACGCTATATAAAGACAAGTTGTTGTTATTGTTGTTGTTGTGTAAACTTGTCAATCTGTAACTACAGTCTTATTCCAGAGGAGATGCTGTATGAATACGGCCAGTGAAAGGGCGTAATTGCAGCATGGCACGTTTATATAGTAAATGTGAACATAGAAATTTATTACACAATCCTCTGTGTTCAGTTGCAATCTATTGCTTTTTTAATTAATATATTTGAGCTATTTTGCACGTAACACTAAATGTAACACGTTGAATTTAATTATCCAACAGAGATTGAATTATATCTCCACACCATAGTCCAATTAGCTTCTGCCTGCTAACCCTGTTTCACCTGATGAATTCACTTGGTCTTAACTCCACAAGTACAGTACCGTATGCCATGGTAGAAAAGTAGAGCCAATCAGAGCTTATCTTATATTTTATATTTTACACACACACATTCTGTCCTTTTTAATAAATTATACTTGAGTTTATATTTTTCAAGAGTTAAGTAGCAAATCTTGCAGCAATTTGGGAAGCAGAGAAGTACCATTGGTTGAAGCATAGGAGTCTCTGCAGTACAAGCCAAATAGATACAAAACTGGTTCTATAGTACCACCACTGGCAGGAGGGTAAAATTACAGTATGACAAGTTTATAGACACTTTCCAAAATAAATGTAGACATGGGAATTTATAATAGGAAAAGTTGATAACAGGAGCTAAGGTTTTTAGACTGTAAGTATCACTTAATTGACAAGATCACAGAACTACAAAATATGCAATCGTGAGAGATGGCAGAGATTGACCCTCTATATTCACGGAGTAATGAGATCCAGCCACTAAAGGGCATCCACTTAATAGTCCAGCCTGGTATAAAAGGTCCAGTTCAGCATTTAAATGTAAGTTCTTCTTTAAAATCTTGAGTGTCAGGATTATTAACATGACTGCTACCTACTCATAGCCTGAGACTGATCTAATAACACATGAATAATTGCATTTCAGAGCTTGAAATAATTGCCACATGTAATTACATTTTATCTAAACTTTGGGGGAGGGGAGAAACAAGGGATACAAAAGGAATACATTGTAAACCAGACTGGGGACCAAGTCATAGGGAGTTCTGATAACCTGACTTATAGTTAGCCTAGGAATGTCTATCTATCCCCTTGCTGTAGGGGAGAACATTCGACTGAACAGACAAACGCCAGAGATTGATTGAAAATCCTCTTAAGTGACTCATTAGCTGCCAGCATTGTAGCATATAGATTCTTCTCAATGGAACATCCCATGAATTACAAACCTTGCTTATTTAGATCTACCCTTTCTCTCTCCTCCCTCTCACACACACAGAAACAATTTGTGTCACAATTATGCTGTTGAAATATGCCTTCAGTCCCGGGAGAGGCAAAACTCTAATCAAGAGCATTGTTACATTATCAATGTTAGTTTATACTGCCAAAACGAAATCAACATGAAAACCTTGTGGCGAAATGTGACAACTCGCCCAACCTCAAAAATAACACAATTCTAAATAACTTGCTCTTGCTTCTTCGAGGTTAAGGGTTAATCATAAATGGAAACTGGTCCAATTTTGTTTAACTGCTTAAGGGGTGGGGGAAGAGCCCTAATCATAATGCTCAGGTGGTGTTGTCATGCACAAAAATAAATGACAACTGACTTTGTAAATTCAACCTTTAAATGCTGCCGTCGTGGTACTGCTAGAGAGGAGGGCGGGGGGGACACAATACTAATAAACATCGTCATACAGGTGGTGTAGGAAAGACTCACACGTCAGTCTTGCAGCTCTGAGAAAACACAGCTTCGGTGACGGTTCAAACCTACCTCTGAACAGTGGCCAAAAAAACCAGCAGTCCACACAACTCAAGTATGCAATTGATTGTAGGGTTGACAGCTAGAAGCACAGACTCCAGCTCATCAATACAGTAAATTCCATGAGCCACCGTTCGGCTGGGATCTCACGCCTCCAGCGGCAACAAGGATTTAACAAAAAAAATACTCGGAGGAAAAAAAAATCTGGAGTTTCTCTCTCTCTCTCTCTCTCCTTGGATTCAGCTACGGTAAGACCAGAAGTCTGAAGACGGATTGACGCACGCCTCTGCACAACAAGCTCCGGCGATAGTCCTTGTACTCCTCGGTGGCTCTGAAGAGGTTCCACCAGACATCACCGGCACTGAACAGGTCGCCAAGCCAGTACACAGCACACGAGCGAGGGGCTAGCTCTCCCCGTTAACACCATCGCCCTCTTATAGCGGGGGGAAGACACAGAAATGAATAAACCCTGCAGCTCGTTTCCTTTATAGAAAAAAAAGACGAGCAGCCAGAGATCCGAGCACAAGCCGGCAGTCGGCTTTCTGGAATTGGAAAAAAAAGCTGGTTGGGAGGAGTGGTGATTTTTTAGCGCAGCTACTGCGCGATCTCAAAATACTAAAGAGGAGCAAAGGGACAGAGGCAAAATACAGACAGATAGAAAGGAACGGCCCCCAAACCCTGTCAACAGTCCAAAGTGTGACCAACAAACGATTCTGTTTCATCAGATCAACTCGGTGTGTTTTTAAATGACATGTTTTCAGTTTTCCTCTTTCCGCGGGGCACCTTTTCTCATCGGTTCAGTTGCATGGCTCCTGGTCCCTTACATCTCTGTCCCCATCCCTCTCTCCATACCCCCTGTACCCCTCCCTGTACCCCTCCATCTACCCCCTGCACCCCCTCTCCACCCACATACCCCTCTACCCCCTCTACCCCCCTCTCTCCCCCCACCCCTCTCTCCATACCCCCTGTACCCTCCCTGTACCCCACTCTCTACTCCCTATACACCCCTCTCTACCCACATACCCCTCTATCTATCCCCTGCACCCCCTCTCTACCCACATACCCCTCTATCTATCCCCTGTACCGCCTCTCTACCCACACACCCCTCTATCTATCCCCTGTACTGCCTCTCTACCCACATACCCCTCTATTTACTCCCTACCTCTCTCTCTCTCACTCTCCCCTCACCCCTCTCTCCATATCCCTCCCTGTATCCCAATCTCTACCCCTGTACCCCCTCTCTACGCACATACCCCTTTAACTACCCCCTGTCCTGTACCCCCACTCTGCCCACATACCCTCTACCCGCTGTATCACCTCTCTACCCACATACCCCTTTAACTACCCCCTGTACCCCCACTCTGCCCACATACCCTCTACCCGCTGTATCCCCTCTCTACCCACATACCCCTTTAACTACCCCCTGTACCCCCGCTCTGCCCACATACCCCTCTATCTACCCGCTGTACCCCCTCTCTGCCCACATACCCCTCTATCTACCCGCTGTATCCCCTCTCTACCCACATACCCTCTACCTCCTGTACCCCCCTACCCACATACCCCTTTATCTACCTCCTGTACCCCTGCTCTGCCCACATACCCTCTATCTACCTGCTGTATCCCCTCTCTACCCACATACCCCTCTATCTACCCCCTGTACCCCACTTTCTACCCACATACCCCTTTATCTACCCCCTGTACCCCCGCTCTGCCCACATACCCCTCTATCTACCCACTGTACCCCCTCTCTACCCACATACCACTCTATCTACCTGCTGTATCCCCTCTCTGCCCACATACCCTCTATCTACCTCCTGTACACCCCTACCCACATACCCCTTTATCTACCCCCTGTACCCCCACTCTGCCCACATACCCCTCTATCTACCCCTGTACCCCCTCTCTATCCACATACCCCTTTAACTACCCCTTGCACCCCCTCTCTACCCACATACCCATTAACCTACCCCCTGTACCCCCTCTCTACCCACATACCCCTCTATCTACCCCCTGTACCCCTGCTCTGCCCACATACCCTTCTATCTACCCCCTGTACCCCCTCTCTACCCACATACCATTCTATCTATCCCCTGTACCCACTCTCTACCCACATACCCCTCTATCTATCCCCTGTACCCACTCTCTACCCACATACCCCTCTATCTACCCCCTGTACCCCCTCTCTACCCACATACCCCTCTATACCCTTTGTACCACTCTCTCTGACCCCCTGTGTCCCTCTCGCTCTACCCCCCCCGTGTCCCTCTCATGCTGCCCCCCCCGTCCCTCACTCTCTGCCCCCTCCCTGTCCCTCTCGCTCTGCCCCCCTTTGTACCCCTTTCTTTGACCCCTGTGTCCTTCTCGCTCTGCCTCCCCATGTCCCTCTCGCTCTACACCATGTCCCTCTCGCTTTACCCCGTCCCTCTCACTCTATCCCGTTCCTCTCACTCTACCCTGTGTCTCTCTCTCTATCTCCTGTGTCCATCCGTCTCTCTGTATCCCCTGTATCTCTTGTCCCACCTCTGTACCCCTCCATGTACACTCACAAATACCCCTTTAGTCACTTTTAATCGATGAGTCGCAGAGTTTGAAACTGATCGGGGAGCCAAGGAGAGCACAAATAAGAGAAGCGATCGATTGAATCTGCTCATGTGATGATCACTCTTTAGATACAAACACAACACATCCCAGCCTGATAAATGGGTCATCCACAGAACAGATGGAGATTCACTAATTTCTCCCTTTCCATCTACACTTTTTAAAATTCATCTGAATAGCTGTAGTGATTATCAGGGAGTGCACTGCAGACAGGAGATACACCCAGTGGAGCCCCCTTAAGGTCATAATTGAGGTGATCATTGTTGAGAATGTCATGCCTGCTTGTATATACTGAACTGTCTCCTATGGCGTTGCACAGTGGAAGTGAAGACATTTGCAGTCTTTGGATGAAGTAAGGTGAGCGAGCAGGTAAGTACTGCAACAGCTGGAGTCCAGCTGGAGGAAGATATAGTAGTAGCGGGAGAGAGAGGATGCTGGGGAGAGAGGGCGGAGAGGGTGGAGGAGGAGGGACGACAGGGGCATGGGTCCAAAGATATGTAGGAAGAGCTTGAATTAAAATTCAAAGTGACCAAACAATGTATATATGTATACATGCTGATGCAGACTCGATGGGCTGAATGGCTTCCTTCTGTGCTGTACTATTCTATGATATGATATATATAAAGTATATATATGAATAAGGCAGGCTTAAATAATAGATTTATTATTGTAGACTAGCCTCATATAGGAACAACCAGGGCAGAGAGCAAGCAGCCAAAGAATGTCTACAAAGATGTGTGTGTGGGGGAGGGGAGAGAGAAATAAAACAGTACAAATATGCTACTGCTAAATAATTACAATTAAAAAGAAAGGTCAAAAACTCACCTCAACCAAGATGGCTGACACACTGTAAGTTGAGAAATGAGCAAAAAAAACACTGACCTGCAGAGCCACCTGGTGATCAAAGTGTGGAACCACATCACAGACTGTCATATAACATTGGAAAATCCTATTGAGCCATTGTTACCTACATACGTCATAGTTACAGAAAGCCTGTGGCAGGGCATATCGAATTTAATAATCTAAAAACATATATATATATATATTGAAATCTGCTGTTTCATTTCTGAAGGGCATTTCGTTCCTCTCCAAGAAAATGTTGAGTTCAATTATGATCATGATCTATACAGTAATCATGTAAGCATGTATGTTTGTGTTTTTTGGATCTCATATCCAACGAGATAATACAGAAGCTATTATTCCCACATGAAAGGAACTGAAAAGCTAGGCAAAAGGAAACTCTCTTTTTGATAAATCAGCTCTACCTACCCATCTCATATTGCTTCTCTGTTCAGCAACACATTCAATTGCTTCTTTGAACCCATTTACTTTATGGTAACTTATTCCACAAGTCTATTACTGTTGGTGTAAAAAAAAACCTGTCTAATATCCCTTAAATAACACTTCTGCCTCTAGCACTTTATATGCAAGTCTTGGGAAACATTTACATATTTGGTAAACCAACATTCTACTAACATTCCTCAAAAGATCTTTTCATGTTATATGCCAATACATCCCATCATCTGGGGTTGCAATTGATGAAAAAAGAACAGAAGATAATTTACAATCATAATTATCAATCTCCAGCACATTTTTATTATGAGGCACAATGCATTCGTGTTCCAGAACACTATCAAGTTGTTTTTGATTAAACTGATCATGTCTGTGAAAACCCGTCATCGTAGGCAGTCCCTTGGAATGGAGGAATACTTGCTTCCACTCCTAAAGTGAGTTCTTTGGTGGCTGAACAGTCCAATACGAGAGCCACGGACCCTGTCACAGGTGGGACAGACATTCGTCAAGGGAAGGGGGTGGGACTGATTTGCCGCACGTTTCTTCCACTGCCTGCGCCTGACCTCTTCACGCTCGCATTGTTGAGATTCGAAGAGCTCAACGCCCTCCCGGATGCACTTTCTCCACCTAGGGCGGTCTTTGACCATGGTCAGTGGTGATGTCGCACTTTACCAGGGAGGCTTTGAGGGTATCCTTGTAACGTTTCCGCTGCCCACCTTTGGCTCGTTTGCCGTGAAGGAGCTCCGCATAGAGCAATTGCTTAGGGAGTCTCGTGTCTGGCCTGCGAACTATGTGGCCTGCCCAGCGAAGCTGATCGAGTGTGGTCAGTGCTTCAATGCTGGGGATGTTAACCTGGGCGAGGACACTGATGTTGGTGCGTCTGTCCTCCCAGGGGATTTGCAGGATCTTGTGGAGACATCGTTGGTGATAGATCTCCAGCGACTTGAGATGTCTTCTGTACATCGTCCATGCCTCTGATCCATACAGGAGGGCGGTATTACTACAGCCCTGTAGACCATGAGCTTGGTGGTAGATTTGAGGGCCTGGTCTTCGAACTCTTTCCCTCAGGCGGCCGGAGGCTGCACTGGCGCACTGGAGGCGATGTTGAATCTCCGCATCAATGTCTGCCTTTGTTGTTAAGAGGCTCCCAAGGTATGGGAAGTGGTCCACGTTGTCGTGGGCCATGCCCTGAATCTTGATGACTGGGAGGCAGTGCTGTGCGGCGAGGACAGGCTGGTGGGGGACCTTTGTCTTATGGATGCTTTCATATGCTTCGGCGAATACACCGACTATATCCTGGAGTTCAGCCTCAGAATGTGTGCAGACACAGGCGTTGTCCACGTACTGCAGCTCAACGACAGAGGTTGGGGTTATCTTGGATCTGGCCTGGAGGCGGCGTAGGTTAAACAGCTTCCCACTGGCACAAGCTTCCACTCAAGCGAGGAGCTTGTTGACTGTGAGATGGAGCATGGTAGCGAGGAAGATTGAGAAGAGGGTTGGAGCTATGACGCTGCCCTGTTTGACCCTGATCCAGACGTGTATTGGGGTCTGTAATGGATCCGCTGGTAAGGATCACGGCCTGCATGTCGTCATGGAGCAGACAAAGGATGTTGACAAACTTTTGGGGGCATCCAAAATGGAGGACACTCCATAAGCCTTCACGGTTGACAGTGTCAAAGGCCTTTGTAAAATCGAAAAAGGTCATGTATAAGGGCTGGCACTGCTCCCTGCATTTTTCCTGCAACTGTCGCGCTGCAATGATCATGTCCGTTGTGCCCCGTAGGGGACGGAATCCGCACTGTGATTCTGGGAGGAGTTCCTCGGCCACGGGTTGAGGAGAACTCTAGCGACAACCTTCCCAGTGGCTGATAGCAGAGAGATTCCACCTGTAGCTGCCGCAGTCGGATTTGTCCCCCTTTTTAAAGATGGTCACGATCACTAAGAGATCTCCCGGCATGCTCTCCTCCCTCCAAATGAGAGCGATGAGGTCATGTATCCGCGCCAACAGCATCTCTCCGCCATACTTTAGCGCCTCAGCCGGAATTCCATCCGTACCCGTAGCCTTGTTATTCTTGAGCTGTTTTATGGCTTTGCCTGCCTCGTGCAGCGTTGGGGTTTCACTGAGGTGGTGGCGGGTCGCATGCTGCGGGATGGAGTCGAGAACACTCGAGTCAAAGGCAGAGTCTCGATTGAAGAGATCTTCAAAGTGCTCCTTCCAGCGGGCTCTGACAGCCTCGGTGTCCTTAAAGAGTATTTACCCATTTTTGGCCAGGAGTTGGATGGGGCCTTGGGAGTTTGGACCATAGGTGGCCTTGACTGCAATGAAGAATCCTCGCATATCGTGGCTGTTGGCCAGTTGTATCTCCTGAGCTTTCTTCATCCACCACCTGTTCTTTAGACCCCGTGAAAACACTCAATGTGCCCAACATTAAAATTATTCACCTCAATAAGTAAATGTGAATTCTTAGGATTGGTGCTCAGAAATAGATGACGAGCAGCATTCCTTAATATCATCCCACAGCTTTAATTACTTTCTCACTCGTGTTTATATTCGCTACCCCCACTGACTTGCTTTGTTCTCAATAACTCGCCCCATGCTTTACTTGTCGTGATAAACCCTCCGAATACTTTTTCTTTCTGGTTACATCTTCACATGTTCCATCAGCTCTAATGATTCCCAACTTGCTGTACCTGTTCTGATACCCTCTCCATAGATTCTAGCCATTCTGACAGCAAAGCATAAAATCAGATTGCTGCCAACAGGCTTACAGAGAAACACTGTATTGTTGGGAAATCAACTTTAGTGCTCATGAAGAGAGGTCAGGAATGGCAAAGCTGGAAAGGAATTTATTTTGTCTAGCTGCAGGGGTCACAAAATGTTCGCAAAATTTAGTGTCCCATTTTTTATTATCCCTCTCCCAACTGAAACAAAAATAATTTTATTCCCTCTACTTACCTTCATTTCTGCTTGCGCATGCACCACTCCCCGGTCTCGAGGACAAACTGTTCCCAGGCTTTCAAACCAAATACTAAAAGATGAAAAACAGCAGAATGATGTTCCCACTGATTCACTTTTTCACATTCTTTATTAAATTGAACTCACTCTTATTAGGGAACTGATGTCCATATTTCAGATATCTGTCAACGTCTGCTTCGATCAATGTCTTTGCCCAAGACCAATAAAAACACAGACAAAATGATGACCTCCTTCAATCTTAACTCAAAGGCAACCTCCCATTATTTGGTTTTACATATAACTGTCAACTCAGTTATCATAGGAATTGGTTTCTTTATTGCCATCTTCTGTCTTTTCTGATCCCAGGTACGTAAATCTGCTCATACATTGGGCTTTCCCTTTCTTGTGATCTCTGCTTCACTGTTCTGTACACACACTACTATTATATTCATTTTCTTAGCATTGAGGTATACTTTTCTCTTTCTTTTTCTCTCTCGGTATCTGTCAGGACACTTTGATCATGTTCCTGTAAAACAGGTATGTTTTGGTAGCTTTTCTTTCTGTTATAATTTCAACAGCACATTATTTTCTTCAGGAGTAACTGATCCTCTCATCACATCCTCCATATATAATTTGAAGACTACAGATTCATCCAACTCCTTTATAAATCATACATAAAACACCTTTAACAGATCCTCCTCCATTCCATTATGGATTCCAGGTGTATGAAGACTATAGTAATCCTACCAATGTTTATGAAAACCCATCTTGAGTAGCACCTTAATGAGTTGACACAATTCACAGAATTAGATTCTACAAATTATTATATTCTGACAAATAGTTGGAAAGATAATCTTTCCCAATCACTTAGCTGTCATATATTTGTTAGAGAGGGTGTGGAATCTTGTGCTTTTATGCTTTCATATGTCTTGAAGACAACATTTCTGTCTGAGTTTTTTTCAAGTTTAATCTGAATTTTGGAATTCATCTTTTAGAGGACAATCAATGAATTGAATCATAAAATCAGAAGGCCTAACTATGCACATATTAAATTATTACTAATACTTGACAAAGTATAAAGCAGTCATTAAATCTTGAGTTCTTCAAATATTTAGTTAAATCAGTTTCAATTTACTTAGTGTCAGCAGTAGCTCAATAGGTAGCACACTTGTGTTTGAATCAGAAAGTTGTGGGTTCAAGTCCCACCCCAGGAATTTGAGCACATAAATCTAGGCTGACACTCCAGTGCAGTGCTAAGGGAGTACTGCACTGTTGGAGGTGCTGTCTTTCAGATGAGATGTTAAACTGAGGCCCTGTCTGCCCTCTCAGGTGGATGTAAAAGATCCCATGGCACTATTTTGAAGAAGAGCGGGGGAGTTATCCCTGATGTCCTGGCCAATATTTATCCCTCAATCAACATAACAAAAACAGATTATCTGGTCATTATCACATTACTCTTTGCTGTGCGCAAGTTGGTTGCCGTGTTTCCCACATTACAACAATGACTACTCTCCAAAAGTATTTAATTGGCTGTAAAGCACTTTGAGACATACGGCGGTCATGAAAGGTGCTATATAAATGCAATCTTTCTTTACATTGACAGCCATTTATCAGATTTGCTAATTTAATTAAAGGCCACATGATAGTGTGGACCAGTTCTTTAATCCTGTACTTAATATTCCATTGCTAGTATTGTACTTATTTTATCCTTGGATAAAATGGGGATTCAGATAGGAACATCATCATCTCCAAGTTCCCCTCCAAGTCACACACATATAATTGCCATTCCTTCACTGTCGCTGGGTCAAAATCCTGGATCTCTCTACCTTCAACAAATGGACTGCAACAGTTCAAGGCAGTGGCTCACCACCTTCTTGAGGGCAGCTAGAGATGGGCAATAGATGCTGACCTTGCTCGCAACACCCATTCCCAAGAATGAATAAAAAAATACCAAACACAAATATATTTTTTTTTAAAAGGAAGAAAAGGCTGAGCATGAAGTGATTGGATAGTACTGGTAATTTAATCATCAAATATGAAGAGGCTTAGAGTGTTTGCCTTATGTTTTTTAGTAAAAGATTGAGGGAATATGACAGAAGTGTTTTAAAATGAAGAATGCAATTGATAAGGTAGAGCCTGAAAGGTCTAACAGCAAGGGAAAGTAGTGTGCATAAACTGCTGAATCTGTTAAGAAATAGAAAATGTCTTCATTAGAGGAGAACATCAGCTTGGTGCTGGTGCAGAATGATGTGCATGGATACAGTCATGGTGCTGGTTCAATTCAATGCTCTCTTTCCTCCATTCTTATATTCGAATGTGCGCACAGGGCGAAGCAAGACTACTAAAATTATTTCAAGCAGTAAAGAGACTATTTAAAAGTACTGATGTTGTATGATGTTTGATATTCCATAACAGCTGTAACTCTGTCTGTAGATACCAGCGAAGATTGCACGAATACTGCACTAGCAAATGCTTTACTAGGATTTCCTCTTCACTGTGGTGAGGATAATGTTACTAATCATAAATTCAATGCAGGCACTTTATTGATTAAAGTGGGCTGAAACGGCAGAGTAAATTAAGCTTTACATGCTTGACTACATTAAAATATTAATTTTCCAAAATGTTGCATAATAAGGCTATATTTAAAAATGTGATATTCTACATCTATAATCTGTAGATTATCACTGCTTGCTAATGATAATCCAGGAACCAATCTCCTCTCCATGCTGCAGTTTGTGATTTTGTTTTGTATATCAGGTGGTACAACAAAAGGGTGCAGCCAGAGGCAACTGTTAACAAAGACGGATGTCTCATAAAAATTACTCTGCTGGCTGCTGAGAGTGCAGGAAACTTAGAGAATTAGTGCTGCTGTGCCAAAGGATGTCCCAGTGGATACCTCAAAATGACAAATTCAGCAACTAATAGTTAACAATCTGTTTGATCCTCTGAACAAAGCAAACAGTGACCCAGACAGCGACACTGTTTGGGAGGGGGTTTCATAGGGAAGAAAATCAACATGTGAGTCATTGGCACTGGTATTTTGTACAAATGTTTTGGATACATTTAAAAATGGTGAAGTTCTGCTGTAGTAGCTCTTGTCTTCCTGACTCTGCTCAAGTGCTGGACCATATGCGCTGAAGATTAGGTCATGATTTTGTAGAAAACTGCCAACCTGACCAAGTTAGAAGGCAAATCCCAACAGAACCCCTACTAAAATCAAACAATCATAAATAATTGTGATTATTATTAATTTAATGTCATTTTTTTAAACCCGAGACTATGTACTCTGCTGGGCTGCCTCAATTGCAGTACCTGGTCTGCTTCAGAGGGCTTGGTTTTCTGCTCCTCTGCTGGGAATGTTTCATTCTATGTTGAGCTAGTTTTGATCTGTTTCTCCTGGTTACCATCTTGCTCTCAATTCTGCTGCTTTGTTGCTGCATGATCTCTGCTTTGCTGCTTGCTTCTCATGGCCACTGACTCCTCTCATCCTGCAGAACTCCTCTGTTGTGCTCCACTGGTTGAACACATATTGCTGCTCCCAATCTTGTGTTTTCTTCGCCTCTTTCCAGCTGTACTTTGGACCAGTTCTCTCATCTGCACTGATCCCATGGATCTACCTTCCACCCTCCCTGATTCACTGGAATTCACTGTTCTTGGTCCTTGGGTTTCATTCCCAAATGTTCCTCGCTTCTCTGCTGGTATTGTCTAACACCTGAGGCCACTATTTACCTCTGCTGGGCCTCTGGATCAACTCCCTACTCATTCTCGGCCCTCTAGTTTCACCGGACAACCTCTAACAATGTGGCCACTGATATTCTGCCCAGAAAACAGCTCCTGGATTCATTCCCTGTCCACAACAGATTCCAAATCTGGACATTGGCTCATCAATGCAACAAGCCAGCTCCACACCAATTACCAATCAGATTCATTCCACCACAAGACTTCAGGCATTAACTTTGGACTTGCTCATATTGTCTCCTTCATGACCAGGACATGTCTTTCCTAATCTTTGGCATGCCTATGTACCCCTAAATTCCTTCTGTGCCATTCACATGTGTGTTTTGGTTGCCACTCTAGTCCTAAGCCCAGTATTTCTATCTCCCTTTTTCTTCCTTTTCTTCGCCCCTCTTGAGCCCTTCTCTCCTAACTCCTCCCCTTCCTGTCACCCAATCATGTCTCACGTCTCCCTCTCGGGTACTTTGCAGCCCCACTAACTTCCATTCCAATCTATCACTACTCCTTCGAACCCTTCTGCCACTGTGCCAGGCTTGAATCACTCTTGGATAAGCCCACAGCTCCTCTGCGCAACTCTCTGCATTCTCTCCACTTCCACTGCTCCATCCTCCACTCTTGCTGACCTTTCTCCCAAGCACACCCACTAGGGGCTAATCTTGCCAACCTCCTTGCCGTCCTACTAACCCCTTGCACCACTGTGCCCTCAGACACTGCCAGTGATAAACAATCACTGTCCTTCTCCACACTTCCCTCCAGAATGTCCATTCGCTCATGACCTCTGGCCTCTTTTGCATCCATCCTCTGTTTGCCCCCACCATTAGCGGCCATGTCTTTATCCATCTTGGCACCATGATCAGGAATTCCCTGCCTAAACCCTTCCATCTCTCCACTTCCCTCTCCTTTGAGATATTCCCTCACAACTTTTAGTCACCCCTCTTAATATCTCCTTCTTTGGCTCAGTGTCTATTTTGGTTTGATTACGTCTCTGTGAAGCATGGCAGCATATATTTCTACATTAAAGGTGTTATGTAAATGGAAGTTCTTTTCGTGTGCTTGCTTAAAGTCTAATGGCTAGATTTTAAACTAACCGCATGAGTATAAATCAATGGAAATGATAATTGGATGGTTTCTATAACAGACAGCCAATCCACAATGCTTGTTTTATGCCCTGGCCATCAATTGAAAATTTTCCCCTATGCGCTGATGACATCATTGGGATGAGCTGCTGTGGAGGTTCTTTGCAGACTGTGTGCAAGAACTAATTGACATTAGCAGATACAGTCATTAAACTCGGGAGACATCAGCATGCCTGCAACCTCAACCATTTATGTTAATAAACTGTCAGGTTTAATAAAGCTTCAATAACACATAAAAAAAAAATCAGCCAACATAATGGTAGCACATAACATTATTTACACTCTTTTCACAAAGGCAATTAAGCAATTTTTCTACTTAATCAGTCAGGGCTGAGCTCATGACCACCCATAACAAGAAAAAGAACATGCAAAATGTTTAAGATCAATTCTCATTGTTAGGTTTTGGTGATGGCTCACAGTGTTTATCTAGTGAATAGCCAATCCATACAAAACCAGGAACATTGCAGGCTCGATCCCCTAACTGCGATGAGTTAACTAATAGGAGAAGATGATAGGAATTAGATGGGAGAACTGGCGGATTGTTATCGCTGCTGGAAGTGCAAACGTTGGACACCTAGTAAGGGTAGGATTGGGCTTGACTGCGATACCCCTCTCAACCAAATGTGCAGTCTCACTGTGAAGGATCATAAATAATAGTCACTAGAAGGAGGTAGCAGTGGACAATTGGTGCCTATATTACTGTACCATAGCTAAAGTCAAAACTTCAACAGGGACAGGGAGGAAAGAACACTTGTGAGAGAAAAGCACCAACACAAACAAACTTTATTCAATATAGGGAAAAAAAAAATCAAAGTGATGGGATAGTGGTAAAAGTTTTATTGTATTGTTGGCAGAATCCGGCACTATCGCCAGTTATTGTTGGTTTTCAACTTGCAATATTTGATAGGAATAGAACTGGTACCAGATTTGTAACGCCTTTTTTCCCTCCACCCATCCTCTCGTCGTCATCATCATTATAGGCAGTCCCTCGAAATCGAGGAAGACTTGCTTCCACTCTTTAAAAAAATGAGTTCTCAGGTGTGGCTGTACAGTCCAATGTGAGAATTACAGTCTCTGTCACAGGTGGGGTAAACAGTGGTTGGAGGAAAGGGTAGGTGAGGAAATCTGGTTTGCCGCACGCTCTTTCCACTGTCTGTGCTTGATTTCTGCATGCTCTCGGTGACAAGACTCAAGGTGCTCAGCGTCCTCCTGGATGCACTTCCTCCATTTGGGTGGTCTTGGGCCAGGGATTCCCAGGTGCCGTTGAAGATGTTACACTTTATCAGGGAGGCTTACATACAGGCAGTAGGAAGACCATTCGAGGGGGTTAAGACAATTGACCTACCAACTTGCTTGTCACCAAAATGTTTTGATTTTATGTTGAGATGGCTAATGATGGAAATCAAGTAGACTTATCTCCACTTGAATACTTAATTCCCATTTCCCAGAAGTTGTGAAACACCAGAAAAAAAAATCAAAGTCAGTAAACCACAGGCTGTTCTCAGCACATTATAGAAAATAACAAGATCATTAAAGGATTAAAAGGGAAAGCTCCCATAAGGTTTCCTTTTTCATCCACTTTTTAAATCCAATTTATTTTTGCCTCATTCTCTCTGGCTCGTTTCTCGTTACTCCTTATTTCCAGGGGAGGGATTAAGTTGCAGGTAGAGGTGGGTTATATAGATGGGTGTGTTACAAAACGGCACTGTGGATGTTCTAGAGACCTATGTTATAGAAAGAATGGTTATCATTAGGGTTGTAATATATCACTTTATACTGAGAAATGTTATAAACCAGCATCTGTTATGTTGAAAGGCTGCTGTATTTTAGAGTATTCAAGCATTTCCTGACAAAGTTTATTTTGTTGCCATTACATTTCACGGATTTCTCTTAGCTTCTGCTTGCATGTTTCAGTGCCAATAGCAGTCAATCACAAAATGAGATATCACAATATCCATGTGAATAGGACAAGTGGAGAACAATAATCAGTGGGAACAGGAAACATTGTCATTCTACGACAATGTCACCAACAACATTTAAAGGCAAAATAACATTGGGAAATTACACTTTAGTATGAAATCCTATGCCAACACTGCTATTGATTAAAGTTACTAACAAGATTATGGCAACTGGTTTGCTACCTACAGTTTACTAAATACATAGGCATTATTCCATCAAAGTGACTTCCTTTCAAAAGTATGAAATCTGTACAAGAGAACATTTTGCTTCAGAACTTAGCATTTTAGTTTAATTTTATTACCTTTGGGCATCTGGGAGTACATAAGCAGAACTTTACATCAAAATATTTTTAAAAGTACTGTAGAGCCCACGATTTGATCTGGTGTGGGCTTGATGAGGTGAATGGCCTTTCCTCAATCATTTTAACTTATGTCCAATTTATCACTGTTCCAGTGTAAATGAATTTCTTTCATGCCATGTTGTCATTGCAGAATTGCGATGAATTGAAATTACAAGTAATTTTAGGCCTTCAAAAATGGTACTTAATAACCCATTTGAAATAATTGTTATGCTCTCCAGATACAACATGATGTGGCCAAACTGCTGCCAGGATATAAATGGTACAATATTTCACATATTGTCACCTATACAGATTGACAAAGTTTAGACATCTACAGATGACATCTAAATTCCAGCTGTGTTCCAACTGTCTTAAAATTCACTTCCTGTCTATAATATTTCTAGACATGCTGATCAAAATGAAGCATACCATTGTTGGAGAATGAAACAGTTTTCTACTTTTGCCATCCTGGATCAGTATGAAGTACTCACAGGCCAGATATAATATAGACTAGATGCAGAGTATGTCCTGTCCACAAAAAGTAAGACAAATCGAACCCAGCCAATTATCACTCTCTCAGCCTACACTCAATCATCAGCAAAGTGATGGAAGGAATCAACAAGAGGCCAATCATCTCAGCCCCAGGACTACACTGCAGGTGTGCCTTAGAGCAACATCTTAGGCCCAATTATTTTTATCTGCTTCATCAATTACCTGTTCGACATCATAAGGTCAGAAGTGGGCTGTTCTCTGATGACTGCACAGTGTTCAGTACCATTGGGAATTCCTCAGATGATGAAGCAATCCTGCCCGCATGCAGTGAGACCTGCACCACATCCAAGCTTGAGCTGATAACTGGCAAGTAACATTTGTACCACACAAGTGCCAGACAATGATCATCTCCAAAAAGAAAGAGCCTAAAAACTGCTCCTTGATATTCAATGGCATTACCATCGCCTGGTCCTCTGCCATCAACATGCTGGGGTCACATCGACCAGAAAGTCAACCGGAACAGCCACATAAATGCTATGGCCAATGGAGCAGAACAGAGACTGGTTATTCTGCAGCAGATGGTTCACCTCCTCCTCCACAACCTCCATGGCACAAATCAAGAGTATGATGGAATATTCTTCACTTGCCTAGAAGGGTGTAGCTGCAACAACACTCAAGAAGCTCAACACCATCCAGGCAAAGCAGGTTGCCTGATCGGGACACCATCCACTAGTTAAACATCCACTCCCTTGACCAGTGGTGTACTATGGTTGCAGTGTGTACTATCTACCAGGTACACTGCAGCAAGTCACCAATGCTTCTTCGACAGCACCCCTCAAACCCGCGACCTCCACCACCAAAAGGACAAGGGCAGCAGGTGCATGGGAACACCATCACTTCCAAGTTACGCATCATCCTGACTTGGATATATATCGCCATTCCTTTGTTGTCACTGAATCAAAATCGTGAAACTTCCTGCTGAACAACATTATCTTCTTAGGCGCTCCCTCATATCGAGGGTGACTTGCTTCCACACCAAAAAGGGATGAGTTCACAGGTGTTTCAATGAAGAACCTAATATTCCAGGTCCTGAACTGCATATTGAAGGGTGGGAGATGCCTGTGCGTGGATTTTTTTAACATGTCACACATCAGCCACCACACGGGCTTGACAGAGCTAGGTCTTGGTCCAGTGGCAAGGATTAACCAAGACGACTGGAGACCAGCTCTGCTGCACGGACCTAGTGCACACACATATCGCAGTGTGGGCTGGCTCGTGCTGCCCCTACAACATTTTTAGGAGTACATTCACTACATGGTTTGCAGTGGCTCAAGAAGAAGGCCCACCACCACCTTCTCAAGGGCAATAAATACAGCCTTGCCTGTAACACCCAGATTGCAAATTGCAAAGAATGATTATAGAAAAAGAATCCCCTATTGCAGCAGTGTGCATTACCATTGCCTATATCAGAGTCTTTCTAAATATTAAGGGAATCAAGGATAGTGCAGGAAAGTGGAGTTGAGGTAGAAGATCAGCCTTGATCTTATTGAATGGCGGAGCAGGTTCGAGGGGCCAAATGGCTGACTCCACCTATTTCTGATGTTCTTATGAATGAGATTGACACATTTTAGTGCACACTTGTGCACTGTTTTGTGCTGCAGGCCTTCACCCACTTGGAACTGGTTGAGAGTACCCAAACTCATTTTACTTATGTCCTTTAGAGTTGACAGGTTGTCTTTTTGGTCCGTTAGCTAGTGTGTGCTTCCTTGAGTGATGTTATACTCATTAGATTTAGACTTTCTAGTTGATTTTCTGGGAGAATTTCTATTTAAAACTATTTTATCAAATCTATTTTTAAAAGGAGGGTAACTCTAGTTATTACTACCTGTATTAAATATTTACTTTGAGATCATTCCCAGTTATTTCTTGCTAGATTATCCTCTGCAGAGTAACATTACCATATATTTACCACTGAATATGTTAAGTTATTGTAAATAGTGACACTGCACATCCAGTGGGAATTGCAATTCAGCAATATCCATGTCATATTCAAAAATAATTGTAATTGATTTTCATCAACAGACTAAATTACTAATTAGGACAATTACTATTACAATTAGACATTACTTTACTAAGTAGGACTAGTAATCCTTTTCTCCCCCACACTAAACATGCTATGAAAGTCATATTGGATACAAGCTCGCACACAGTATTTTTTGACAGAATATTATTTTGCTGTAACATGAACTATTGGACCTCATTATCTTTTGCATTGTACAATACTCGATGCATTCTATGTTCTCACACTATGCATCATTTTTTGCTAATTAGTTGGCATCAGCCTAGTCACTAGTTATAGTCAGACCTTATTTAACTGATCTATTTGGGAACGTCCGATTTTATTATGGATTGCAAACAAAAAGATTAATCAGATATTCCACCCAGAAACAAAAAATGGGGATCATTTTAACGTCCAAAAGTGATTGGGTTTAGGTCGGGTGGGAAGTTAAAATTTAAAACATTTCAAAGCCGAACCCAACCCGCCTCGAACTCGGGGACCTCCAGTTTTAACAAAGGAAAGATGGATTGTCGGGGGGGGGGGTGGGGTGATGGAGAGGAAGGGGTGAAGTGGGGGTGGGGGGGTGGGTGGAGCGACCAACCTGCTGTCATGAGAAGGGTCCTTCATTGAAATATTTTAATGAGACTACGTGCCTAAGATATTTTTGCTCTGTTCCAGCTTTAGCATTGGCTGGCCAGGTTTCCCAGGCTTCGGGAAAACCTTGTTAACCACCCAGCGATCGGACACTGCAATCTGTTTCCAGCACCCCCGTGTCCTCCACAATCACCGCCCCATGTCCTCCGCAGCCATCTCCCCATGTCCTCCACAGACTCCAGGCCTCTCCCCCATGCCCCCCCCTCCGCACAATCTCCTCCCCACCCAATCTCTCCGGGCCCCTCACGATCGTCTCCCCTCCTCCCCCGATCTCTCTGGCCCCCCCGATCTTTGTCCTCACCCCCCCCGATCTCCAATCACTCCGCCACCCGCAACCCCCATCAATGTTTCTCCCCCTACTCTCCTGCCCCTCCCCCCCCCTCCATTGACGTGTCCCCCCAACTCACAATATCCCCTGCCCTCCTCCATGCTCCCGGCTGCAGCCTGGTGCTACAGGCCTACCCACCCGACAGCCAGCCTCTCGATCTGGCTGGCTGATGCTGGGAAACGGATTCCAAAAATTCTTCTGTTTTTCACGACTGCTAAACTGCCCCACTTCCTCTCTCCTCTCCATAAATATTGGGGCAAATGCCCTAAACTATGACCAGCAGGTGAGAATTTTTAAACAATTTACTGACGACAGCCTCCGAGTTGTTAATGTACAGTATATTAAGCTCGGTTCCTAGTTTAAATTTTTTAAATTTTGGATTTTTGCTTTAAAGAATTGGATATTTTGACAAGTGACTGCGGTTCAGCCTATCATCCCTGATGAGCTACTTAGCTGTTTAAGGTGCCGGTGAGCAGAGCACTTGTTGATGAATGGACTGCCAGCTCATTACTGAAATCTGTCTGTCAACATAAGGAAAACGTTTTTTTTTTACAAGACGAGATTGATTCTTTACAGGTTTATAGAATTGCAACATTGCAGGTGAGCTTGCCTCAGTAAAACTGGGTCCTAGCTATATTACTGCTGTAGCCATGGTTACTAAAAGATAATTGTTGGAAGATATCATGCTTGATATGCAATGCATTTCCATGAGGTAAATAACATTGTGGCGTGGCGGCCCCGACCTGCGAGAGACCATCAGCGGCAAGTCGGGGACATAAAAGGAGCGGTGAGCGGCAGCCTGGACAGCGTGGCGGTGTACCATGAGCTGGTGCAGGAAGGCGACGGCAGCAAAGAGGGCGACTGGATTGGATGTCACCAAGGTCCAAGTCGGTGATTGGAGTATAGGCAGGTACAGCAGGAGTGGCGAGGTTGGGGCTCAGGAGCGGCGAGTGATTGTGAAGCAACGCGATCGAGGCCCACGAGAGTTTGGGGCCAGAAGAGGTGTGGGTCCAGGGGCAGCACGGGCCAGCCCACACTGCGATTGTGTGTGCACTAGGTCGGTGCAGCAGAGCTGGTCTCCAGTCGTCTTGGTTAATCCTTGCTGTTAAATTCAGAATAACTCCACGAGACTGTGTTGTAAGCTCAAACCATTGTGACCTTGGTCTCTTTAATATAATTCCAAAGTCAGGCAGCAGCATGGCGGACTACCGTTTACACCTGCTTGCTCCAGGGTACACAGGTGACCCATAGGTCTCCCACAGGTGTGCCCCCTAGTGGCAAGTCTTACACATAAGTGAGGTTCACATACATAACATCACATCCCCCCAAAGTCTTAAGTACAAGTTATTTACAGGTTGAGGCGATCTGGCGCTCTACGTTCCCGGGTTGATCGTCTGAGTTGAATCCTGGCATGGGTGAGTTGGTCGGATCATTGCTGCACTGCAGCGCGGCTGGTCTGATCGGACTGTCGGGCTTGGTGGGTTCATCCTCATGGTTGACAGCGAGGTCAATTGCTGGTTGGGTGTGTGTTGGTGGATCATAGATGGTAAGGTCTTCTTCAAACTGTTCTTGGTTGTCCGTGAATCACAGTTTGGTCTGATCCAAGTATTTTCTGCACGTTTGCCCATTCAACAATTTCACAACAAACATTCTAGTCCCCTCCTTGGCTAAGACAGTGCCAGCAATCCACTTGGGACCGTGACCTTAATTTAGAACAAACACCAGATCATTAACCTCAATGTCACGCGATACCGCCGCGCGATCTTGGTACACGTTATGCCAGTGCCGCCGGGTTTCTACGTGATCATTGAGATCTGGGTGGACTAAGGAGAGCCTAGTTTTGAGTGTTCTCTTCATTAACAATTCTGCAGGGGGAACCCCGATGAACGAGTGGGGGTCCGGTAGCTGAGCAGGACCTGAGATAACTGGGTCTGCAAGGAGCCGTCCATTATGCATTTCAAGCTCTGCTTGATTGTTTGGACTGCCCATTCTGCTTGGCCAGGCTTAAATGGGGCAGTGGATGTACATGATGATATTATTATGCATTCAATCCATTTAGAATAAGCGTCCACTGCCATTAGAAACATCTTTCCTAGAAAAGGGCCAGCAAAATCTATGTGGATCCTAGACCACGGATGGAGGGCCATGACCACAGGCTCAGAGGGGCCTCCTTGGATGCGTTGCTCAACTGTGAGCAAGTGTTGCATTGGTGTATGCATGACTCCAATTCGGAGTCAATGCCGGGCCACCAAACGTGTGACCTGGCGATAGCCTTCATCATGACTAAGCCTGGGTGGGTACTGTGTAGTTCACGTATAAACGTTTCCCTGCCTTTTTTTGGCAAAACCACGTGATTCCCCCATAGGAGACAATCCGATTGGATGGACAATACGTCCTTACGTCGGTGAAACGGCTTAAGTTCATCTTGCATTTCCCCGGGAACCGCCGACCAGCTCCCATTGAGGATGCAGCATTTTATTCGTGATAGCACAAGGTCCTGGCTGGTCCAGGTCCTGATCTGGTGAGCCATGACGGGTGACTCCTCATTCTCAAAAGCCTCCATTACTAGAAGCAAGTCTGCGGGTTGCGCCATTTCCAACCCGGTGGTGGGCAATGGCGGCCGACTGAGGGCATCAGCACAGTTCTCAGTGCCTGGTCTGCAGCAGATAACATAGTCACATGCAGACAATGTTAGTGCCCATCTTTGGATGCGGGACGAAGCATTGGTGTTGATACCTTTGCTTTCTGAGAGCAGTGAAGTGTGGTCGGTTTCGAGCTCGAACCGGAGACCAAATAGATATTGGTGCATTTTCTTAACCCCGTATACACATGCCAACGCTTCTTTCTCAACCATACTGTAGGCTCTTTCAGCCTTGGATAAACTTCTGGATGCATATGCAACCGGTTGCAGTTTGCCTGACACATTTGCTTGCTGTAACACACAACCGACCCCGTAAAGCGACGCATCACAAGCTAATACTAAACGTTTACATGGGTCATACAATACAAGTAACTTGTTAGAGCATAGCAGGTTTCTGGCCTTATTAAAGGCTGTCTCTTGAGATTTATCCTAAACACAGTCATCACCCTTGCGTAGCAATAAATGCAAGGGTTCCAACAAAGTGCTCAACCCAGGTAGAAAGTTACCAAATAGTTGAGGAGTCCCAGGAACGAACGCAGCTCCGTCACATTCTGTGATCTGAGTACATTCTTGATGTCCTCCGTCTTGGAGTCCATGGGTCTGATGCCGTCTGCCGCAATCTTTCTCCCCAGAAATTCGAACTCTGGCGCAAGGAAAACACACTTGAGCCTGAGCCCCACTCTGTCCAGTTGCTTTAGAACCTCTTCCAGGTTGTGCAGGTATTCTGTTGTGTTGCGACCAGTGATCAAGATGTCGTCTTGGAACACCACGGTGCATGGAACTATTTCAGCAGACTCTCCATGTTCCTCTGGAAGATGGCCGCAGCCAAGCGAATCCCAAAGGGGCATCTGTGGTACACGAACAGTCCTTTGTGCATGTTGATGCACGTCAATTTCTTTGACAGTTCAGCCAGCTCCTGTGTCATGTAAACAGAGGTTAGGTCTAGCTTGGTGAACGACTTTGCCCCTGCTAGCGTTGCGAATAAGTCCTCCGCTTTGGGTAGTGGGTACTCATCCTGTAACGAGACTCGGTTGATTGTCACCTTATAGTGCCCGCAGATTCTGACCGTCCCATCGCTCTTTAGCACCGGCACAATTGGACTAGCCCACTCATTGAACTTGACTGGCGATATGATTCCCTCTCGTTGAAGTCTGTTCAGATCGATCTTGACGTTCTCTCGCATCATATATGGGACTGCTCGGGCCTTGTGATGAACGGGCCATGCTCCAGGAACAAGATGGATCTGCACCTTGGTGTCTGTGAAGTTGCCGATGTCTGGCTTGAATAACGCCGGGAATTTGTTTAGCCACCTGGGTGCATGGGGCATCATCCACCGAAGACAGTGCTTTGATGTCGTCCCAGTTCCATCGGATTTTGCCTAGCCAGCTTCTGCCGAACAGCGTTGGACCATTGCTTGGTACACTCCATAGTGGTAACTCATGCACCATTCCGTCGTACGATACTTTCACTGCCGCACTGCCGATAACAGGTATGAGTTCTTTGGTGTAAGTGTGCAGCATTGTGTGAATTGGGCTCGGTTGCCCCACAGTTTCTCAAAAGCCTTCTGGCTCATAATTGATTGACTCATCCCCGTGTCCAATTCCATGGAGACTGGAATGCCCTTAAGTTTAACTTTTAACATTATCGGAGGGCTTTTGGTGGTGAAGGTGTGTACCCCATACACTTCCTCTTCATCCTTAGGTTGAGTTGCCTCTCCTCGTTCAGTGTGATCCGCGCTGGATCGGTCGTCCTCTGCTGACTCTGCCACGTGGTGAGTCAGAGGTTGCTTCCACATTCGCTGGAGGTGCCCATTGTTCCACAGCTCTTGCACACATAGTGCTTGAGTCGACATTGATGGGCTCTATGACTGCCCCCGCAGCGCCAGCATGGTGTTAATGGATTAGCATTAGCACTCCACAGCGGCCTCTGAGTCACCCTAGGCCTGGCCTCTGCGGTCATGTGGGTCCTACCATGTACAGTTCTGCCTGCTGAAGGCATTATTTTATGCACAGTACTTGCCGGTTAGCTATGATGCTGTGAAGAAATCTGTTTCGTGTTGTCGCTCATGGATATGAAGGCCTGGGCTATCGTGCTGGCCTTGCAGATAGCAGTTTGCAAAGAATGACCTCGTGGCCGATTCCAAGCATGAAAAAGTTCCGCAACATTTCCCCCAAAGATCCTGCAAATTCGCACTGTCCCATGAGGCGTCTTAGTTCGGCGACAAAGCTCGCCATGTTCTGGCCCTCGGAACGATGGTGCGTGTAAAAGCGATACCTGGCCATTAAGATGCTCTCCTTCAGCTGGAGGTGTTCCCGAGCCAGCTCTGTGAAAGTCAAGACTGTTTGTTTGTCTGGTGCCAGCAGATTTTTGAGGAGGCCATATATCGAAGACCCACATATGGTGAGGAGAATCGGCCTGCGCTTGATCGCTGTTTCAGCCGTGTCCAGCTCGTTGGCCACGAAGTACTGGTCAACAAAGGCTTCCCAATCATCACCCTCAACAAATCTCTCAAGAATACCAACGGCAGCCATTTCCGCGTGAAAGTTCGTGATCTGTAACTCGTCGCCAGTTGTTAGGTTCAGAATAACTCCACGAGACTGTGTTGTAAGCTCAAACCATTGTGACCTTGGTCTCTTTAATATAACTCCAAAGTGAGGCAGCAGCATGGTGGATTGCCTTTTATACCTGCTTGCTCCAGGGTACACAGGTGACCCATTGGTCTCCCACAGGTGTGCCCCCTAGTGGCAAGTCTTACACATAGGTGAGGTTCACAGACATAACACTTGCCAATGGACCAAGATGTAGTTCTGTCAAGCCCGTGTGGTGGCTGGTGTGCAACGGCCACCACATGTTAAAAAAATCCACGCACAGGCATCTTCCACTCTTCAATATGCAGTTCGGGATCTGGAATATTAGGTCCTTCATTGAAACACCTGTGAATTCATCCCTTTTTGGCATGGAAACAAGTCATCTTCGATACAAGGGACCGCCTATGATGATGATGATAACATTGTAATCCTTGACATCATTGGCATTATTCAATACAACTTCTTAAATGATAAATTTAAAGTTTATTAGATTAATCTGAGACCCTGTTTACCTCTTGCAAGCTGTAAATACCTATTTTGCCATATTAAAACATTAAAAATGTCAAGGGTCATAATTAGTAGGTTTATGTTCAATCTTAAGCCATTTTGCATTCTCAGATCTCATGGAATATCTTGGTCACCAAGGTGACATCCTAGTTGTACAAAGAGCTGGTATACTGGAGTAAAAGTGAATAAAAAATAATAAAAGGGAATATTATTTGAATGGGGAGAAATTACAACATGCTGCGGTGCAGAGGGACCTGGGGGTCCTTGTGCATGAATCCCAAAAAGTTAGTTTGCAGGTGCAGCAGGTAATCAGGAAGGCGAATGGAATGTTGGCCTTCATTGCGAGAGGGATGAAGTACAAAAGCAGGGAGGTCCTGCTGCAACTGTACAGGGTATTGGTGAGGCCGCACCTGGAGTACTGCATGCAGTTTTGGTCACCTTACTTAAGGAAGGATATACTAGTTTTGGAGGGGGTACAGAGACGATTCACTCGACTGATTCCGGAGATGAGAGGGTTACCTTATGATGATAGATTAAGTAGACTGGGTCTTTACTCGTTGGAGTTCAGAAGGATGAGGGGTGATCTTATAGAAACATTTAAAATAATGAAAGGGATAGACAAGATAGAGGCAGAGAAGTTGTTTCCACTGGTCGGGGAGACTAGAACTAGGGGGCACAGCCTCAAAATACAGGGGAGCCAATTTAAAACCGAGTTGAGAAGGAATTTCTTCTCCCAGAGGGTTGTGAATCTGTGGAATTCTCTGCCCAAAGAAGCAGTTGAGGCTAGCTCATTGAATGTATTCAAGTCACAGAAAAATAGATTTTTAACCAATAAGGGAATTAAGGGTTATGGGGAGCGGGCGGGTAAGTGGAGCTGAGTCCACGGCCAGATCAGCCATGATCTTATTGAATGGCGGAGCAGGCTCGAGAGGCTAGATGGCCTACTCCTGTTCCTAATTCTTATGTTCTTATGTTCTGAACTAATGCCATAGAGTGATAAGATGCAGACTTACATTTGGTGGTGAATTACCTGGGTCTTGGAAAGGTTGTTCGTAAAAGTGGCAATAAGCATAGGCCAACATTTACAATAGAAAGGGAAGGTCAGCAAACAAGTCATGTTTAGGCCATTTTTAGCGTTGTGTTCTTGTACAATACAGAAAAGACCTGGCAGCAGAGAATGTAACATCTAAGTTGGGAGATGAATCGTTTATAAAAAAAATTAACATAAAAGTAGATTAATGCAGCGGATAGGTTATGTATGAAGTTCCACAATTGAGAATGTTGCAGAAGAAAGCTGGTGTTTTCCAGCCCGACAAACATCCAGTCAGCACAAAGGTTATCCGTTAACACTTCCCTAGGTGGCTTACCTTTCTGCACTGGCTGTAAGTTTCATTATAATAGAAAGAGCAAAGGCTGCTGAGGAGGAAATAGCGAACACAACAGCAGTCAGACTTTGATGCTGTTGTCTATTTTAAGCGATGCCAAAGGGACCCTCTCCCCATTCAAAGTATAAAACTTAGATCAGTTGCAGGATGGTGTAGAGACTGAGACTGTAATGGAGGCATTTTTATATAATAATAACTAGAAATAGGACAGTGTTGAAGAGCAAGCAGTGGGGGGCCTGATGAGAATGATGCAAAATAAAAGGAATTGGCGCAGGATGGGGGACAGTGGGAGAGTGGTAATTCATCTAAAATTAGTACCATTACTCAAAAGGTTCACGGGAATGGCTAGTGTTCTAAATGCAGATAGAAATGTCATACTGGTCAACTAGTGTTAAATCTTCTTAGACTGGATAGAGCACAGGGAGTTTTAATCTGAATGTATACTGTACTATACCTGACTTGGGAATAAAAACATTCCCAACTGTGCACAAAATGAACCTAGTTTGAGCAGAGTTGAAACAATATAAATTCATCACACTAACAGCCAGCGGAAAGAGATTTTCATCCCATCACAGTCTGAACTGGATTCAAACCTAGTGCCCAGAAGTAAAATGCACTGCCACTCAGTCCCTCAGAATTATACCAGTTTCTGTGTCTGGCTGTTTATCTGCAGTATTAGCAGACAACCTAATGTGCTGTACCAATGATTTCCACAAATGTTAATTCCTTTACTTCCCTGTGGAAGAGAGTTTCTCAATGGCCCAGAGTTTGAGGTAAGCGGCAAAGGAACCTGGAAAAAGTTTTAGCGGGCTCCAGAGTGCAGACTTTCTCTTTTCTGACGTTAGTTTGAATTTGGTGCCTTCTACAGGGGATCTGTGGTGTCTGTGAACATGGCAGACAGCAAGGAGGCTGAACAACTAATAAGATTGAAGAATCATCCCAGGCAGCAAAGCTGGAAGTAAAAAACAGGAAATATAAATTACATTTAATTAATTGTACAGAAAGCAAAATAAAGGTCGGAACATACACATGGGATTAAGGGAGAAACTTAAATTGAAAAACACAAACTTTTAAAGCAATATATTAACAATTTTTTTAAAAATCTGCAAAAATTAATGTTCTTCTGAGAGAATGAGACCCCACACTTGTAAAATTTTTAGGGCAGAGAGGTTGTCCAGCAGTAATTATGACTTACTACACCGTTAAAAATGTAGATAATCCTGATTGAACAAAGTTTAAGTTTTTCATCAGTTATTCGTGTGAAAGCCATATCTCGTCATTAACAGTGATTTCTATGGTGATTCCATAGAATAAAACTGCAACAGCGCAGCCTGTGGTGGAGCGGGGTATCACTGACAGTAACCTCCGGATTTCTGCGTTTGACTGTGCATATGTGTATGCCAGAAATTGCAGTCAGTTTTACCCAGTAATGATGGCAAGCGCTGGCAGCGCTGGCAAATTCCAGGCCAATGGGATTCATCATCATAGGCAGTCCCTCGGAATCGAGGAAGACTTGCTTCCACTCCCAAAGTGAGTTCTTTGATGGCTGAACAGTCCCACAGACCCTGTTACAGATGGAACAGACATTCGTCGAGACATTCGTCGAGGGAAGGGGTCGGTGGGGCTGGTTTGCCACGCACTCCTTCCGCTGCCTGTGTTTGGCCTCTTCATGCTCTTTGTCTTGAGACTCGAAGAGCTCAACGCCCTCCCGGATGCACTTTCTCCACCTCGGGCGGTATTCGGCCAGGGTCTCCCAGGTGTCAGTGGTGATGTCGCACTTTACCAAGGAGGCTTTGAAGGTGTACTTATAACATTTCCACTGTCCCCCTTTGGCTCGTTTACCACGAAGGAGCTCCGCATAAATCATTTGCTGAGGGAGTCTCGTATCTGGTATGCGTACTATGTGGCCTGCCCAGCGAAGCTGATCGAGTGTGGTCAGTGCTTCAATACTGGGGATGTTAGCCTGGTCGAGGACACTGATGTTGGTGCGCCTGTCCTCCCAGGAGATTTTCAGGATCTTGCGGAGACATCGTTGCTGATATATCTCCAGCGACTTGAGGTGCCTTCTATACATCGTCCATGCCTCAGATCCATACAGGAGGGCAGGTATTACTACAGCCCTGTAGACCATGAGCTTGGTGGTAGATTTGACAGCCTGGTCTTCAAACACTCTTTTCCTCAGCTGGCCGAAGGCTGCACTGGCACACTGGAGGCAATGTTGAATCTCCGCATCAACATCTGCCTTTGTTGATAAGAGACTCCCGAGATATGGGAAATGGTCCATGTTGTCGAGGGCCGCACCGTGAATCTTGATGATTGGAGGGCAGTGCTGTGCGGCAGTGACAGGCTGGTGGAGGACCTTTGTCTTACGGATGTTAAGCGTAAGGCCCATGCTTTCATATGCCTCAGTGAATATGCCCTACGGGGCACAACAGACATGATCTTTGCAGTACGACAGCTGCAGGAAAAATGCAGGGAGCAGCGCCAACCCTTATACATGGCCTTTTTCGATCTTACAAAGGCCTTTGACACTCTCAACCATGAGGATCTATGGAGCATCCTCCTCCGTTTCGGATGCCCCCAAAGGTTTGTCAACATCCTTCGCCTGCTTCATGATGACACGCAGGCCGTGATCCTTAACAACGGATCCATTACAGACCCAATTCACATCCGGACTGGTGTCAAACAGGGCTGCGTCATCACTCTAACCCTCTTCTCAATCTTCCTCGCCACCATGCTCCACCTCACAATCAACAAGCTCCCCGCTGGAGTGGAACTAAATTACAGAACCAGTAAGAAAGCTGTTTAACCTATGCCGCCTCCAGGCCAGGTCCAAGATCACTCCAACCTCTGCGCACATTCAGAGGCTGAACTCCAGGATATAGTCAATGGGATTAACTTGCGCGTAAAAACATAAAATAGGTAGATTGTGGTACTGGGAGGTGATTTTCAACATTCACCCATCCGGGCAGTGGGCAGAGCGATTGCACTACCCACCCCATACCAGTAGCAGGAGGCCAGAACCATTTTAAAGTTTGGGCCTCATTTTCATTACACCAGCAAGATGTCAAGCCTCAATGAGCACTGGTGGGCAGCTCACTGATCTTGGAGGGAAAGAATCTGACGGCTCCATAGCGGAACCGAGCTAGAAGAAAACTGTGATTTCCAGTGTAAATGTGGTGGGCGGTAGCTGAAAAATCAGCCATCTGAAGTGAGTAGCCTGGCAATCCTCTGTCCCATAGTATGCGGAAGATGATTTTGGACCTATGGGGGATGAAATTGGCTTATGCCAGTCGCGCCAAATGGACCAATAGTGAATCTGCAGCCTATTTTACGCTGCCCCTGATTTTCTTTTCCATTGAAGTCAATAGAAAAGAAAACTGGCCACAGTGTAAAACTGGCTACCGACTCACGATCAGCACATTTTGCGCTACTGGCATTGGCTAATGTCACAGCCATGATTCCTGATGCTCAAAGTTCTCAAGCAGAGGCAAAGCACATTTTCACTGTATTACATTGGAGCGCAAGCGTGGCTGTCACTGCTGTGCACATCTTTTAAGCCAATTTTGGAAATACAGTGGCAAATAGCAACATCTTGCCTGCCGTCCCAGTTGAGGAATGTTGCATGCTACGTGCAAGGGAGCACTCGAAGAGGGAAACAGTTGGGGAAGCTGTGCAACAGCAGCCGTGTTCACCATGTTCACAAGTGCAGTCAGATTGAACATTCCCCACACCACCTTGTAAACTGCTGAGTCATTTAATATTCTGTAATGTCTGTCAGCTTGTAATGTTTGTAGCTCCACACTGTGGATGGAAATTCCGTGGAGGAAAACGTTCCTCAGGATGAGCTTCGAATGAGTTTAGATTCGATACCATGTTTGGAAGGTTCTGTTCGAGAGTGAAGGTATCCTCTTCAAAACAGAAAACAAGTGGTAAAGTTAAATTTGTAAATATGAAAAAGAAAATAAGTTTATATGCTGTGTTATGTATAAACATGAAAGTTATGTATGATGTTTGTTATAATAACTTCTTCATTAAGGAGGGAGAAGTGTAATGTCTGTAAGCTTGTAATGTTTGTAGCTCCACACTGTGGATGTGGACGTATTGAGTACTGCAACTGCAGAGTTGATAATAAACAGAACCAGGCAGATTCCGGAGGCTTCCAAGAGCGCTCCCTGCCATGTTAGGAGCTGTGTGTGCTGTGCTCTGTGAATATATCACATATTCCCATTCATCATGAAGACTTGGCTTACTGCCTGATACATAGACGTTACTTTGATTAAGATGGCTCAGTGCCAACAGACCAAAAGTGTCGTTAACTAAGCATAAAATCTATCTGTGGAGAGAAAGTCAGAAGAGAGCATGCATATTTTGCCTTTCAAAGGTTCTAATATTCGGGACATCATCCCCATGTACTAGGAATAATGACTGATCAAGTTTGCCAATGTATTCAGGGTATTTCTAATCTAAGTATAGATGCTTTACCCCACTCTCTCACATTTTCTTCTCTTCCCTCCTGAAGGCCGATGCTGAAGTATGTTTCCATGGTTGCTAGTAAGTTTCCTCTAAGTAAACATTTTTGTGTGTGAACCCAGGCAGTGAGTATTAGAAAGCTTTTAAGGGTGAGGGACATCACAGGCAAGCCAAATTTTACCCTCAGCCACTTGGGTGGCTACATAGGGTGGCAAGTAAAAATTATCAGGAGATTTCTAAACAAACGGTTTTACAATTTTGCCAGAGATATCAGTCAGAAGAAAGCTTCTCATTAATGCTGTCACTATACACAATTAGAGAAAGTTATTCACACTGATGTCACACATTGCACTTTCCAGGATGTTCTATTGGGAATTACCTCCTCTGTACAATGTATATTTGATTAAAATTTCCCAAGTGTCCAGAGAATTGCTACTTACTGGGGCTAGGATACATCCTAGTGGGAACCCATGGTGTTTAGGGTGGGAGCAGGATCTTGCACATGATCAGCTCAGGGCAGTGGCGAACCTCATCAATGAGTGCTTGAATCAAATGATTGGGATTGGCATCTTTCCTGTTCTGGAATGGATGGCAATTAAGAATGGACAGCCATGAAATAGCTCGGTACCTGCTGAGTGTCGAGATGGAAACAAAACTGTAAATGCTGGGAATACACAGCATGTCCCCAAATTGCCTGGCCGTCTCACTTTCCTCCTGCCCTGCTGGCTCCATTGGCCAGAGGTGCATTCTAATTGTTCAGTATGTAATAACTCAATAGACTGGATACTCACTCAGGTGCAAACTGGCTCAAATTTATTCAGGCCCACAGAATCCACATTACAAGGTGGCTTGCTTGATATACCTGGCCCGCACACATGTGCGTACAGCCCAATGACCTCCGACATTGGCGCCCCCTGGTGGCTAGTAACCCCAAGCATACATACATGACAACATGCCTCTTCAAGATCTTAGTATCAGTATTTTTACAAGTTAAAACGGTCCGGGGCTTTCCACTCACGAATTGATCGTCTCAGTTCAACTCCAGTTCTGGGCGAGCGTTCTGAGTCAGTTATGACTGGAGGCTGGGTGGCCGATCTAATGGGAGTGGCAATGACCATGTCAAAGATTGAAAGTTCAGATTCATTGATGATGGCAGAGTCCTCTGATGAATGAATATAGGTTGGTTGGTCACTGATCGTATCTTCCTCAACTTGTTCCAGTTCATCCGTGTGCCGCAGCTTTATCTGATCAACATGTTTCCTGCATGTTTGCCCATTTTTGAGCATGACAATAAACACTCTGTTACCCTCCTTGGCCGTAACAGTACCGGTGATCCACTTGGGACCTTGACCATAATTTAGCACATGCACAGGATCGTCAACAGAGATGTCGCGTGACACAGCAGCACGATCATTATACCACTGCTGATTTTGACGTCTGTTTTCAACACGATCGTTCAAGTCAGGATGGCAAAAGAGAGAGCTTGGTTTTGAAACCTCTCTTCATCAATAGTTCAGCAGGAGAGACCCCGGTAAGCGTGTGGGGTCTTGTAACTAAGCAATATGCAATTCAAGTGAGTCTGCAGTGAACCCTGAGTTACACATTTCATACTCTGCTTGATTGTTTGGACAGCGCGCTCTGCTTGACCATTAGAAGCAGGTTTGAATGGTGCTGATCTCACAGGTTTAATACCATTGAGTTTCATGAGCTCTTGAAACTCCAGACTTGTGAAACAAGATCCGTTGTCACTCACAACGATGTTAGGCAGACCATGATTAGCAAACATGACACGAAGGCTCCCAATGGTAGCTGTGGATGTACCGGATGACATGATTATACACTCTATCCATTTGGAATATGCATCCACCACAACAAAAAACATCTTACCCAAAGAAGGACTCATAAAGTCGATGTGGATCCTCGACTATGGTTTGGATGGCCACAACCACAGACTCAGCGGAGATTCTGCTGGTAGTTTACTTAGCTGCATGCAAGTGATGCACTGATGCACACATGATTCCAGATCAGAATCAATTCCAGGCCACCATACATGAGACCTGGCAATGGCTTTCATCATGACAATACGGAGATGAGTGCTATGTAGATCACGTACAAATTTCTCTCTGCCTTTCTTAGGCATAACAACACGATTACCCCACAGTAAACAATCCGACTGAATGGATAACTCGTCTTTGCAATGGTTGTAAGGTTTGGTCTCATCACACATTTCCATAGGTATAGCAGACTAATCACCACTAAGGATATAACATTATACAACCAATAAAATCAGGTTCTGTATGGTCAAAGTCCTAACTTGTTGAGCAGTGACAGGGGTTTCTTCACTCTCAAAAGCATCCATAACTAACAGTAGATCTGCAGGTTGTGGCGCCTCCATCTCTGGTGTGGGCAAAGGCAGACAGCTCAGTGCACCGGCACAATTCTCGCTGCTAGGTCTATGGAGAATGACATAATCATAGGCAGATAATGTCAGCACCCATCTCTGGATGTGGGACAATGCATTGGTATTGATACCTTTGTTTTCTGAAAACAATGAAAAGCTACTTTTTCTACCATGCTGTAGGCTCTTTCCGCCTTTGACAAACTTTTCAAAGCATACGCAACAGGTTGTAGTTTACGCGACTCATTAGCTTGTTGGAGCACGCAGCCAACTCCATATGATGAAGCATCACAGGCCAATACTAGATGCTTACATGGAACATAATGTACCAGCAACTTGTTAGAGCAAAGCAGATTTGTAGCTTTCTCGAAAGCTCTATCTTGAGACACAGCCCAAACCTAGTTGTTGCCTTTTCTGAGCAGCATGTGCAGTGGCCCGAATAAACTGCTCAATCTGGGTAAGAAATTACTGAAGTAGTTGAGTAGACCAAGGAACGAATGCAGCTCTGTCACATTCTGAGGCCCGGGTGCATTTTTGATGGCCTTGGTTTTCGAGTCCGTAGGCCTGATGCCATCAGCAGCAATCTTCCTCCCCAGAAATTCGACTTCCGGTGCCATGAAGATGCACTTCGAACGTTTCAGCCTGAGTCCCACTTTGTCCAGATGATGTAGAACCTCTTCAAGGCTGTTCAGGTGTTCAAGTAGTGTCATGACCTGTGACCAGAATGTCATCCTGAAACATGACAGCTCTAGGGACGGACTTCAGTAGATTCTCCATGTTCCTCTGAAATATGACTGCAGCCGAGCAAATTCCAAAAGACACCTGTTGTAGATAAACAGTCCATTATGAGTGTTGATGCACGTAAGTTTCTTCAATGTGTCGATGAGCTCCTGTGTCATATAGATCGATGTCAGATCCAGTTTAGTGAATAACTTCCCACCAGCTAGTGTTGCAAACAAGTCATCAGCCTTCGGTAACAGGTACTGATCCTGTTTCGAAAATCAATTGATCATACGATGTGATTGGCATCACGGAGACATGGCTCCAGGGTGACCAAGGCTGGGAACTCAACATCCAAGGGTATTCAGCATTTAGGAAGGATAGACAGAAAGGAAAAGGAGGCGGGGTGGCGTTGCTGGTTAAAGATGAAATCAATGCAATTATAAAGAAGGACATTAGCCTGGATGATGTGGAATCAGTATGGGTGGAGCTGCGAAATTCCAAAGGGCAGAAAACGCCAGTGGGTGTTGTGTATAGACCACCAAATAGTAGTAGTGAGGTTGGGGACAGCATCAAACAAGAAGTAAGGAATGTGTGCAATAAAGGTACAGCAGTAATCATGGGCGACTTTAATCTACACATTGATTGGGCTAACCTAACTGGTCGCAATGCGGTGGAGGAGGATTTCTTGGAGTGTATTAGGGATGGTTTTCTAGACCAACATGTCGAGGAACCAACCAGGGAGCTGGCCATCCTAGACTGGGTATTGTGGAATGAGAAGGGACTAATTAGTAATCTTGTTGTGCGAGGCCCCTTAGGGAAAAGTGACCATAATATGGTGGAATTCCTTATTAAGATGGAGAGTGACAAAGTTAATTCGGAACCAAGGGTCCTGAACTTAAGGAAAGGTAACTTCGACGGTATGAGGCATGAATTGGCTAGAATAGACTGGCAAACGATACTAAAAGGGTTGATGGTGGATAAGCAATGGCAAACATTTAAAGATCACATGGATGAACTTCAGCAAATGTACATCTCTGTCTGGAGTAAAAATAAAACTGGGAAGGTGGCTCAACCGTGGCTAACAAAGGAAATTAAGAATAGTGTTAAAGCCAAGGCAGAGGCATATAAATTGGCTAGAAAAAGCAACAAACCTGAGGACTGGGAGAAATTTAGAATTCAACAGAGGAGGACGAAGGGTTTAATTAAGAGGGGGAAAATAGAGTACGAGAGGAAACTTGCAGGGAATATAAAAACTAACTGCAAAAGCCTCCATAAATATGTGAAGAGAAAAAGATTAGTAAAGAAAACGTAGGTCCCTTGCAGTCGGATTCAGGTGAAATTATAATGGGGAACAAAGAAAGGGCAGACCAATTGAACCAATACTTCGGTTCTGTCTTCACGAAGGAAGATACAAATAACCTTCTGAAGTACTACGGGGTAGTGGGTCTAGTGAGAAGGAGGAACTGAAGGGTATCCTTATTAGGCGGGAAATTGTGTTAGGGAAATTAATGGGATTGAAGGCCAATAAATCCCTGGGACCTGATAGTCTGCATCCCAGAGTGCTCGTGGAAGTGGCCCTAGAAATAGTGGATGCATTGGTGATCATTTTCCAACAGTCTATCAACTCTGGATCAGTTCCTATGGACTAGAGGGTAGCTAATGTAACACCACTTTTTAAAAAGGGAGGGAGAGAGAAAACGGTAATTATAGACCGGTTAGCTTGACATCAGTAGCGGGGAAAATGTTGGAATCGATCATGAAGGACGAAATAGCAGCGCATTTGGAAAGCGGTGACAGGATCGGACCAAGTCAGCATGGATTTATGAAAGGAAAATCATGCTTGACGAATCTTCTGGAATTTATTGAGGATGTAACTAGCAGAGTGGACAAGGGAGAACCAGTGGATGTGGTGTATTTGGACTTTCAGAAGGCTTTTGACAAGGTTCTGCACAAGAGATTGGTGTGCAAAATCAAAGCACATGGTATTGGGGGTAATATACTGATGTGGATAGGAAACTGGTTGGCAGACAGGAAGCAGAGAGTTGGGATAAATGGGTCCTTTTCAGAATGGCAGGCAGTGACTAGTGGGGTGCCGCAAGGCTCAGTGCTGGGACCCCAGCTCTTTACAATATACATTAACGATTTGGATGAAGGAATAGAGTGTAATGTCTCCAAGTTTGCAGATGACACTAAATTGGGTGGAGGTGTGAGCTGTGAGGAGGATGCTAAGAGGCTGCAGGGTGACGTGGACAGGTTAGGTGAGTGGGCAAATGCATGGCAGATGCAGTATAATGTGGATAAATGTGAGGTTATCCATTTTGGGGGCAAAAGCATGAAGGCAGAATATTATCTGAATGGCGGCAGACTAGGAAAAGGGGAGGTGCAACGAGACCTGGGTGTCATGGTTCATCAGTCACTGAAAGTGGGCACGCAGGTACAGTAGGCGATAAAGAAGGCAAATGGTATGTTGTCCTTCATAGCTAGGGGATTTGAATATAGAAGCAGGGAGGTCTTACTGCAGTTGTACAGGACCTTAGTGAGGCCTCACCTGGAATATTGTGGTCAGTTTTGGTCTCCTAGTCTGAGGAAGGACATTCTTGCTATTTAGGGAGTACAGCGAAGGTTCACCAGATTGATTCCAGGGATGGCTGGGCTGTCATATGAGGAGAGACTGGATCTACTGGGCCTTTATTCACTGGAGTTCAGAAGGATGACAGGGGGTCTCATAAAAACATATAAGATTCTGACGGGACTGGACAGGTTAGATGCGGGAAGAATGTTCCCGATGTTGGGGAAGTCCAAAACCAGGGGACATAGTCTTAGGATAAGGGGTAGGCCATTTAGGACTGAGATGAGGAGAAACTTCTTCACTCAGAGAGTTGTTAACTTGTGGAATTCCCTGCAGCAGAGAGTTGTTGATGCCAGTTCACTGGATATATTCAAGAGGGAGTTAGATATGGCTCTTACGGTTAAGGGGATTAAGGGGTATGGAGAGAAAGCAGGAAAGTGGTACTGAAGGAATGATCAGCCATGATCTTATTGAATGGCGGTGCAGGCTCGAAGGGCCAAATGGCCTACTTCTGCACCTATTTTTCTATGTTTCTATGTTTCTATGACCTTGTAGTCCCCACAAATCCTGACAGTACCATCACTCTTCAACACAGGAATAATGGGACTGGCCCATTCGTTAAATTCAACCGGTGATATGACCTCTTCATGTTGGAGTCTGTCCAGCTCAATTTCAACCTTCTCCCTCATCATGTACGGAACAGCCCGAGCATTGTCATAGACGGGTCTTACACCCGAGTCCAGGTGAATCTGCACCTTGGCTCCCGTGAAATTGCCGATGCCCGGTTCAAACAGCGAGGGAAACTTGCTCAGCACTTGAGCACGCGAAGTGTTATCCACCGATGACAACGCTTTGATATCGTTCCAATTCCTTTTGATTTTTTCAAGCCAATTCCTGCCGAACAGCGTTGGACCATTTCCTGGAACGATCCATAACGGTAGATCATGAACCACACCATCATACAACACCTTAACTACTGCACTGCCAATCACCGGTATGAGTTATTTGGTGTAAGTATGCAACTTGGCATTGACTGGACTCAGCTTAGGCTTCACAGCCTTTGTGTCCCACAGCTTGTCGAATGTCCTTTGGCTCATTATCGACTGACTCGCACCCGTGTCCAATTCCATCAATACCAGCACGCCATTTAGTTTCACATTAACCATTATCGGTTGGCTCTTTGTCAGGAACGAATACAGTCCATACACTTCCTCCTTGGGTATCTCGGGTTGTATATCCAGGTCCGCACTGGACTGGTTGTCATCAGTCACATGGTGAGTTGCAGCACGCTTGCTCAGTTGTGGCCACATTCGCTGCAGATGCCCCACTTTCGAACAGCCTTTACAGATGTACTGTTTAAAATGACACTGATAATGCCAATGATTGCCCCCACAACACCAACAGGGTGAAATCGGATTCGTACCCATTGGCAGACTTTGAGCAGCTACAGGTTTCGCATATGCAGTCGAGTAGGCCCTGCCATAAACAGCTCTGCCATACAACGATACAATCTTGTTTACAGTACTTGCCATGGAGCTCCGACGCTTCGATGATATCTGCCTTAAATTATCATCCATCATCATGCATGCCTGGGCAATCGCGATGGCCTTGCTCAAATCCAGCGTCTCCGCAGTAAACAACTTACGGAGGATCACCTCGTGGTTGATTTCTAATACGAAGTAAGCTCGCAGCATGTCTCCCAACGCGTCTTCGAACTTTCATGACCCAGCAAGATGTCTTAGGTCTGCGACGAATTCCGACACAGCCTGGCCCTCAGAACGAACATGCGTGTAAAATCGATAGCGTGCGATGATGATGCCTTCTTTTGGTTTGAGATGGTCACATACCAGAGCACACAATTCCTCATAGTCCTTGTCCGTTGGACGTGCAGGAGAGAGGAGATTTTTTATGAGGCCATAGATTTTGGGACCGCAAACAGTGAGAAAAACCGCCCTGCGCCTAACTGCATCAGTAGCTTCCTCCATTTTGTTGGCTACGAAGTACTGGTCCAGGCGATCGATAAAATCCGACCAGTCCTCTCCCTCCACGAATCTCTCCAGAATTCCAATGGTGCTCATTTTGTATGTGAAGGTTCTTGAGTTACCTCATCGCCAAATGTTAAGTATGTAATAACTCGAGAGACTGAATACTGTAAACTCACTCAGGTGCGAACCTGGCTCAACTTTATTCAGGTCCAAAGTGCTCATGGTGGCTTGCTTTATATACCTGGCCCGCACACACGTGCGTACAGCCCAATGACCTCCGGCAGTGGCGCCCCCTGGTAGCTAGTAACCCCAAGCATACATACATGACACTAATATGGGTGCACGTTTTATCCACTTTTTATTTTTATACATATACATAATATTAACATTATTCTGGAGCCTCTGCTTTAACTTCAAAGTACTATTTTATCATGTAAAATGTCACTGGCCCCAGACTGATATTGCTGCCTGTTAGCTGTGACCCGATATGGACGCAGGATTCACTTTGTTAGCTTGCTGTGCACCAATTGGCTGCCACAGTTCCCTACATTACAACAGTGACTGCACTTCAAAAGGACTTCAATAACTGTGAAGCACATTAGGATGTCCTGAGATTTTGAAACATGCTGTATAAATGCAAGTGCGTTCTTTCTTAAAGGAAACATGAAAATAATGCTAGGATAATTAACAAAAAGGTAGGTTTTGAGAAAATAGACTGCACCAGTAATGAAGAAGGGAATCAAGTTGAAGTAAGATAGAGATATTAAATAAATAATGAGTCAGTTTCTACGAATGATGGTAGGTCTACCAGAAAAGAATATGGAAAAATCCAACAGCAACCAGCATGGATTTTTTAAAATCAAGTAGTGCTTGAAAAATGTAACATTTTTTTAAAAGAAGAAACTGATTGGATAGATAAAGAGCATAAGGTAGATGGCGTAGTGTATATGGATTTGCAGGTGGTGTTTGATATGGTGTCTCAGAGGAGGTTTGTTACAAAAATCCAGGTGTATGGCATTTTCATTATGAGAGCGAGGAAGAGAGCTAGATGACATTTATTTTTCAGAGAGTTGTTAGAGCATGACATGTTTTGCTTCAAAGGAGCAGTTATAATTGAGACCTTTGCATCTTTTAAGGGAAAGTAAGGTATAGCACTGTGAGGAGAGAGCAGGTCATTGCACTTAATTTTAGATTGTTCTCTCAAAAAGCCAGCACAAACATTATGGACCAACTGTCCTCTTTCCGTACTATGAACATCTCATCATCATCGTAGGCAGTCCCTCGCAATCGAGGAAGACTTGTTTCCACTCCTGAAGTGAGTTCTTTGATGGTTGAACAGTACAATACAAGAGCCATAAACTCTGTCACAGGTGGGACAGATAGTCGTTGAGGGAAGGGATGGGTGGGACTGGTTTGTCGCACGCTCTTTCCGCTGCCTGCGCTTGAATTCTGCATGCTCTCGGCGTTGAGACTCGCGGTGGTCAGCGCCCTCCGGGATGCACTTTCTCCACTTAGGGTGGTCTTTGGCCATGGACTCCCAGGTGTCAGTGGGGATGTTGCACTTTATCAGGGAGGCTTTGAGGTGTCCTTGTAACATTTCCGCTGCCCACCTTTGGCTCGTTTGCCATGAAGGAGCTCCACATAGAGTGCTTGCTTTGGGAGTCTCGTGTCTGGCATGCGAACTATGTGGCCTGCCCAGTGGAGCTAATCAAGTGTGGTCAGTGCTTCAATGCTGGGGATGTTGGCCTGGTCGAGGACGCTAAAGTTGGTGCGCCTGTCGTCCCAGGTGATTTGTAGGATCTTACGGAGACATCGTTGGTGATATTTCTCCAGCGACTTGAGGTGTCTACTGTACATGGTCCATGTTTCTGAACCATACAGGAGGGCGGGTATTACTACAGCCCTGTAGACCATCAGCTTGGTGGCAGTTTTGAGGGCCTGGTCTTCAAACACTCTTTTCCTCAGGCAGCCGAAGGCTGCACTGGCACATTGGAGGCGGTGTTGGATCTTGTCGTCGATGCCTGCTCTTGTTGATAGGAGGCTCCCGAGATATAGGAAGTAGTCCACGTTGTCCAGGGCTGTGTCATGGATCTTGATGACTGGGGGGCAGTGCTGTGTGGCAAGGTCAGGTTGGTGGAGGACCTTTGTCTTACGGATGTTTAGCGTAAGGCCCATGCTTTCGTACGCCTCAGTAAGTACGTCGACTATGTCCTGGAGTTCAGCATCTGTATGTGCGCAGACGCAGGCGTAGTCCACGTACTGTAGTTCGACGACAGAGGTTGCAATGGTCTTGGACCTAGCCTGGAGACAGCACAGGTTGAACAGGTTCCCGCTGGTTCTGTAGTTTAGTTCCACTCCAGCGGGGAGCTTGTTGACTGTGAGGTGGAACATGGCGACGAGAAAGATTGAGAAGAGGGTTGGGGCGATGACGCAGCCCTGTTTGACCCTGGTCCGGACGTGGATTGGGTCTGTGATGGATCCATTGGTAAGGATCACGGCCTGCATGTCGTCATGGAGCAGGCGGAGGATGGTGACGAACGTTTGGGGGCATCTGAAACGGAGGAGGAGACTCCATAGACCCTCGCGGTTGACAGTGTCAAAGGCCTTTGTAAGGTCAAAGAAGGCCATGTATAAGGGCTGGTCATATTCCCTGCATTTTTCCTGTAGCTGTCGCGCTGCAAAAATCATGTCCATTGTGTCTCGTAGGGGACGAAATCCACACTGTGACTCCGGGAGGAGCTCCTCAGATATGGTTCTATTGAGTGCACCAGCTGTACAAATAATGTACCTAAAAGCCTAGTTTCAACAAATATTCTCATCAAAGTTGTGACTGATTGTTTGCCAGGAGATAGATTTCAAAGGAACACTCCAAGAAAACAACAAAAAAGCATTCTAAAATATTACTTACAAGTTTCTGAAATCCTGAGTGTAAAATATAAAAGAACTAATGTATTAAATAGAAATAACTGTTACTTTTCCTGCTCCCAACCAATCATCCTGCTCCATGCTGAGTGCAGCCATTTTGGGATAAAAATTGCTTTAGTCGTATTGAGTAGGAAGAAAGTAAATACATTCAAAAAGAATGTGTTCACAATGTGCCACTGGACCAAGACCTATCTCTGTCAAGCACGTGTGGTGGCTGGTGTTTAAAAAATCCACGCACAGGCATCTTCCACCCTTCAAGATGTAGTTCGGGACCTGGAATATTAAGTCCTTCATTGAAACATCTGTGAACTTTTTGACGTGGAAGCAAGTCATCCTCAATTCGAGGGACTGCCTATGATGATGATGACACTTAGCAACCACAGTAATTGTTCCTCTCTTCAGGGCAATTAGCCTTTTATGTAATTAGATCAATTACATCACTGAGCTTTCCCAACCTCACACAATGCTGTTTTGCAAACTCATTATTTTCTATCTAATTTCCTCCTCTAATCAGTTCATTTATGTCATGAACCTGCTGAGCAACTTTAAAGGTTTTCACTTCCCACAATTGTACTTTTTTCATTTTTACCTCAGGATCATTTGAGTTAAGATGCAATAGTTGTTGAGTGGCAATCAGATAAGTTTGTTAAAACCCTTTTGAGTTCTCCCCAAAAGGAAAAGAGGAAGAGGTTTCTGCTAATTAGTTGAAAAGGTTTGAAATATCTGGAGGGAATAATTCCTGATATGTGTTAAGATTGATGTTCTGCGGGGTTTTTTGTTTGCTTGTCTGGTGTCAGGAAGAACCATCACAGAATTTTTATCTGTGACCATTTACATCCTCAATTAAATTGGATAAGTTGAGAAAAGCCCACGACAAGTCAAATTTTACATCATTAGTTGCAAGAAGTGAGCTCGAAGGACTATATGTCCTTTTCTCATTCTGTATTCTTGTATTATTGTCTGTATAACAAGTATGATAGGTGCCAGATTTTATACAATGCCTTACTGTATCTCATGCAGCAAATATTCTACTGGAGGGTTCTGCCCTTTGAATGAATCCAGAACCAAAGCCACATTTTTTAAGTTGGAGTTTTACTTACGGTACACAGCATATAAAAGTTGATGTAGGCATGCATGTCGTACAGTGTTGTGTTCCCTTCATAGAGAAGATATGAACCATTTTCATATCACCTCCTCTGCTAGAGTGGACCAGAAAAGGAATTAATATTCAGACACATACATGTCGCACATTATCAGATATGAATAAATTGTCAGCTTATATCCAATGTGTTCTGTGCATACTGCTAATCCTGTTCGAAGTTTTCTCTACATCTAAAGAGATAGCTACCACAGGAGTTTGACATTTTATCTACTTGTACAAATATTTCAGATGGTCTCACATTACTGTCAAAAGCAAATATACATTCCAAGTAATAAGATTGTCCAGAATGTTTGATGTTATACAGCACTAGCTCCAATCTGGGAAAATGAAATCTTGCGGTTAGTCTGTATGCATCTCATCTAAAATTTTTAAACAATCTCTTAGCTGCTAGGAGAAATCAGGATGTACAGAACTGCATCATGTCTCACAGTAGATCAAACATTTCAGGAGGGTTAGAAGCCCTGAGGGCAAAGAGTTGATATAAGTCATGAACTCAGTCAGCAAATACCGACAGTACAAGACTGTGGATCGGCATCGTTTTTACTTCTGGTACCGGCCCAAAGCTATCAATCAATCCCAATTCAGTTCTGACTGAATAACAGTACTACTTGGCTAATAATAGTTGTAAAATTATATATATGGGATTGGTATCCTAAAAAAAATGGCAATCATGCCAATCCATGTGTGAATGTAGAAACTTGTTAGCTGAGCCCATGTCTGATTGCACAAATAGGGTATAAATGATATGATTACCATTGATCGAGGGGAAGAATAAGTCTCATTCCTCACTTCGAATCCTGGGTCAGATGCTCAAGGTATGTGGGTGGAAGATTCTTTTATAACTAATGTGCTGCAACATCATGAGGGTGTTATATCCAGTCAGATTGCTCATCTTGAAAAAGATAAAACAAAAATCACACCAGTGCTCATCTGCCTTGCTACAAGTAACTGTGAGAAATGTCAGTGCATCATACCACAATCCATCAGCTATCATGTTTATGCACCAGCACTGCTGAAAAATGTCAGTGTACCACACTGGGTTACCCTCTGGTAATATTTTTCTACATGGACTGTGCTAGGAAAGGTCAGCATATTACTCCAGTAAACATCTGTTTTCCTGCTGTCAATTTACTAATACTAAAATTGCCTCATGGATTTTTGCACTTCCCTCCTGTGTATCAGCAGTGGCTCAGTGGGCAGCACCCCCGCCTCTGAGTCGGAAGGTTGTTGATTCAAGCCCCACTCCAGGAACACGAGCACATAAATCTAAGCTTACACTCCAGTGCTGCATTGTCAGAGGTGCCGTCTTTCAGATGAGACATTAAACCAAGGCCCCGTCTGCCCTCTCAGGTGGATGTAAAAGATCCCATGGCATTATTTCGAAGAAGAGCAGGGGAGTTATCCCCGGTGTCCTGGCCAATATTTATCCCTCAATCAACATTACAGAAAAACAGATTATCTGGTCATTATCACATTGCTGTTTGTGGGAGTTTGCTCTGCGCACGTTGACTGCTGCGTTTCCCACATTACAACAGTAACTACACTCCAAAAGTACTTCATTGGTTGTAAAGTGTTTTGAGACGTCCAGTGGTTGTGAAAGGCACCATATAAATGCAAGTCTTTCTTTCTTTCCTATTTATCTCACATCTTCCTTGATGCTTAAAGTCTGCACCAAAGTGTAAATGCCAGAAGACAATAAATCTAGAAACAACAGTGTTAATTTGAAGCTGACATTGAGCTCCAGAGCAGGACCACAGTCATACTTTTTTTACTATTAAAAACACTGCGCCATGAATATGCCTCAAACTCCCTGAACTCCCAAAACAAGACAGAAGGTCAGTCCTCCAAATGTCAGGCAATACTATTGAAATTACAGATCAAACGGATCATCAATTGGTTCATGAACCTTCCTTCAAAATCAACAGCAGGATCTCTCCAACAATCCCCTTGCACAATAATCATTCAGAGAACCCAGTAAATACCTACAGGGCTCCAAAAGCAAACCCACCCTATTCTTGCACTGAAACTTTTAGCCAGGAAGGAGGCTACACCTTGAAAATCCCTAGTTCTGTTAGCCCTTGCTTCAATCTAGCATAATTAGGAGCTCTCAGAACTGCTATCCTCAAATTGATTCAGAAACTGGTATGAGAAAACAACTATAAAACTGGGTCAAGTCCTACTCAAGAGTTAGTTTGTGCCCTTCCACCGGTTTGCTCAAAACTCACTTAGCACAAATCTACTGCATCCAGTTTAGACACTGCCTCTACAACCCAATCATTCAAAAACATTCAAATCTCTGGCATTCATTCATTCTAAACAGCAAAGTAAAAGACCACACGCACCACAAGACTGCCTGACAACTCCAGAGGACCTAGCCAAATGCTTGTTGGCTCTCAGTGGAGAAGAAGATACTTTGAAAGGACACAATCTAGCAGAGCTCTTGTGATAGTACTGTGGTAGAGTGCAGCCATCATCACAACCATAGAATCATATAGCACAGAAGGAGGTCATTCTGTCCTTTGTGCCATGGGTCTGAAGGAACGCACAACTATGCAAGATTAGTCAAAATGTATATTGACCATTCCTGGCTAGGTAAAATATTCATGAAAGACTAATTTCCAAACATTAATTATTCAGAGGCTTGTCCTGTTATGTCACCACAACTCCTTCAGCAAGGCTCATTCATCAGCATACTGTGCTTTTACTACTCGTGGGCCACCCCACCTGTGTGTGAACACCACCGCAGGTCGGGGCTATAAATAGAGCTGGAGCGCCGGGTCCTGGAACATCGTGGCGGAGGTGTGGCGAATGAGGTTACGTGCAGAAGAGCCGAGGGCCCAAGGGCAGCACGGATCTGCCCACACTGCGAGGTCCGTTCAGCAGAGCAGGACTCCAGTCGTCCTGCTTAATCCTTACCACTGGATAAAGGCCTAGCTCTATCAAGTCCGTGTGGTGGCTGATGTGCAGCGGTCACCACATGTTAAAAAAATTCACGCACAGATATCTTCCACCCTCTCAACTGGAGTTCAGGATTGGAACATCGAGTCCTTCATTGAAACATCTGTGAACTCTCGTGGAAGCAAGTCATCCTCGTTCAAGGCACCGCCTATGATGTCATAATATTATTGGGATGACGCCCCATAAATTGCTCACGTGACGAGTGGTCAACAGAAGCTGAACTATTGATGGAAAGTGACAGATGTTAGTGAGCAAACAAATGGTTAAGATTAATGGCTGTTGCTCAGATTGGAGAAGGGGTAGAAGTGGTTTAGCCTAGGGGCAGTGATGGGTCCACTTTTGTTTTCAGTATATAGATGATTTAGATTTAAGCATGGAGGCATATCAAAATTTACAAACAACACAAAATGAATGTTTAGCAAACAGCAAGGAAGACTGTAAAAGACTTCAGGAGGCCATAGACAGGTTAGTGGATACATGGTTGGTGCGATTTAATGTGGAGAGTCAGCACATTTTGGGAGGAAAATAGAAATGGAAACATACATCCAATGGACTGACACTGAAGGGTGGATGAACAAGAGATGTAGGAGCTCTTTCATTTATTGTTTTCTCGGGATATGCATAACTCTGGCATTGCATATATTGCCCATTCTTAATTTTTCGAAGAAAATATATTGATTATTTTTACAACTGAGTGATTTTTACTTGCGAGGGCATTAAGAGTTCAGCACATAGTGTGGAGTCAGGCATGGAGTGGCACGTTCCTTCCCCTTAAGGACATTAGAGCAGTGTTGTCCAATAGAAATCTCTGACTTGCCACAGGTGTGCTTACGAGGACACTGTTTTTGTTACAAACATTAATTTTAGTAGCTAACACCTTGCATACACTCACACAATGCAGATAAATGGACTTCACATGTCTATAGTTACTTAACAAACATGTACCACCATTCAGTGCGAAACTTTGCAGTCTCTCTCTTTCACCAAAGTTTGGAATTCTGCCATGAACTTATCAGACGCAGCACATCTTAGTGCAGCTTCTAGGTTTTTGTCCTGCAGTTGCAAGCAGTATTTTACATTCTTCAGAGGGATTGATGAGAATGTTAACTCACACAATGTGATGTGCCAGACCCATCCCTGCTCTCCATCCTGAACGCAATTGGATGCTTCTTGCCATTTGCATGACTTACCCTGTTGGATCTGCTCATTATTGGCTAGGCGTCCTTTCTTCTGTTAGCTTGGAGTGGTTATTCTGATTGGTCGAGTTGACCACGATGATTGCTCCCCTCATCATAAAACGTTGCTGGTATTTCTATGGTGCTGAAGTCTAATATTTTCATCTATGTTACACACCATTTTAAGAGATAACCAATAAACAGTAATCAAGAAAGTAAAGCACACACAATGATTAAAAAAGCTATGCACTCTTTTCTTTTCACCTTACCATTTTACCAAAAAATGCACAAAAATGTTAAAGTACATATAAGTATTGAGAATATTCAGAATTCTTATAGATACTGGAACAAGTATGTATACGTAAAGAATTCCTGATGTTGAGACAAGCACCAAATGATTTTGTATACGAAAGGAGGGAAAATCAAAGAACATACTCACTCAATTTGTGCTGTTGGTTAAAGAGAAATATTAGAAAAGACACAAGTCCTTATCCTCTCAACTGGAGAATTTGTGTGGCATAAGAATATGAAGATCGAAAAAAATGCATAAATTAAAGTACTGATCCAAATTATTAGCATGCTATGAAAAGGCTTGAAGGTTCTTCATGCCAGAACATAAACATAATTTATTCAGTGCAGTTTCAAAATTGTAATTACTGGCTCATATATATTGTTCCACAGGCATTTATTGATTTTTGCAATATGTGACAAGTTTTCAGAATAAGATAGATATGACCTGTCAAACTGTAAGGTATCTTGAACAAGAGAATTACATTGCAAGTCAATTCATTTCGATCCCCCAACCCCTTTATTTTGTGCTACTGGGAGTATTTTGCTCTTCATCAAGTTATAATCAAGTAAACACCATTTCTTTCTCTTGTTACAAATGTGAATTTGACCCTTAAAAATGTTGTTGCCTCTTTAGTATTTAATTTCTCAGATCAAAGATTAGAAATGTTGATGGATAATGGGCTGATGGTCGTATTCAATTAGAAAACGTCTTTCAGCTCTGAGTTTGAATCCCCAAACTCAGCAGGTTTACTCAGTTAGATAAATCATACAGACTGGCAAGATCCCAGGTTCAATCCACAGGTACATGCTGAGTTAACTGATCTCAGTGAAGATGGTGCAGGGGTATTGCAATTGGCTTAACTGTGTCCTCAAAATGGAGTCAGTAGTCAGAAAGAAAGGGCTATCGATAATTAAACTATGAAGGCTTATACAAACAAATTATTGCTTACCAGGTATAGAAGACAAGCCATCAAGACCACAGGCCTATAGATGACATGTTAAGGGTGACACAAGGATGCTCTGCTTTATCTGGACCTGTGTGAGACCCTTTGTGAGCAAAGACCTGAGAAACTAAAGAGAAATAAGTGACCTGGCACGTCTCGATGCTGGTGCTTCATTGATTTGGAGATCATCAAAGATTCCAGCATGGCTGTCTGAGGTAATTCACACCAACTGAGCTGAACTCCTCGAAAACATGTGGTGCTCAGATTAATCGATAGAATTTATGAGGTTTCTTTAGAAATTAAGATTATTGAGAAGGATGGTGTTTTTGACGCCTAAGTCCTCAGTCTTTATGTTCAATGCTTTCAACCTTAGTTTAGTTCTACTTCTTTTAATAGTTCTTATAATACTTTTGTAGCAGATAATGTCAGTGTTCCGTGTCTATTATAGGTAGAAAGAAGTATGTCTCTCTAAAATCAGAGAGCATTACCAACAGAGAGAGAGAGAAAAGTTACAGAAATTAAGATTATATGGCTATACTACCTAGATACAGGCAGATATAATGTGTCTCTTAATGTACAAGCTTACTTAATGGATGTTCTGTTTACGTCAGCTAGTCCAGATACAGCTACCAGTGTATAAGATGAATTTACCCAGGAGCAGAGGATCAAGAAGGGGCAGATAGCACCTCTACAGATGGAGGCTCCTCACTCTGATGTCTCAGAAGGTGAACACCATCCTCCCAGAGGAAAGCGAGGCAACCAGTTTACCCACGCCAGCTCATAACGACAAGGTTCTATAAGTTCTGGAAACATTGCTAACGATAGGCATACAGACTTGAATTTCTTCAATAGATTGCCTATTTAATGCTGTTAACTTGTCAGCTATCTAAATCTAATCATACATTAATCTCACTAATTTATACTGGCCTCAGACAGTGATCACAACTGTAAATTTATAATCAGCAAGCAGTTAATCCTGAATTACTGTGACATAATTGAACTTCCTTTGTAACCTCTGTTATTTATTTCATCATTTAATCTTAAGTTTTAATTATTTCATCATTATCATCATAGGCAGTCCCTCGGAATCGAGGAAGACTTGCTTCCACTCCTGAAATGAGTTCTTTCATAGCTGAACAGTCCAACACGACAGCCACAGACTCTGTCACAGGTGGGACAGATAGTTGTTGAGGGAAGGGGTGGGTGGGACTGGTTTGTCGCACACTCTTTCCGCTGCCTGCACTTGATTTCTGCATGCTCTCGGCATTGAGACTCGAAGTGCTCAGCGCCCTCCCGGATGCACTTTCTCCACTTAGGGTGGTCTTTGGCCAGGAACTCCCAGGTGTCAGTGGGGATGTCGCACTTTATCAGGGAGGTTTTGAGGGTGGCTTTGTAATGCGTACTCAATGTTTAAGTGCTACTAACTACAATTCTAAGGTAAATAAACAATTATTAGTTCATGACTTTGTTGTCTGACTTCTTCCTTTATAATTGGCAAGGAAGGATTAATTCATTCAGTCAGAAGCTTGTGCAGATCCTGATGGGAGGTTGGTTGTGTAAATGCAAATATAATCTGAACTGGTTGATGCAAGAAAGCTCAGCGAGCCAAATTTAGGCAAACCCAAGAAAGTTCCTTGAAGTGGAATTAAGCTTAAGGGGTTAAGAATTCATCCAATGCCTTTAATGAATATTCTTGTCAGGGTATCACTCCCAGTGTCCTTACAGAGTTAATGGGTTTGATCTGATCTGATCTTTGGGTTTTTTATGCAATGGGAAAGAAGGAGACTTGGCTTATTCCATTGGAACATGGTCAACGGGATTGCATGGGAAGATTAACCCACTGGAATCCTATTTATTCGGAGTAAATTTGAAGAAAACTAGACTTTACTCTTTGCTGTCTCATGATGGCATGGCTGTAGCATGACCTGATTTTACAAGGAATTTCATATGTAGCCCATGTCTTAACAGTGTATAGACCAACACACTGGAGTATCACTATGCTACAATAATATGCCACACAATGTTCATTTATTTAATATTTTGTTATTGTTTGCTTACAATTTGCATTTGGCATGTGACTTTTAAATGAGTCCCACTGGAAATCAGATATTAAGAAAGGTATTTTCTTGAAGAGTAATTACAAATACATAACAATATGAGGAGGTTACAACATGGAAAAAAGCCCATTTGGCCCAACCAGTCTGCATTGTGTATCCCTGTTCCCATACCCCTTCAACTCCTTTTCCTTCAGCCACTTGTCCAATCTAATTTTGAATGTTGACTTAGTTTCTGTCTCAATGATAGAAAGAAATAACTTGCATTTATATAGCGCCATTCATGACCTCAGAACATCCCAAAGTGCTTTGCAGCCAATAAGGTAATTTTGAAGTATAGTCACTGTTGCAATGTAGGAAATGCGGCAGCTAATTTGCATACAGCAAGCTCCCACAAGCAGCAATGTGCTAATGACTGGATAGTCTGTTTTTTTAGTGATGTTGATTGAGGGATAAATATTGGCCAGGACACCTGCTCCTCTTCAAAATAGTGCAATGGGATCTTTTACGTCCACCTAAGAGAGCAGACAGGGCCTCGGTTTAACATCTGATTTGAAAGACAGCAGCTCCGACAGTGCAGCACTCCCTCAGTATGCACAGGAGTGTCAGCCAGATTATTTTGTGCTCAGGTCTCTAGAGTGGGGCTTGAACCCACAACGTTCTGACTCAGAGGCAGGAATACTACCCACACAGCCACAGCTGAAACCAATTAACCATGTAAAAGAATTCCACAGACAACTCTCTGGCCACGATTTTTCCTACCGGGATGAGAGTGAGGTGGGCGACTTTGGGTGTGCACTGGAACCCCGCTTCTGGTTGGCAGCCCACTCTGTCCAAGTAATCTTCAATTGGTAGGGCTTGTTAAGCCCACCTTGCGAGGTTCCCGGCCAATTAAAAGGAAGCAGGTCTGATAACGTCATTTGATGATGTATCATCAGCCAGTTTCCTTAAAGGTACCATGCCCACATTCATTTTGACAGTTGTGCTGTCAGTGTTCTGCAGCATTGAGGTGCTGCAAACACTGACAAGCACTGCACAAGGTGCACAGCTGTACCCAGGCTCTCCCGTGACTCCCTCAAGATGCTTATGGAGGGAGTCACAACATGCGGGGAAGTGTCATTCTTCCCTTCCAATGGGCAAATGACACTTCCCCGGGAGACCAACACAGCCTAGTTGCACAATGTACAGGAGGGCACAAGCAGGGATATCATCAAGAGGACTTGACTGCAGTGGCACAAACTATTCAATGATCTCAGTCGATCATGAAACGTTACTGCAAAGCCATACTCAACCTTATCCTGCTGTGCGACGCATCACATCCCCATCACTCTACCTTCCCTACCCTAATCCGGCACATCCTTACTCACACTAACTTACCTTGCACCTCCACCCATCCCTCTCTCTCCATCGACATTATCACATCCCCATCTCACTAGCCACTTCTCACACTCACTCTCCTCCTTGTCCAAAAATACCAACTACCAACACACAATGGTAGGCACTTGTGTGCTATCGTCAATGTTCATGTAAGGTTTCTGCTAATGTGTTCAAACATTGAATTCTTTATTTTAAATTCTTTGAAGTCTTGGACAGATCTGTGTGCACCTTTTGAAGTGGGTTAGAAACATAGAAACATAGAAAATAGGTGCAGGAGTAGGCCATTCGGCCCTTCTAGCCTGCACCACCATTCAATGGTTCATGGCTGAACATGCAACTTCAGTACCCCATTCCTGCTTTCTCACCATACCCCTTGATTCCCCTAGTAGTAAGGACTTCATCTAACTCTTTTTTGAATATATTTAGTGAATTGGCCTCAACAACTTTCTGTGGTAGAGAATTCCACAGGTTCACCACTCTCTGGGTGAAGAAATTCCTCCTCATCTCGGTCCTAAATGGCTTCCCCCTTATCCTTAGACTGTGTCCCTTGGTTCTGGACTTCCCCAACATTGGGAACATTCTTCCTGCATCTAACCTGTCTAACCCCGTCAGAATTTTAAACGTTTCTATGAGGTCCCCTCTCATTCTTCTGAACTCCAGTGAATACAAGCCCAGTTGTTCCAGTCTTTCTTGATAGGTCAGTCCCGCCATCCCGGGAATCAGTCTGGTGAACCTTCGCTGCACTCCCTCAATAGCAAGAATGTCCTTCCTCAGGTTAGGAGATCAAAACTGTACACAATACTCCAGGTGTGGCCTCACCAAGGCCCTGTACAATTGTAGCAACATCTCCCTGCCCATGTACTCAAATCTCCTCGCTATGAAGGCCAACATGCCATTTGCTTTCTTAACCGCCTGCTGTACCTGCATGCCAACCTTCAATGACTGATGTACCATGACACCCAGGTCTCTTTGCAGCTCCCCTTTTCCTAATCTGTCACCATTCAGATAATAGTCTGTCTCTCTGTTTTTACCACCAAAGTGGATAACCTCACATTTATCCACATTATACTTCATCTGCCATGCATTTGCCCACTCACCTAACCTATCCAAGTCGCTCTGCAGCCTCATAGCATCCTCCTCGCAGCTCACACTGCCACCCAACTTAGTGTCATCCGCAAATTTGGAGATACTACATTTAATCCCCTCGTCTAAATCATTAATGTACAGTGTAAACAGCTGGGGCCCCAGCACAGAACCTTGCGATACCCCACTAGTCACTGCCTGCCATTCCGAAAAGTCCCCATTTACTCCTACTCTTTGCTTCCTGTCTGACAACCAGTTCTCAATCCATGTCAGCACACTACCCCCAATCCCATGTGCTTTAACTTTGCACATTAATCTCTTGTGTGGGACCTTGTCGAAAGCCTTCTGAAAGTCCAAATATACCACATCAACTGGTTCTCCCTTGTCCACTCTACTGGAAACATCCTCAAAAAATTCCAGAAGATTTGTCAAGCATGATTTCCCTTTCACAAGTGAGTTGTAGTGAATGGTGAGGCATAACGTTACCCTCACAATGGTGATGAGGGTGAAAGGAATGGCTTGGGCATTTTAGGGATGCTTTATGGTATTGGTGTGGTATGGTGCCAACCTGACATGTCATGTGGCATTCAGGGTGTACAGCGTCAAGTGAAGTAAATCTGGCCTTGGTGAGGCCATCCCTGGCCTCCCGGGCAGCAATGTGGTTGGGTGCTGATGCCCTGTGTCCTGTGCAGCATCAGGTGACTGTGGAGAAGATTGGTGTTGTTGGTGCTGCTGGTGTGCCGAGTGATGTTGGTGTTGGGGCTGATCGTGGTGGGATTCTGAGGACCAAGATGAGATTTTTTTCAAGAAGTTGAGATGATGGAAACGATCTGTCAATGGTGAGAGAGTTTGCTCCAAGGAGATGACTCTGGATAGAGAGTTCACTGCAAACGCAATCCAAATCCTGAAGGTTCTAGCTTTTAAGATTGGATATTGAACAGCTGTGAAACAGTAGATTTTATACCATTTTTGCAGCTGTCAACTATTCACAGCAATGGAGAGTCATTGAGAACCCAACCTCGTAAAAAAACTTGGAAAAATCGTTAGAACATTGTAAAATGCTGCTTAAACACCTTTAAGCAGCTTCTTAAGTATCTCAATTGCCTGACCTGTTGCTTAGTACTGGGTCTGCAAAGCGCAGGCAGAGCCGGCACTTGAGAAACTGACATGGAGGCGGGTTCTGAGCGGACTTCCGCCCTGCTGTCAATCACGGCCCTTTTGACAGCAGAGCCGCCTCCAAACTCGCGTTCGCAGCACCGGTAAAATTCCGACCTCTGTGTGAACAGATTTATCCTGTCCGCTGTTCAAAATTTTTGACATGTAATCTTGTATATGATAAAGTTTCTTTGCAAAATATTTGTTTTCTTTTTATCTCTTGTGCTGTGTCTGCTTTGTTTTCTCACTTTACTCCATTTTAAAAAAAAATCACACCCTACTCTGTTCCCCTTCCCTCCCACTATCTCTTTCATGCACACGCACTAGAAAAACAAACAGCAATCATACAGCTCAATTATAACAATTCACTGATGCTGACCCATAAAAGAGGGCAATAAACAGAGAGATATTTACAAAGTAACACTGGCAAAAGCATCAGCTGTGGGGTAGAGCACAGAATTTTGAATCTCTTCCAGGAAGCCCAAACACAGTCAGACAGCCTCATTTCACATGTCCTGCAAGCACAGCTTCTCCTCAGGATATTAATATCAATCTTTGGTTGTGGCCTCCTATAAAGAGAGAGGGTCAAAAAGAAATGTCTGGATAATACGTGTGTCAAAGAACAGTTGTACCTTAATTTCCACCGGCTTTAAGTTTTATTTATCTGGAATGATTGTTGGATTTTTTTTTTACTCAGCACCCAGCCAGGCATGCAGTTGTTTTGCAGCCTCGGCAAGGCTGTAATCAAAGTGGCTCAGCAGCAATGTCAATACCATCAATAGTCTAAAAATCCAATAGCACCAGGAATTGGGTATGCAGGGGGAGGGACACATACACTGCAGGCCCGTTGCAAGTGACTCAAGCAGCACATGATTATCGTGACCCAGACCTGCTGCCACCTTGAGCTGCACAATTCATTGGATGCATGCAGGGAGGCAGCAGGATATCGGGCATCAGTGATACCTCTTAAAGGAGAGGTGCATTCTGACTGCTGACACAGGGGAAACACTTCTGATTGAAGAAATGGCTGAAAGCACTGAGAGGGCACCAAGGTTCTTCGATACTCCTCCCGGGGCAGGAAGACCTCCAGGCATCAACTCAGGGGACAGTGGGAAGAAATTACAGAGCATGTCAATGCGAGGAGCATTGCACTCAAGCCATGACTGCAAAGCCACAAGAAATTTATTAATAGAATCTTACAGCACAGGAGGCCATTTGGCCCATCACGCCAGTGCCGACTCTATGAAAGAGCTATACAATTAGTCCACTCCCCTGCTCTTTCGCCTTAGCCCTGCAAATTTTCTTTTCAAGTATATATCCAATTCAGTTTTGAAAGTTTCAGGTATTGCACTCCAGATCATGACAACTTTGCCAATTATCTTAAATCTGTGTCCTCTAACCTCACCCTGCTGCCAGCGGAAACAGTTTCACCTTATTTACTCTAAAACCTTTCATAATTTTGAACATTTTTATTAAATCTCCCTTCAACTTTCTCTGCTCTAAAGAGAACAATCCCAACTTCTCTAGTCTCAAATCCCTCATTTCTGGTACGGGTTTAGTAAATCTCCTCTGCATCCTACAAGGCCTTGGCATCCTTCCTGAAGTGTGAAGCCCAGAATTGGACACAATACTCCAGCTGAAGTCGACCTAATGTTTTATAAAAGTTTAGCATAACTTCCTTGTTTTTGTAATCTATGCCTCTTTTATAAAGCCATGGATCCAGTATGCTTTATTAATACTCATCTCACCTTGTCCTGCCACCTTCAAAGATTTTTGTATGCGAACCCCCTGGGCTCCTGCACCCCCTTTAAAATTATACCATTTACTTTATATTGCCTTTCCTCATTCTTCCTTCCAAAATGCTTAACTTCACACTTCCAATTATGTAATGAATTGTTAAAGGTAAGAAAACTACTCTCATGTTCTCTGCTCACAGCTGCACCACTTACAACCTCATTAATTCCAACAATGCAGCACTCACAAGAATGCTTTCCCCCACTTTCCTTCAATCTTCTACATTTACTGCACCATCTCCTCATACTCACGCACACCACTATCATCAACTTTACTTACCCACTACTCACATACTGGCTGTCAGTTAATCAACCATGACAGCCAGACTCTCCAAACACCACACAAGACTCTCACTAACACACTCTCTTCTTTCTTGCGGAGAAGATGGTTGAAACTTAAGGCAGCAGGCTTGCACCAGAAGAGGAAGAGCTTGATTGCACACATATCTTCCCATCAACCCTCCTCAAAGGAAGCGTGCTAGCCATAATGGGCACAGGTAGTGCCTTGTCACTTGGCAATGCTGGAGGTGCCTGTTGTGTATCTGTAAAGCATGCACTCCCATATTCCACCACCAGGGAGCGCATACCCTGAAGTCCCAAGGGATCCCAGCATCCCTTGGGAGCACTGTATATAAGCCAGCCCCTAATGGCTGTTCCTCATTCTGGAGTGTCTTAATAAAGACTGAGGTCACTGTTACTTTAACCTCCCTGTGTGCAGTCTCATCCATGTTAGGAACACAATAACTGGCGACGAGTATACGAATCCAATACAAAGATGCAGCAAACTGTGGGCATCCTGGAGAAGTTCTCGGAGGGTGAGGACTGGGAAGCCTATGTCGAACGGCTAGACCAGTACTTTGTAGCCAACGAGCTGGACGGAGAAAGAAGCGCTGCAAAAAGGAGAGCGGTCCTCCTCACAGCCTGCGGGACACCGACCTACAGCCTCATGAAGAATCTTCTGGCTCCAGTAAAACCCACAGATAAGTCATATGAGGAGCTGTGTACACTGGTTCGGGAGCATCTTAACCCAAGGGAGAGTGTGCTGATGGCGAGGTATCAGTTCTACACGTGCCGGCGATCTGAAGGTCAGGAAGTGGCGAGCTATGTCGTCGAGCTAAGGCGACTTGCAGGACAATGTGAGTTTGATGGCTACCTGGAGCAGATGCTCAGAGACTTTTTTGTACTGGGCATTGGCCACGAGACCATCCTTCGAAAACTTTTGACTGTAGAGACACCGACCCTCAGTAAGGCCATTGCGATAGCACAGGCGTTTATGTCCACCAGTGATAACACCAAGCAAATCTCTCAGCACATAAGTGCTAGCAATGTTCATAAAATAACTGGAACTGTGTTTGCGAGCAGAAATGTACAGGGCAGAAACCACGAGTCTGCAACTGCCAGCAGGCCATAGGTGACCCAGATGACTCAGAGTCCCCAACAAAGGATGAATGCAAGGCAATTCACACCTTGTTGTCATTGTGGAGGCTTCCATTCAGCCTATTCATGCAGCTTCAAAGGGTATGTTTGCAAGAGCTGTGGAACAATGGGGCACCTCCAACAAGCTGCAAGCTCTGCAAAACCTGCTAACCACCATGTGGCAGAGGAGGATCGGTCCATGGTGGACCAAAGCAATTTCGAGCCTCAGAGAGAGGAGGCAGATGCTGAAGTACACGGGGTGCACACATTTTCGATGAAATGTCCACCTAAAATGCTAAATGTAAAATTTAATGGCTTACCCGTAGCCATGGAACTGGACACTGGTGCTAGCCAATCCATCATGAGTAAAACGATGTTTGAGAGACTGTGGTGCAACAAGGCACTCAGATCAGCCCTGAGCCCCATCCACACGAAACTGAGAACATACACCAAAGAGCTCATAACTATCCTGGGAAGCGCCATGATCAAGGTCACCTACGAGGGCACAGTGAATTAACTGCCACTCTGGATTGTCCCGGGCGATGGCCCCACACTGCTTGGAAGGAGCTGGCTGGGCAAAATCCGCTGGAACATGGATGACATCCGAGCACTATCACATGTCGATGAGGCCTCATGTACCCAGGTTCTTAACAAATGTCCTTCCCTTTTTGAGCCAGACATTGGAAATTTTTCCGGGGCGAAGGTGCGGATCCACTTGGTCCCAGAGGCACGACCCATTCACCACAAGGCACAAGTGGTATCTCATATAATGAGGGAGAGAGTGGAAATCGAGCTGGACAGGCTGCAACGCGAGGGCATCATCACCTCAGTGGAATTCAGCGAGTGTGCCAGCCCGATTGTTCCAGTACTCAAAAGTGATGGCACGGTCAGGATTTGCGGCGATTATAAAGTAACTATTAATCGTTTCTCGCTACAGGACCAATACATGCTGCCTAAGGCAGACGACCTATTTGCAACGCTGGCAGGAGGCAAGACGTTCACCAAGCTCGACCTGACTTCGGCCTACATGATGCAGGAGCTGGAGGAGTTTCAAAAGGCCTCATCTGCATCAACACGCACAAGGGACTGTTCATCTACAACAGATGCCCGTTTGGAATTCGGTCGGCTGCAGCGATCTTCCAGAGAAACATGGAGAGCCTACTCAAGTCGGTACCACGCACGGTGGTTTTTCAGGACGACATATTGGTCACGGGTCGGGACACTGTCGAGCACCTACAAAACCTGGAGGAGGTCCTCCAGCGACTGGATCGTGTAGGGCTGCGGCTGAAGAGGTCGAAATACGTCTTCATGGCAACAGAAGTGGAGTTTTTGGGGAGAAAGAACGTGGCGGACAGCATTCGGCCCACAGACGCCAAGACAGAGGCTATCAGGAACGCGCCCAGGCCACAGAACGTCACGGAGCTGCGGTCGTTCCTGGGACTCCTCAACTATTTCGGTAACTTTCTACCAGGGTTAAGCACGCTCTCAGACATGTGTTACTGCGTAAAGGTGAGAACTGGGTATGGGGAAAAAACCAAGTAATTGCTTTTGAGAAAGCAAGAAACATTTTATGCTCCAACAAGCTGCTTGTATTGTATAACCCGTGTAAAAGACATGTGTTAGCATGTGAAGCGTCGTTGTACGGAGTCGGGTGTGTATTACAACAAGCTAACATTGCGGGGAAGTTGCAACCTGTCGCCTATGTCTCCAGGAACGTGTCTAAGGCCGAGAGGGCCGACAGCATGTTTGAGAAAGAGGCACTCGTATGTGTGTTCAGGGTAAAGAAAATGCATCAGTACCTGTTTGGCCTCAAATTTGAGCTGGAAACCGATCACAAGCCCCTCATATCTATGTTCGCTGAAAACAAGGGGATAAATACTAATGCCTCAGCCCGCATACAAAGGTGGGCACTCGCGCTATCAGCGTATAACTATACTATCCGCCACAGGCCAGGCACCGAGAACTGTGCGGATGCTCTCAGTCGGCTACCATTGCCCACCACGGATGTGGAAATGGCGCAGCCTGCAGACTTGTTGATGGTCATGGAAGCATTTGAAAATGATAAATCATCTGTCACGGCCCGCCAGATTAGGACGTGGACCAGCCAAGATCCTCTGCTGTCCCTAGTAAAAAACTGTGTACTGCATGGGAGCTGGGCCAGCATCCCCGTTGAAATGCAAGAGCTAATCAAGCCATTCCTGCAGCGAAAGGACGAGCTGTCCATTCAGGCAAACTGCCTGTTGTGGGGTAACCGCGTAGTGCTACCCAAAAAGGGCAGGGAGACGTTCATCTCGGATCTCCACAGCACACACCCGAGTATAGTAATGATGAAAGCGATAACCAAATCCCACGTGTGGTGGCCCGGTATTGACTCTGACTTAGAGTCCTGTGTACGGCAATGCCGCATGTGTGCTCAGTTGAGCAACGCGCCCAGAGAGGCACCACTAAGTTTGTGGTCCTGGCCCTCCAGACCATGGTCGAGGATCCATGTCGACTATGCAGGCCCGTTTCTCGGTAAAGTGTTCCTGGTGGTGGTGGATGCTTTTTCAAAATGGATTGAATGTGAAATAATGTCGGGAAGCACCGCCACCGCCACCATTGAAAGCCTGAGGGCCATGTTTGCCACCCACGGCCTGCCTGACATATTGGTCAGTGACAACGGGCCATGTTTCACCAGTGCCGAATTTAAAGAATTCATGACCCGCAATGGGATCAAGCATGTCACTTCGGCCCCGTTTAAACCAGCCTCCAATGGGCAGGCAGAGCAGGCAGTACAAACAATCAAACAGAGCCTTAAACGAGTCACAGAAGGCTCACTCCAAACCCGCCTGTCCCGAGTACTGCTCAGCTACCGCATGAGACCCCACTCGCTCACAGGGGTGCCCCAGCTGAGCTACTCATGAAAAGGACACTTAAATCCAGACACTCGCTGGTCCACTCCAACCTGCATGATCAGGTAGAGAGCAGGCGGCAGCAACAGTTATTGTGTTCCTAACACAGATGAGACTGCACACAGGGAGGTTAAAGTAACAGTGACCTCAGTCTTTATTAAGACACTCCAGAGTGAAGAACAGGCCTTAGGGGCTGGCTTATATACAGTGCTCCCAAGGGATGCTGGGATCCCTTGGGACTTCAGGGGATGCGCTCCCTGGTGGCGGAATATGGGAGTGCATGCCTTACAGATACACAACATCACTCCCCCCCAAAGTAAACGATGGTCGCGCCACTGTGTCACGGGAAATTGATCTGAATGACCCTGTGTATGTGCTAAACTATGGACATGGTCCCAAGTGGATCGCGGGCACGGTGATAGATAAAGAAGGGAACAGGGTATTTGTCGTCAAACTAGACAATGGACACATTTGCAGAAAGCACCTGGACCAAACAAGGCTGCAGTTCACAGACTGCCCTGAACAACCCACAGCAGTCACCACCTTTTTCGAGCCCACAACACACACCCAAAGGATCAACGATACCACGCCGGACCAGGATATCGAACCCATCACGCCCAACAGCCCAGCAAGGCCAGGCTCACCCAGCAGCCCTGCAGGGCCAACAACACACCAGCCCAGCGAGGGCAAAGCCAACACACCAGAACAGACATTTATACCGAGGTGGTCCACTAGGGAAAGAAAGGCTCCCGACTTTGACTTTGACTTCAATCTTCTAAATTTATTGCACCATCTCCTCATACTCACGCTCACTACTATCATCAACTTTACTTACCCACTAATCACATACTGGCTATCAGTTAATCTACCATGACAACCAGATTCTCCAAACACCACACAAGACTCTCACTAACACACTCTCTTCTTTCTTGCGGAGAAGATGGTGTGAAACTTAAGACAGCAGGCTTGCACCAGAAGAGGACGAGCTTGATTGCACACATATCTTCCCATCAACCCTCCTCAAAGGAAGCGTGCTAGCCATAATGGGCACAGGTAGTGCCTTGTCACTTGGCAATGCTGGAGGTGCCTGTTGTGTATCTGTAAAGCATGCATTCCCATATTCCGCCACCAGGGAGCGCATCCCCTGAAGTCCCAAGGGATCCCAGCATCCCTTGAGAGCACTGTATATAAGCCGGCCCCTAAGGCCTGTTCCTCACTCTGGAGTGTCTTAATAAAGACTCAGGTCACTGTTACTTTAACTTCCCTGTGTGCAGTCTCATCAGTGTTAGGAACACAATAGTGCCGATGTGCAAAGTTTCTTCATACCTAATTTTCTTTTTCCCTTCTGACCGCGCTCTCACCCCACACACACTGCGTGAGAAGCTGCTACTGTATTCACCACCCACTTCTCTCTCTGCTCTCCCTACACACCACAAACTAATAAGAACATAAGAACATAGAAATAGGAGCAGGAGTAGGCTATTTGGCCCCTCGAGCCTGCTCTGCCCTTTAATAAGATCATGGCTTATTTGATGATGGACTCAGCTCCACTTCGCTGCCCGCTCCCCATAACCCTTCACTCCCTTATTGTTCAAAAATCTGTCTATCTCTGCCTTAAATATATTCAATGACCCAGCCTCTACAGCTCTCTGGGGCAGAGAATTCCATAGATTTGCAACCCTTTGAGAGAAGAAATTCCTCCTCATCTCAGTTTTAAATGGGCGGCCTCTTATTCTGAGACTATGTACCTAGCTCTACATTCCCCTGTGAGTGGAAATATCCTCTCTGCATCCACCTTTGTCCCTCTCTTCCATTTCAACTGCTGAGAATTTACAAGCCCCTGTGCCAGTCGAGGAAGAGGAGTCGAGGCCTCCTGCACTGTCACTCGATCTGACTGTTACAAGTAGCAGAGGATACGGCTACACGTGGAACTAGTGCACAGGAGCTAGGGCAGGGGAATAGGACGCCACAGGGGCCAATTTGCAAGAGACCGAGGTTACATACTAGTTCTGCTGTGGAGGACTCAAATGTTGATTTTGAGGGCCCAGGCTACGGAGGTGCACTGCCAGAGAGTTTGCGTACAATGTCGCAGAGCATGGAGGAATCCAGCTACAACTTCTCAAGGCATTGTCCGGCCTAATTTTTAGGCTGGTGTGTTCATTCCACCATCCCAGATGATTCTGTTTGTTTCCTACTACTATTCTCTGACATTTTATTCTTTGTGGTTTATTGGAAAACTTTCCTCAATGCTCGGGAAAGGTATGGACAAGAGACAAAATGTAAAAGTATCTGATTTCAAAGGAACAGGTTTTATCTTCACGGAGAGGTTAAAACAAAAATTATGTGACAAAAGCCGTTTACAAAAGTAGAAGAGACTCGAGCACAAATTTGAAAAGGTATAAATTAAGAAAGAAACTTACATTTATATAGTGCCTTTCATGGCCACCGGATGTCTCAAAGCCATTTACAGCCAATGAAATACTTTTGGAGTGTAGTCACTGTTATAATGTGGGAAACGCAGCAGCTAATTTGCGCACAGCAAGCTCCCACAAACAGCAATGTGATAATGACCAGATAATCTGTTTTGTGATGGTGATTGAGGGATAAATATTGGCCAGGACACCGGGGATAACTCCCCTGTTCTTCTTCGAGATAGCACCATGGGATCTTTTACGTCCACCTGAGAGAGCAGACGGGGCTACGGTTTAATGTTTCATTTAAATTAAGTTAAATAGAGACAGTTGATATCAATATCCACTACAACATGGGATTACAAGTGTCATAAAGAAACAAAAATATTTTCAAGAATGATTTGAGGAATTGAGGAAGGAAGAGGACAATATATATATATAGCAATATATACATATATATGTATAAAGAAAATGCAATGGAGTTATTCGGGTGAGAAAACAGAAAAACAATTTGCAATGAGCATGAATACAAATACCTTTTCTAGTATATCTGGAGGAGGCAAAGCATTGACAAATAAAGTTGCTTAAAGATGTGAAAGCTGAAACAGTGGCTGAAAAGATAGATACAGCTCAACTTTCAAGTAACATCTCATCAGTATGCACAGCAGAACCCCAAAATTGTATACTTCATTCAATAACCAAGGATTAACAAATTTAGCTGAGAAGTTTGTGTATTCAAAGGTTAATAAAGAAACCTTTTTCATAAACTTGAAGATTCATAAAGCAGCAAGTCTTGACGCAGTGTATCTCAGGGTCGTTTAAGAAATTAAGAGAATCACAAATGGGATAGTCTGCCTGAATGGTGGAAAGTTGGGATAATACCAGGACTTGAAAAATAGCTAATGGGATTCCAGTCATCAGGAAAGCACAAAAGCTGCAAGCCTGGGAATTATAGACAGTTAGCTTGGCATTGATCGTAAGTATAATACTGGAGTTTATAATAATAAAAAGCAATTCAAGATTATCTCATGGGTTCGGAGATAATAAATGAAAGCCTGTGTGGGTTCATGAGAAGGAGTTCATGCCGAACAAATCTGTGGATGAAAAAATGTGTTTGATATTATACATGTTGACTTTCAGGAGCACTTTGACAAGGTCCCTTATAAAAACATATCAGAGGTGAAAGTTTGTGGAATCAATGGGATAGCAACAAATTGGATAGAGATTTGGCTTGACAACTGGAAGCAGAGAGCAGTTATCAATGATAGTAGTTCAAGGTGAACCGCAGTGATTAATGGAGTCCCACAGGGATCCGTCCAAAGACATCTACTGAGTACATGTATTAATGACCTCAGCTATGGCATAATTAGAATGGCTTTTTTTGTGATGTTGACAAATTGTGAGGGAAAATAACGTGCAGAAGAGGGAGGTATCATTAAAAATGATTTACAGATAATTAAAATCTGAACAGATGAATGGCAAATGTTATTCAATACAGATAAAAGTAAAAAGAGTTAACGACAGTAAACATGAGTTGTCAACAGAAAAGTCTTCAATTTGCACGGAATGGAAGCCAAGTTTGTGGGGGGAGGGGGAGGGAAGCAAGTTATTAGGGATCTTTATCCAAATAATATGATCTCTTCTTTTGAGCATTTGATTGCTGAACTCTAGTAAGGATGAGGATATTTTTCCTGCTTATGGAGCTCAGACTTCTTATCGTGATTCAGTTTTGCAAGGAAGAGATGAGGGTAGTATCAACTAAAGAATGTTTTCTACCTTTTGAAAAAGAGTTAGGCCTAGAAATTGGCCTCCTTAGCACCTCCTGTTATCGCCTCCGGGGGGTGATAATGTGGCGTTAACGACTTACCGACAGGGCGTGGCGAGATGAACGACTCCTGCTAACTTGGCCGGGAGATTTGCGGCGGCGGTAAAACATTGCGCCACAATCTCCTGCACCCAGAGATCATGACGTCATTGCCGTGCGCATCGCTCCAGTAGCACCCCGGACCCGAACTTTGGTTCCGCCCCCTGCAGCATCACTGGGTGACAACACCGACAACTGCAGGAGGTGTTGTTCGGGAGGCCGGGCGCTTCAGGGGCACAAATAAAGGGGAGGTGGCTGAGGTTAGTGCAAAAATTGTTGCAGTGATTATTTTCCATTTTTTTGCTTCCTCTTCGGCATGATCGATCTGCTGGTCAGGCCGGATCACGGCTCCCATCGGGGATCAGCTAACTGATCCCAATGCAGAGCCTGCAGCGATGGTCCTTCCCTTTAAGGAAGGGAAGGAGGCTCAGATCGGGGCAGCACTGCACGGCCTATTGTGCAACGCTGCACAAGTACCACCCCGCCTGCATCTTTTAGCGCTCCAGGAAGAAAGTGAAATGTTTTACTTAGCGCTCCACTTCATTCCTGGAGCGTAAACGCCCAATTTGCAGAAAGCTGAAAATCATTAGCGTCTGGCGCTAATCTTTTCAACTTTCAAAAGTTAACACCCCAAACAGGGAGCTTCTGAATTTCTGCCCCTTAAACTTTGCTGCCAGCTGCTATTGATATCGACTGAACCAAGCTGATGGAGTTGACAAGACGTCGAGACATTAGGGCTTTTGGGACTGATCGTGGAGACCTGTCATTTCTAGTGTTGAATTAGTATTCCCTCCCACACTAAAAAAATCCTCACTTGTCTTGTTAGACCCTCAGCTGGAGACTCTGCTCCTGATTACAAACACCACTTTGTCCTTTCTTAGATTGCTGGCAACCTAAATGTTAATCCTTTAATCCTGTAGTCTATATTTGCTTACCCGCTTGATTCAGTCGAATTTAAAAAACCTGTAGTTTCTATATAAACAGGTTCTTTCTTTTCTTTTTTCTGCAATATCATAGAGCTAAAAGTTATAACAGTTAAGAATATCGTGGTTGCTTATCAATGTCCAAAAGAAACAAAGGCTGTACTCCTGATGAAGGAACTTAAAAATGCAATATTTCTAATAAAGTCTTTATTTTAAAAAGTCATAACTACCCAAAACAATTAAGTAGTTGAGAGATGGGTATAATAGCTATTAAAACACCTCCGCAGTCCAAACCAGAGTTTCTCAATGCAAGAAAAATGTAAGCTGAACTGTGACAGGCATGGAGAACTCAATGGGGTCAAAATTGGTCATCCGCCCATTTCTTGGTGGTTTGCCGAAGGTATGTCATTTCATACCGCTGGGTACTGCTGGGGCGGAGTGTGCGCAATTTTCGTCACTTTTTTCTCGGCGCTATGCCGAGCAGAGTGCAGCCGGGGTGTGCGGGTGGTGAGTCATTTTCACTCGGGAATCTTTGTGTCCCGAGTTGTGCGCATGCGCATGTTGCTGCGAAGCTCCGCCCCCCCCCAAGAGACACAGTTGAGAATCCACAGAGACTGCCAGCCCAAGAGCGATGTGCAGGTATGTGTGTGGGGGTGGGGGGGGGGGGGTGGGGGTGGGGGGAAGATTGCTGCTTGGAGGGAGATACCTGTGAATGAAGAGGGATCGCTTCCTGGGGGGAGATCGCTGCTTGGGGGGAGATCGCTGCTTGCTGTGGGGGGGGGGGGGGGGTTGGGGGGAAGAAACCGGGGGTGTGGGAGAGACAAGGGGGGCGGGGGGTGAACGATAAAAACATTTTTACAGGTAAAGATTCATACCGCCAACTGAAGATCGACTTAAAACCACCTTTTCCAGAGCAGTCTACAGGGTTGCCGGTATGTCAGTGGTAAGTGATCAATTTTGCAATTTTGGGCGGTATGTTGGCGATGTGCAGGGGCGGACAGTTTGTAGACCGCCCGGCGGTATGTCGCTGATGAATTTTCCGCCGGGCGGTATGTGGGCTGTATGTAGGTATTTTTTGATCAATTTCGTGATTTTGGGCGGTATGTTGGCGGTCCGGGGGCAGTATGTCCACCAATTTTGGTCCCAAGATGTTTTCATTAGTGAAAGAAGATTGAGAAGGATTGGAATTAAAACTTGTTCAAAATGATGATGATTGGAGTGGCAAGCCCCAGCACGTGGGGAGAAGCCTCAATTCATCTGCTTAGTTACAGATCTGAGCCACATTTGTGTGTGAGGCGCTGACTGAAAATTAAAGTCAGTACCAGGCCACCATCACACATTTCCAAGTGACTAATTGAACACCAGTATTCACAGGAAACTGATAACAGGATAACACCTTGCCCTCTTGTGTTCAGGAAGTTCAAGGTCTAGTGGGATCTATGCAGAGATTTTAAAAAGCTGAGGGATTTTATACTCTCTAAAATAAATATTAAATTATGAAGAGGATGGAACAGATGGGACCTGACAAGTTGTGGACCTAAGGATCATCATTATAAGACCAGGAAACTACAAGTTATACATTAGAAAATGTAAAAGGTACTTTTCAAACAACCTTCACTGGCACACTTAAATTAACTGGTTTCTTCCGATCTCTGTGCTTCTGACTTCTCGGGATTGAATTTCTGCAGAGGTTATCTCGTCATCCACTGTTTACATCGGTTATCTAGGGCTTCTGCAGATCTTACAGTGAAGCGTCAGGCAAACCCTTGTGGAAATTCAATCCCCTGATATCTTACTGAGGCAGGCTTTCCCTTTGCTGCTTCTCTAGCCTATCATTGCAGCCCTTCCTCAGTCTGTGTTAACGCCATGCAATGAATAGATCCCTCCATTTTTATTAAAAATAAAAAACGCTAGAAAGATGATAATCTCATTAAAAAAATCATTACACTGCCAAAACAGCAATATTCGCAGTATAATCATACTTGAATCCTTATCAAAATAACATCTTTGACATGTTTCCTGAATTTAGGATTTTACCTCCCTTTGGTTAGGTATTATAATGGTTTCCTACTGCATCGTAGAAGATACTAACTTGAGTGTTTTTTCTGGTGAATTCTGAAATTGTGTGCTTTCTAACTGTAATGTCTAATCGCCATCTTTCTCCCCATCGATGTAGATGGAAGCTGTCCCTAGTTTTTGAATTGTGATGAACCCCTTGAAAATCAAGCCTGCAAGGTCAGCCTTTAAATATGCAAATCGGATATAATCGGACTCAACTGAAATATTAGCTCAGGCCTGAGTCACTGTGGCTTTCCAGCCAGGCTGAAGAGAATTGGGACCTGCAAGGAAGACAAGGCCCAAAACAGGTAGGTTTTATACTTTCCTTTGTGGGACGATGAGGAGTAGGAGTGCTCCTCCAGGTCCCACAAGGAAAATGCAGGCCTCCCCTGCATCAGACATCCCCTCTCTTCCCCCCTATGCCACTCGACCAGAACCCTCATCCCCACAGTTATATGAGTGCCGATGGGTGTCCATGGGCATATGGCAGTTGCTTCCAGTCCACTTTCTGCTTGTTCAAAGTGGAAGGTAAACCAGGCAGCATGTTAAAATAGCTTGGGCTTGATTTCTGCAGCAGCGCCACCTATGTGCCCAAAACCCGCTTGGACTTAAAATCGGGGCCGTTCAACAAGTCCCTGATGAAAGCATCAACACATGTTTAAAGAAAAATATTTAATAATTAAGCAGAAATAGGTAAGCAAAAGGATCTTCATGGAGTACTGATCATATCATTTTCTCTTGGGCTTTAGAGCTAAGGAGCAATGAAATAGCAACGCTCTCCAAAAAATACTTAAAACAGAATATTAAATACAATTTCATGCTAAAATATATTCAAAACAAATATTTGCAGTAGTTGTGGATTAACAGTTAACAGTTTGCAGATCTTGTATTTTATGGGATTAATATTCCTGTATTTTCAAAAGGTAATTTTACTTGCTTCCGACAATACTTGTGGGAGCTGCAATGAATTTGAACATTTCAGAGAAGTTCCAGGGCATACAATAATTATCTTCAGTTTATGCACCAACATAATTGGCAGGAAACAAATAAAGATAGCTCCTATACATCATAAACAGCATCCATGTGGGATTACTGCAAATTCAGTCTGTATCTACTCATCACTTCTACCTTTTGTCATTTCATCTCTGGAGTAGCAATTAGGTCCATTGGTTAAAACCAGCATTTTAATTAATTTTATTTAGCCATTTTGCAGTTTCGAATTACTAAGCAGAACCAGCCTCATCGTTTACTGGAAATTTATATCCTAAAGGGACCCATTTGTCGTCACATGTGAAGGTCCCTTTATTGTGCATAAACTACAACATGGCCAACATAATTAAACCAACCTCCTCCTCCTAGTTTGTAATTAGCAAGTTCCTCCTCTCCTTTGATAAACCATTTGTAACATCTGAAACAGATATTGTAAATTTTTAATTACCCCCCCCCCCCCCACCCCCCACTCCACTACCACAGCCTGCCCTCCCCACACACAACCTGCACATTGCAGCAAAGTTATTTCCACATGTCATCTGAAAGATTTCTGGCGTACACACAGCCATGTACATCTACAAAGCCAAAATAGTCAAATATAGGTCAGAGGAGCCGATGATCAAACTTTATAATACTCGAGGCAGACTGCACCTTGAATACCTCATCCAGTTCTGGTTGCCAAGAAACAACAGAGACATGAAATCAGAGAAGAGCCACAGGGTTAATCCTCGGTGTCAGGGGTATGAGATATGAGAAAAGACTGGATAAATTCGGGCTTTGCAGCCTGGAAAGAAGGCATCTAAGAGGCAATCTGAGAGGCTTATAAGATTGATAAGGATATAGAAACAGTTAACCCAGGCTATTGCTTGAAATTAAACTGCAGGAGCAGAACAGGCTCAAACTGGACAAGAGTACTTGTAGGACAAATATTAGGATATTTTTCTACACACAATGTTATCAACATGGCACATAAACTTTGCGATAGATTAGTGGTGGGTAAAACTCTGTAAACATTTAACGAATACTGGATGCTACAATGAGGCATGTTAGGATCATTCTGGATAGTTGAATCAAATGGGCCAAACAGCCTTCTTTATTCATCATTATCTTGTGATCTGATGTAGAAAGTAATGTATGACTTCTCAGAGTCACTCCCCTTTTGTTGTTTCCTCCTCTCCCCCTTTCAAAGACTCGGCACTTGCTTAAAACCTTTTATATCTCTAATTTTTTCCCATTCTGATGAAAGGTCATCGTTGTCATGTATGTAGACCATGTATACTAACTATATAGTCACATAAGGTGTGCCACCAGAGGGCAGGGCAGTGGGAGACCTGAGGTTCACCTGCATAGATGTGCAGGGCCCAGTATAAAAGGCTGCCCACCATGCTTGTGCCTCAGTCTGGAGCTACAATAAATGGGACTAAGGTCACAACAGTTCAAGTACAATATTAGACCTTGTGGCGTCATTCATAAGAGTATTAAAGATATAACAACTGGCGACGAGGTTACGAACTTTGACGCAAAAATGACTAACGTTGGTGCATTAGAAAATTTCTCAGAAGGTGAAGATTGGAAAGCCTTTACGGAGCGGCTCGACCAATATTTCCTAGCGAATGACCTGGTAGGCGCTGATCCGGCCACGCTGGCTGATAAGCGCAGAGATAGCCTGTTGACCAGTTGTGGGCCCGCAGTCTACGGCCTCATCAGGGACTTGCTTGCACCAGAGAAAACAACAACCAAGTCATACAAGGAGCTGAAAGTGCTAATTTGGGACCAACTCAAATGGAAGGAGAGCATCTTCACGACCAGGCATCGATTTTATACACACCGCTGTCCCGAGGGCCAGGAAATCGCGAAGTACGCTGTTCCGAGGGCCAGGAAATCGGGAAGGAGGTGTGAATTCGGCGCACCCCTCGCCGATGCATTGCGGGACGTCTTTGTAATTGGCATCGGTCATGAGGCCCTTTTTCTCAGGTCTGCCGAAACCAACCTCACTCTGCAGAAGGCCATCAGCATCAGCCAGCCATTCATGACCTCAAGCTGCAGCTCCAAGCAGATGCTGACTCACTCTCAGGACTCAAACCCGGCAAGTACTGTAAATAGAATGGCACCTTTCAGACAGAACTGTTGAACGTGAATCTGCCCAGGGCAGAGCGTACAGGCCCCCGTGTCCTTTAACTCAAGTCCGCTGAGGGGTGCAAACATAAGTCGAGTAGCACCGTGCTGGCGTTGTGGAGGAAATCACAGGGCTCATCAGTGTCGGTTCAGAGACTACGTGTGCAAAGGCTACAGCACAAACGGCCACCTCCAGCGAATGTGCAGAAGAGCTGTGACTCACCATGTGGAAGTGGAGTCAGCAGATGGCTGTGAATCCTGCTAGAGAGACAACTCAGTCCCAGGACGAACTGTATGGAGTATATACCTGCATCATAAATTGTCCTCCAGTGATAATGGAAGTCAAGATAAATGGCATTCCAGTCTTCATGGAAGTGGACATGGGGGTGAGTCAGTCAGTAATGAGCCAGGAAGCTTTTGAGAGGCTATGGAACGATCAAGCTGAATGACCCAAGCTGGTCCCGGTTCAGGCAAAGCTGTGCACCTACACCAAGGAACTGATATCAGTTGTTGGTAGTGCGGATGTAAGTGTATCCCATGATGGCACGGTGCACAAATTACCATTGTGGATTGTTTCAGGTGATGGACCAACGCTACTTGGAAGAAGATGGATGGGGACGATTCATTGGAACTGGGAAGACTTCATCCCTCCAGCGATCGACGGCCCCCATGCTCAGAGGCAGAGCAAGCCCCCACCTTTGGTTGGACCAGGCACCGGAGAGCAGATCCGCGCAGCCCCTGAGGCACAGACCGCTCATCATGACTGCGTGGCACTGATCCGGCCGAGACGACCCGAATGTACCTTCCCGGTTTCAGTGGCAGGACTCCTAGGGAGGAAGATTGGATCCGAGGGTGCCTTCCCAGCTTCTGTGGCAGAATCCCTGGGAAAGAAGATCATGGCAGTCGACATCATGGACAGGGAAAAGATGGCGTCCAAACCACGAGGTGCAGTGCTAATGGAGTAGCAACACGTGGTTCCACGCAAGGAAGACGATTGGGGTAAAAATGGTAAGGCCATTTTAAAGGAGGCCAGCAACCCGCCATTTTTGAATGAACTGCTTGAAATTGGTAACCAACGTAAAAGTCCAGCTGTAACGAGCAAAATGTTGTTGAGCGATGTCGGGTGCAAATTGAAATCAGCCAATGTAGCGGGCGAACACCTAATGGTCATATACGGGTCCAGCGGTCAACCCAATGCTGTAGCCTGCTTCCCCGGGACCAGAATGATGTATCATAAAGTGTCCCCACAGCTGACAGAAGTAGACAAGCCGCAGAGTAAACGATCCCCGGAGAGCAGAGGCACCGGTAGCGATACCCTGCCTCAGATTGGTTTAACATTGCAGGCACCCGATGGCATGAACCGCCACGGGTCAGAAATAGTGAACTGCGCCTATGTTCGCAGTCGGCTACCGTCGCCCACCACCCGGGTGAAAAGGGCGCAGCCCACAAACCCACTCGCCACCACGGCAATGCCCAAGAGCGAAGGGTCACCTGCAACGGCTCCTCCGAACGGGACCTGAACCAGCCAGGATCCCAAACTAGAGCGTGCTCACAACGGTGCCCACAAGGAAAGTGAGTCAGCATTCCCCTGTGAACTGCTAGACAAGACGAGGCAGCCCCACCGTCGCTTAGACGAAATGCTCACTTGCTCAGACCGCTTCCCAGGGAGCAGCAGCGACACTGTGCAAACGAAAAGGACAGGGAGATCACAGACACATCAGCTGTCTTTGGGCCTGCCCGACACTAGGAGTAACGGCAAGAGCCCTGAGCTCCAGCAACTCGAGCAAAATTAGTTCACCTCGCCCACAGACCCACTAGCATGGGGCGCTGCACCACCACCAGATAACCCGGATCTCATCTGGCCGTGCTGGAACTAGACTGTCCTTGTGTAATTGTACTGATGTACCTGATTTGATCATGTAAATGTACCACACAATAAAAAACGAAATTTTAATCCACCCCACAAATGTACCAAGATGTAAATGTAAAATCCATGTGATGAACTTGAATGCAACTTGCCAGTAATGGGCCATTAACATGATCTCTGTGTGGGGGGGAGAATGGGGTAGTCACGGACTCACAACCAGGCACCACTGGGACCTCCACTGGCAACAAATCTCACTACCAACCCACCCAAACTAAAAGCGACCCTCCAATGGTGAACCAGGAAGAGCAAAGCCCAGGTCAACATCAATATACGAGTCAATTTGCATTAAAGACTTGGGGGGAAGTGATGTCATGTATGTAGACCATGTATACTAAATATATAGTCACATAATGTGTGCCACCAGAGGGCACTGCGGTGGGAGACCTGAGGTCACCCGCATAGGTGTGCAGGGCCCAGTATAAAAGGCTGCCCACCATGATTGTGCCTCACTCTGGAGTTACAATAAATGGGACTAAGGTTACAACAGCTCAAGTACAATACTAGACCTCGTGGAGTCATTCATAAGAGTATTAAAGACATAACAATCGACTTGAAACGTTAACTCTGTTTCTCTCCCCACCTGACCGGCTGAGTGTTTCCAGCATTTTCTGGTTCACTGCTCCCTGAAGTAGCCACTCAGTTGTATCAAACTGCTATTGAGCACCATTACTATATGGACTGCAGCGGTTCAAAAAGAAGCTCCACCACCACCTTCTCAGGATGCTACCGATGGACAATAAATGCCGGCCTTGTCAGCGATGTCACAGCCTGAGAATGAATGTGGAAAAACGATGGGGTAAAACCCATGTTTGAAAATATACATTCACATCAAGCACTGATTGCATGTGAATGCAGATGACGGTGCAACTCATGGGCAAATTCATTTGTAATGTTGCACTGGTGCACATGTGACAAAGTGTGGGCATGCTCAAATGCATTCCTGCACATATTTAAGGTTACACGGCACAAAACTGAGAGACTTTCATTCAACTGTGCATCTACATAAACACATATTTCTTAACTGTCGAATACTGATTACCAAGTGGGCACATTAACTTTTCCCAAAGGGATTGAATATCCAAAGTTTTGATTCAGATTTAACTTTCAAATGCAATTCAACAACAACCTGCATTTATATAATGCCTTTCACACAGAAATGTTCCATGGTGCTTCATTTAAGAGAAACTGGATGTCAAGCACGAGTGGGAGAGTTGCAAAGTAATCAAAAGCTTTGCTGAATAGATAGGTTTTAAGAAAGTTTTTAAAGGTGGGGAGACAGGTAGCAAGGCAAAGGGGTTTAGGACGTGAGTTCCAAAGTTTACGGCCAAAGTAGCTGAACTCTCCAACGCGAGTACAAACTGTTGAGGGATAGACAGCAGGACACTGGGTGGAATGTAAGGATGAAAGAGGTTGCAGAGATCGGGGTGTGGGGGGTGGGGGGGAGGATTTTGAATTTGATGTATCGTGACAGGGAGCCAAAGCAGGTGAAAAATGAAAGTGCTAGTCAGTGAGTGGGACTCAGCATGGGATAGAAAATAAACGACATAGTTTTGGGCAAATTGGACTTTGTGGAGCGTGAAGCTCAAAAGGTCACCAAAGAAAGCATTGGAGCAGTCGAGAAGAAAAAAAGAAAGAATTGCAGCAGCAGTCCAGTTCCAGGTAGGAATGAAATCACAAACTCAATTTTCCTGGGTCATTTGCGCCGTTTTTTTGGCGCGTGCCATTTTTTCTGGCGTAATTATTTAATTCATAATTTTCCCCTGGAATCTGTGCCGGCGTAACTGCTTAAGTTACAATTTTTCTAGGTTTTTTTTTAACCTCATGTCTGCACCAGTTTTCAGCATTTTTCGCAGTTTGCCCAAAATGTTTTATCTTAGGTCGGCGTATCTGGCCACTCCCGAAAAACCTTCTGGTGAGTTAACAGAAAGCAGCGCACATTGAGAAATCGGAGCTAAAAGATGCCATTGTTTTTCATCAAAGTTTTTGGAGGGAGTCTCTACCACTTGAAATATCCATGATAAATTTCAATTTTTTTCACCTTTTAAAGTTTCTTGGATTTCTGAAGTTTTCATTTTACTTTTATTCACACGCCACTACCGAACGTCTGCAAGCAGGGCTGGAAGGGGGTTGTAGCATCGGCCATCAGAATCAGTTCCGCGCCCGGACACATGTAAGAATAAAAGTGTTTATTAATGATAATATTGATTCTGTGGATGAATAAATGTTAAAAAATGAGATTATACGAAAAGACAGTTTTGAAAGAGACAAAATGGAAGCTCACAGACTTCCAGCATGTTGTTTGTATATTGTCTTAATTGGAAAGCCATTAACCTAATCAAGGGATGGCACCGGGTCCTCCAGACAGACACATGTGTGAGGAGAGCCAATAAGGAACTGCCCTGGAACCAAAATCCAATCCTGAGGCTTCCTGAGAAACAATGGCATTAAGAGGTATAATAACTCAAGACAAGGTAGGACCTCTCTCTACAGACAAAGGAGTGGGCCATGTGCTTTGCCAGAGGGAAGTGACGTTTACCTTTTTATAAATCATTATTGTAACATTTTATCTGTTGTAACTAAGTTGATCCGTAGGCTAGCTGACGATTGCTGTTTCTCTGATAAGACATGCATGTGTGTGTTTAATAAACTGTTCCGAATTGTTTTAAAAGAATCAGTCTAGCTGTCAATTTAATGCCAGAGATTTAGAAATCTTACAAATTGGGGGCCCTTCCGGGATCTGTTGATGATTCTTTTGAACAATTGGAAATTTCGGGAGTTGCGATTCTAACCTGTGTTGCGAAGTATAAACTATAAATGGTTAAATGGATCGGGAGAGTTGTGTCTTAAGGAGCAGTCATCTCGATAGTTGTAACTGTTTAAGTGGGGAGCCACCAGCCGTTAAATTTGAAAGACACAGGATGAAGGGATCGGTCATGGTCAGAAAGAAATGTTGAGGGGCTCGGCTGGAAAACAAGCCCAGGGGGAGAGAGGTGGCGATCGGAAGGCTGGTGCACTAGGCATAAGACTGCAATGAGTTTGGGGAGGAGGGGGAGAAGGGGAGAAGTCACAAGACTGCAATGAGTTGGGGAGGAGGGGGAGAAGGGGAGAAGTCACAAGACTGCAATGAGTTGGGGAGGAGGGGGAGAAGGGGAGAAGTCACAAGACTGCAATGAGTTGGGGAGGAGGGGGAGAAGGGGAGAAGTCACAAGACTGCAATGAGTTGGGGAGGAGGGGGAGAAGGGGAGAAGTCACAAGACTGCAATGAGTTGCGGGGGGGTGGGGGCAGTGGCGGCAAGAGAAGTCCATCCATACAGACCTTGGGGAGGGAGAACAAAGAACCCATCCTGCCTGCTGTGTTAATAATGGAGCAAATAATGAAAATGATTCAGATTTAATGTGAAATATATTTTATTCAAAAGTTTAACAAACAGTTCTTTGAGCTCAAATTTCCCCAAGAGTTGCCTCGTTTTTTTTTGGAGTAAGTAGCTTTTTTTGGAAAAATTAAAAATCGCAAATTTCCCCATTTAACTTGCTCCAATGTAAGTCAGTTAGATTTTTTTCGAGTTTAGTTTGTTCTCTCCAAAAGGGGGTGTGACAAGCCACTTACGCCTCTTCTGGCCATAGAAGCAAATTTGGCCAGCTGAAAGTTACTCCAAACTAACTTAGGTCAGTGTATGTGGCCACTTTTGTAGAACCTTAGGTAAAAACCTTACCTACATTTAAGAAATCAGCGCAGGTAGCCAGAGATGGGTGGGCGGAGGGTGGGGGGAAGGTGAGTTAGAGGATTCTAAAGCACAAAAGACCTTCACAACATCAGCACATTACAACATCTTCAGCACAACAGCTGCACAACATCATCAAAAATAAATGAAAGTTAAATCATCTACTGAAAATAGAGCAGTCCTACCTTGCCAACTGCAGAACGCGCTGGCTAGCCCTCCCATCAGGGCTAGGGGCGGCAGGCACACATGACTGTAGGGGTGAGGGATTTTTACTTTTTACCGTTGGCCCTAAATGTTGCGTGGTCCTAATGGAGCATGATTCAGTTTTGATGCAAAATATCTTTTATTGGATATTTTACAGTGCATGTCAATGACAACAACAACAACAACAGCAACAACAGCAAAGAAAGGCTGCACCCATCCCTCACTCACATCTCAGGGAAAGTGCACTTCCTCATAGGGTCGGTGATAGTGGTGGGGGGGGTGTTGGGGGCCCGGCTTGGGTCTGACTGGTGCCTGGTGCGTGGATTGAAGTGGGAGTGGCATTTGAGTATCCGGCCTTTGTGTCCTTAATGCAGAAGCTAGCTTCCTCATGGCATCTGCCATCATCTGCACGCCCTCTGAAATGCTCACCCTCACTTCCCGTCTTAGTGCAGAGATTTCACCCGACAGTGTCGCGACCTCATCACGCACCCCACTGACGGCTGCCAAAAGTGATCTTGTGAGGGCATTGGTCTCCTCACCCAATGAAACCACCTGATTAATCTCTGCTGAGGGCTGCAGCTCAGGAGAGACTGGTCGGCTTCTCCTTCCCCTCACCGTGGGTCTGCCCGGTGGCACCCCTCCAGTGCGAGGCGCAGGCTGGGATGACGGGGTACTGGGTGTCCCAAGATGCATTTCCCGACCGCCACTGGGATCCGCGACCTCGGAAGGTGTGAACCCATGGAATGTTGCCGAGGAGCTCATGGACGTTTCCGGCAGTGTGATGCCCTGTGCTATGTCCTGATCCATATCGCGGTCAGCATTCTCCCGAGCACACATTTCTATGGACCCCTCCTCCCCTCCATCCGCCTTCTGGAGCGCATGCATCTGGATCCTCTGGTGGATCTTCAGGACCTTTGAGGAGTGTCTTCTTCTTCTGCAAAATACAACAGAACAGTCAAATGGTTATGAGCACAGGAGGGTGCAGGATGGGTGGCATGAGTGGTCTGACGCGTAGCAGGCCAGTCAGCAGGTTGATTTGAAGGGCGACGATGCAATTTAATGACTCACCCTCACCCTCGCGTGTGGGTCCAGCTTGTGTAGAGCTGATTGTTATTCTGCCCATGTGACTCAGCAAGGCAGCAACCCTCTGTTCTAGGGGTGACAGTTGGTGCAGATTTGGCAGACCTCGTCCTGTTCTAGTTCTTTCCCTTTTGATGTGGGCCAATTTCTTCTGCAAAGATGAAAATATTCATTTTCAGACACGGTGCACTTCTAATGGGTGGGACATATACAGATGGTCACATTTTCCATAGCAATTCAATTTAAAGATGAAGATGTTACTTACACTCACTACTTGACCAATGTCCTGCCATTTCTGGCTTCCAGATCTTGCGGTGTTAACCCCAGCGGAGTTTTCTTCTGCAACGAGGTTCCATCTTTTTCTCATTTCCTTGGGTGAAACTTTTGACGGACCACTCTTGCTGATATCCAGCTCCAGCCATTTCTCCTCAATTACAGTCACTAATTTCTCCACTTCCTCATGGCGGAAATTCTTGATTCATCTTGCACGCTCTTGCGCCATTCATCTATTGGACTCAAACGCAGGTAATGTACAAAAATCACATCATACCTTTCTTCCACCTATCCAGCACTCCTTTCCACTCCCTCAGCCACTCAAAAATCAATATTCAAACCTCACCTTTAAATATGCTCCATTACCAATGATTTTGAGGATGCTCTCCCTTTAATTGGCCTATTGCCAAGCTTCCTGTTGCACTACGCATGCGCGCACACTGAAACACCCATTGCGCATGCGCACAGGCTCAAATGGTCATGCGTCCCGCTGCCGACACTCCACAAAATGCTGGGCGCAAGCCCCGCACCTCTGCCGGCCGTGCTGAGCAAGCACAGCCGAAGCTCCACCAACCCCCACCCCCCCCCCCAGGCTCTGCAGCGCCACGCCGATGGATCTGAATGTCTGGATGACGAGGGAGCGGCCAAATTGAAAGGTACATTTTTGGCGCATTTTTTCCCCCATGAAGTCGGCGCACTACATCTAACTACGCCGCTCTAAGCAACTGGGGAAATTTGGGGCCTTTGTACTTAACTTTAATAAAATTATTTTTGTATCAAACTTTAAAGTTTTCAGTTACGATCACTTACAAACTTTCAGATCATTTACTAACTTTTAAACTTGTAAATTTACATAACTTACAAAAATCTTTTCATTTGAGAACAACAGTTGCAACAATAACAATAATAATAACAACAACAGCAGCAGCAAAGAAAGGCTGCACCCATCTCTCCTTCCCCTTATTCTAAGACCGCCCACCATGCTTTTTCTTGGTGACACCACCCCTGCGGTGGCGCAGTGTTTCTGAGGTTGGTACCAAGCTTATTCTTTCTAAGATCTCAGGTAGTGTGTACCTGTTGAGGGGGCGGGGGGGGCGGGGGAGGGGGTTGGTGGCAGGCAGCAATGTGGAGAACCCAGGCGGCAATGTGGAGAACCCAGGCGGTAATGTGGAGGGCCCAGGCGGCAATGTGGAGGACCCAGGCAATAATGTGGAGGGCCCAGGCGGTAATGTGGAGAACCCAGGCGGTAATGTGGAGGGCCCTGGCGGTAATGTGGAGAACCCAGGCGGCAATGTGGAGAACCCAGGCGGCAATGTGGAGAACCCAGGTGGCAATGTGGAGAACCCAGGTGGCAATGTGGAGAACCCAGGCGGCAATGTGGAGAACCCAGGCGGTAATGTGGAGAACCCAGGCGGTAATGTGGAGGGCCCAGGTGGCAATGTGGAGAACCCAGGCGGTAATGTGGAGGACCCAGGCAGTAATGTGGAGGGTCCAGGCGGCAATGTGGAGGGCCCAGGCGGTAATGTGGAGAACCCAGGCGGCAATGTGGAGAACCCAGGCGGTAATGTGGAGGGCCCAGGCGGTAATGTGGAGGGCCCAGGCAGTAATGTGGAGAACCCAGGTGGTAATGTGGAGAACCCAGGTGGTAATGGGAGGGCCCAGGCGGCAATGTGGAGAACCCAGGCGGTAATGTGGAGAACCCAGGCGGTAATGTGGAGAACCCAGGTGGTAATGTGGAGAACCCAGGCGGTAATGTGGAGGGCCCAGGCGGTAATGTGGAGGGCCCAGGCAGCAATGTGGAGGGCCTGGCTTGGGGCTCTTCACAGGCTGGTGTGGGGATTGGAGTGGGAGTGGCAGTAGATTCTGTCAATTGGCGCGGAGTCTGGGCGTGTTCACTGACAGCGCATCACCTACCTGTGACATTCCCTCTCTCATGGTCACTGACATCGTTCCCATTTCTCGTGATATTGCTGTTACTTCTCCAAACAGTCCCATTACTTCATCACCCACCCCACTGATGGTGCCCAGGAGTGAACGGGTAAGGTCAATGCTCTCCTCACATGACCTCTCCCCAATGCTCTGAACCACATCTGTTAGATCCTGCACCTCAGGAGAGCGCGATCGAGCTCTCCTTCCCGTCCTCCCCACTGCAACACACCACTGGGACCCGCAGCCTCGGAAGGTGGGGCCCTGGGTGTGCCTCGCTGCACCCCACCACTGGGACCCACAGCCTCGGACGTTAGGAAACCATGGAATGTCTCACCAACACTCAAACCACTAGTTACGGAAGTGGCTGGCACCTCAATGGGTGGCACCTACAGCTCCACTAAAGTCAGTAAAACAGTGGGGGCTTCATCCATCTCCATCCCCTCTCCCTCACCCTCACCCTCATGCTCTTGGTCTGGAGGGTGGGATTGGAAGATGTTTTCCTCTTGTGGCTCGTCCTTGTCTGAATCTTCTTCTGCATTGTCAGGGTTGGCCTCAAGTTCTGAAAAACATAACAGAACACAGACAAATAGTTAGCAGCAGAGGAGGGGGCAGGGTGGGTGATATGAGTAGCTCACGCAGTGCAGGCAGCAGGCTGATTTGAAGGACCACGATGAATGATAGCACCGAAGCGCAGCTGATGGAGACATCCCTATGAACAGAAGCATGGCTAGCTTGCGCAGTACTTAACATTTAGCAAAGCCAGACTGTAGAATTTGCAGGACTTACCCTCTCCCTCAAGTGTGGGCCCAGCTTGTGCAGTGGTGGTTGCTTTTCTCCAGGCAGGACCCATCAGAGCAGCGACCCTCTCTTCCAAATGTGTCAGTGGCTGCAGATTTGCTGGGCCTCCTCCTGTCCGAGTCCTTTCCCTTTTATTATATGCCATCTTCCTCTGCAAAGCTGAAAATATAACTTTTTAAAGAGGGTGTCTTTCTGCTGGGTGGGACTTATACAGCTAGTCACATTTACAATTGCAATTCCATTGAATAAATGAAAATATTACTTACACGGGCTACTTGACCAAGGTCCTGCCACTTCTTTTTACAATGGCCTCCAGATCTCGTGGTAGTCACCATTGCGCAGTAATCTTCTGCGTTTCTTCATTTCTTTGGGTGGAACTTTTATGTGACCTCTGCTGGTGTCCAGCTCCTGCCATCTGGTCTCAGTCACAGTAAGAAATTCTTCATCCTGTAAGAAATTCTTGGTCTTTGCACCGCATTGCATCTTGTATTACTCCAGCTGCGATTTTTTCATTGCTGTCACACAGCACTCATTCTCACACACACAACTGGCTCTTTAAAAATGGCCGATTGGCATCCCGGAGCTGTACTGCACTTGCGCGTCCATTGAAATAACGTCAGAAACGTCACATTTTTTGTTGAGCACGCGCAGAAGGTGCAGCATCGTTTTTTCGGCACAGACAGCAGGCTCCACCCCCCGAGGCGACTGGACACGCTGCACTGCATCAAATTTGAATTATACATTGGGGAAACTTTGGCACAATATTTCTGCCGCATTTCTAGCCCTAGAAAAATGGGCGTAACTCTGGCAATATGCCAGAAAATGGGCTTGGGCAAAATTGAGCCCCACATGAGAGCAGTAACACAGAGGAGAGGCAGTGGGGGAGGATGATGCAATTAACAATATTGACCACTGCAAAAAGGTCAAGGAGTTATAGCGCACAATGGTAAGAGTCACAGAGGATATAATTGATAACTTTGATCAAGGTAGTCTTAGTGCAGTGTGCAGGACTTGAACTTAAGGCAATTGTAGCAGAGGTGTGAAAGTTCAAAGTTGCATAGGAACAGGAGATGGCCGTTCAGCCCCCAAGCCTGTTCTACCATTCAGTTAAATCATGGCTGATCTATACCTCAATTCCATTTACTGGTCTTTGATCCATATCCCTTGATACCCATAACTTAATAAAAATCTGTCAATCTCAGTATTGAAAATTTCAACTGACCCACCATCCACAGCCTTTTGGGGGAGAGAATTTCAGATCTCCATTAACCCTTTATGTGAAAAAGTGCTTGCTGATTTCACTCCTGAGTGGCATAGCTCTAATTTTAAGATTATCAACCCTTGTTCTGGATTTCCTCACCAGAGGAAATAGTTTCTCTGTATCTACTCTATGGAATCCTTCCTTCATTTTAAAAACTTCATTAAATCAACCCTCAATCTTCTAAACTCAAGGGAATACAAGACAAGTTTATTCAACCTGTCCTCGTAATTTAATCGTTTCTGGTATGATATGATTCTTGAAGCTGCACTGTAGCCCTCCAATGCCAAGATATCCTCCTGGCTGCCTAAAACTGAATGCAATACTCCAGATGGGGTCTAACCAAGGCCCTGTACAACTGAAGAATAACTTCTTCCCCTTTGTATTCCAGCCCCCTTGAGATAAAGGCCAACATTCCTTTAGCCTTTTTGATTACTTTTTGTTCTTGTGCACTAGCTTTTAGTTATTTGTGTACCTCGACACCCAAATCCCTTTGCTCCTCCACAGCTCCTAGGCCCCAATTTTGCCCAGCACTGGGCCCTGTTTTTTCAGCGCCCAGTGATCTTTTTGGCCTTTAAGCTCAGTTGAAAGATTCCCCAGTGTTGGGGTGCCAGCGTCTACTATCAGCGCCAGAATGTTTGGCACCATACATTCTGGCACTGGTGTATCTGTAAAAGAAGGTTGCGCGCCATTTCTGGGCATAAGGCCAACTTTCCCCACAAACAACATTTTTCAAACCGGAGCACAGACCCTAGAGGACCGTAGGAAAAACCCTTACCTGCAGTTAGAGAAATCCGTGCTGGCCCGTCCCTATCCCCGGCCGAAGGGACTCCCTGTCTCTTATAAATAAACTTTTAGGGAATTTAAAAAGCGAACATGAACTATATGCAAGTATAAAAATAAAAATAAATGTAAACTTACCAGTAATGCTGCTGTTGCTGAAGGTCCTCCACCCACATGACCCACTGCTACTCCAGGCCGAAGGTCGACACACAGATTTTTTTTTGGAACGCATGCGCTGTGTGTTTCAGGCGTACACTGGAAGCCCCCTCTCGCGAGATCGACTCATGTAGCACCAGTGCCAGAAGGTGCATATGATGGAAGAAAACTTTGGATTTTTATTTTCAGTGCTGAGGGGCCAAAAAAATATGGGCATCCAGGTGAGTGAGCGCCATTATTTTTAATTCGGGAAACTTGGGCCCTTTGTCTCTTACCATTAAGAAAATATTTTGATTTGTCTTTCTTTGATCCAAAGTCAAAGACCTCAGACTTCTTCACATTGAACTCCATTTGCCACAGTTTTACCCACTCACCTAATCTGTTTCATGCTCCTTTTTAACTTCCTGTTCCCATCTACACAACTTACAGTGCCTCCTACCTTAGTGTCATCTGCAAACTTGGATATACAACTCTCTATTTCTTCCTCCAACTCATTGATGAAGTACAGATCCCTGGTGACAAATGTACACGACTTGCCATATCCTGCCAATCTGAGTACATTCTCTTTATACTTAGTCTCTGTCTCCTATCTCCCAACCAATTTCTTAACTTATTTCCTAATCCAAAACTCTAGGTTCTCCTCTGGCTGGCATCAGGTGACAGGAAGTCACCAGAAAGTGCTCTTATTGCAGCTGAGCAGAGTAACAAGTAGAAAGAATAACAGAGTAGAAAGTGACTTCCCCATGACAGAGTAATTAACAACCTAATAATTTGTTATTGAACCCTGATCACTGGATCAGGTAAATAAAGGGCCAGAGGCAGTAATAACGTTGAAAATTGTCGCAGATTTCGAAAGTGACTGTATTTGCGTGAGCATCGCATAGTCTACAAATGAGCCACTTCTCATTATGATGAGACTCTGCCAGTTTTTGGAAAGGAAAATCCATGTCCTGCCGAATTCTAAACAATATAACATTCACAGCAGTAGAGTGATTAGCTCTAAAAATTTAGCAATGCTCTGCGGAAGGGTCACATTCAATGCAGAATACATGGCTCCTGTAGCTGATGACACGATATTCCTATGTTGGTATATATGGCAGGTGTGTAGCCAGACCCATTTTTAAACTGTAGGCATCTCTCCCATTTATTTTCAACACCATTCTCATTATGATAGAATGAGATGAGGCAAACAAAAAATAATTAGTGCTTTCAAACTCAGCAACCATTTGCAGCAGGCAGTTCTTCACTCTTCCCTGTTGCCAAGCCAACCCCGTTGATTCAAAGAATAAAATATTATTTTTTATTTATTTTTCTCCTCTCTTTGAATCAATATAATTCCCCAGCCACGAGAGCAAGCAAGTATTCTGACAAATGCTGATTGAGCAGACTGTGACCCAGGAAGAGGCGAGGGCGATTGCGTCACTGACTTCACCTTCCTCACTGTTTATCTGTGACTCGGTGTTTTTTCTCTTATAGCACCACCTTAGATTAGGAATTTCCTTTGCCTGGGCCAATCCTGCCACTGTGTGGGGGGTGAATTTTCACTTTTTACCGCCGAGCAGAAAACAGGCAGTAGTGAATCGGCTCCCGTTTTACACACGATTTTCACTTCCATTGACTCCAATCAAGTGGAGTGCAAAATAAAGAAGGGGTGTGGGGTGGGGGGGTCTGATTCACTACCACCCCATTTTCTGCCCAGTGGTGAAAGTAGAAATTCATCTCATATAACACTTTACAGCACCATGCTCACAATTTCAATAGCTATATATCCAGAACCGCTTTGGATTCAAGAACTACCAATATTTCTTACTTTGTTAAAAATAAATTATTTTTCTTCTTCAAATTAAGCATACATGGAATTGGAGGTGAAGTCCTCTCACTGAATACTGAGCAACAGGTCACATCAACATAGCAAAAGTGTCATCTGATTGCCTTGTCATTTTTCGGCTCATATGTAACCTCAAAGACCACACAAAAATACAAAATAAGGTCAAACTCCCACAAAGAACCAACCTGTTCTCAATTTGTGAAACTTATAAATGGAGAAATATCTCCTTTATCAGCAGTGACGTGTCTCAACTCGATTATTGAAAAGATTCCCAGGTTTTGTTTTAAGCAATTAAGGAAAGTTCTAGTACCATAAATGCTCCTCTAACATGTGTGAAAAGGCCACTGTGCCCATTGAGCCGAATACTTTCAATGGGCAATGTACAATTTGTGTCATCATAGATTTTCTTTTGCTTATTTAATGTGCTATAAGCGATGAATAAGCTTAGTGGAAAAACTAAAAGAAAAATCTGAAATTTCTCACTGACCTATAAGACTAATCCAGTGAAAGCTCCCACAAAAGTTTGTGTAGGTTGGGCCTATACTCATTGGAGTTCAGAAGAATGAGAGGTGATCTTATTGAAACTTATAAGACAGTGAGGGGGCTCAACAAGGTGAATGCAGAGAGGATATTTCCACTCATAGAGGAAACTAAAACTAGGGAACATAGTCTTAGAATAAGGGGCCGCCCATTTAACAGAGTTGACGTTTCAGGTTGACGACCCTTCGTGAGAACTGCCGAATGTTCAAACATTCAGATCAGCCGTGATCTTATTAAATGGTGGAGCAGGCTTGAGGGGCCAGGTGGCCTACTCCTGCTCCTATTTCTTAAGTTCTTATATTCTTATGTTCTGACCTGCTGAGATTTCCAGCATTCTCTGTGAGTACTTTTGATTTCTGGTCTTGCTAGTCACTTGTCACTTTTGTGCTAAACCAGGATCACAAGTTAACTAATTGTTCATTATCCATGCAATGTAACATTTTAAAGAATGGGTATGTCCCTCTGACGCTTCTTTTCTTCATTGAGAAGAAATCCAATTCTGTCAATCCAATCTCTCATACTTAGACCAATATTCTCCAGTTAAATTGTACAATTTACCCAAATAGTAAGTTTTGAAAAAGTGCTGTGCATATCCAGAAAAAAATACAGTTATAATAGAATTAACTAAATCCAGCTTTGCTTAAGCAACAAGAGGAAAACAGACAAGAACCAATTCCAAACTCTTCACAAGGATGGCTAGCACTCCCTCTAGTGGATACAGATGTGCAATCACCTCAGCGTGGAAAAAATAAGATGAGGTTGGTGGAATTTTGCTGAATTTCTTCATGTGTCACGTAGCTGCATGGAGAGCAAATTGGCCAAAATATAGAAAGCAGAGAGATGGGGTAAAGAGTAATTATTCATATTGGAGGAAGGTAGAAAGCAGTGTTCTACAGTTATTCATAATTTACATTAATAACCAGGATTTAGAACATAAGAACATAAGAAATAGGAGCAGGAGTACGCTATATGGCCCCTCGAGCCTGCTCCGCCATTTAATACGATCATGGCTGATCCGATCATGGACTCAGCTCCACTTCCCCGCCCGCTCCCCATAACCCCTTATTCCCTTATCGTTTAAGAAACTGTTTATTTCTGTCTTAAATTTATTCAATGTCCCAGCTTCCACAGCTCTCTGAGGCAGCAAATTCCGCAGATCCACAACCCTCTGAGAGAAGAAATTTCTCCATCTCAGCTGTAAGTGGGCGGCCCCTTATTTTAAGATTATGCCCTCTAGTTCTAGTCTTCCCTATCAGTGAAAACATCCTCTCTGCATCCACCTTGTCAAGCCCCTCATAATCGTATACGTTTTGAGAAGATCACCTCTCATTCTTCTGAATTCCAATATGTAGAGGCCCAACCTACTCAACCTTTCCTCATAAGTCAACCCCCTCATCTCCGGAATCAATCTTGTGAACCTTCTCTGAACTGCCTCCAAAGCAAATATATCCTTTTGTAAAGATGGAAACCAAAATGCACACAGTATTCCAGGTGTGGCCTCACCAATACCCTGTAGAACCGTAGCAAAACTTCCCTGCTTTTATACTCCATCCCCTTTGCAATCAAGGCCAAAATTCCATTGGCCTTCCTGATCACTTGCTGTACCTGCATACTAACCTTTTATGTTTCATGCACAAGTACCCTCAGGTTCCACTGTACTGCAGCACTTTGCAATCTTCTTCCATTTAAATAATAACTTGCTCTTTGATTTTTTTCTGCCAAAGTGCATCACCTCACACTTTCCAACATTATACTCCATCTGCCAAATTTTTGCCCACTCACTTAGTCTGCCTATGTCCTTTTGCAGATTTTTTGTGTCCTCCTCACACATTGCTTTTCCTCCCATCTATGTAGCGTCAGCAAACTTGGCTACATTAAACTCGGTCCCTTCTTCCAAGTCGTTAGTATAGATTGTAAATAGTTGGGGTCCCAGCACTGATCCGTGAGGCACCCCACTGGTTACTGATTGCCAACCCGAGAATGAACCATTTATCCCGAATCTCTGTTTTCTGTTAGTTAGCCAATCCTCTATCCATGCTAATATATTACCCCCAACCCCGTGAAATTTATCTTGTGCAGTAACGTTTTATGTGGCACCTTGTGTTGTGCATGCAACAACTGTTAGACTGAGTACTGTTTAACTCCAAGAGGTATGACCTTGGCTCTGCTTTATTACGTGACTAATATACAAAATGGCTGGTCTTTTATACTTGCACACACATGCGTGCAGCCCAATGACCTCCAACAGTGATGCCATCTAGTGGCTAGTGATCCCAAAAGTACATACATGACTTTTTAAAAAAGGAGGGAGAGAGAAAACGGTGTATTATAGACCGGTTAGCCTGACATCAGTAGTGGGGAAAATGTTGGAATCAGTTATTAAAGATGAAATCGCAGCGCATTTAAAAGCAGTGACAGGATCGGTCCAAGTCAACATGAATTTATGAAAGGGAACTCATGCATGACAAATCTTCTAGAATTTTTTGAGGATGTAACTAGTAGAGTGGACAAGGGAGAACCAGTGGATGTGGTGTATTTGGACTTTCAAAAGGCATTTGACAAGGTCCCACACAAGAGATTGTTGTGCAAAATTAAAGCACATGGTATTGGGGGTAATGTATTGACTTGGATAGAGAACTGGTTGGCAGACAGGAAGCAGAGAGTCGGGATAAATGGGTCCTTTTCAGAATGGCAGGCAGTGACTAGTGGGGTGCCGCAGGGCTCAGTGCTGGGACCCCAGCTATTTACAATATACATCAATGATTTAGATGAAGGAATTGAGTGTAATATCTCCAAGTTTGCAGATGACACTAAGCTGGGTGGCAGTGTGAGCTGTGAGGAGGATGCTAAGAGGCTGCAGGGTGACTTGGACAGGTTAGGTGAGTGGGCAGATGCATGGCAGATGCAGTAAAATGTGGATATATGTGAGTTTATCCACTTTGGTGGCAAAAACACAAAGGCAGAATATTATCTGAATGCGACAGATTTGGAGAAGGGGAGGTGCAGTGAGACCGGGGTGTCATGGTACATCAGTTATTGAAAATTGGTATGCAGGTACAGCAGGCGGTGAAGAAAGCAAATGGCATGTTGGCCTTCATAGCTGGGGGATTTGAGTATAGGAGCAGGGAGATCTTACTGCAGTTGTACAGGGCCTTCGTGAGGTCTCACTTTGAATATTGTGTTCAGTTTTGGTCTCCTAATCTGAGGAAGGACGTTCTTGCTATTGAGGGGGTGCAGCGAAGGTTCATCAGACTGATTCCTGGGATGGCAGGACTGACATATGAGGAGAGATTGGATCGACTGGGCCTGTATGCACTGGAGTTTAGAAGAATGAGAGGGGATCTCATAGAAACATATAAAATTCTGATGGGACTGTACAGGTTAGATGCAGGAAGAATGTTCCCGATGTTGGGGAAGTCCAGAACTAGGGGTCACAGTCTAAGGATAAAGGGTAAGCCATTTAGGATTAAGATGAGGGGAATCCTCTTCACTCAGAGAGTTGTTAACCTGTGGAATTCTCTACCGTGGAGAGTTGTTGATGCCAGTTCGTTAGATATATTCAAGAGGGAGTTAGATATGGCTCTTACGGCTAAAGGGATCAAGGGGTCTGGAGAGAAAGCAGGAAAGGGGTACTGAGGTGAATGATCAGCCATGATCTTATTGAATGGCGGTGCAGGCTCGAAGAGTCGAATGGCCTACTCCTGCACCTATTTTCTATGTTTCTCTGTTTCTATGACACCTTGTCAAATGCCTTCTGGAAGTCCAAATACACCACATCTACTGGTTCCCCTTTATCCACCCTGTTTGTTACATCTTCAAAGAATTCCAGCAAATTTGTCAAACATGACTACCCTTCATCAATCCATGCTGACTCTGCCTGACCAAATTTTGCTTTTCCAAATGTCCTGCTACTGCTTCTTTAATAATGGATTCCAACATTTTCCCAACCATAGTTGTTAGGTTAACTGGTCTGTAGTTTCCTGCTTTTTCTCTGCCTCCTTTTTTTAAATAGGGGCGTTACATTTGCAGTTTTCCAATCTGCTGGGACCTCCCCAGAATCCAGGGAATTTTGGTAAATTACAACCAATGCAATCACAATCCCTGCCGCTACTTCTCTTAAGACCCTAGGATGCAAGCCACAGGTCCAGGGGATTTCTCTGCCTTTAGTCCCATTTTCTTACTGAGTACCACTCCTTAGTGATTGCGATTGTGTTAAGTTCCTCCCCCCCTAAAGCCCCTTGACACTCCACTGTTGGAATATTATTAGTGTCCTCTACCATAAAGACTGATACAAAATATTTGTTCAGAGTTTCCGCCATCTCCATGTTCCCCATTACTAATTCCCCGGTCTCATCCTCTAAGGGACCAACATTTACTCTCGCCACTCTTTTCCTTTTTATATACCTGTAGAAACTCTTGCTATTTGTTTTTATATATCGTGCTAGTTTACTTTCATAGTCTATCTTCCCTTTCTTAATCATTTTTTAGTCATTCTTTATTGGCTTTTAAACGCTTCCCAATCTTCTGTCCTCCCACTAGTTTTGGCCACATTGTATGCTCTTGTTTTTAATTGGATACCGTCCTTTATTTCTTTAGTTAGCCACGGATGGCTATCTTTTCTCTTACACCCTTTCCTCCTCACTGGAATATATTTTTCTTGTGAATTGTGAAATATCTCCTTAAATGTACACCACTGTTCATCAACCGTCCAACACTTCCACTTTAGCCAACTCTGCCCTCATACCTTCATAGTCTCCTTTATTTAAGCTTAGTACGCTGGTTAGAGAGCCAACTTTCTCACCCTCCATCTGAATTTTAAATTGAATCATGCTATGATCACTTATTCCAAGGGGATCCTTTACTAGGAGATTGTTTATTAATCCTGTCTCATTACACAGGACCAGATCTAAGATAACCTGCCTGCCTGAGTTAAGAACAAATAACTCAATATCAAAATTTGCAAACTGGGCCGTATAGCTAACATTGAGGAAGATTGCAACATAACACAAGAAGACATGAGAAAAATTGCAGACTGGGCAGTTAAGTGGCAAATGAAATTTAACATAGATAAATGTGATATGAAGCATTTTGGTAGGAAAAACAGAGACATCATCTACACCTTAGAAAATAAGAAACTGAATGGGGTAGAAGAGCAAAGTGATCTAGGGATACAGGGATAAATCATTCAATGCAACGTTGGAGCAATTAAAAATGCCAACAAAGCACGGATTTAATTCTAGGGGTATAGAAATCAAAAGCAGTGAAGTTATATTAAACTTTCAGAGGACCCTGGTCAGGCCGCACTTAGAGCACAGTGCACAATTCTGGTCTCCATACTTTAAAAATGACATAGAAGTAAATGATACATTTTTGTAGAAAGAATGAGGAGAGGAAATATAAATAAATGGATACAATCCTAAAGGGGATGCATGAACAGAGAGACCTAGGATATGTGCACATATCAGTGAAGGTGGCAGGGCAGGTTGAGAAAGCAGTTAAAAAAGCTTAAGGAATCCTGGGCTTCATGAATAGAGGTATAGAATACAAAAGTGTGGAAATTATGATGAACCTGGATAAAACACTGGTTCGGCCTCAACTGGAGTATTGTGTCCATTCTGGGCACCGCACTTTAGGAAAGATGTGACGCCCTTGGAGAGTGTGCAGAAAAGATTTACGAGAATGATTCCAAGGATGAGGGACTTTAGTTACGCGGATAGACTGGAGAAGCTGAGGTTGTTCTTCTCAGAGCAGAGAAGTTTGAGAGGAGATTTGATAGAGGAGTTCAAATTCATGAGAGGTGTGGACAGAGTAGATAGCGAGAAACTGTTCCCATTGGTGGAAGGGTCAAGAGCCAGAGGACACAGATTTAAGGTGATTGTCAAAAGAACCAAAAGTGACATAAGAAAAAAAATGTACACGGTAAGTGGTTAGTGTTATGTATGTAAACATCACCAATGTGCCACCAGGGGGCATACCGGTGGGAGTTCCAAGGGTCACCTGCACAAGGGCAAGCAGGTATAAAAGGCTGCCTCCTCACTCTGGAGTAACAATAAAGAGACCAAAGTCACAACAGTTTGTGCTTAAGATACACAGTCTTGTGGAGTTATTCTAAATGTAACAATTGGCGACGAGTAACAGATCACGAACTTTCACGCAGTTATGGCTGTCATTGGTATTCTTGAGAGATTTGTTGAGGATGATGATTGGGAAGCCTTCATTGAGCATCTTGACCAGTATTTCGTGGCCAACGAGCTGGAAAAGGAAGATACCGCGATCAAGCACAGGGTGATTCTCCTCACCTTTTGCGGGTGCACAATATATGGCCTCATCAAAAATCTGCTAGCACCGACAAAACTAACGGACAAGACATATGAAGAGTTGTGCACGCTGGTTCGGGAACACCTCAAGCCGAAGGAGAGCATCTTAATGGCCAGGTATCGCTTTTATACGCACCACTGCTCCAAGGGCCAGGACGTGGCGAGCTATGTCGCCGAACTAAGACGCCTTGTGGGACCGTGCGTATTTGTTGGATTTTTGAGGGAAGTGTTGCGGGACTTTTTCGTGTTTGGAATCGGCCACGAGGTCATTCTTTGCAAACTGCTGTCTGCCGAATCCCTAGATCTCAGCAAGGCCATCACGATAGCCCAGGCTTTTATGTCCATGAACGATAATACTAACCAGATATCATTGCAGTAGCGGAACTCACTGGCAAGTACTGTGCATAAAATAATGCCTTCAGCAGGCAGAACTGTACATGACAGGGCCTACACGCCCACAGAGGCCAGACTCAGAGTCCACTATGGGGCGTGAATGTGAATCCATTAGCACCATGTTGGCGCTGCAGGGGTAATCATCGAGCCCATCAATGTCGATACATGCACTATGTGTGCAAGGGTTGTGGAACAATAGGGCACCTCCAGCGAATGTGCTGCAACTCACCACATAGCAGAGTCGGCAGAAGGTGACCGATCCGGCACGGATCACGTTGAACGAGGAAGAGAGGCAACTCAACCCGAGGCTGAAGAGGAAGTGTATGGGGTACACACCTTCACCACCAAAAGCCCTCTGATGATGTTAAAAATCAAATTAAACAGCATTCCAGATTCCATGGAATTGGACATGGGGCAAGTCAGTCAATTATGACATTGATGGGCTTTTGAGAAACTGTGGGGCAACAAGGCACAAAAGTCAAAACTAAGTCCGATCCACACCAAAGAGCTCATACCAGTCATTGGCAGTGCGGCACTGAAGGTATCGTATGATGGAGCTGTGCATGATTTACCACTATAGATTGTACCAGGCAATGGCCCAACGCTGTTCGGCAGAAGCTGGCCAGGAAAAATCCGATGGAACTGGGATGACATGAAAGCACAGTCTTCGGAGGATGATGCCTTGTGCGCCCAAGTGCTAAACAAATTCCCATCGTTATTCGAGCCAGACATCGGCAACTTCACAGGCGCCAAGGTGCAGATCCATCTAGTCCCTGATGCATGACCCATTTATCACAAGGCCCGAGCGATTCCATACATGATGCAAGAGAAAGTCGAGATCGAGCTGGACAGACTTCAACGAGAGGGGATCATATCGGCAGTCGAGTTCAACGAGTGGGTTAGTGTGGTGACTACAAGGTAACAATCAACCGAGTCTCGTTACAGGACCAGTAACCACTACCCAAAGCGGAGGACCTGTTTGCAACGCTAGCAGGGGGGAAGTCATTCACCAAGCTGGATCTAACTTCTGCTTACATGACACAGGAGCTGGCTGAACCTTCGAAAAAATTGACGTGCATCAACACGCACAGAGGACTGTTCATATACCACAGATGCCCCTTTGGGATTCGTTCAGTGGCAGCCATCTTCCAGAGGACCATGGAGAGTCTGCTGAAATCGGTTCCGCACAGGGTGGTGTTCCAAGACGACATCTTGATCCCTGGCCGTAACACCACTGAACACTTGCACAACCTGGAAGAGGTCCTCAAGCAAGTGGACAGAGTGGGACTCAGGTTGAAACACTCCAAGTGTGTTTTCTTGGCGCCAGAGGTCGAATTTCTGGGGAGAAAGATTGCGGCGGATGGCATCAGACCCACGGACTCCAAGACGGAGGCCATCAAGAATGCACCCAGACCACAGAATGTGATGGAGCTGCGTTCGTTCCTGGGACTCCTCAACTATTTTGGTAACTTTCTACCGGGGTTGAGCACTTTGCTGGAACCATTGCATTTATTGCTACGCAAGGGTGACAACCGGGTTTGGGATAAAGCTCAGGAGACAGCCTTTAACAAGGCCAGAAACCTGCTATGTTCTAACAAGTTACTTGTATTGTATGACCAGTGTAAACGTTTAGTACTAACTTGTGATACATCTTCGTACGGATCTGTTGTGTGTTACAGCAAGCCAATGGGTCAGGCAAACTGCAACCGGTTTCATATGCGTCCAGAAGCTTATCTAAGGCTGAAAGAACCTACAGTATGGTTGAAAAAGAAGCATTAGCATGCATATACGGGGTTAAGAAAATGCACCAAAACCTATTTGGACTCCGGTTCGAGCTCGAAACCGACCACAAGCCGCTCATTTCAGTGCTCTGAGAAAGCAAAGGTATTAACACCAATGCTTCGTCCCGCATCCAAAGATGGGCACTAATGTTATCTGCGTATAACTATATAATCCGCCACAGACCAGGCACTGAGAAATGTGCGGATGCCCTCAATCGGCTACCATTGCCCACCACCGGGGTGGAAATGGCGCAACCCACAGTCTTGCTCCCTGTAATGGATGCTTTTGAGAGTGAGGGGCCTGGACTAGCCGGGACCCGGTGCTATCACTAGTAAAAAGCTATGTCCTCAATGGGAGCTGGTCGGCGGTCCCAGGGGAAATGCAAGACGAAATTAAGCCGTTCCATCGACGCAAAGATGAAATGTCCATCCATTCGGACTGCCTCCTATGGGGGAATCATGTAATTTTGCCAAAAAAAAGCAGGGAAACTTTTATACGCGACCTTCACAGTACCCACCCAGGCATAGTCATGATGACGGCTATCACCAGGTCGCACGTTTGGTGGCCCGGCATTGACTCGGAATTGGAGTCATGTATACACCAATGCAACACTTGCTCATAGTTGGGCAATGCATAAAGGAGGCCCCACTGAGTCTGTGGTCATGGGCCTCCAAACTGTGGTCAAGGGTCCACGTAGATTTTGCTGGCCCCTTTCTAGGAAAGATGTTCCTAGTAGCAATGGACGCTTATTCTAAATAGATTGAATGTATAATAATGTCATCATGTATGTCCACTGCCACCATTGAAAGCCTCTGGGCCCTGTTCGCCACCCATGGTTTGCCTGACGTCCTTGTTATTGACAATGGACCATGCTTCACCAGCTCGGAATTCAAGGAATTCATGACGCACAATGGCATCAAGCATGTCAGGTCTGCACCGTTTAAGCCCGCATCCAATGATCAAGCGGAACGGGCAGTCCAAACCATCAAGCAGAGCTTGAAACGTGTGACGGACGGTTCCCTGCAGACCCGCTATCTCGGATTCTGCTCAGTTACCGCACACGACTCCACTCGCTTACCGGGGTTCCCCTTGCTGAATTGCTAATGAAGAGAGCACTCAAAACCAGGCTCTCCTTAGTCCACCCGGATCTCAATGATCATGTAGAAACCCAGCATCACAGGCATAAAATATACCACAATCGCGTGGCTGTACCACGCGACATTGAAGTTAATGACCCTGTATTTGTTTTTAATTATGGTCATGGTCCCAAATGGGTTGCTGGCACTGTGTTAGCCAAGGAGGGGAATAGAGTGTTTGTTGTCAAACTTTTGAACGGACAAACGTGCAGAAAGCACTTGGATCAGACCAAACTGCGGTTCACTGACAACCAAGAACAGGTTGAAGAGGACATTACCATCATTGATCCACCCACACACACCCAACCAGCAATCGACCTCGCGGTCAACCACGAGGGTGAACCCACCATGCCCGACAGACCAGCCATACCACAGCGCAGCAATGATCCGACCAGGACAGGACTTCAACTCAGGCGATCAACCCAGGAACGCAGAGCCCCAGACTCTCACTCTCACTCTCTCTCTCTCTTCGCCTCAACTTGTAAATAACTTCTACATAAGACTTTGGGGGGAATGATGTTCTGTATGTAAACATCACCAATGTGTAAGACTTGCCACCAGGGGGCGCACCTGTGGGAGACCCAAGGGTCACCTGCACACTCTGGGCAAGCAGGTATAAAAGGCAGTCTATTATGCTGCCTCCTCACTCTGGAGATACATTAAAGAGACCAAGGTCACAACAGTTTGAGCTTAAGATACACAGCCTTGTGGAGTTATTCTGAACGTAACAGTTAAGATCTAGAATGCACTGCCTAAAAGGATGGTGGAGGCAAACTCAATCACTGCTTTCAAAAGGGAATTGGATAAGTACCTGAAAGAAAAAAAAATACAGGGCTACATGGAAAGGGCAGGGGAGTGGGACTAACTGAGGTGCTCTTGCAGAGAGCCAACATGGGTTTGATAGATCAAATGGCCTTCTTCCGTGCTGTAACTATTCTATGATTCTATGATTCTATGAAGCACTGGAGAAAGTGAAAAAACTATTTACCAGAATTGAGAGAACAAGGGGCCATAAATAGAAGATAGTTACTAATAAATCCAATAGGAAAATGAGAAATGTCTTTGTTCGGAGAATGGTTAGAATGCGGAACGCGTTACCACAAGAAGTCGTTGAGGCAAATAGCTTAGATGCTTTCAAAAGGAAACTAGATGAGTACATGAGAGAAAAGTGAATAGAAAGATATGCTGAAAGGCTGAAATGAGGTAGATGGAATGGGAGGAGACTCGTGTGCAGTATAAACACCAGCACAGACTAGTTGGGCCGAATGGCCTGTTTCTGTGCTGTATATTCTATGTAATTCTATATAAATTCAAACTCTCATATCCAGTCAAAGCCTCGGGGTCATCTGAAAATTAAAGTTCTTGGTGGCCAATAACATTTGAGTTAGTTGCCCAGTTAGGCTAACACTTCAGTGCGGTACTGAGGGAGAACTGAATTGTCAGAGGTGCCGTTATTTGGAGGAGACATCTGCCCCCTCAGATGGGTGTAAAAGTCCCATGACATTATTTGAAGACGAGCAAGGGAATTCTTCCTGATGTTCTGATCAATATTTATTCCTCAATCAACATCATTAAAACAGATTATCTGGTCATCATCTCATTGCTGTTTGTGGGACCTTACTGTGTGCTAATTGGCCACATTTCCTACAATGTAACAGTGATTACACTTCAATAGTATTTAATTGGCTGTAAAGTGCTTTGGGATGTCATGAGGTCATGAAAGATGCTATGTGCTAGATGCAAGTTCTTTCTTTCAAATGGACAAGCTCCAAATCAGAGCTGTTACTGACCTCTGGGGGTCGCCAAAAACATTGTAATGAAGCTGATCCTGGAAATGACTATAGAATCAGCACATCATTTGTGCTCTGCCCTACTTCCGGTCAGGGTGACATCCCAGTGGCGTCCTGTGGTGAGAATCTGAGTACTTTACAGAAAAGAATACTGTATAAAGGTATAGGAAGGAAAATAAGGAAGAAAAATAGAGATTTGGTGTATGGGTGCTCTTTAACTGATTGTAATGATTTTCAAATTGGGATAGAACAGATAGAATATATCCATTGTCCATGGGCTGCAATCAGGTACCAGCAAACTGCAAAATGTTAATGTGTGGTGTTCATTGTCTCACTTGTAGGTGTGCCAGTCTTATCCGAGTGTAAGTTTTGTATTTCTTTAAAATTTAGGGAAAAATTGTAATTTCTTTATTTCTGCATCGTCACTTGTGTTCTTTTTAGACTTCTTTTTAACATATTTTCTTTGCTACCTCTTTCTGACAGCTGAGTTCACCATCAACCATCCTAGTCAAGAAGGTCGTTAGATGTATGACATGCTTGCATTTAATTGTCAACGGTGTTCCAAAACTAGTCGCTTGGAGGTGAATGAGCGCTGCTAAGGGTGACTGATACTTAGATTCTTCTAAACTCCCTCCCTGTAGGGAGGTGCCTGGCTTCCATCTAGCATCAACACAGCAGCACGACTGAGATTAGAACTCAACATGTGAAGGATCATCATGCCCCTGTTGTATCCTTAGATGGTCTAATAATGACTCCACGAGGCAATGTGTTGTACTTGAACTGTAGTGACCTTAGTCCTTCATTTGTTAACTCCAGAGTGAGGATCACACCTGGTGGCCTGCCTTTTATACTAGGCCAGGCACACCTGTACAGGTAACCTACAAGTCTCCCACTGCTGTGCCCTCTGGTGGCACACCTTGTGGTAGTATCAACAGTAGCCATGTAGGATACATGACATCACTCCCCCCTAAGCCTTTAATGCAAATCGCCTTAGCATTGACAGAGCTAAGCCCAGAGCACAATCTGATTGACCCTTGGCAGGTCGTTTCAATCTTGGGTGAGTGGATGGTGCAGTACAGTGCTGGTGGTTGCTATTTGTGTGTGTCCCTGACCACTCCATTCTCCCCCTGCACCCCCCCACCCCGACATATAGATTATTCCGGAGGCTCATTGCATTAATTCAAGTTCAGAAAAACAAGGTTGCATTACATTTGTGGTTCCATTGTGAGACAAGTACGTTAGGCTAGTGAGATACAGTATCGATGCGGTGACCGGTGCGTAAGGACAAACAAGTTCCAGAACTGCTGGATGGTGTCCCTGTAGTCTGGTAGCGGCGCGGTGCCCAGTGCCGGCAGTGGGAACCCGGTTGGCTCAAGTTTCCTGCTCTTAGGCTGTTGCCGTGGTTCCTAGCATCGGGCAGGTTCACAGATGCTCCCTGTCCTTTCCTTGCGCCCTAGATTTCTGCTGCTCCCTGAGGAGCTGTCGTCTAGCAGTGCTGACTCGCTGGCTGGGCATTGTTTGGTTTGGGATCCTGGCTGGTCCCGATCCCTTTTGGGGGGATTGTAGCGGGTGACCCTTCATTTACGGGTATGGCCTTGGTGGCGATGGAGTCTGGGTACTGCGTCTTAGCACAGTCTGCTCTTTCAGGCTCGTGGCGGTTGGTGCCATCGGGTGCCTGAGAGGTGGAGCCGATCAGGGGCAGGGTATCGATAGCAGTGCTGTTGCCCTGCTGAGGTCGCTTGCTCTGCAGCTCGTGTGTATTGGCTGCTTGTGGCCACACTCCATGGTGCATAACCCTCGTCCCCGGGACGCAGGCTACAGCATTGGGTAGCTTGCTGGACCTGTGTGCTCCCGATGGGTGTCTGTCCACTGCATTGGCTGCGTGCAGTTAAAATCCTACATCGCACAACTTTTCATTACTTATGATGGATACTCTGTAGTTCCGATCGCGATCGCGATCGCGCGACATTTCCTTGCTTATTGCATGTACACAACTCTGATCGTCAGTTACACATTTTGTCTCTAACTTACAGTTGCTATTACATTGCTTGAGTGGGTGGAACTGTCCCTTTTAATTGAAGTGGGTTGCAGGCCTCCTTTAAGAGAGCCTTGCTTGCTTTACCCCAATCCTCTTCTCTGTTTGGTGCCACGTGTTGCTCCATCAGCGCTGCACCTCGTGGTCTGGCCGCGGCCATCTTTTTCTTCGCGCCTCACCGCGTGGTTTGGGCGCCATCTTTCCTCCATCCATGATGTCGACTGCAGTGATCCTCTTCTCCTCGGGTTCTGCCACCGAAGTTGGGACATCACCTCTGGATCTGATTTTCTTCTTCTGGAGTCCTGCCACTGGAGCCTGGAAGGTGTGTTCAGGTCGTCTCAGCTGGATCATCTCCGCGCAGTCATGCTGAGCGGTCTGTGCCTCAGCTGCTGTGCTGGTCTGCTCTCTGGTGCTGGGTCCACCTTCAAGTGAGGGCTTGCTGTGCTTCCGAACACAGAGGATGTCGATCGCTGGAGTCTTCCCACTTCCAATGCATCTTCTCCATCCACCTTCTGCCGAGCAGTGTTGGTCCATCACCTGAAACAATCCTGCACAGAGATAACTTGTGCCATCATGGAGTACCTTTACATTTGCACTACGAACGACTGGGATAAGTTCATCGGTGTAGGTGCGCATCTTTGCCTGAACTGGGACCAACTTGGGTTGTTCAGCTTGATTGTCCCATAGCCTTTCAAAGGCTTCTTGATTCATTGCTGACTGGCTCGCCCCGTGTCCACTTCCCTGAAGACTGGAACACCATCTATCTCGACTTCCATCTTCAGCGGGGAACACTCAGTGATGCAGGTAAACATACTATATACCTCATTGTGGGGCTGAGCTGCCTCTCTGCCTATCGTTTCATAATCCGTGCTGGATTCATGGCCATCTGCAGACTCTTCATCGACACAGTGAGTCATATTTCTCTTACACATTCACTGGAGGTGGCCCTTTGTGCTGCAGCCTTTGCATACATAGTCTTTAAAGCGGCACTGGTAAGCCCTGTGATTCCCTCCACAACGCCAGCATGGAGCTACTCGATTAGCCCCCCTCGGCAGACTCTGAGTTAAGGAACTCGGGGGCCTGTTCTCTCTTCCCTGAGAGGGTTCGCGCTCTACAGTCCAGCCTCTAAACACCGCCAATCTGTGCACAGTACCTGCCTGGTTTGTGTCCTGACGGTGAGTCATCTGCCTAGAGCCGCAGGTCAAGGTCATGAATGCCTGGCTCACGGAGATGGCCTTCTGCAGTGTGACTATGGTAGCCGCCAACAGTAGCTTATGAAGAAGGCCTTCATGGCCGATTCCAATGACAAAAATGTCCCGCAGCACTTCGTTGAGGTGGTTGCCGAACTCACATGGTGCCGCCAGCCACCTGAGGTCTGTGGCGTATTTTGCGATTTCCTGGCCTTCGGGCCGTCGGTGGGTGTGGAACCGGTGTCTGGCTATGAGGATGCTCTCCTTGGGCTTGAGTTGCTCATGGATCACGATTATGAGCTCCTGGTACATCTTGGTCGTTGTTTTCGCTGGTGCCAGCAAGTCCCTGATGAGGCCATAGACGGTGGGCCCACAACTGGTTAGCAAGATAGCTCTGCGCTTATCAGCCATTGTGGCCGGATCGTCTCCTGCCAGGTCGTTTGCTGTGAAGAAATGATTGAGCCTCTCCACAAAGGCGTCCCAATCATCACCATCGACAAACTAGCCATTTTCGTGTGAAAGTTCATAATCTCGTCGCCAATTGTTGTGTCCTTAGATGCTCTAATAATGACTCCACAAGGCAATGTGTTGTACTTGAACTGTAGTGACCTTTGTCCTTTATTTGTTAACGCCAGAGTGAGGATCACACCTGGTGGCCTGCCTTTTATACTAGGCCAGGCACACCTGTACAGGTAACCTACAAGTATCCCACTGCTGTGCCCTCTGGTGGCACACCTTGTGATAGTACCAACAGTAGCCATATAGGATACATGACAGCCCCAAATTCACATCCAAACCGCTATCCAATTGTCTTTAAGAACATGAATCATTCTTGCATTCAAATTTTCACATCCATACAGTGCTGCGAATGCAAAGTCTCCAAGTCACAGGGAAACATACAGTTCATGAGAAAGGATTACCTTTAACTTACTGCAATTTTCTCGATCTTTCTGCTGCTTAGTTTACTTAAATTCCATGAATGAATATCAAAACATATAAATAGGTTTTAGTGTGACAAGCATTTAACTGTGCTTCATTTCCTGACCTATAGGACAAATTTAATATCAAATCTTTTCCCCAGCTTGTCACAATGGATGAAGAAAATGTTCTCACAACATGAATTACAGTAAACCGGTTAATTTTTCTCCCTAATCCTCTTTTTTGGTCTCCCCATATCGCATTCCAAATGTGGTTTCAGAAGACAGATACCAGTCATCTGCCAATGTCACTCTGAAGGCAGCCATTTAAAGGTATGGAAGAACGACCCAAGACTCCTCTCCATCCAATTTTCCCTTCTTCTCTGTTGGAAGCATTTTATATTTGTTTAACATCTCCCCTTAGGAGCACAGCTTAGATTTGGAATTCACCCACTGTGAATCACAATTATGAATGTACATCTCACAGCTCTGAGCTGAGGCAAACTCATATTCCAAAATGTTGTGCCACTACACTGCAACAGCTTGGAAATTCTCGAAGGTCAGAAGAGATTGTGAGGATTATAATGGCAGCTGGATCTAGTAAACCACTTGGAAAGGAGTTAAACGCGATTAACTCACCCAGCTTCCCTTAAAGCCAAACATTGGCTTCTCAGTCAGGGAGAGCTTTTTAATTCCTATCAGTAAATCTCTCAGGATGTTCTTCATAGCAAGTGAGGAAGGTATGCTGGTTTGTAATGGGGGTGTCAATGTGCAAATGCAAAGTCTAAATAATGCTCAACACTCATTTTTGAGGAAAAACACCTGCAAAAAAACAATTGAATTGCTGTTGGGTGGTGTTCATTGTGAGCAGGTGAAGCAACAGTGGTCTCTGGTTCTGCAATGGAATTGGGGTTGTCCAGTCTCTGCAATGCTATATTACACTAGACAGGGACACATTCGCACACATACAGGAGTTCTTAAAATGGAGATTTGTATTGGTTGGTCTGTATGCATTCCAGGGGTAATTTTGTGAGGCTGCACTACCTGTGTGGAGCACAAACAGGCCATAGAGCTACAACACTGGTCGGGGAGACTAGAACTAGGGGGCACAGCCTCAAAATACGGGGGAGCCAATTTAAAACCGAGTTGAGAAGTAATTTCTTCTCCCAGAGGGTTGTGAATCTATGGAATTCTCTGCCCAAGGAAGCAGTTGAGCCTAGCTCATTGAATGTATTCAAGTCACAGATAGATTTTTAACCAATAAGGGAATTAAGGGTTACGGGGAGCGGGCGGGTAAGTGGAGCTGAGTCCACGGCCAGATCAGCCATGATCTTATTGAATGGCGGAGCAGGCTCGAGGGGCTAGATGGCCTACTCCTGTTCCTAATTCTTATGTTCTTATGTTCTTATGTTCTTATAACACAATAGAGCTGTTTCTATTTCCCAGACCTAGGATATACGGAACAGAAACAGACCATTTGGCTCAACAAGTCCAGGCCGGCATTAGTGCTCCACTCGAGCCTCCTCCCATCTTTCCTCATCTAAATCTACCAGCATAACCCTCTATTCCCTTCTCCCTCATATGCTTGTCCAACCTCCCCTTAAATGCATCTACACTATTTGCTTCAACCACTCCATGTGGCAGTGAGTTCCACATTCTCACTACTCTTTGAGTAAAGAAGTTTATTCTGAATTCATTGTAGGAATTCCTTTTCCTTATCCCCTTTACTTACCTCTTCTGTCCAATTAATATCGGGGTAGTTGAAATCCCTCATGATAATTATTCTATGTTCATGCTTCCATCCAGTGAGTTTCTGTGCCAGAAGAACTTCCCTGTTCTTCTTTGAATAGTGCCAAGGGATCTTATACATCCACCTGAGCAGGCAGATGGGGTTTTGGTTTACTGTCTCATCCGAAAGACGACAACATCAACAATGCAATACCCCCTCAATAATTCACTTTGGTCCATCGATAAATAAATGATAATGAGCCAAAGGACATTCGACAAGCTGTGGGGCACAAAGGCTGTGAAGGCTAAGCTGAGTCCAGTCAATGCCAAGTTGCGTACTTACACCAAAGAACTCATACCGGTGATTGGCAGTACAGTAGTCAAGGTGTCATATGATGGTGTGGTTCATGATCTACCGTTATGGATCATTCCAGGAAATGGTCCAACGCTATTCAGCAGGAATTGGGTCAAAAAAATCAAATGGAATTGGAACGAGATCAAAGCGCTGTCATCGGTGGATGACACTCCATGTGCTCAAGTGCTAAGCAAGTTTCCCTCGCTGTTTGAACCAGGCATCGGCAATTTCACGGGAGCCAAGGTGCAGATTCACCTGGACTCGAGTGCAAGACCCGTCCATCACATAGCTTGAGCTATTCCGCACATGATGAGGGAGAAGGTCGAAATTGAGCTGGACAGACTCCAACGTGAAGGGGTCATATCACCAGTCGAATTTAACAAATGGGTCAGTCCCATTGTTCCTGTGTTGAAGAGTGATGCACTGACAGGATTTGTGTAGACTACAAGGTCATGATCAACTGATTTTCGAAATAGGATTAAGTACCCGTTACCGAAGGCTGATGACTAGTGGGAATTAGTTCACTAAAATGGATCTGATGTTGGCCTATATGACACAGGAGCTCGTCGACACATTGAAGAAACTTACATGCATCAACACTTAGAGGACTGTTTATCTACAACAGGTAACCTTTTGGAATTCGCACGGTTGCATCCATATTTCAGAGGAACATGGAGAGTCTACTGAAGTCCGTCCATAGAACCGTCGTGTTTCAAGATGACATTCTGGTCATAGGTTGTGACACTGCTGAACACCTGAACAACCTTGAAGAGGTTCTACATCGTCTGGACAAATTGGGACTCAGGCTGAAATGTTCAAAGGGCATCTTCATGGCAACGGAAGTTGAATTTCTGGGGAGGAAGATTGCTGCTGATGGCATCAGGCCTATGGACTCGAAAACCAAGGCCTTCTACTGTTAGTTATGCATGCTTTTGAGAGTGAAGGAACCCCTGCCACTGCTCAACAAGTTAGGACCTGGACCAGACAAGATCCAAGTTTATCGGTTGTAAAACATTGTGTCCTTAGTGGTGATTGGTCTGCTATACCTATGGAAATATGTGATGAGACCAAACCTTACAACCGTCGCAAAGAACAATCCATTCAGTCAGATTGTTTATTGTGGGGTAATCGTGTTGTTATGCCTAAGAAAGGCAGAGAGAAATTTGTACGTGATCTACACAGCACTCATCCCGGTATTGTCATAATGAAAGCCATCGCCAGGTCTCACGTATCGTGGCCTGGAATGACTCTGATCTGGACTCCTGTGTGCATCAGTGCAACACTTGCATGCAGCTAAGTAAAAGCAAAGTACCAACGGAATCTCCGCTGAGTCTGTGGTCGTGGCCATCCAAACCATGGTCAAGGATCCATAGAAACATAGAAAATAGGTGCAGGAGTAGGCCATTCGGCCCTTCAAGCCTGCACCACCATTCAATAAGATTATAGCTGATCATTCACCTCAGTATCCCTTTCCTGCTTTCTCTCCATATCCCTTGATCCCTTTAGCCGTCAGGGCCATATCTAACTCCCTCTTGAATATATCTAATGAATTGGCATCAACAACTCTCTGCGGTAGAGAATTCCAGAGGTTAACAACTATCTGAGTGAAGAAGTTTCTCCTCATCTCGATCCTAAATGGCTTACCCTTATCCTTAGACTGTGACCCCTGGTTCTGGTCTTCCCCAACATTGGGAACATTCTTCCTGCATCTAACATGTCCTATCCTGTCAGAATTTTATATTTTTCCATGAGATCCCCTCTTATTTACCTAAACTCCAGTGCATACAGGCCCAGCCGATCCAGTCTCTCCTCATATGTCAGTCCCGCCATCCTGGGAATCAGTCTGGTGAACCTTCACTGCACTCCCTCAATAGCAAGAACATCCTTTCTCAGATTAGGAGACCAAAACTGAACACAATATTCCAGGTGAGGCCTCACCAAGGCCCTGTACAACTGCAGTAAGACCTCCCTGCTCCTATACTCAAATCCCCTAGCTATGAAGGCCAACATACCATTTGCCTTCTTTACCGCCTGCTGTAGCTGTATGCCAACTTTCAATGACTGATGAACCATGACACCCAGGTCTCGTTGCACCTCCCCTTTACCTAATCTGCCACCATTCAGATAATATTCTGCCTTCATGTTTTTGCCACCAAAGTGGATAACCTCACATTTATCCCTATTGTACTCCATCTGCCATGCATTTGCCCACTCACCTAACCTCTCCAAGTCATCCTGCAGCCTCTTAGCATCCTCCACACAGCTCACACCGCCATCCAGCTTAGCGTCATCTGCAAACTTGGAGATATTACACTCAATTCCTTCATCTAAATCATTGATGTATATTGTAAATAGCTGGGGTCCCAGCACTGAGCCCTGCGGCACCCCACTAGTCACTGCCTGTCATTTTGAGAAGGACCCGTTTATCCCGACTCTCTGCTTTCTGTCTCCCAACCAGTTCTCTATCCACGTCAATACATTACCCCAATACCATGTGCTTTAATTTTGCACATTAATCTCTTGTGTGGGACCTTGTCAAAAGCCTTTTGAAAGTCCAAATACACCACATCCACTGGCTCTCCCTTATCCACTCTACATCCTCAAAAAATTCTAGGAGATTTGTCAAGCATAATTTCCCTTTCATAAATCCATGCTGACTTGGACCGATCCTGTCACTGCTTTCCAAATGCTCTGATATTTCATCTTTAATAATTGATTCCAACATTTTCCCCACTAGTGATGTCAGGCTAACCGATCTATAATTCCCTGTTTTCTCTCTCCCTCCTTTTTTAAAGAGTGGGGTTACATTAGTTACCCTCCAGTCCATAAGAGCTGATCCAGAGTCTGTTGGAAAATGATCACCAATGCATCCACTATTTCTAGGGCCACTTCCTTAAGTACTCTGGGATGCAGACTCTCAGGCCCTGGGGATTTATCGGCCTTCAATCCCATCAATTTCCCTAACATAATTTCCTGACTAATAAGGATTTGCTTCAGTTCCTCCTTCTCGCTAGACCCTCGGTCCCTTAGTATTTCCGGAAGGTTATATGTGTCTTCCTTCGTGAAAACAGAAGCAAAGTATTTGTTCAATTGGTCTGCCATTTTTTGTTCCCCAATATAAATTTACCTTATTCTGATTGCAAGTGACCAACGTTTGTCTTCAATAGTCTCTTTCTCTTCACATATTTATAGAAGCTTTTGCAGTCAGTTTTTATGTTCCCAGCAAACTTTCTCTCGTACTCTATTTTCCCCCTCCTAATTAAACCCTTTGTCCCCCTCTGCTGAATTTTAAATTTCTCCCAGTCCTCAGGTTTGCTGTTTTTTCTGGCCAATTTATATGACTCTTCCTTGGATTTAACAGTATCCCTAATTTCCCTTATTAGCCACGGGTTGAGCCACCTTCTCCGTTTTATTTTTATTCCAGACAGGGATGTACAATTGTTGAAGTTCATCCATGTGGTCTTTAAATGTTTGCCATTGCCTATCCACTTTCAACCCTTTAAGTATCATTCGCCAGTCTATTCTAGCCAATTCATATCTCATACCATCTAAGTTACCTTTCCTTAAGTTCAGGACCCTAGTCTCTGAATTAACTGTGTCACTCTCCATCTTAATAAAGAATTCTACCATATTATGGTCACTCTTCCTCAAGGGGCCTCGCACAACAACGTTGCTAGTTGGTTCTTTCTCATTACACGTCACCCAGTCTAGAATGGCTAGCGCTCTAGTTGGTTCCTCGACATATTGGTCTAGAAAACCATCCCTCATACATTCCAGGAAATTCTCCTCCACCGTATTGCTACCAGTTTAGTTCGTCCAATCTACATGTAGATTAAAGTCGCCCAAGATAACTGCTATACCTTTATTGCACGCATCCCTAATTTCTTGTTTGATGCTGTCCCCAACCTCACTATGACTGTTTGGTGGTCTGTACACAACTCCCACTAGCGTTTACTGCCTTTGTTATTCCGCAGCTATCCAAGCTAATGTCCTTCCTTACTATTGCGTTAATTTCTTCTTTAACCAGCAACGCTATCCCACCTCCTTTTCCTTTTTGTCTCTCCTTCCTGAATGTTGAATACCCCTGGATGTTGAGTTCCCAGCCTTGGTCACCCTGGAGCCAAGTCTCCATAATCCCAATTATCATATTCGTTAATAGCTGTCCGCGCAGTTAATTCATCCACCTTATTATGAATACTCCTCGCACTGAGGCACAGAGCGTTTGGCTTGTCTTTTTAACACACTTTGTCCCTTTAGAATTTTGCTGTAATGTTGCCCTTTTTGATTTTTGCCTTGGGTTTCTCTGCCCTCCACTTTTACTTTTTTTCTTTCTATCTTTTGCTTCTGCCCCCAATTTACTTCCCTCTGTCTCCCTGTATAGGTTCCCATCCTCTTGCCATATTAGTTTAACCCCTCCCCAACAGCACTAGCAATCCCTAGGACATTGGTTCCGGTCCTGCCCAGGTGTAGACTGTCCGGTTTGTACTGGTCCCACCTCTCCCAGAACCGGTTCCAATGTCCCAGGAATTTGAATCCCTCTTTTCTGCACCACTCCTCAAGCCACGTATTCATCTTAGCTATCCTACAATTCCGACTCTGACTGGCACGTGGCACTTGTAGCAATCCTGAGATTACTACCTTTGAGGTCCTACTTTTCAATTTAACTTCTAGCTCCCTAAACTCAGCTTGTAGGACCTCATCCCATTTTTTTAACCTATATCGTTGGTACCTATATGTACCATCACAGCTGGCTATTCACCCTTGCCCTCCAGAATGCGCTGCAGCCGCTCAGAGACATCCTTGACCCTTGCACCAGGGAGGCAACATACCATCCTGGAGTCTTGTTTGTGGCCACAGAAATGCCTATCTATTCCCCTTACAATAGAATCCCCTATCACTATAGCTCTCGCACTCTTTTTCCTGCCCTCCTGTGCAGTAGAGCCACCCCTGGTGCCATAAACTTGGCTGCTGCTGCCTTCCCCTGATGAGTCATCTCCCCCAACAATACCCAAGGTGGTGTATCTGTTTTGGAGAAATGTGCCCTCAGGGGTCCCCTGCACTACCTTCCTTCCACTGCTCTTCATGATGGTCACCCATTCCCTATCTGCCTGAGTAACCTTTACCTGCGGTGTAACCAACTCACTAAACATACTAGTCACAACATCCTCAGCATCGCGGATGCACCAGAGTGAATCCAGTGCCGCAATGTGATCTGTCAGGAGCTGCAGCTGGATGCACTTCCTGCACATGTAGTCATCAGGGACACTGGAAGCGTCCCTGTCTCCCCACATAGCACAGGAGGAGCATGACATGGGTATGGGCTCTCCTGCCATGACTTAACCCTTAGATTACTTAATTTGGCAACAATGACAAGGTTTCTTACTGCTAAGAACAACAAGAAAGATATATTTTAAAAAAACTACTCCCCACTCAACCAGCCAATCACTTACCCTCTTGGCTGTGACATCACCCTTCGATTACATTTTACTTCTTTCTTAGTTCTGACCCAGCTGCAGCTAGTTGCTTGACTCCCGCCGATTCCCGGACTCCCGCTGGGCCTTTATAGGCCGCTCAACTTTGCGGGTCCTTTCCTGGGTAAAATGTTTTTTGTTGTGGTGGATGCATATTCCAAGTGGATAGAGTGTATAATCATGTCATCCATTACATCCACAGCTACCATTGAGAGCCTTCGTGTCATACTTATTACTCATGGTCTGCCTAACATCGTTGTGAGCGACAACGGATGTTGCTTCACAAGTCTGGAGTTTCAAGAGTTCATGAAACTCAAATGGTATCAAACATGTGAGGTCAGCGCTATTCAAACCTGCTTCTAATGGTCAAGCAGAGCGTGCTGTCCAAACAATCAAGCAGAGTATGAAACGTGTAACTCAGGGTTCACTGCAGACTCGCTTGTCATGCATATTGCTTAGTTACAGGACAAGACCCTACACGCTTACTGGGGTCTCCCCTGCTGAACTATTGATGGAGAGGTCTCAAAACCAAGCTCTCTCTCGTCCATCCTGACTTGAACGATCGTGTTGAAAACAGACGTCAAAACCAGCAGTGGTATCATGATCGTGCTGCTGTGTCATGCGACATCTCCGTTAACGATCCTGTGTATGTGCTAAATTATGGTTAAGGTCCAGTACTGTTACGGCCAAGGAGGGTAACAGAATGTTTATTGTCATGCTCAAGAATGGGCAAACATGCAGGAAACATGTTGATCAGATAAAGCTGCAGCACACGGATAAACTGGAACAAGTTGAGGAAGATACGATCAGTGACCAACCAACCTATATTCATTCATCAGAGGACTCCGCTGTCATCAATGAATCTGGACTTTCAATCTCTGACATGGTCATTGCCACTCCCATCAGATCGGCCACCCAGCCTCCAGTCATAACTGACTCAGAACACTCGCACAGAACTGGAGTTGAACTGAGACGATCTATTTGTGAGCAGAAAGCCCCGGACCATCTTAACTTGTAAACAGACTGATACTAAGATCTTGAAGGAGGATGTTGTCATGTATGTATGCTTGGGGTTATGAGCCACCAGGGGGCGCCACTGTCGGATGTCATTGAGCTGTACGCAAGTGTGTGCGGGCCAGGTTTATAAGGCAAGCCACCATGTAAAGTGAGCACTTTGAGCCCGAATAAAGTTGAGCCAGTTTTGCACCTGAGTGAGTTTACAGTATTCAATCTATCAAGTTATTACATACATAACAGTCAATGACTACAAATTGAATATATATTTATTAATTTCTAATACTAGTCTTTTGTAAAAGCCCCACTTTGAGGATGAAACATTTTAAACATTGATCCCTCGACTACCATAATCTATTTTCTGTTCACCATTACTGCAAATCTAAGTTATGCATAGTCATAGCACGCCTAGAAACCTTACAGACTACACTCTGCAGATTGCATATCATAATCAGTATGATAATGGTTAATATCATTTGGATAGGTAAGATTATCATAGAAATCATTCTGTACAATGGGTGCAGTCCCACGTTATATGTAGCTTTTCCCTAGGGCCATAACCTCTCTCTGTGTTCTATCATTGCTTTGCTGCATCTGAACTAAGTGTACTTGTGAAGTTGAAGTTCTCTCGATGATGGCTTTAAGAATTAGGGATAAGGGTGGAATTGGATGTCCAAAGTTAACCACCGCTCTCAGGGCTTCTGCTTGCATTGAAAAATTCACTCTTAGTTCGGTAATGTTGTGAATTATCACAGGTAGGAGGGTTTTGATGCCTATTCGGACTATTTATGTGGATTTAAAGCAAAAGTTAGGATAATCTATTGGACATTCATCCTGCCCACACTGGTATGATTTTGCACGAGAGATGATGCAATCGGTGCCTATCTGTAAATAAACGTAATTTATCTGGTCTAATCCCCACCTCTGCAAATTCATACGACAGAAAGGTGAGTCTATTGCGGACCCACAAGCGGGCTGACTTGGGTTCCTGACATCGCACCTGCACATGTAAACACCACTATATTCGGTGCAACACTCCATATCTGGACTGTCCCAGGTATAATTTCTCTCAATCAAGGCGAGAGGGGGTGATGCAAAGATGGAACCTTCCATCCAGTATCCCTATCATGTGTAATGAGAAGGGACTAATTGTTGTGCGAGGCCCCCTGGGGAAGAGCGACCATAATATGGTAGAATTCTTTATTAAGATGGAGAGTGACGCAGTTAGTTCAGAAACTAAGGTCCTGAACTTAAGGAAAGGTAACTTTGATGGTATGAAGCGCGGTTTGGCTAAATTAGACTGGCAAATGATACTTAAAGGTATGATGGTGGATAGGCAATGGCAAACCTTTAAAAATCATTTGGACGAACTTCAACAATTGTACATCCCTGTCTGGAATAAAAATAAAACGGGGAAGATGGCTCAACCGTGGCTAACAAGGGAAATTAAGGATAGCGTTAAATCCAAGGAAGAGGCATACAAATTAGCCAGAAAAAGCAACAAACTGGAGGACTGGGAGAAATTTAGGATTCAGCAGAGGAGGACAAAGGGTTTAATTAAGAGGGGGAAAATAGAGTACGAGAGGAAGCTTGTCAAAACATAAAAAATGACTGCAAAAGCTTCTATAAATATGTGAAGAGAAAAAGATTAGTGAAGACAAATGTAGGTCCCTTGCAGTCGGATTCAGGTGGATTTATAATGGGGAACAAAGAAATGGCAGACCAATTGAACAAGTACTTTGGTTTTGTCTTCACAAAGGAAGACACAAATCACCTTCCGGATGGACAAGGAGACCGAGGGTCTAGTGAGCAGGAGGAACTGAAGGATACCCTTATTAGGCGGGAAATTGCGTTAGGGAAATTGACAGGATTGAAGGCCGATAAATCCCCAGGGCCTGATAGTCTACATCCCAGAGTACTTAAGGAAATGGCCCTAAAAATAGTGGATGCATTGGTGGTAATTTTCCAGCAGTCTATCAACTCTAGATCAGTTCCTATGGACTGGAGGGTTGCTAATGTAACACCACTTTTTAAAAAAAGGAGGGAGAGAGAAAACAGGTAATTATAGACCGGTTAGCCTGACATCAGTAGTGGGAAAAATGTTGGAATCAGTGATAGGATTGGTCCAAGTCAGAATGGATTTATGAAAGGGAAATCATGCTTGACAAATCTTTTGGAATTTTTTGAGGATGTAACTAGTACAGTGGACAAGGGAGAACCAGTGGATGTGCTGTATTTGGACTTTCGAAAGGCTTTTGACAAGGTCCCACACAAGAGATTGGTGTGCAAAATCAAAGCACATGGTATTGGGGGTAATATACTGACGTGGATAGCAAACTGGCTGGCAGACAGGAAGCAGAGAGTCGGGATAAACGGGTCCTTTTCAGAATGGCAGGCAGTGACTAGTGGGGTTCCGCAGGGCTCGGTACTGGGACCCCAGCTCTTTACAATATATATTAATGATTTACATGATGGAATTGAGTATAATATCTCCAAGTTTGCAGATGACTCTAATCTGGGTGGCAGTGTGAGCTGAGAGGAGGATGCTAAGAGGCTGCAGGGTGACTTGGACAGGTTAGGCGAATGGGCAAATACATGGCAGATGCAGTATAATGTGGATAAATGTGAGGTTATCCACTTTGAGGGAAAAAACACGAAGGCAGAATATTATCTGAATGGTGGCAGATTAGGAAAAGGGGAGGTGCAGCGGGACCTGGGTGTCATGGTTCACTAGTCATTGAAAGTTGGCATGTAGGTACAGCAGGCGGTGAAGAAGGCAATGGTATGTTGGCCTTCATAACAAGGGGATTTGAGTATAGTAGCAGGGAAGTCTTATTGCAGTTGTACAGGGCCTTGGTGAGGCCCCACCTGGAATATTGTGTTCAGTTTTGGTCGCCTAATCTGAGGAAGGACGTTTTTGCTATTGAGGGAGTGCAGCGAAGTTTCTCCAGACTGATTCCAGGGATGGCAGGACTGACATATGAGGAGAGACTGGATCAACTGGGCCTTTATACTCTGGAGTTTAGAAGGATGAGAGGGGATCTCATAGAAACATATAAGATTCTGACGGGACTGAACAGGTTAGATGCGGGAAGAATGTTCCCGATGTTGGGGAAGTCCAGAACCAGGGGACACAGTCTTAGGATAAGGGGTAGGCCATTTAGGACTGAGATGAGGAGAAACTTCTTCACTCAGAGAGTTATTAACCTGTGGAATTCCCTGCCGCAGAGACTTGTTGATGCCAGTTCATTGGATATATTCAAGAGGGAGTTAAATATGGCTCTTACGGTTAAGGGGATTAAGGGGTATAGAGAGAAAGCAGGAAAGGAATACTGAAGGAATGATCAGCCATGATCTTATTGAATGGTGGTGCAGGCTTGAAGGGCCGAATGCCCTACTCCTGCACCTATTTTCTATGTTTCTATGAATCCACTTTAAATATCTCCCAAGCTCTCAGCTTGTGCACCTGTGGCATCCACAACACTCCAGGAACAATTGGCTGGCTGTAATAATCCCCATTTCCTCTCACCAAATATACTAATCCCTGTTTCCTTGCCTCTTTTACATTATAGCCCTTATCATAATGAAGCCATTTCCTAATCATGGAATCATCGACGAATGGGGGGACCCTGTTGTGTTCCAATTCACCTAACTCTGCCACTACTTAATCTATCATATAACTCCCATAAATTGAACATACGATAGCTCTATATATCTTGTTCTGTTTTATTTATCCTCCTTGTCGTATTGATAAAATGGTCTTGTATTTGTTTGTATATTTCAGTTTCATCTTGTGTGGTTATCAGCACATTTTCTAACTCTTGTATGCTGTCTGATTCTCCCTTATTCATGCCAGATAGAAGGCCTTTCAGCTGTTATCTCATTACCTCGTCATGTTCCCACATAGTCTCTATATCTACTCTGTTCAAGGCAGCGTTTCCCGCAGTGGCTTCTCCATGTAACCATTCTGCCAGGCCTCTTTTCATTCTCAAATGGCCGTTATTATGATCTGAAATGTTGATCAGTGCGTAATGAATTTGTGAAAGGGAAATCATGCTTGACAAATCTTCTGGAATTTTTTGAGGATGTTTCCAGTAGAGTGGACAAGGGGGAACCAGTTGATGTGGTGTACTTGGACTTTCAGAAGGCTTTCAACAAGGTCCCATACAAGAGATTAATGTGCAAAGTTAAAGCACATGGGAGTGGGGGTACTCTGTTTGAAGAGAAGCCAGATCGAGAGCTGAGCTAACCATGGCAACTGGGATTACCTCATCAAGTTGTAAAGGGAGGGGATCGCCTGTCAGAGCTGCTTCTGTAGCAGCTACATTTGCTGCATTGTTCCCGAGGGTGTGAGCGGACTAATCTTTCTTATGGGCGGTATCCTTGCCAATGTGACAGGGCTTTAGCCGTGCCTGCAAAGCCTGCCACAGGAGATGTAGCCATGGCCCATGAGCTAAGGCTTTACTATCTGATGAAAAGTAGGAATTATTTTGGTAGAGGGGAAGGGACAACATGGCATTGATGGCATAGGCACTGTCAGACCAAACGTTTGCCAGGTAGTCAGAAGTTTCTTGAACGGCCAAAATCTTTGCACATTGGCTTGAATGTTTGTTACTTTTAAACTTGAGAGTCTTTTCAGGTAGGACCACAGCACAACCGGTATGGGGTGAGCCCTGTATGTGGTGTGAAGAACCGTACACGTACATCTCAGAAGCTCCTTCTATTGGCGATCACAAAACAGGATGGGAATCAAAGTTTATGAAGGGCAGCAGACACTTGGGAGGGTGTCCCTCATACACAAACAGCAGTGGCAAAAGAGGAGTCTGTTTGGGAGTTATATCAATGTCCCGTTGTAATAGATCCAAAGTCCATTTACTAATGCGTTGGGCTGAGATCAAACAATCGCCTGGTTTCATGAGGAGGTTCAGCGGGGTGTGAGGGGAATGCAAGATGACCCTCTGGAAGCCCATGATGTAGGTAAAGCATTGAGTGGCCCAGAACATCACCAGTAGGTGGCGCTCACAGCTGAATACGTTGTTTCTGCCCCCTGCAAACCCCGTGAAGCATATGCAATCAGTGGTAACCTGTCTAATCGTTCTTGACATAGGACCGCAGTCAGACTATGATCAGTGGATGCCACCTCGAGATGGAATGGTTGTGTCAGGTCGGGCGATGTCTAACAGCTTGTTTCAATTTCTCAACTGCAGCGGTGTGATCTGGCCCCCATAGGGAGGAGACTTGATCCTCCTTTCCTTTTAACAGTTTTAATAGAGAGGCTTTGCAAGTTCTGCAAATCCAGGAATAAAATTACGCTGGTATCCCACTAGTCCCAAAAACGATCGGAGCGCTGTCCTGGTCGTCGGATGATCTCTATCTTGTGTTCGTCAGGACTTAGACCCCATGAAGAGATCGTCAATCCCAGATAGGTGACCTGTTCCTGCAAAAGCTGAGCTTTTTGAGGGTTAATTTTTCAAGCCTGCATTGCTTACTGTGTTAACAGTTCATCTAGCAGTTCATGATGTTCCTCGATTGTACTGGTGGCCAGTAACAAATCATCAACGTACTGAAGCAGGCACTGGGGCTTAGAAAAAACTTTCAGGATCCGTGTCATTCTGCTATGGAAGCTGGTGGGGACACCGTGGAAGCCTTGGGGCAGGATCGTCCACATAGCTCTGTCCTCAAAAGTGAAAGCAAATTTATATTGATCCTCTGTTCAAACCGGAATACTCCAAAAGCCGTTTGCAAGTCTAGGGTGGAATAGTATTTAGAGCCTTTTGGGAGTTTTGATAGTAAACTTGGAGCATCCCTACCTATCGGGGCGCCCTAGGCCATAACCTTGTTAAGAATTCGGTAATCAATAGTGAGCTTCCAGCTATTGTCCAGCTTCCGAACTGGCTAGGCCGGTGAATTAGTCATGAAAGTGCCAGTTTCCTCAGAATGCCCTGTTTTAAAAGGGATTCGATGATATCTCGAATATAGGGATGACTTTCTTTGGGAATTGAATACTGTTTCACAAAGGAATGGGGTGGGCCATTAATCATCTCCTCGCCCTCCATTCGACCGCAATCATGCTTGCTAGGGGCGAATGCGGGCGAGTGCGTTTGAATTAATACTTTGATCCGTTCATCTGGGTGATCTGGCATCTCGTACAGACAAGTCCTCTCAATCGCAAATAAGGAGTGGGCATCCGATATTTCGACCAAATCGCTACCTTCTGTCCCGATCCAAACACACCTCTGGTTGCAATCAATAATCGTCCCATAACCTTCCAAAACATCACTTCCCAATATACCCCTCCTATCAGGAGTTGTCATCATGATGGGGTTATCAACAGTCAATTTTACCCGTCCGCGCGCAGAATTATCATTTCCCCCTTAAGAGCAGAGGTTGACCTCCCATCAAAGGCTTGTAACGTTGAGCAGCCCTTGCCCGCTGCAGCATGGCGTTCAGGGTGTGGGGTATGGATGAAGGTAACGGACGAGCCGGTGTCAATAAGCATCATTTGTTGTTGGTCCCCCGATAGAACAACCATCTGGGGTGCCAGTCTAAAGAACTTTTAAGGGTCCTTTAACCAGATATACTAATAGGCAGCAGTCATACGGTTTGTGCAATAGATCAGATTTATTAAGCTTACAACAATAGCATACTTAACAAAAAGCGACAGTTGTACGAAAGCTCGCAGGCCCCGGTCCCTGTTTACTTCCGGACACAGCCGATGTCGTCCTAAATCTGTCCGTTGCTATCCCAGCAGTTTCTGTGCAAAGGTATTCGTTAAGTATCGATGTTTTAACCAATTTCTTATCAAAAGTTCATTTGGCCAGTGACAATATATGGTCTTTGTCATGTATCTTACATTATTATATATAACAGTATCCTAACATGCTATAAATGACTGTAATAAGATATGACCTGTAACCACCAGCATACCTTACTACCAGGGGAGCATTTGCAAGAGACAGGTATATAAGGACAGGTCTCAGGCAAGTGCAGCATTCCAGAGCTGTGAAATAAAGGTGCAGGTCCAGAGTGACTTTGACTTCACTACATGCCTCTTGTGAATCTGTACTGAGGGGACAGGACTTTACAGTGGCGACGAGTTACGGGATTACAGAATCCACAGAATGGCGAACAACGGATCAGATGAAAAGTACAATGTGGGAGACAATTGGGAGGACTTTATAGAAAGGCTCCAGCAAAGCTTTGTAACCAAAGACTGGTTGGGCGACGATAAGGCAGACAAGAGAAGAGCCCTTCTCTTGACCAGCTGTGGCTCGAAAACATACGCTTTAATGAAGGATCTGTTGGCACCCGAGAAACCAGCAAGCAAGTCGTTTGAAGAATTGAGCACACTGGTAAGAGACCATCTGAAGCCAGTGAGCAGCCTACACATGGCCAGACACAGGTTCTACAACTACAGATGCTGTGTGGGCCAGAGCATACCCGACTTCGTGGCGGAACTTCGGAGGTTGGCTAGTTTATGTGAGTTCTCCGATGAACTGAGGAGAGAAATGCTGAGAGACTTTTTCATTGAAGGAATAGGCCACGCAGGCATATTCTGAAAACTCATAGAGACCAAGAACCTGACCTTAGAGGCAGCAGCACTGGTTGCACAGACATTCTTGGTAGGGGAAAAAGAAACGAGGTTGATTTACAATGCAGGTACGACAACTAACGAAATATCGGAACAAGAAGTTCACAGCACTAAACAAGCTGCTACCCCCACACACAGACAAAACCGGGAGAACAGGCTCTCGACAGCAGGCAGAAGCCATCAAGGGCCACAGGAACGGCCGTTCACACCTCATCAATCCACAATGCGAGCAATCAACTACAAACTGAGAGAAACTCAAGAGAGATCAGCCAGACGCAGCTCATTCTTTGGGAACACTTTGAACAATGGAACAGGTCTGTGCTGGAGGTGTGGGGGTAGGCACTCTTCAAGGGGGTGTCAATTTCAGCAGGCTGTTTGCAGAAATTGTGAATATACAGGGCATTTGGCCCGCATCTGCAAAAAAATGGCAGCTCGGCTGGTATACGAATCGGATGAGTCGGAAAGCAGACCAGAAGATGGCGGGGACAGTACCCAGGACACCGATGTACAGCGGGTCAACACGATCAATGGCCGCTGCTCCTACAACAGGACGCCTCCTATAATGATGAGGGTCCTACTCAACAGGATATCTGTCAACATGGAGCTGGATATGGGACTGAGTCAATCTCTCATGGGCGCTCAACAATTTGAACAACTGTGGCCGCATAAAAGAGACAGACCAAAACTCACAAGGGTCGACACCAAACTAAGGACCTATACCAAAGAAATCGTACCAGTCCTGGGCAGCGCCATGCTCTCTGTCACACACAAAGGGACAGTGAACCGACTTCTCCTGTGGATTGTCCCCGGAGACCCCCCAGCACTGCTGGGGAGAAGCTGGCTGGCAAAACTAAACTGGAAATGGGATGATGTCCATGCCATGTCATTAGAGGAATGGACCTCCTGCTCAACAGTTATAAAGCGATTTGAACATCTCTTTCAGCCAGGTGTGGGTACTTTCAAAGGGGCCAAAGTCAAAATCTACATCACACAGGATGCTAGACTGGTCCATCACAAGGCCAGAGCTGCACCCTATGTGATGAGGGAAAAGATTGAACACGAACTAGACAGGCTTCTGCGGTAAGGCATTATATCACCTGTGGAATTTAGCGACTGGGCAAGTCTTATCTTCCCAGTCATGAAGCCTGATGGATCCGTACGAATCTGTGGGGACTACAAATCTACCATAAACAGAGTCTCCCTACAGGACCAGTACGCGCTGCCCAGAGTGGAGGACTTATTTGCCACATTGGCTGGAAGTAAACTTTTCTCAAAATTAGACCTCACATCTGCGTAAATGATGCAAGAATTGACCGAGGAATCCAAGCTACTCACCACCATCAACACACATCGAGGCCTTTTCATGTACAATCGATGCCCATTCGGCATCAGGTCGGCAGCTGCCATATTCCAGCGCAACATGGAGAGTCTGCTCAAGTCCATCCCGGGGACGGTTGTATTTCAAGACGACATACTTATCACGGGCAGGGACACCGACTCCCATCTCCGTAATTTGGAGAAAGTACTAAAGCGGTTGGATCGGGTAGGCCTACGAGTCAAGAAATCCAAGTGCCTGTTTCTCGCACCCGAGGTTGAATTTTTGGGCAGGAGGATTGCCGCTGATGGAATCTGCCCAACAGAGTCTAAAACAGAAACAATTCGCCTGGCACCCAGGCCCCGGAATGTCTCAGAACTGCGCGCCTTTCTCGGGCTACTCAATTATTTTAGGAACTTTATGCAGAATTTAAGCACGCTGCTGGAGCCTCTCCACGTGCTCCTCAGGAAGGGGTGCGATTGGTTTTGCGGGGATTCCCAGGAACGCGCCTTCAATAAGGCACGCAACCTTCTGTGTTCCAACAGTGTTTTGACTTTCTTTGACCCAGGTAAAAAGCTAGTTCTCACATGCGATGCGTCAGCGTATGGGATCGGGTGCGTTTTGCAACATGTCAATAGTGCGGGCAAATTACAACCCATAGCTTATGCTTCCAGGTCACTTTCGCGGGCGGAGCGCGGGTACAGAATGGTAGAGAAGGAGGCGCTAGCGTGCGTCTACGTTGTCAAAAAGATGCACCAATACCTTTTCGCGGCCAAGTTCGCGTTAGAAACCGACCACAAGCCCCTCACGTCCCTCCTATCCGAGAGCAAGGCAATAAACACCAACGCATCGGCGCAAATTCAACAGTGGGCACTCATGCTGGCGTCCTACAACTATACCATAAGGCACAGACCAGGCACAGACTACTGTGCCGACACGCTCAGCAGGCTACCCCTGGCGACCACGGAAGGGTCTGACGAACAGAACTGTGAGATAGTCATGGCAATCAATGCCTTTGAGTCCACAGGTTCGCCCATGACGGCTCGCCAAATCAGAGCCTGGACGGCCAGCGACCCCACGTTATCCTTAGTAAAAAGATGTGTCCTAACCGGTGACTGGGCAGAGGCTCGCGATGCCTGCCCCGAGGAATTAAAACCCTTTCACAGGGACATGCATGAGCTATCACTACAAGCAGACTGCCTGATGTGGGGCAGCTAAGTAGTCATGCCTCTGCGAGGCAGAGAGGCATTTGTACGGGAGCTCCACCGCGAGCACCCGGGGATCGTTCTCATGAAGGCCAAAGCCAGATCCCACGTCTGATGGCCTGGTATTGACGCGGACTTGGAGCTCTGTGTCCGAAGGTGCACCATTTGTGCCCAACTCAGCAATGCCCCCAGGGAGGCTCCACTGAGCCCCTGGCCCTGGCCTACCAAACCGTGGTCGTGGGTGCACGTAGACTATGCGGGGCCATTCATGGGCAAAATGTTCCTCGTAGTTGTTGATGCATTTTCAAAGTGGATCGAATGCACCATTTTAAACTCGAGCACAACCTCCACCACTGTGGAGAGCCTCGCAACCATGTTTGCAATGCACGGAATCCCTGACATATTGGTCAGTGACAATGGTCTGTGCTTCACCAGTGCAGAATTCCAAGACTTTATAATTGACCATGGCATAAATCACATCAAGACGGCCCCGTTCAAGCCGGCCTCCAACGACCAGGCGGAGAGAGCAGTACAAATCATTAAACAAGGCATGCTTAAAATCCAAGGTCCCACGCTGCAGGGTCGCCTGTCACGACTGCTGCTGGCATACAGATCTCGTCCACACTCACTGACTGGGATACCCCCCGCGCAACTGTTGATGAAAAGGACTTTAAAAACAAGGATCTCATTAATCCTCCCAGACATGCACGAAATCGTTGAGTCAAAGTGCCGAAAGCTGACTGAGTAACCATGACAGAAATTCGAGGGGGAGATGGAATGAGATAGGGGACAAAGTGTTTGTACTAAACTATGGCAGGGGTCCCAAATGGCTTGCAGGGACAGTAACTGGAAAGGAAGGAAACAGGCTACTGGTAGTACAAATGGACAATGGCAAAACCTGCCGGAGGCATGTAGATCAAGTCAAAAGCAGATTTACCAACAACACTGCGGAACCAGAGGCAGACTACAATGTGGAACTCGCACCACACCTGGTGGACAGACAGAGGGAACAACCTGAGGAAAGGGCAATCCCAACAGACAGCCCAGGCGAGTCAACAACAACCACACCAATCGAAACAGACAGCCTAGGCGAGATACCAGCAACCACACCCAAAGAAAAACAGACACCAAGGCAAACAACTGAACCACAACTCAGAGAGCGTAGACCACCTGAGAGACTGAACCTATAAAGACAATAAGACCTTGGGGGTGGTGATGCCATGTATCTTACATTATTATATATAACTGTATCCTAACATGCTATACATGACTGTAATAAGATATGACCTGTAACCACCAGCATACCTTACCACCAGGGGTGCACTTGCAAGAGACAGGTATATAAGGACAGGTCTCAGGCAAGTGCAGCATTCCAGAGCTGTGAAATAAAGGTGCAGGTCCAGAGTGACCTTGACTTCACTACATGCCTCGTGTGAATCTGTACTGAGGGGACAGGACTTTACAGTCTTCAACAAAATCACCTTGTTTAATTGGTTCTCATGGTCAAAATAACATTGTGACTCAAACCAGAGCTAGCCTGTGGCCACTCCTGTTTCCAGTAAAGTTCCATCAATACCTGCTTGTCCATGTTATCTTGTTTATAAATTCCTTCATCTTCTTGGAACCTGTCTTATTTATGCTCCTGTATTCTAACTGTTAGGTTTAATTCGACCGATTCCAATTTCTACTTTGTTATTATAATAATGTGAAATTGGCTCGCAGCTCGTTGCAGCTTTGAACTTAGTCAAAACTGAGTTCTGCGTACTTAGAAGGAGCTAACATTCCCATGCCCACAGAGAATCATGGGTAAGATTAATTTGGTCAATGAATACAAATTGAATCTATATTTATGAATCTCTAACACTAGTCTTTCGTACACCTCCGCCATCTCCAACCCACCTCCACCTCCACTGGCTCAGCTGCTCTTCCTCTTCCTCGTCCTCTTCCTCTCCATCATCTCTGGCAGGGCTGAAGTTAGAAGAGGGCTGGGTGATGCCAGAGGTGGAGGCAGTGGGTCTGTTGTCTGGTCTCTCTGCGGAGGTCTGATCTGAATCGTCTGAGTCTGGAAGTACAAAACAACATTTAAAAATGCTTGGCACCAGGGGAGGGGTCAGGGTTACATGAGTACATAATACAGTGATGTAACGCAGTCTTACTTAAATGTCCACCACTGCTGCATTACTGTATTACATAGCGCAGACAGACAATACATATATACATATACATATGCATTGCGTTACATGCCCCCAACATTGCAGTACTTCATGAGCCCAGCATTACAGTGCAATAACCTTACATTACATTACATGAGGTCAATATTACAGTTACATTACATTACATTTCAGGACTGCAACACAGACCGGGGATTGTATTGAACTGACCATCCTGTGTGGGTGGGTCAGCTCCATCAATGGTTCTTGATTTGGGGGTCCTCCCCCCGTATGCCGCTGATCTGCTGCTATTGCAGATGTCTTCTTCTGCAGAAAATGAAGTAAATGAAAATAAAAATCTTCAATCCATTTAACATCGCACACTCACAGGTTCATACACACACACACACACGTACGCACACACACATCAAAACACAGGGTTGATCCACTTGTCGTTGCCTGAAATCACAAATACATCGCCGTAACCTTGGGATAAATAACACCATTCGTATGACACTGAACCTTCATTTATATGGTACATGGCACATGGCGGGTGCATAAATAAAATCTCTTGCTACCCTCACCAGGTCATTCCACCTATTATGATACCTTTCTCTGATGCGTAACATTGTACTTGTGGAGAAGACAGCCTCCCGAATCTTGTCCCATATTCTGTTGTACTCCTTTGGCGGGGGCACTGGTGGGGGGGGGGCGCAGGGGGCTTTCCACAACCACCCTTCGTTAGGTCGGAGTATCTCTCCGTTATATTCTCCAGCTGGGCAGGTAGCTCCATTTCGTCGAAGGCGGGCGCCCTCAACCTCCCGTCCGTCTCGATGTTTCTCCTCTTCGACTTTTTATCAGCATTTCCATTGTTTATATTTATTATATATATTATATGATTTTTTTATTTATAAAATATGTATTATTATTGTTGATATTTCATAATTATTATTTGTTATTAATATTATGGAATCTCTGATGAATACAACCAACCCTCGAATACTTTGCTGCTCCTTCTCATTCTCTCTCCTTTGACTTCAACTCTCTGCACATGCGCAGGTGACCCCTGACCCCAGAAATCGTGGGGGAAAAGCATCTGTGAAAAAAAGCAATTAAAAAAATTAGCGCATGTGCAGTGCAGTGCTGCACCATCCATCGACAAGAAAGTTGATCTTGATTGACTATAATGCTGCATACCGCCCACTGCACACTGCTCGCATACCGCTCACATACTGGTGAAAAAAATTTCACCAAACTAGCGCTCTTCGATTTCGGTGGTTTTAAACAATGCACCACCGGAATACCGCCGAGAAATGGGCAGACCTTGCGTCCTGATGAATTTCGGCCCCCTAGAATTTTACAGCACCGAAACAGGCCATTCGGTCTGTGTCAATGTCTCTTTTCACCTTACTTCATTTAACCCTATCAACATAACCTCCTGTTCCTTTCTCCCTCATGTACGTATCTAGCTTCCCCTTAAATGTATATATGCTAATCGGCTCAACCACTCCGTGTGGTAGTGAGGTCAACATTACTTTCTGAGTAAATAGATTTCTCCTGAATTCCTTACTGGATTTATTAGTGACTATCTTGTGATAGAGAATGCAAGCAGGCTGCAAGGATCTGTGAGAACACACAGATAGCAGTCAGAGTGCCTACGTGGGAGCTAGCACATTGTATTAAGCCATAACTCACACTTGACATTTCAGGACTTTAGGCTGAGAGCCAATTATGGGTTAACAAAACACACTGTTGAATCGGTTGAGCCAATAAGGTCAAAGGGGGCAAGCTTACTATTGTAAATTGATCCAGGTATAACTACAGCCATTTTTTGCCATGTGTTTCAGAAGGACAAAGACCTGGCATAAAGCCAGCAGCTTGTTGCAGCTGCCAGAATAAAGTTACTTTAAACCTACAACCTGATTTCGCATCTCATTGAAAATTAAGAGATCTAACAACTTTGGCGTCACGAACAGAATCGCTGAGGGAAGAAACTGAATTTTGCACATCGGACCGACATACTGAGGTAAGGACTCCTCTTTATAAAAGTCCTGGTCAATTGTCTAAATTCACCTCCCCGTCTACGCGATTCCGAAAGCCTCTGGTTTGCGAACCCTCCAGTTGGTAGTCGGCTCGAGGTCCCATATATACGTCTAAATTAGGCGGTGTGTTAGTTAATTAATTACCGACCCACTGACCTCGCTGGAAAACCTACAACTCGAGGCCCCAGTAAAGAAATCAGTATTATGGCAGCAGAAAATAAGAGCAAAGAATTGCCTAGAACTGTTAAAGGCGTGCGGGCCCCACCTGAGGTTTCGATAGATGAAATCCTCCAACAGTTGAAAGAATACATAGAGCAACAATTCAACTTATCTAAAAGCTGTATCAAGATTGAACAAAAGTACAGAACCTCCAAAGGACAATGGTCCTCGGACGAGATCAAAAGGGTCTGGGGAAAAACGACCCATATGTAAAATAAACAACGAACCAGATGGTCCCTAGCTGTTATGGGACAGATCCGACAGCGGAATGAAATCATGACCCGGTCCCAACATGATAGGGACCCGACCAGTACAAAGGACCAATTGCAAGCGGTTTGTGAACAACTAAGACAGAAAAAACTTGAACTTGAAAAGCTGGAACCGGAAGTTAAAGATCTTAAAGGTGAAATTAAAGAATGGAAAAAATCATTAGGTCAAGAGACAGTAATAGGAAAAGGAAAATGTATCGGTCAATTCCCAGGGTACCCATGTTTGGATAAATTAAAAGCGCAAACCCGAAGACATGACCAAGGAATAGATACGGATTCTGAGTCCTCCGATGATACAGAGTCGGAGGATGAAGAATTAGGTGTGCGCTTTGCCCCGTTTAAAAATAGACGAGTTGTAGTCAAATCAGAAGAGACTGCGGATGAGGGCGGAACCAAAAAAACGAAGAAAAGGCTGTATGAAAAATACTTCGTTTATGATCTGGCAGACCCAGAAAAAATTGATAAATGGTCCAAGGAGTTGCCCAATCCAAAGAAAGGGGGAGTGAAAACGTGGAACCAATTGGACTGCTCAAGAAATATATATCAACTTCATCCCTGGGATGGAGTGCAAATTTTGACCATAATGGTGCCAAAAACATAAAATGGAAATTAAAAGGACAACACTGGTAGTTAAAAGGCTGGGTCCACATGAACTAACCACGCCGGTCTGGATAGGCCCAGTAGATCAACCCCTTTTGGGAATGGACGTCCTAATCCAAGTAGATTCATCGTTGCATTTCGAGGATGGTCGGGTGACATGGTCAATTAGAACTTTGAAGAATGAAGAATTGAAGGAACACCCGATATGGGCTAAAGATAAGAACGATTGTGGCCTACTCCAGATGGAGCCTGCGTCATTTACCGGGACCAAGCCTCCATGCATTAAACAGTATCCCATCAGTCCAACTGTCATTGCAGGAATCCTACCTGTTATTCAGCAATTGGAGAAACAAGGGGTGCTTATTAAAATGCATAGCTCCTCCAATAGCCCCGTGTGGCCGGTACAGAAATCTAATGAGACTTGGCGTCTGACCGTCGATTATAGGAAAGCTAACCAGTGTATTGATCAAAAAGCTCCTTTGGTCACAGATCCCTCCACCATTTTTAATGCCCTCAAACCGGAACATAAATATTTATCGGTTATAGAATGGCCAACGGATTTTGGTCGGTGCCTCTGGCACCAGAGGTATGACAGTGGTTTGCTTTCACTGTCCAAGGACAACAGTATACTTGGACCCGAATACCACAGGGTTTCCACAACAGCCCTACGGTATTCCACATGGCTTTACAAAGCCATTTGTGAGAATTACCTCCCCTGTCATCCACAGTCATCCAATATGTAGACAATATCCTGCTAGCTTCAAACATGGAAGAACAGCATGAACAAGATCTAGGAGCTCTGCTGGACCACCTTTGGCTGAAAGGACATAAAGCCAGCATCGACAAAGCACAAATATCCCAAGAAGAGATTGTATACCTGGGACAAAAGATTTCACAAGGAAAGAGAGAACTTACCCATTCGGGCTGCTAAAAAACCCACCACTATTGAGGAACTAAGGTCCTTTTTGGGATTGTGTAACTTTAACAGAAATTGGATTGACTCCTTCACACAGCTTCCTCAGTCATTGAATGATATCTTAAAGGGGAAACGTGCCTCTAAAGAAGCCATCGCCCTCACTAAGGAACAGCAAGAGGCCTTCCTGAGTTTGAAAAAGGCCTTGTGTTCGGCACCGGCTCTAGGAATCCCCGACAGTGGTAAGCTATTTACCCTGTTTGTCCATGAGAAAGAAGGATATATGACAGCTATACTGACACAAGAACATGGGGATTGGCAAAGACCTATTGGCTATTATTCGGCAAAACTGGATGCAGTAGCCCTCGGATGGGGAAGTTGCCTAAGAGCCATGGAAGCTATATGTCGAGCGGTAATGATCACTGCGGGTCTAGTCCTCGACCAAAAGCTGATGGTCAAGTGTCCCCACACCGTACACGCTTTGCTGTCTATGAATAGAATGTCTCAGGTGACAGCAGCTAGATGGACCCGCTGGACAGCAGTTTTGGAAGCTCCTAATCTCCATATCGTCCGGGCCAGCCCGGTTAATCGCGCAACTATGCTCCCGATGTCAGAATCGAGAGAGCAAGAAGGGGGAGAATGTGAAGAGCATGACTGCGTGGAGATTTTAAAAGAAACAGAAGAAGCAGCCTTAGCAGCAGAGGAGCCTCATCCTGTTTACAGATGGTTCCTCCTTTGTTGACAATGGTACCAGAAAAGCAGGATGGACAGTTACAACCGTATATGAGGTAGTGGCAAAAAAATGTTTACCCCCAGGAACGTCAGCACAACAGGCCGAGTTACGGGCCCTGTCAGAAGCATGTCGAATAGCAGAAGGGCAACAGCTAATGTCTCCACAGATTTGCGTTATGCTTTTGGAGTCGCTCATGACTTTGGTCTGTTATGGCGGAAAAGAGGATTCCTCACTGCTGCTGGTACACCTATCCGAAATGGAAAAAAAGTCCGAGACTTACTAGAGGCCATACAATTACCTCAGGAAGTGTCCATCCTGAAGTATAAGGCCCATACCAAGGAAAATACCACGGAAGCACAGGGAAATGCCCTAGCCGACCAGGCAGCTAAAGATGCCGCCTCACAGGGCGCTCCCCCAGAAGAAGCAACACAGATGTGCAGATTGAAAGCACTCAGGACTCTGACACGAGATCTTCAAACAATGCAAGGTGAGTGCTCCCGAGAGAAAAAATGGACATGGATTGAAGCAGGAATTAAGCTATGCGAAGATGGTGTCTGGAGACAAAGAGTTACCGACAAGTCAGTCGCGCCACAAGCGCTTATGCCTTTTTTAGCCCAACAGATCCACTCGTGGGGACACTTGGCCTCACAACAGATGACGGCATGGTTCCAGAAAAGCTGGTGGGGTCGGGGATTTAAAAAACATGCCCAGCTGGTAACAGACCGCTGTGTGGTCTGCCAGAAAAATAATTCTGGACTCATCACAGTAATGCCCCAACCGAGGCCCCCTGCCCCTGTCGGACCATTCCAGCATCTGCAGGTTGATTATATATCTCTTCCTTCATGCCAAGGATACACTAACATTCTTGTCATGGTCGACAAATTCTCTAGATGGGTAGAAGCTGTCCCAACTAAAAGAGCCACAGCTAATCACACTGTAAAGGTCTTGTGTAAGGATTACATTCCCTGATGGGGAGTCCCAAGTAGCATTGACTCAGATCAGGGAACACACTTCACAGGTGCTGTCTGCCAAGAAGTCTGTAGGTTACTGAACATTATGTGGGATTTACATTGTCCTTATCATCCACAATCATCAGGACAAGTAGAGCGAATGAATCGAACTCTGAAACAATGGCTTGCCAAATATCACCAAGAAGGAACACCATGGCCCCAGGCACTACCAATAGTGCTATGCAGCATTAGGGCAATCCCAAACAGAACTACAGGTCTAAGTCCATTTGAAATTATAACAGGAAGACCCATGTCGCTGCCAGGAACTATTGATTGATTGAAAGCTGATGTTCACTTAATGAGTGACACTCTGTTATCATACTGTCAGGACCTAACCAATGCTATTAGTTCTGTTTCCCGACAGATATCGGCAGCTTGGGGTAATCCATCCGAAGGAGGACACGACATCATCCCGGGAGTCTGGGTTTATGTGAAAAAGTTGCATAAAGAACCTTTGGGTGCCAAGTGGGAGGGACCTTACCAAGTGTTATTGACCATCCAGGCAGCTGTTAAAGTCCAAGGAAAGAAAGCCTGGATCCATGCCTCACACGCTAAATGAGCACCCGTACCTGAAGCTGAAATCTGATAAGGACAATTACTTCTTGCCAAAATGTATAAATTTACTGTAATACTGGCTGTAGGTATTCTAGGCATTTGCCTTCTTTTTACTTGGCGACCCTCTGCACCAAAGGGAAATAGTAGAGTACCCAGGGAATTACATGTAAATACTTTTTTACATATGTCATACATTTATGCCAAACAAGGTAACATTTCTAGTTGTTGGGTGTGTGCGCATATTCCTATTCACTCAAAGGGAGGGATTCCCTTGAGGCCAGTCCCCTTGAATATCTCGGAAATGGCTGAGTGGATAATTAATCAAAACAAAACAGGCAAGGCGTTTCAGGATACAGAAAACTGGGCATCTAAATGGAAGTCAGCAGGTTACAATTTGACTACCTCTGAAGGGGGATACCAACCGTGCTACAATAATTCCAAACGGCCATTTTTTGTTATTACTAATACAACGGGGGTAGGAAGACCGGGGGAATCGGTCTGTCTGATTAGAAACATCAAAGGAGGCCAAAATATGGGGTATAGTAACTGCTCCCAGAATTATAATGTAATCAAGCCACGGAACTGTCCAAACTGGGCCGATGTGGGAGTTCTTAACGTAACGGGGATTCTGAATAAAACAGATGGAAAAGCCTGGACAGGCCCCGGAGTGTTGCTGACAAAGAAACAGCTAACATTCATTGCATATAATGGCACCTATTGGGTGTGTGGCCACAAGGCCTAACCTTGGCTGCCCCAGAATTGGATGGGATCCTGCTATTTAGCCTACATTGTGCCATATATGTATCATATAAAGTCCCTGTCGGAACATCTACACCGTCCTAAGAGAGCTATCACAGAAACAGAGAGGTTCTTTGCCATTCTGGTCCCTGGGTATGGGACCGCCAAACTGGCAAGGGAATCCATTAACATGGCATCCGTTGTGGAACAGGTAGCCAATGATACCTCAGAGGCCCGAGTTAAAATCAATGCAGAAATGGTAGCAATCCGCACAGTAGCCCTACAGAATAGAATGGCCCTTGACTACATCCTGGCTGAAAAGGGAGATACTTGCGTCCTACTCGGAACTGAGTGTTGCACATATATCCCAGATAGCTCCGAAGAAATTACCCACTAAGCGAAGCATATCCAAAAGGAGGTAGAAAAACTTAAGCAACCCCCATCATTCACTTTGTGGAGCGGGGCCACTGTATGGCTCAGTTCAATAGGAACTTCATTGGTGGAAGGCTTAATTCTATTTGTTGTAATTATTTTACTTTTATATTGTTTGTTTATGTTGATTAAACGTTGTTGCAACCAGGCGGCTGTAGCTGCTGTCTCGCAGGTGAGATGCCTTGCCGGTCCCAGCAGACCGTCTGTACGTGGCACATGGGTAGAAACATAGAAAATAGGTGCAGGAGTAGGCCATTCGGCCCTTCTAGTCTGCACCGCCATTCAGTGAGTTCATGGCTGAACATGCAACTTCAGTACCCCATTCCTGCTTTCTCGCCATACCCCTTGATCCCCCTATTAGTAAGGACTACATATAACTCCTTTTTGAATATATTTAGTGAATTGGCCTCAACAACTTTCTGTGGTAGAGAATTCCACAGGTTCACCACTCTCTGGGTGAAGAAGTTTCTCCTCATCTCGGTATGTTTAAGGGAAGGTCATTTACTGGTTGAATTAAGATATTGATTTGGATTAAATTGGAATGAAGTTAATTAACCTACTAAAACCAGACTTCCATTGTGGCCACGATGGAATTCGGGTTGGTGTAAATTTGTGTGGAAGCTACTAGTCCGGACATGTGGCGAAACACATCAACAAATTTTCAAAGGAAACTCTATTAACATGTCTGAAATTATTTTGTAGAATGTTCAACCAGTGATACCTGATGTTTTATGATTCAGTTTGTGAAAGAATCAAAGGGCAGATTGATAGAGAATTCAAGCAGGCTGCAAGAATCTGTGAGAACACACAGATAGCAGTCAGAGTGCCCACGTGGGAGCTAGCACATTGCATTAAACCATAACTCACACTTGACATTTCAGGACTTTAGGCTGAGAGCCAATTATGGGTTAACAATACACACTGTTGAATCGGTTGAGCCAATAAGGTCAAAGGGGGCGAGCTCACTATTGTAAATTGATCCAGGTGTAAGTACAGCCATTTTTTGCCATGTGTTTCAGAAGGACAAAGACCTGGCATAAAGCCAGCAGCTTGTTGCAGCTGCCAGAATAAAGTTACTTTAAACCTACAACCTGATTTCGCATCTCATTGAAAATTAAGAGATCTAACACTTGTATCTATGGCCTCTAATTCTGGACAAGTGGAAACATCCTCCGTCTACCCATCGAAGCACTTAATCATTTTAAAGACAATATTCTTGCTGAATCACAGTACTTCTTGCTTCCTTGTGTTTTGACAAAGGGGCACTACACAAAACCTTAACTTCTCTCTTCTCTTCACAGATGCTGCCTGACCTACTGACTGTATCCAGCATGTTCTGCTTTTGCTCTTTGTTTCCAGTCTGGACAAATAGCACGTTTTCTCACGGAGATAATGAGGCAGATTTTCAACTTGCTGCCCGAACATAAATCTGGCGATGAATTCAATGGAAATGAAAATCGGGGGGTTTCTATAGTGAGTAACCAATCCACAATGCCAGTTTATGCCCAGGCGACGTTGAAAATCTATATCAATGTGTAGACTCAAGTGACAGATGTTCCAATTATTATGAATGTCATTAATCTTGCATTCCAATTTCAGGGATCGATTGGTCCAGCAATACTAATAGTCTCATTAAATGGACATATTACTGAGGCAAATAAATGTATTTTTTACTGTTGCATATACTATCAATAAAAGTCCAGGCAAAGTGCTTTCAAAATATTTATTATAAAAGGCAAGATCAGGCATTGAGGGCTTTAGTTGCAAAATACTGCCCTGAAAATTACAGTAATAAACCAAATTATGCTATAAAGATGCCTGCAACCAATGACTGAATGCATTCACTTAAGGTAGAAGGGGATGAGGCCAAGGTAAAATGTGAGAGCAACCACATCAGAGGGACAAAAATATGAATGAAAAACACAAAACAGAATAGATGACAGGGAGGAACAAGACTGAGAAGCAAATCTGGTAATCTGATAATTAGTCAAACCTTTTCAAAACAACATTTTAATTATGCTTTGTTTTTTTTTAAATTGTGCACAAGTTCATACCAAATCGAAAATGTTGTATATTATCCTGTTCAGTTTAGGCCCTGCCACGATTGCACCTGTAGGAGTGCAACAGCTTGAATGATAATTATAACATTGAAAATTACATCATATTCACACAGACTTAAATAAAATAAAATTAATAAAGGATGTTGTACCTTGCACATGTATCCATGGGTACCTCAAACTGAATAGTATTTTAAAATACTTTGCAAAATGTAATTCAAATTAGACCTAAGAAATTTGGATTGAAAAATGAATGGCAATTACCCAGTGTCACAGGATACATTTTTTTAATATAACAACAACAACTTGTATTTATATAGTGCCTTTAACGTACTGAAACGTTCCAAGGCACTTCACAGGTGTATTATGCGATTACAATTTGACACCAAGCAGCATAAGTAGAATTTAGCGCAGGTGACCAAAAACTTGGTCAAAGACATATGTTTTAAGGAGCGTCTTGAAGGAGGAAAGAGAGGTAGCGAGGCAGAGAGCTTTAGGGAGGGATTTCCAGAGCGTGGGGCCTAGGCAACAGAAGGCAGTGCCACCAATGGTTGAACGATTATAATCAGGGATGCTCAGGAGGGCGGAATTAAAGGAACGCAGACATCTCGGGAGGTTGTGGTGCTGGAGGAGATTACAGAGATAGTGAGGGGCGAGGCTTTGGAGGGATTTGAAAATAAGGATGAGAATTTTGAAATCGAGGCATTGCTTAACCGGAAGCCAATGTAGTTCAGCGAACACGGTCTGCTCTCTCAGGTGGACGAAGAAGAACATATAATTTAGAATTCTAGCTGTAATACACCCCTTGAAACAAATATTTCCAGGGAAAGACACTCTGGCCTAGAAACTTCCGGTGTGAACAAGGCAAAAGGAATGATCCCTGCACCGGACAGCCACCCTATATTGCGTCTTGGGCCTCATTTACATTAGACTGGAAAGCTGCAGACACCCCCAGGCAGCCCGCCAGTGAAGACGATTACAATTTCTAGCCACTGTGTAGAAGGCAGCATAGGCAGATAGGTCTTGGAAGGGGCGGCGGAAGCGATTGGGAGGTAGGGGGTGACCGGGAGAGGGAGGAATGCAATTGGGAGGTGGGCGAGCAGAGGCTGGCTGTGGCCCGTGATGTTAATGTGGGGCCGGGAGGAACAGTCCTACACCTCCCGACTCCACATCCAGGTAAGTAACTTTTTTTAAACTGGTGTCCAGCAGTGGTCCTTTTAAGGACTGATGGTTAGGCTGCATATAACCTGGTTTTTGTGAATGCAAAAAAATCGTCAGAGGGAGGCTGGACTGGGTGTTGTGTAATGAGAAAGGACTAATTAGCAATCTTGTTGTGCGAGACCCCTTGGGGAAGAGTGACCATAATATGGTAGAATTCTTTATTAAGATGGAGAGTGACACAGTTAAATAAGAGACTAGGGTCCTGAACTTAAGGAAAGGTAACTTGGACGGTATGAGACGTGAATTGGCTAGAATAGACTGGCAAATGATACTTAAAGGGTTGACGGTGGATAGGCAATGGCAACCATTTAAAGATCACATGGATGAACTTCAACAATTGTACATCCCTGTCTGGAGTATAAATAAAACGGGGAAGGTGGCTCAACTGTGGCTAACAAGGGAAATTAAGGATAGTGTTAAATCCAAGGAAGAGGCATATAAATTGGCCAGAAAAAGCAGCTAATCTGAGAACTGGGAGAAATTTAGAATTCAGCAGAAGAGGAATTAGAGTTTAATTAAGAGGGGGAAAATAGAGTTTGAGAGGATGCTTGCTGTGAACATAAAAACTGACTGCAAAAGATTCTATAGATATGTGAAGAGAAAAAGATTAGTGAAGACAAACGTAGGTCCCTTGCAGTCAGATTCAGGTGAATTTATAATGGGGAACAAAGAAATGGCAGACCAGTTGACCAAATACTTTGGTTCTGTCTTTACGAAGGACGACACAAATAACCTTCGGGAAGTACTAGGGGACCGAGGATCTAGTGAGAAGGAGGAACTGAAGAATATCCTTATTAGGGGGGAAATTGTGTTAGGGAAATTAATGGGATTGAAGGCCGATAAATCCCTGGGGCCTGATAGTCTGCATCCTGAGTACTTAAGGAAGTGGCCCTAGAAATAGTGGATGTATTGATGATCATTTTCCAACAGTCTATCGACTCTGGATCACTTCCTATAGACTGGAGGGTAGCTAATGTAACACCACTTTTTAAAAAAGGAGGGAGAGAGAAAACGGGTAATTATGGGTTAGCCTAACATCGGTAGTGGGGAAAGTGTTGGAATCAATGATTAAAGGATGAAATAACAACGCATTTCGAAAGCAGTGACAGGATCGGTCTAAGTCAACATGGATTTATGAAAGGGAAATAATGCTTGACAAATTTTCTGGAATTTTTTGAGGATGTAACTAGTAGAGTGGACAAGGGAGAACCAGTGGATGTGGTGTATTTGGACTTTCAAAAGGGTTTTGACAAGGTCCCACACAGAGATTCGTGTGCAAAATCAAAGCACATGGTATTGGGGGTAATGTACTGACATGGATAGAGAGCTGGTTGGCAGACAGGAAGCAGAGAGTCGGGATAAACGGGTCCTTTTCAGAGTGACTAGTGAGGTGCCGCAGGGCTCAGTGCTGGGACCCCAGCTATTTACAATATACATTAATGATTTGGATGAAGGAATTGAGTGTAATATCTCCAAGTTTGCAGATGACACTAAACTGTGTGGCAGTGTGAGCTGTGAGGAGGACGCTAAGAGGCTGCAGGGTGACTTGGACAGGTTAGGTGAGTGGGCAAATGCATGGCAGATGCAGTATAATGTGGATAAATGTGAGGTTATCCACTTTGGGGGCAAAAACACAAGGCAGAATATTATCTGAATGGCGGCAGATTAGGAAAAGGGGAGATGCAATGAGACCTGGGTGTCATGGTTCATCAGTCATTGAAAGTTGGCATGCAGGTACAGCAGGCGGTGAAGAAGGCAAATGGTAAGTTGGCCTTCATAGCGAGGGATTTTGAGTATAGGAGCAGGGAGGTCTTACTGCAGTTGTACAGGACCTTGGCGAGGCCTCACCTGGAATATTGTGTTCAGTTTTGGTCTCCTAATCTGAGGAAGGACTTTCTTTCTATTGAGGGAGTGCAGCGAAGGTTCACCAGACTGATTCCCGGGATTGCTGGACTGACATATGAGGAGAGACTGGATCGACTGGGCCTTTATTCACTGGAGTTTAGAAGGATGAGAGGGGATCTCAGAAACATATAAAATTCTGATGGGACTGGACAGGTTAGATGCAGGAATAATGTTCCCAATGTTTGGGAAGTCCAGAACCAGGGGACACAGTCTAAGGATAAGGGGTAGGCCATTTAGGACTGAGATGAGGAGAAACATCTTTACTCAGAGAGTTGTTAACCTGTGGAATTCTCTACCGCAGAGGGTTGTTGATGCCAGTTCATTGGATATATTCAAGTGGGAGTGAGATATGGCCCTTACGGCTAAAGGGATCAAGGGGTATGGAGAGAAAGCAGGAAAGGGGTACTGAGGTGAATGATCAGCCATGATCAGTATGGTGGTGCAGGCTCGAAGGGCCGAATGGCCTACTCCTGCACCTATTTTCTATGTTTCTATGTTTCTCTGTGGTGTCATCTGCTAAAAAACAATCTCCTGGGATGGGGGGATTGTCCTATCAGTAGAGATTGAGGAGACTAGACCTATATTCCCACGAGTTTAGAAGAATGAGAGATGATCTAATTGAAATATATAAAATTCTTGGGGCTTGATAGGGTTAATGCTGGGAAGATGTTTCCCTAGGCTGCAGTGCCTCGAACATGGGTCACAGTTTCAGAATAAGGGGTCTGCCATTTAGGATTGAGATGAGGAGAAATTTCTTCACTCAAAAGGTTGTGAATCTTTGAAATTCTCCACCCCAGAGAGCTGTGGATGAGTATATTCAAGACAGAAGTCGATACATTTTTGAGAGTTGAGGGAATTAAGGGATATGGGGATAGTGCAATTTAACGTGTGGTGGCTGTTGCACACCAGCCACCACACAGGCTTGACAGAGCTAGGACTTGGTCCAATCGCAAGGATTAACCAAGACGACTGGAGGCCAGCTCTGCTGCATGGACCTAGTGCACACACATATCGCAGTGTAGGCTGGCCCGTGCTGCCCCTAGGCCCTCGCCTCTTCTGAGCCCCGAACTCATGCCTCTCTCCGATCACATCGGTCTACAATCTCTCACCGCTCCTTCGTCCCGACCTCGCCGCTCTTGCTGTACCTTTCAAAAAACCATGCTGACTCTGCTGATTGCATTGTGATTTTCTAAATGTCCTTCTACTACTTTCTTAATTATGGACTCCAGCATTTTCCTAATGACAGATTTTAGGCTAACTGGTCTATAGTTTGCTGCTTTCTGTCTCCTTCCTTTCTTAAATAGGGGGATACATTTGTGGTTTTCCAGTCCACTGGGACCTCTCCAGAATCCAGGGAATTTTGGTAGGTTACTACCAATGCATCCACTATCTCTGCAATCACCTCTTTCAAGACCCTAGGATACAGTCCACCTTTAGTCCCATTAGATTGCCTAATACTTTTTCTCTAGTGATAATGATTGTTTTAAGTCCTCCCCCACCACCAATAGCCCCTTAATTATCCATTATTGGGATGCTTTTAGTGTCTTCTACCATGAAGACCGATACAAAATATTTATTCAAAGTCTCCACCATTTCCCTGTTTCCCATTATTAATTCCCCAGTCTCATCCTCTAAGGGACCAATGTTTACTTTAGCTACTCTCTTCCTTTTTATATACCTGTAGAAGCTCTTACTATCTGTTTTTATATTTCTTGCTAATTTATTTTCATAAGCTATCTTCTCTCTCGTTCCCAATCTTCTGGCCTTCCACTATTCTTCCCAACATTGTATGCCTTTTTTTTCAATTTGATACCATCTTTTACTTCATTAGTTAGCCATGGATCGTTCATCCTTCCCTTAGATTCTTTCTCACTGGAATATATCTTTACATAAAGAACATAAGAATTAAGAACAGGAGTAGGCCATCTAGCCCCTCGAGCCTGTTCCGCCATTCAACAAGATCATGGCTGATCTGGCTGTGGACTCAGCTTCACTTACCCGCCCGCTCCCCATAACCCTTAATTCCCTTATTGGTTAAAAATCTATCTATCTGTGATTTGAATACATTCAATGAGCTAGCCTCAACTGCTTCCTTGGGCAGAGAATTCCACAGATTCACAACCCTCTGGGAGAAGAAATTCCTTCTCAACTTGGTTTTAAATTGGCTCCCCCATATTTTGAGGCTGTGCCCCCTAGTTCTAGTCTCCCCAACCAGTGGAAACAACCTCTCTGCCTCTATCTTGTCTATCCCTTTCATTATTTTAAATGTTTTTATAAGATCACCCCTCATCCTTCTGAACTCCAACGAGTAAAGACCCAGTCTACTCAATCTATCATCATAAGGTAACCCCCTCATCTCCGGAATCAGCCTAGTGAATCGTCTCTGTAACCCCTCCAAAGCTAGTATATCCTTCCTTAAGTAAGGTGACCAAAACTGCACGCAGTACTCCAGGTGCGGCCTCACCAATACCCTGTACAGTTGCAGCAGGACCTCCCTGCTTTTGTACTCCATCCCTCTCACAATGAAGGCCAACATTCCATTCGCCTTCCTGATTACCTGCTGCACTTGCAAACTAACTTTTTGTGATTCATGCACAAGGACCCCCAGGTCCCTCTGCATCGCAGCATGTTGTAATTTCTCCCCATTCAAATAATATTCCCTTTTACTGTTTTTTTTTCCAAGGTGGATGACCTCACATTTTCCGACATTGTATTCCATCTGCCAAACCTTAGCCCATTCGCTTAACCTATCTAAATCTCTTTGCTGAGAGTTATGAAATATCTCCTTAAATGTTTGCCACAGCTTTTCTACAGTCTTACTCTTTAATATATTTTCCCAGTTCACTTTAACCAACTCTGCCTTCGTACCTTTGTAATTACCTTTATCTAAGTTCAGGACACGAGTTTGAGACATAGCTTTCTCACCCTCAAATTGAATTTGAAATTTTACCATGCTATGATCACTCTTCCCAAAGAATCCTACACTACGAGATCATTAATTAATCCAGACTCGTTACACATTACCAAATCTAAGATAGCCTGCTCCCTGGTTTGTTCCGCAACGTATTGTTCCAAGAAACCATCCTGCATACACTCTATGACCTCTTCCTTAAGGCTACTTTTGCCAATTTTATTTTTCCAATCAATATGAAGATTAAAATCGCCCATGATTATTGCCGCACCTTTCTTACAAGCCTCCATTATTTCTTGATTTATACTCTGTCCTACAGTGTGGCTACTGTTTAGGGGCCTATAGATCATTCCCACCAGTGACTTCCTGCACTTATTATTTCTTATCCCCACCCAAACTGATTCTAATCTTGATCTTCTGAGCCAATATCATTTCTCACTATTGCACTGATCTCATCCCTTATTAACAGAGCGAACCCACCTTCTTTTCCTTTCTGCCTATCCTTACAAAATGGCAAATACCCCTGAATGATCATCTTGCAACCAGGTCTCTGTAATGACTATCAGACCATACCCTTTTATTTCTATTTGTGCCGTCATCTCATCTATCTTGTTATGAATGCTGCGTGCATTCAGATATACAGCTTTTAATTTGATCTTTTTACCATTTTTCTCTACTCTGACCCCTCTTTCTGATGCACCCTTATGTTTGTACGCTCTGTCCCTTCCTGTCACACTCTGGTTATCATTACCCCTATCGCTACCCTGCACTTTTGTCTTCTCATTTTGCTTTTTTCGTTTCCGCTCACTGGATCCCTCCCCCCCGCCGCCCCCCCCCCCACCCTCCCACTGTTTAGTTTAAGGTGATATCCTGTTTGTCCCATTGTTCACCAAGGTCCCAGATGCCTTGTTGCCCTCACTGTGCCATTATCACCTCGCACTTCGCACTTCCAACAACTTTATGGGCAAAAAACTTTAAAACCTAAATCTGCACGAACAAGTCTAACTAATGGGGCACATGCTGCAGCAAAATCTGTCCCATTATGCTTTTTACACTGAAGAATCTCACACTCTGTATATTGTGCAACTCACAGTGTATGTTAAAGCATGTTGCGCTATGCATGGTGCCCTGTTGGTACGCGAAAGCACTGATCTGACAGCCTTTTATCAAAGAAGCATATAAAAGAGTACAAAAATATGCTGCCTGACTGTGGCTGAAGTCTCTGTTCCAGACTTTTCCCAAGAAAAAGCATCAGAACCCATTATAAATGCTGTATTGGCACATTCAAGTGACAGTGTTGTAGAAATATCCAAGCGACCAAACATCCCAAGGCAACCTGCTCTCAGTTTTCCTTGTACTTGATAGAATGCTGCAATTTATTTTATTGACAGATTAACCTTAATCCTGGGGAGAAAAACAACAGAAACAGGAGCTGGTAGGTAATGAACCAGATTCCCCATTGATTCCAGTGCTGTGATTCAACTTAATATTCAGGATCCTAACATTGGAGTCAGTATCATTGGGGACCCTCCAGCACTTCTAGATTGTGTAACTGCTAACATCCAACCTATTCAGAAAGTAGGTCATGTGAGGTTATAATTCATAATTCAATTACTGACACTGAATCTACATTCTGTGGAGGAACTATCCAGTCAAAATGAGTGTTCAGCAGAAGGTTTGAACAAATGCTGTACTGTAGTGGCACCAGCTGTGACTGGGGATGACAGGTAGTCAGTGTATACCTACCTCTTTTCCTGCTGGTTTTAACTGATAAAAGATGTTAATATCCTGAATCTATTCGCCATCAGCAAGCGCCTATGCCACCAGCTGATGCACTAACAAACCAAATAATGGACATCCCTAGCTGATCCAGAGAGACAACTAGTCCTGACAGGAAGAAATAAAACATTGATAAATTTAAGGGGGATGTCAAATTAAGAATGGCAGCAGGGAAATCAATGTCATAGCTGAGAAAATTGTAAAATGACAATTTCTGTACTCTGTTTCTGAAGACTAAGTGAGTGTGGCAGTGCATTAGAGCTAGTTTCTTCTGCCTATTCTTATTTACTTGGAACTTGACTATGAGTGCCACAATTTACTTCACTTTTAACCTGTAGCTATGATTGAGCTATGACCTCTATGGCATGGCTTTGGGCTGATTTAAAGTTGCTTACACCTTGCAAACCAAAATCAATTTAAACTTCAGATTCAGTGTTATTGACGAATAGGTGCCAGGGTCTATATTCCAACCTTTCAACTGAGGAAGGTTGATTGTGTGGGAAGAAAAAAGAAAACTTCCAATCTTTCTCCAACTCTGAGCAAAACCCATTTACTGATTTGGTTTCCTATCTGCCAACCAATTTTGTAGCTATGTTGCTATTTCCACTTATACCACATACTAACAAGCCTTTTGTGAGACACCATATCGAACAATTTCTGATAATCCATATAGTACATCTGCTACATTTTATTTATGCCAATGGTCAAATCTTCAAAATAATCTGTTACATTTGTTAAGCACAACTTGCCTTTAGCAAATCAACGTGAGCTGTCCTTGATTAACCCATGCATTGCTAGATGTTCAACAATTTTATCTCGAATTATGCTTCTGAAATTTTGCACACAAATTATATTAAACCACTGATCAATAGTTACCTGGTTTATCATGGTCTCTCTTTTTGAACAAAGCTGTTACATGGGCTGTTTATCAGTCCCATAAAATAATTTGCATATTTAAGGAGAATTGAGAAAATGTAGCCAGAGCCTTTTCGATGTCCACTCATGATTTTCGCTTGTATTGTTCTTTTAAATTTCAATCTCTCTATTTATCCATAGAACTCTATTCTCTGATGGACTCACTTTTTGCTTTATGGCACTATATATTTTGCATTCCACGGGGCTGAAATTGCTCCTCTCCTTAAGGCCTGTTACCATCGCAAATCGGCGGACACTCTGCGGAGTTCAGTGGCTGCCGATTTTTGTGGAATGGCCACTGATAGCCCAATTGCCCTTCCGAGTTTGCCGGTGGTGCCCCGATTCCCCTCCCACCACTCCTTTGCTGCCAATCCATCTGTCTTAAGTGCGCACCACCGAGCTACCCCGCCCCTCCCCGACGACGCCATTCCCCTGTGAAAATCTTCGCCGCACACGGCGGTGCCAAAACTTGTTTTTTTTCCCGGTGGTCCTGTGAGGCTGTGGTCTTCTGCAATGGTGGTGCGGCTTCCCTTAAAGGGGAGGACGCACTGTCGCAGCCGCCATGTTTTTTTGGTTGGCCGACTGCAAGGTAGGCCTGACAATTATGTCCCCGGGTTCGGCTGGGCCGCCACCAGGCAGCCTGGTAACCCCTCTTGCATGCCAGACTGCTGGCCTGGCCGAAACCCTCCCTGGTAGCCCAGAGGGCCGAGTTTTTAAAATCACGAAGGCTCTCCCCTTTAAGTGTACTCACCGCCCCAATTCCCGCCCCTCTTATGTAGTCATCGCCCCCATTAAGAGCGACTTCCGGATCTGAATTAAAAAAAACAACAAAGGGTTTCAAGCAGGAGTCAATTTCTACCCCCAAGTATTTTAGATTTGAAGTTTCACACTGCTGATCTAGCAACGTGTTTCAGACTGTTGAATTAACCCAATATCATTGCCCAGTTGCTCTTAAAAATCTCGCCGAACTGTCTGCAAAATCCCCCAGAATCATTTTCACCATTTGAAGGCTTGTAATGCTCACCGAGAATTGTACTATTTCTTAACTTTATATGGATGCTTTCTTAACATGACCTACTAGTACAGCTACATTTTAGTGCTCTGATAGAATCATTTGCTAAGACTGTCATCCTTGCCCCTTTTCTTCCCTTCCTATCTCTCCTTAAAATGTTATAACCCTGAAATTTATATTCCCAGTGCTGTCCAAACCTAAGCCACATCTCCATTATAGCTCTTATATCATATCAAAGTGGAAAGTCTAGCCCATTATATCATATTCCTCCATAGTTATTAATACTTGTAACTCTCCAATTGTATTTTGAATGCTTTGTGCATTCACATACATTTCACTCGTATCACCAGTGGTGGCAAAGCTCTGCATATGTCCTTCAGCACCCATACACTGCATTATTCATCATTGTACTGCAATGCTAGTAAATCTGCTCCAGACTGACAGGAAAGTCTGTATATCTCGGCTAGTAAAAAGGAAATTGTAGTACAGCAGGTTCCCTTTGTTTCAATCAGTTGTGGCACCGATGTTGTTGATAATCTCTGTAATCTCCTCCACCCCAAGGGCTCGAGGACATTATAGAGATTCCCTCCCTAAACCTTTCTGCCTCGCTACCTCTCTTTTCTCCTTTAAGATGCTCCTTAAACCCTACCTCTTTGACCAAGCTTTTGGTCATCTGCCCTAATATCTCCTCATGTGGCTAGGTGTCAATTTTTGTTGTTGTCTTATTGTTGGCGTCAATTTTCTTTTGATAATGCTCCTCTGAATTGCCTTGGGACATTTTACTATGTTAAAGGTGCTTTATAAATGTAAGTTGTTGTTGATACAGAGCAAATATAGTGGTAGTTTAGGCCAGTACTGGCAGCTCATAGGGGAATCTAGAACTAGGGGACATGGTTTCAGAATAAGGGGTGGCCCATTCAAAACTAAGATGAGGAGCAATTTCTTCTCTCAGAGGATTGTAAATCTGTGGAATTCTCTACCCCAGAGAGCTGTGGAGGCTGGATCACTGAATATATTTAAGGGGGAGATAGACAGATTTTTGAGCGATAAAGGAATAAAGGGTTATGGGGAGCAGGCAACGAAATGGAGTTGATTCCACGATCAGATCAGCCATGATCTTATTGAATGGCGGAGCAGGCTCGAGGGGCTGAATGGCCAACTCCTGCTCCTATTTCTTTTGTTCTCATGATTTCATGTTCTCTCTACTGCACCATTGTTGCTAAAGCATGAAAATCTTGGCATACCATCAATAGCAATGGTTGCTGTATAAACATTGACACATTAGAGAACTTTAAGTAGAACAAAAGATTTTTAACAGCGAGGAATAATGTTTGGCAAAAACTAAGAGCATCCACCATGTCAGCCACTGAGGTAAGTTAATGTTGCATTGTGAGTTGTTGCCACACATTTTTTTCTTGTGGCTTTTACTAGATATTTCAAGGTTTGTTAGTCCAGTACTTTATGCTTAGAGGATGCTCAGTAGAAGACTGGAGATTTACAGGACCTATTCCACAAGGACAAATTTGATAACTCACTGCAATGTATGGTTTGTTATGAGCATGCTCAGTTCGCTCTGGCCTAATGAGGAAGCACATGAACTAGCAACTCATCATGTCTCTGTCCTTCATTTGTTCTACCCAAGTACATTACATTTTGGTGATTAGGGTGGGATCCCAAAGCCATTTTTAGGGATCATGGAAGGACACAGTGTTCATCCTTTGAGTGCATAAGTTTAAGGTGAATTTTTAACACCTAAACTGAATTTTTGCGATGTTTTTACCGTTAGTTCTGCTGTAGAATCACCTGCGCCTCGCTTTTGCATGTTTGTCTATACAGCAACGGTGGTGTTGATTCTCACAGGCACACAGGTAGTGTGCTGAGTCACTGTTCTACACGGTCCGGACAATCATGGCCATGCCTGAGGGATTCATCGGAAGCCTCGACATGTATGACCGAGCTCGCCAACTATTCAGTTCTTACATTGAGTGGATGGAGATGTTTTTTTAGGGCCAATAACATTGTTGAGACCGAATGTGCAGATGAGAATGTTCAAGCTCAAAATAAAGTAATTCATAAAAGGAAGAAAGCAATGTTTCTAATGGAGATCGGGCCAGATGTCTACGGAACATTAACAAACCTACTCGTGCCAGGGAACATGAAGGATGCATCGCTTGAAGACATTGTCAAGAAAGTAAAGGACCATTTCGACTCAATGCCATTAGAAATAGCAGAGAGCTATAAATCTGGTACCAGAAACCAAAACCAAAGTGAAACCATCAGTGAGTACATAGTAGCTCTTAAGAACCTATCTTTGCCTTATAACTTCAGCACATTTCTGGATCGTGCGTTGCAAGATAAGTTTGTGTGTGGACTGTGGATGAGCGCGCACAGTCCAAGTTACTGAACACTCCGAACCTAACGTTTGACATAGCAAGCAAAATTGCCCTATCTATTGAGGTGGCGTCTAAGATTGCTAGGGAGCTCCGTCCAACTCAAGTGACTAGTGCAGCTGAGGTCACAAAGCCACCGCCAAGCCTAAAGCTGTGGGACCGAGTCAAAAGCATGTCGGTGAGAGCAGTTCAGTGAAATGTTATTGCTGGAACGGAAATCACTCACCACAGTGCTGCCAATACAGAAATGTAAAGTGTTTTCACTGCTAGAAGCAAGGCCATATTTCAACAAGTGGCAGAGACAGATCTAAAGCAGGAAGTAAGAACCATTCTAGTGGCATTGCAAAGCAGCAACAACAAAAGGGAGGAGATCACAATATTGAATGAACACACCTGATGTTGAAGAAGTAAGATTCTACAATATCTATGCCACCAGTGGCATGCCAGCACTCATGAGAAAGACTTCCATACACAACTTTTAATCAACGAGCAATACATTGATATGTATATCATATGTGTATGTATATCAGTTCCGTAGACACTGACTCCATCCCTCTTCCCAACTTCTGACTGAGGCTGAACCAGATTGTTCGCAACCTTGGTGTCACATTTGACCCTGAAATGAGCTTTTGACCACATATCCACAACATAACTAAGATGGCCTATTTCCACCTCCGTAACATCCCCCATCTCCTCCCTTACCTCAGCTCATCCGCTGCTGAAACCCTCATCCATGCCTTTGGTACCTCTAGACTTGACTATTCTAATGCACTCCTGGCTGGCCTCCCACATTCTACCCCATGTAAACTAGAGGTGATCCAAAACTCAGCTGCCCATGTCCTAACTCGCACCAAGTCATCACCCCTGTGCTCGCTGATCTACATTGGCTCCCGGTTAAGCAATGCCTCGATTTCAAAATTCTCATCCTTATTTTCAGATCCCTCCATGGCCTCGCCCCTCCCTATCTCTATAATCTTCTCCAGCCCCACAACCCCCCGTGATGTCTGCACTCCGCAAATTCTGCCCTCTTGAACATTCCTGATTATAATTGCTCAACCATTGGTGGCTGTGACTTCTGTTGCCTAGGCTCCAAGCTCTGGAACTCCCTGGCCAAACCTCTCAACACTCTACCTCTCTTTCTTCCTTCAAGACGCTGCTTAAAAACAATTTCTTTGACCAAGCTTTTGGTCACCTGTTCTAATTTCTACTCATGCAGCTCAGTGCCAAATTGTTTTATCTTATAATACTCCTTTGATGCGCCTTGGGATGTTTCACTATGTTAAAGGCACTATATAAATACAAGTTGTTGTTATGTTGTTGTTGTATCGACACAGCGATGGACTGTTCTAACATGTGTAAGGACACATATGAGAGTAAGTTTAATCAAGTACCACTTACAAAAAGAGTATGGTAGAGTTAAAAACCTACTCCGGAGAAATCCTTGTGACATGTGGACAAACGGATTGTACAGTTCAACACAATGGCCGGTCAGTAAAGCTGTCTATTATTGTAGCGAGCTATAACAGGCCAACATGATGCGCATATCCATATCAAGTCCAACACGAAGCCTGTCTATTGAAGGACAAGGCCAGTTCCCTATGCATTGAAAAGTCAGGTGGAGGAAGATCTAGAGAAGCTCAGAAAGAAAGGAATGCTAGTAAAAACTGACAAAAAAGAATGGACTACCTCGATTGTGGTAGTGCCCAAAGCAGACAAAACTCTATGCTTGTGTAGTGACTACAAAGTTACAATCAACCAAGCAGTTGCCGATGAGCCTTACCCGTGACTGACTTCGCAAGATTTGTATGCAGCAGTCTCTGGGTCAAAGATTTTCTCCATGTTTGACCTGTCACACACTTAACGCTTAGCTGAATGTTGACAAAGAGAATCAACAGTATCTCACCATCAACACACACAAGGGACTGTTCTCATACACCTAGCTGCTATATGGTTAAATTTCTCCACAAAAATCTTCCAGGCTATGATTCATAAGATCTTGCAAGGAGTTCCAAATTGCTTATGCAATCAGGACAATGTGCTGATCACAACAAGCAGCATGGAAGAAAATGTAGAAGTGTTAGATATAGTATTCAAATTGAATACCCACAATGTCAAATTGAAAAGGAGCAAATGCACTTTTGTGCAGCCCGAGGTTGTGCACCTTGGTCAGAATGTTGATGCAAATGGCTTGCAACCAGTGAAGGAAAAGGTTGATGCTGTCATCAATTTTCACGCTTGGTGCAGTTGACAAAGATTTATCCATGTATGCAACTGAGATTGCATTTGAGACTCAGAAAGCCTGAGTACTGAAAAGCATATATGAAAACACCTGAATGGATGAACTGATCACTGTATGGACACAGAATTGAAACCATTCCATAACTGCCGTACTGAACTCTCTTGAGAGCAAGGTTGTATCAAGTGGGGAAACAGAATGGTAGTGCCTACTTCTTTAACAGATATAATTCTGACCAAACTTCATACTGAACATCCAGGGATCGTCAGTATGAAATCAATTGCAAGAAGCTTTGTTTACTGGCCTGGATTAGACAGTGATCTTGAATCACCTGTCAGCAAATGCACTGTTTGCCAAAATTGCAGAAACAAACCACCCAAAACTCCACTGCAACCCTGGTCATGGCCAATTAGACCTTTTCAGAGTACATGTAGCTTCTGTGTGAAAGCAAATGATTATTTCCTGGTACTTACATAGGAACATAAGAACATAAGAAATAGGAACAGGAGTAGGCCACACAACCCCTCGAGCCTGCTCCGCCATTCAATAAGATCATGGCTGATCTGATCATGGACTCAGCTCCACTTCCCTGCCCGCTCCCCATAACCCTTTATCCCCTTATCGTTTAAGAAACTGTCTGTTTCTGTCTTAAATTTATTTAATGTCCCAGCTTCCACAGCTCTCTGAGGCAGCGAATATCTTCAGATTTACAACCCTCTGAGAAAAGAAATTTCTCCTCATCTCTGTTTTAAATGGGCGGCCCCTTATTCTAAGATCATACCCTCTAGTTCTAGTCTCCCCCATCAGCGGAAACATCCTCTCTGCATCCACCCTGTCAAGCCCCCTCATAATCTTATACGTTTCGATAAGATCACTTCTCATTCTTCTGAATTCCAATGAGCAGAGACCCAACCTACTCAACCTTTCCTCAGAAGTCAACCCCCTCATCCCCGGAATCAACCTAGTGAACCTTCTCTGAACTGCCTCCAAAGCAAGTATATCCTTTCGGAAATATGGAAACAAAAACTGCACGCAGTATTCCAGGTGTGGCCTCACCAATACCTTATATAGCTGTAGCAAGACTTCCTTGCTTTTATACTCCATCCCCTTTGCAATAAAGGCCAAGATACATGTAAATAGTAATACAAAATGGATTGAAGTGAAACACATGGGTTCAAATACTACAACTGAATAAACCATAGATGAGTTGAGGTCTACCTTTGGTTGTCATGTCTTACCTAAAGAACTTGTTTCTGACAATGGCCCTCAGTTCCATTATGCTCTTTTCAAGAATTCATGAAACGGAACGGTATCAAGTACACTCTCATTCCAACAAATCATCCGGCTTCAAACAGAGCAGCAGCGGTGGCGGTACAAGGGAGCAGTGCCCGAGAGCGGGGACAGAGCAGGGACAGAGCAGGGACAGAGCGGGGACAGAACAGGGACAGAGTGGCGGTATAAAGGGAGCAGTGCCCGAGAGCGGGGACAGAGTGGTGGTATAAAGGAAGCAGTGCCCGAGAGCAGGGACAGAGCGGGGACAGAGCAGGGACAGAGCAGGGACAGAGCGGGCACAGAGTAGGGGCAGAGCAGTGGTATAAAGGGAGCAGTGCCTGAGAGCGGGGATAGAGCAGGGACAGAACGGTCGAATAAAGGGAGCAGTGCCCGAGAGCGGGCACAGAGCAGGGACAGAGCGGTGGAATAAAGGGAGCAGTGCCCGAGAACGGGCACAGAGCAAGGACAGAGCGGTGGAATAAAGGGAGCAGTGCCTGAGAACGGGCACAGAGCAAGGACAGAGCGGTGGAATAAAGGGAGCAGTGCCCGAGAGCGGGCACAGAGCAGGGACAGAGCGCGGTATAAAGGGAGCAGTGCCCGAGAGCGGGCACAGAGCAGGGACAAAGCGCGGTATAAAGGGAGCAGTGCCCGAGAGCGGGGACAGAGTGGTGGCAGTGAGGTGGAAAACAAAACACAAGGAGTGACGTCACAGGATAGCTGGTAACTGATTGGTTGGTAAAGGTCACATCATTTTTCTTTGCTATTCAGGTTCGGGGCTGGTGAGAATCATTGTTTTTTTTGCCTGTTTGTCCTGTAGTCTTTAATTAAGGGCAGAAGGGTATACTGAAAACTTTAGTTAATTCATCTAATAAATAGAGGCATGGCAGGGCAGCTCAGTCCCATGGAATGCACATCCTGTGCCATGTGGGAAGTTCTGGATGCTTCTCGCAACCTGGACGACCACGTGTGCAGGAAGTGTCATCAGTTACAGCAGCTTGAGATCCATGTTTCACAGCTTGAACAGTAGCTGCAGTCACTGCAGTGCATCCGCGAGGCTGAGAACTTTGTGGATAGCACATTTCTAGAGGTGGTCACCCCGCAGCTTAAGAGTGTGCAGGAGGAAAGAAAGTGGGTGACCACCAGACAGCAGAGGAGGATCAGGCAGGTAAGGCAGAAGTCCCTTGGGTGCATCTCACTCTCCAACCAGAATTCTGTTCTGAGTACTGGTGGGGGCGATGGCTCCTGTTGTAAGTGCAGCCAGAGCATAGTCCATGGCATCACAGATGACTCAGCTGCACAGAGAGGAAGAAGAGTGGCAGAGCAATAGTGGTAGGGGATTCAATATTTAGGGGAGCAGACAGGCGTTTCTGCGGCCACAGACGTGACTCGAGGATGGTATGTTGTTTCCCTGGTGCCAGGGTCAAGGATGTCACTGAGCGGCTGCAGAGGGGAGAGGGTGAACAGCCAGAGGTTGTGGTCCTATCGGTACCAATGACATAGGTAGAAAAAGGGATGAGGTCCTGCAGGCAGAATTTAGGGAGCTAGGAGAGAGATTAAAAAGCAGGACCTCAAAGGTAATCATCTCCGGATTACTCCCGGTGCCTCATGCTAGTGAGTACAGAAATATGAGGATAGAGCAGATGAATGCGTGGCTGGAGAGATGGTGCAGGAGGAAGGGCTTTAGATTCCTGAGGCATTGGGACTGTTTCTGGGGGAGGTGGGACCTGTACAAGCTGGATGGGTTGTACCTTAAACAGAGCCGGGACCAATATCCTTGTGGGGGGGTTTGCTAGTGCTGTTGAGGAGGGTTTAAACTAGCTTGCCAGGGGTATGAGAACCTGAGAGTAGAATCAAAGGGGGGGAAGCAAAGCTGAAATTGGAAAGCAGAAAATTAGGAAGTAAATTTGGAAGGCAGAGAAAACAAAGGTTAGAAAATAGACAACAAGGGAGTTTGGCAGTGCTAAATGGTATACTTCAATGCAAGGAGTCCAGGGAATAAGGCAGATGAGCTGAGAGCAAAGATGGACACTTGGGAGTATGATATTATAGTTATTACTGAGACATGCGTGAAAGAAGGGCAGGTATGGCAGCACAACATTCCTGCTTACAGGGTTTTCAGACGGGCTAGAGAGGGGTTAAAAAGGAGGGGGGTCGCAGTATTAATTGAAGAAATATTTACAGCTGTGAGGAGGGATGATACGTTGGAAGGACCATTAAATGAGGCCATATAGGTCGAATTGAAGAACAACAAAGGGGCGATCACACTGCTGGGAGTGTACTATGGACCCCCCCCAAACAATCAGTGGGAGATAGAAGCACAAATATATAGGCACATTTCTGAGAAGTGCAAAAACTATAGGGCAGTAATAGAAGGCGATTTCAACTAACCTAATATTAACTGGGATAGAATTAGTGTGAAAGGTATAGAGGGTGCAGAATTCCTAAAATGCATTTCGGAGAACCTTTTTAACCAGTATATAGCAAGCCCAACAAGGGAGGGGGTGGTTCTGGACTTAGTTTTAGGGAATGAAGCTGGTCAGGTGGAAGGGGTATCAGTGGGAGAGCATTTTGGTGCTAATGATTATAATTCAGTTAGATTTATGGAAAGGACAAAGATAGATGCAGGAATAAAAATTCTGAATTGGGCGAAAACCAATTTTACTAAGCTGAGATGTGATTCAGCCAAAATGGGCTGGAACCAGTTACTTGAAGGTAAATTAGTGTCAGAGCAATGGGAGGCATTCAAGAAGGAGATCTTGAGGGTTCAGAGCAAGTATGTTCCCTTAAAGAAAAAAGGTGGGACTAACAAATCTAGAGCCTCCTGGATGTCAAGGGGCATACAGGGTAGGATAAAGAAAAAAAGGTAGGCTTATAACAGATACTGAGGGCTCAATAATGCAGAAACCTGAGGGGAGTATAGAAAGTGCAGGGGTGAAATTAAAAAGGAAATTAGGAAAGCAAAGAGAGAGCATAAAAAAATCTTGGCAAGTAAAATCAAAGAAAATCCAAAGATGTTTTATAAATACATTAAGAGCAAGAGGATAACTAAAGAAAGAGTTGGGCCTATTAGAGACCATTAAGGCGGAAGATGTGGGTATGGTTCTGAATGAATACTTTGCGCCTGTTTTCACAAAAGAAAGGGGCAATGCAGACATTGCAATCAGGAAGGAAGAGTGTGAAATATTACATTAAATAAACATAGTGAGAAAGGAAGTATTAAGGGCTTTAGCACCTTTGAAAGTGGATAAACATAGAAACATAGAAAATAGGTGCAGGAGCAGGCTATTTGGCCCTTCGAGCCTGCATCACCATTCAATATGATCATGGCTGATCATTCAACCTTAGTACCCCACCCTGACCCAGATGAAATGTATCCCAGGCTGTTAAGAGAAGCAAACGAGGAAATAGCAGAGGCTCTGACCATCATTTTCCAATCCTCTCTGGCTACAGGTGTAGTGCTGGAGGACTGGAGGATGGCTAACATTGTACCTTTGTTTAAAAAGGGAGAAAGGGATAGACCTAGTAATTACAGGCCAGTCAGCCTAACCTCGGTGGTGGGAAAATTATTGGAAAAAATTCTGAGGGACAGGATAAATCTTCATTTCAAAAGATACGGATTAATTAAGGACAGTCAGCAGGGATTTGTAAAGGAAAGGTCGTGTCTGACTAACTTGACTGAATTTTTGAGGAAGTAACAAAGAGGGTCGATGAAGGTACTGCATTTGATGTAGTGTGTATGGATTTTAGCACGGTTTTTGATAAGGTCCCACATGGCAGACTGGTCACGAAAGTAAAAGCCCATGGGATCCAAGGCAAAGTGGCAAGTTGGATCCAAAATTGGCTCAGAGGCAGGAAGCAAAGGTTCATGGTTGAAGGGTGTTTTTGTGACTGGAAGATTGTTTTGAGTGAGGTCCCACAGGGCTCAGTACTGGATCTCTTGCTTTTTGTGGTTATACATCAATGATTCAGGCTTGAATGTAGGGGTATGATTAAGAAGTTTGCAGATGATACAAAAATTGGCTGTGTGGTTGATAATGAAGAAGAAAGTTGTAGACTGAAGGAAGTTATCAATTAACTGGTCAGGTGGGCAGAACAGTGGCAAATGGAATTCAATCCAGAGGAGTGTGGGGTAATGCATTTGGGGAGGGCTCACAAGATAAGGGCATACACATTAAATGGTCGTCCAGGTACATAAGATGGTTAAGAAGGTATACAGAATACTTGCCTTTATTAGCCGAGGCATAGAATACAAGAGCAAGGAGGTTATGCTTGAACTGTATAAAACACTAGTTAGGCCACAGTTAGAGTACTGCGTGCAGTTCTGGTCACCACATTACAGGAAAAATGTGATTGCACTAGAGAGGGTACAGAGAAGATTTACGAGGATGTTGCCTGGACTGGAGAATTGTAACTATGAGGAAAGATTGGATAGGCTGAGTTTGTTTTCTTTGGAACAGAGGAGGCTGAGGGGAGACCTGATTGAGGTGAATAAAATTTTGAGGCGCCTAGATAGAGTGGATAGGAAGGACCTATTTCCCTTAGCAGAGGGGTTAACAACATGGGGGATAGATTTAAAGTAATTGGTAGGAGGTTTAGAGGGGATTTGAGGGGAAATCTTTCTACCCAGAGGATGCTGGAAGTCTGGAATTCACTGCCTGAAAATGTGGTAGAGGCAGAAACTGTCACCACATTTAAAAAATACTTGGATGTGCACCTGAAGTGCCATAACCTACAGGGCTACAGAACTAGAGCTGGAAAGTGAGTTTAGGCTGAATATCTCTTTGTCAGCCGGCTCACCATGAAGACATTTTTGCCAAATTTCTTGCTGAAGTACAGAACTACTCCGCACACTACAACTGAACATACCGCAGCAGAACTCTTGATGAGGAGGAGATTGAGTCTTGTCCAACCGAATTTGACCTCAAGAGTTGAACAGAAACAGTTGAGCAACAACGTCAACATTTTGTATTTATATAGCTCCGTTAACTGAGTGAAATGTCCCAAAGCGCTTCACAGGAGCATTATGAGATTTAAAAAATGAACACTGAGCTGCATAAGTATAAAATAGGGCAGGTGACCAAAAGCTTGGTCAAAGAGGTAGGTTTTAAGGAGTGTCTTGAAGGAGAAAAGAGAGGTGGAGCGGCGGAGAAGTTTAGGCAGGGAGTTTCAGAACTAGGCAACAGAAGGCACGGCCATCAATGGTTGAGCGATTACAATCAGGGATACTTAAGAGGGCAGAATTAGAGGAGCGCAGGCATCTCGGGAGAGTTGTGGGGCTGGAGGAGATTACAGAGATAGGGAGGGGCGAGGCTATGGAGGGAGTTGAGTCAGAAATGTTATTACGACACCAATCAGAAAGGATGCAGGTTCAAACAAAATGAGTATGTTTGTGTTCTCAGTCCCCCTGGAAAGTCGAGGTCACACAAGTGGGATGTGGGAACCAGAGTAGAGGTTGGTAGAACCAAGAGATATTTGGTTTAAATTGGTGATAAAAGCCGAAGTGTTCATGTAGATTAAATGATCTCTGCTAAGAGATGAACCAAGATATGATCGTGAACCACTTGATCATGAACACATACATGAGTTTGACCCAGTTCAGACTTCAGTAACTGAAGTACCAGGTTCACACAAGTCTGAGATAGAAACAGGATCATCTTTGAGTTTGGAACCAAAACAAAACAGCTTGAAAATTGGTTCAACACCAGAACCTTCTGTAAGGAGATCAGGAAGATTCCGTAAAGTTATTATTAAACTGGATTTATAGTTCAGTTAAAAGAAAAAAAGCCAGGAGTTTTTGTTATTTGGTAAATGCAATGCTGAGAAAGGTGGGACTATAGTTTTGTTGTATTTAAGAGGGAAATACATACATTTTTTTAAGGTGGAAAGCAAGTAATGTGTTATCAGGGTTTGGCATGAGCATGCTCAGTTCACTCTGCCCTAATAAAGCAAGCACATGGACTAATAACTCACCGTATCTCTGTCCTTCATTTGTTCTACCCACATATATTACACTCACCAATATTGTACACAATAAATCATTAAAGTGACGTCAAATTATGGGTTGTGGATAAATGTATTCCAAAATGTGTACACATAGCCCCTATTTAAAATTGAACAAAGTATTGTAAAATAACAAATATATGTGTAGGTCATGCAGGAGCACACATTCATAAAATAGTTTGTTTTACTGCATTTTGAAGCCCTAATTTTAGCCCCCTGCGCCCAATGCGAGAGGTTAATATATTGTCAGTATGACACCTACCTTGTCCATGTCACATTCATACTTCCCCCACCCACCCGCCATTTTAACAGTTTTACTTTGGGCAGCATGCAAGGCCTTCGCCACAGGCAGGTGAGGGATTTATTGAAATGAAAACATTGGGGTCTGTTGACAGCATCCAGACCCGGAGACCATTTTAACTAGTTTTCATGAGGTTGGTGTTTGGTGCTGGCCTTGCAAGGAAGACATGGGATGAAGTAAAGCAAGCCCAGGATAAGACTGAGAAAATGAGTTTTTTTCAGATTTCCTTATGGGCAGGAGGAGCAGGAGTGCTGTTCTGGGACCCCCCAAGGAATCTTTGCACATCCCCTGCCCTGAGTTTCCTCTACCCTGAACCGAACATGATCATGTGGGGGAAATGGAAGATTCAGGAGTGAGCAATGATACCCAGTTGTAGATCATAAGCATTGAACCCTATTGAAAACCTCAAGTATGAATTCCAAATGAAATCCCCCCCAAGTGACAACACGAGTTGAAAACCTTAAATGACAGATCCACTGATGGATACAAAATGTAATTCAATTGGAAATCCCCCATGATCTAAATTGGCAAGTTTCAGGTTTATCCTTGAAGTCCCTGTCTTGGACTAATTCAGAATATTTCTGGTTCTTTCTCCTTATATTAAAAAAAATACTGTGTGCATGTACAAACCTCCGCTGCATCATTTTGCATGAATAATTACATTAAAAGGTCATTTAACTGTTATTATTATGGTTGTTCAGAGGCCAGATCATTGTGAAATAAGTGCCTTTACACTTATCTCCTGGATCCAGCATCCCTGTCTAACCCATCCCCCATGATTGCAGACCCCCCCACAACGAGGCCTCTGATCACCCCCCACTCCTCCCCAGACCTCCCTCCCCCGCAGACCTCTGATCCCCACCATGAGGCCTTGCCCCCAACCCCGCTACTTCAGCTCCCAATCTTTGCTGCAGCTCCACCACCCCCCATTCCTCCCATTCCTTGGGTCGCGATCTCTTCACACCCTCCCCCCGTGCTCCTCTGGTTGTCCCCTGGCCCCCTACCCTTTTCGGAGCTTCCCCCCCACCCCCGGCAGCCCACTAGCCCCTGATTCCTCTTTAGATCCCCCCGCTCCTCCAGCCACCCCTGGGCCCTACACGTCCCTTCCCTTCCTCCTCTGCGGCCTAGTGTCACAGGCCTACCCACCTGGAGCCAGCCTCTCAATCAGGTTGGCTGCAGGCGGGAAACTGAGGCTTCCCAGTCAAATCAGACCCAGCCCATTAAATTCATCAGGGGCGGTATGAAATCCGCTTCGGAGCCCCCTGCCCCCAACTCGCCTTCCCCAGTAAAATTCAGCCCATTGCGTCTGATCCCCAATTGCCCAACACTAAGTGTGCATCCATTCTCTTGCACAGTTGACATTGGGTCTGGTTGGGGAGCTGGTGGTGATTCTCGTACATATGTGTTTGACCTCTGCTGGTCTAACGAGGTGAAGAATGGGGTGTATCTGTGGCCCCCCCTAATGTTTTAGAGAGGTTCAAACACTGGCCTATATTACCAGGATCAATCTTTCAGGGCTACTAAAACTGTATTACCTCCCCCCTCTCCCCAATAAAATCAATAAGCTCAACTAAAACACCATTCACCAATCCAATAATTAGAATAAATTCTAATGCCTTATTTCAATGCTCTGTTCAAGAAACAGAAGAACACCAATGCACAGAAGAAGAAAATAGCTACCTCATGTCAGGACATTAGTGGCAGACTGTCAGTCTGATTTCTTATTAGAGTTGATAACCATGAAATGCCAGTATAATTGGCTAAAAACTCCACTGATTTCTTTTGCAAAAATTTGAAATTATTAGCATACTACCTCAATAAAGGAGATGTGACAGATCATTATGTGAAGTTACTGATTACCAATTCAATTCACCTTCAGTTAAAAGCAGAGTCAAATTTACTTACTGTTGGCGACTCAGGCAAGATCTCTAACAACACATATAACTCAGTATGATGTCTGTTACCAAGCAGAGCTGAGAATAGTGTTAAACTCGCAAAAAAGAAGCATTATTACAAATGACAGCCCAAGTAAAATAGCTGTGTTACATCAGCTTTTGCAAAGTTTTCTAATTCATGAAGACAATTGTCATGTGTCAGTGTCACTTATGCTTTAGATTCAAATGGAGACATGTCCAGTTTAAAGCATATCACCAGATTCATTGGTAACTGGGACAAAGGCTTGATTTTATTCACCATGATTGTGGGAGCTTTGAACCTGCCAGTCTTATCCGATCTCAGTGCTAGCTCTGACAGATGCAAAAGCTCACAATTCACTCCTGTCTTGTACTGTAGTGTCCATGTGTGCCTCAATGTTAGCTGTTGTGCACGTGCAGTACACACAAGATGAAATGGAATCATTCACTTCATTTGGATTCTGTGTGTCTCAGTAGCAACACCTCTGCAGGTGCAAAACTGTAAAGATATAAGAGTAATTTTAACTTAACTCACCCAGTGAGAAACTGATGGAATTGGATTGGTTGCACATTTTACACCCCGTCCAATTTAACTTTCCATTGTTTTCCGCCAGGTTAAGTTGAAACAACCTTCCTTTTATTTAATGGTGTGCTACAATAAATAAATATCTCCACAAGTGACGGAATGCATAACTTATGAATGGTTATTATCTCACACACATGAAATGTAGAATTTATCCCACACATATGGCATAACCATCAACTTTAGTGGGGGTGTAAAATGGGTCATATTCGATTGACTATCATTCTACACCTGGGCCCATTTCTCTTTCCATTGGGTGGAATGTATAACATGCAGCCAATCTGAAATCGCCCACTTTACAACCCCTGCAAAGTTGGCAATTTCAGCGATGGAAAATCATAATCCAACCAGAATTTATTTTCCATGAGGTACTACTACTATATTAAAAAATCCAGCAGCTGGTGAAAACTGTAAGCATGACAACTCCTTTGCCATGACTGCCTGCAAATGTTTTAATAATCAGCAACACAAAATGCAACTCACTGGAGTTACACAGCTGAGCGACGCAGAAACCTTTACAGCACACACGAACCGGTGTAATCACCAACATTAATAAAGTTCAATGAAACAAATGTCTGCCAACTCATGCTAAAAAACAACAAATATCATTCTCTCCTTCTTCTAGTAAATACCATTCAAGTGCACTCAATCATTGCAACCTCTTTCCAATAATGAGTACAAATGTATATTCCATCTCTAGACTCCTTTCCGAATAACCACATCTGCTTAGACTTCATCATTGAAACCTCTTTCCAGTTAACAACATACATGGACACTTTATCACGACATCTTCTGCTTAATAACCAACTTGTATCATACTCAATTATTGCATCCTCTTCTCAATAAGCAACACAGATAATGCATTATTGTATCCTTTACCAAACAAATAGTACATACCAGCACTACGTTACTGCATCTTTTTCCCAATACCATCATATAAGCACACTTTATAACCTCATTCTTTCCTTCATAACCAGCACACAAAGTTCATTATATTTCTAATGTGACATCTAAAGTACTTCATTGGCTGTAAAGCACTTTGGGATGTCCTGAGATCGTGAAAGGTGCTATATAATTGCAAGTCTTTCTTTTGCTTTCTAATAATGACCATGAGCAGAACTCAATCTGTAATATGCAAGCTGTTTTTTATAACTAGATAAAACACAAATATATACATGCATAAACCAAATGTTGTATGTGTTGAATACCATGTTTACTCCATGAGTTCAGGAGACCTGTCAGTGAATCATGAGTAATGTGTTCTTAATGTTGAATTCTGAGGACTTTCCAGATGTTACATAAAACCAAAAGAAGGCTATCTCTATACAGTATACTGAAACTATCTAAACACACTGAAACAGGCATGCGATGACTATCTTAACACTTTTGATTACATACAGATTGAAGATAACATCAATAACTACTTCATTTCAGATATGAGATCTAATGAGCTTTCTAAACTGCCTCAATTAAAGTCACAATTTCCAAGTTAATCTGGGATCAGGTGGCATTTCCATAGAGAGCATTATTGAGCGTGGACACACATCCATACATGAGCCACTGATCTTGATGCCTTCCCAGGAATACTCAAAAATTTCCTGTTGATTGGAAATCCTATTTACAAGTGTAAAGAAGGTTTCCATTGAATTTACGATTTGGAGCGGGAGAAAATCAATTCATTCACATCTTCTAAAAGGTAGAGTGAAACAATATACGTTTTGGGAAAAATTATAGAAGACAAACACATACCATAAGCATCATTCAAGAAATGATGTACATAGGCCGATCATTATATTTCAAAGTAAGAGGAGCAGATTCAATGGCATTCTGTCCCCCTTTACACTATAGGCAATAAGTAATTCATGGTCGAACAATTGTGAGGTAGTTTTAATTTCATTTACTTTTTGGGGGGAGGGGAGGGATGTGCTCATAAAATGAAGGTTACAAAGCTAGGAGTTGGTGTAATTTCCCACTTTTTTCAATAGTGTCTAGGTCAAAAAATCTCAGTTCATAATATAAAATTCTACTAATGCTACCTCATGGGCGTATCTTAACCCAACCTCAAAAGATCATTCTACTTAACCAGTATTACTTGCCTGGTTCCCACAAAAGGGTTGTCTTGTTCAACTGATATTGACTATTACAGGTTAATAAGTGTTGAGTTATGAGCACAGGCTCCCACTTGGTATAGGTTGCCCCAAGCGCATTTCACTTTGGACCTTTGTACAGTACAAAATTCACAAGTCTTGAGGTTTTAAAAAAAAACTTTTTCAATTAACATGTGAAGCAGATTCTCAGAGAAGGTACTGTAGTTAATTTGGGGTCAATTAAAATAGGAGTTGCATCTGTTAAGAAGAGGAATTGAGGGTAATACAGATAGTATTAATACTACAGTACTTGTTTCCTTTTTCAAGCCTTGCTCAATATTTCCTTACAACTGACAGAGAAAAGAATCTCTTTTTGTCAATAGTCTGAACAAGATTCCAGACCTGGTCTGAGATGAATTGGTCCGAATGGTTCCGATGTATAATCCAAAACATGACAAATTGGCTGGCTTGTTTCCCCCCTCCCCATCTCCCCCTTCTGTTCCCTGCCTTCTTATATTTTCATATTCTGACTTCTAACCCATTGTGCCATTACACACAGAAAATGTTATTTTTAATGTTTGGTTGCTTTTTTTTCATTTTAACTGTAAATTTTGGTTTTAATACTTCTCATTAAAAGTATTCCATTCATAGGTGGCCTTTTGGATTAACATGTTAATGCACTGAAATGCTTCACTGAGAAGTATTATAATACCTTGTTTCTTCCCACCCTCGCTACAGTTCCTCACAGCATGAGATACTGATTTACTTTTATAATGTCAACGTTATTCTCTTTCATATTTGTGATGTAATTGCACTTTTATAGACGTTTTATAAATAGAACAATTTGCCTGCCAAAAATGATTTTATTTTCTTGGTCAGAGATAATGGTTTTGTTTATCTGGTAGGAGCAAACTCGTTCAAACAGTTAGGGGTTTTATTTTTGTGCCTTGATGACACGCAATGGCATAGGCAGGATTTTTTTTTGTGAGTTACATTTTTTTATTTTCTTCTCTTGCTCTTTTGCAACTTCCCTGCATTGTGGCACTTTCCTCAGTTTAGAAATGTGCCATAAAGCAGGGACAGTGCCAAAGGACTGCTTCCGACCTGAAGTGATGCAAGAACCCTGATGGAAGGAAGTCTTACGCCATTTGGGTTGGACTTTGACTCCTGCGTGCTGTCGTGTCTGGTCTTAAAAGTAGTTTGGGAGTTTGTTGGACCTCTTTTTCACTATGAGTTGATTTAAATGTTTAAGGTTACAAATTCAGTGACAACTTTTACCATTTCAGGGAAGATGGCTGCTGTTAGAAATCATAAAATTATAGAAATTTAAGTAAAGAAAGAGATCATTCAGTCCATCATGCCTGTAACTGGTGCTAGCTTCCCTACCAGAAATATGGGGGGGTAAATCGATAGCCCCCAAAAACGGGTGCAGGGATCGCGAGGTGCGATTACCCCACGCTTGTTCAATGTAATGTTGCCTGCTCGTTATAATGACTGTTCATTAGCTGCACTCATCAGCAGGGGGCCCAATATCGTTACTTAAAATTAGCCTGCACCTCTTAAGGGAAAGGTGCATTGTGGATGCTGGAGGTGCTGGCATCATTGGGAAAGGTGCTACGCAACAAAGAATAATGGCTGACCATGGGAGAGTGCATACACCAAGGTTTTTCAACGCTGCACTGGGGGTCTTGGTAGAGGAGGTGGGGAGGAGGAGAGATGTCCTGTATCTGGAGAGGGCCAGGAGGCTCTGTATACATACACTCAAAAGGCAGTGGGAGCAGATAGCCATGGAGGTTAATGCCAGGAGTTTAGCCCTGAAGATTAGCCAAAAGAAATGTAATAACCTCACATGAGTGGTCAATATCAGTGAATGTATCTTAAAATGCCATATCCTACCAAGTGCAATGCTAGCCTAAATCACTGCTCAATTCACCACACCCCCATCACTCACCTACCAACAATTTATATCAATCAGGATTCATACCTAACATTCATATGCTTCACTTCATCCTCACACACTTAGCACTGCTGCAAGCCTCACATCGACAGCTTGCACACACCATGACAAACACATCACCCAAACATATAACATGACACTAACTGACACTTCCCTCTCTCTTGCAGGAGAAGGCGGCGGTATGAACTAACCAGAGGGGGAGAGGCATGCCTGCATGTTCTAACTCCTGTGGAAAAGGCGGTGCTTCCCATTATTGGATCGGCCATCGCTGAGGTCGTGGCCGGTGGCGGGGCTGAATCCATTGATGATGATGGTATCATCATACCTAATCCTCCTTCTCATATCCCACTTCCCCCTCATCCCACAATCTCTTGTGACTTACAAGCTGCAGGCGGTGTAAACATGCACTTCTTACTTTCCCCTCTCACCTCAGCACATCCTTACATTTGTCCATTTTTCCTTCAGGACATCCAAGAACTTCAACCTGGCTAGGCAGTGGAGGAAGACCAAGAATACAGTGAAGGTGAAGACACAATGTCACTTGATTTCACACTTGCAACCACCAGCACAGATATACAAATATTGTGTGTATCTTAGAGGATAGTATAGAGGCTGGATCTGCCACGCAGTGAGACATAGGGCATGTGCAGTGCAGCCAGGGCAGGGGGCTAGGATAGTGCAAGTGCTGGCTCGCCAGAGAACGAGGTTGCAGAGGACTCCGGGGAAGTGGTAATGGCTCCATGGAGCATGAACCTGCTGTCCTCTCTCAGGATGACAGCATTTGTAATCCCACCACTGTCACACCGCCAATGCCCTTGCTGTTGGCTATTAGCCAACCAGACCAGACTGCAATAGAACACATGTGCAACCTCGCTCAATGCCAAGATAGAACAGTCACAAGCCAGACTTCTAGGCCCAGAGCTGCTCAAAGGCAGCCATCTGCAGTCTCCCCTGAAAGTTAACAGTCTTTCACCAGCCATTCCGCAGCCTCTGGGTATCATTTAATATGAACACTAAAACAAGCAAAGGCACATGGAAGACAGGCACTGTTAGCGCAAATGTTTTCCTGCAAGAATCACTCGACACTCTGTGTCAGTTCCAATGCCAAAACGGCTTTTATTACGCCGACGGGGAGAGAGCCTCTGGTCCAACTCCAGGCACTCCACTCTCCACCGAACAAAGAAATCCAGCGATATTTATATGTTTTACAACAGTTCATTACAGTTACTTCAGCCCACATCGGCTGGACACAATCCAATCATAATGATTATAGATTACATATAGGTTTCTTTAACCCAATAGAATTCCCCTGATACCTCAGGGGCTGTATGTTCGGTTCTTGTCAGCTCGGGCTGATTCATGACCCTGTTATGTGATGCAGGCCCCCCCTTATCTCTGTTCCTCGGGGCTCTGCTGTGTGAAGTCATTGATTAAGGACATTCCATACCAAGCACTATAATGGTTTGTTATAGTTATTTTGTCTCAAGCTGTTGATCCAAGGCATTCCCGGTAGTGGGCCTCACAGGGTCATTGATTGGTCAGCCTCAGTCAGCAGTTCATTGCTTGGCTAACTGAGTTCCCATCATGCTTGGGGGAGCCCTCCTGACAGCCATTTTATATTTGGCAATTTTGAACATATACCCGTATAGATAAATTCAGCAGGTGCCTAATGCCTAGTGTATAGATATATTCAGCAGGTGCCTAATACCCTACAACAGGCACTAAAGGAATGCACACAGGAGATTAATTTAAGTTTGCATGCAATATGGCATTGTTTAAAGGACGCACTCATTTGCACTAGCAAAATGCTCTAATTGGCTCTCCATGATCACATGACCTGATTGCTGATTGGTCCCCTTGAAGGATAAGACACACCCAGCAGTTTCTCTGGAATGTGTAATTAGAACTGCCCAGCCCAAGTTCTGAGTAACTTTACAACGTGCAATGTGAGCCATTCTGACTGCCAACTATAGAAGGATAGAGCTAACCCATCTCAGCCGAAGTTCCTGCCCCTTTCCAGCCAAAGTTCCTGACCTCCCCCAGCCCAAGTTTATGCACCCCGAGCCGAAGTTCTTGCCCCATCCCAACTGAAGTTCCTGACCACCCCCGCAAGTTCCTGCCTGTTATATCTTCAGTACAACTCACAAACACACACACACCCTTAAGAAGGCAGAACACTCCGGAACTCAAGTCAGGTGACCTGTTCCCTCTTTATTTGTACACAACACTGGCTGCAGTACCACAGTAGTCCACAGGTGGAGCTATATATATTACACTTCTCCCTCCTTAATGAAGAAGTAATTATAACAAAATAATCATCATATATAACTTGCATGGTTATACATAACAAAAGATGTGGACTTATTTTGCCATATTTACAAAACAAGCTTAACCACTTGTTTTCTGTTTCGAAGAAGATACCTTCGCTCTTGAACAGAACCTTCCAAACATGGTGTTGAATTTAAACTCATTCGAGGCTGATTCTGAGGAAAGTTTTCCTCCAAGGGATGCCCTTGATTTCCATTTGAACTCTCTCTAACTTCAAACTGTTTGTCTGCCTGACTCGTACTCAGACTTAAATTCTGACTTTCTCTTGGATTTGTTTCCAGTACATTGGATGTAGGATATGCTGCTGGTACTTTACTTGTATCAAAACTATCTGATGAGTCAAAATAATTGAATCATTCCCACCTTCAACAACTTTCACATTTGAAGGTAAAATATGATCAATGTGAACAAATCTAACCTGTCCATGATCAAACATCTTCACCAAATATGTACGAGGACCACATATCTTCACCACTCTTCCTGGTAACCACTTTAACCATTTAGGGTGATGGTTCTTCACTTTCACCTTCTGATTTAATTTCACACTTCTCTCTTTTACTCTACCTCTATCATGATTCTCTTTCTGTCTTAACTGTTTCTCTTCTACGGACTGTGCCAAGTTTGGTTTTAACAACGAGAATCTGGTTCGTGGCTGTCGTTTGAGAAACAACTCTGCTGGTGTTCTACCAGTAGTTGTATGAGAGGTATTACGATACATAATTAGAAAATTAGCCAATTTTCATTTCTTTGGATTTGGATCCAACATCTGTTTGATGAGGGTACGTTATACAATTTGTAATGCTGCACCATTCAAAGCAGGATGGTATGGTGGAACCTTGGTATGTTTCGCACCATTTTTGCTTGTGAACTGTGCAAATTCTTCTGAACGAAATTGTGGTCCATTATCAGAAACAATTTATTCTGGGGAGCCAAATGAAGAAAATAATCTTTGTAAAATGTCTAATGTTTTCCTTGTTGTTATTTTCCACATTGGGAACACATCGACCCACTTCGAATGGCTATCAATCACAATGAACGAATATTGTCCTTCTAGCTCAGCAAAATCGATATGTAGCTTTTGCCACATCCTGGGAGGCTATTTCCATGGCTGTAATGGTACTCATGATGGTTTCTTGCTTACCAATTGACATGTTGTACACTGACTGATGATATACTCTATATCTTTATCTAGACCTGGCCACCATAAGTAACTGCATGCAAAACTCTTGGTCAAGCACATTCCCCAGGTGCTGGTCATGGAGGTCTCGTAATAATTTGGACCTGAATTTATTTGGTATAACCACTCTTGCACCCCACATGATATGACAGATAATTCATTCCCGCGAATGAAGAATGGATGAATATCTTTGTCTGTTACCTGGTTTGGCCAGCCATTTGCAATATAGTCATACAGCTTTAACATAACTGGGTCACGTTTGGTTGCTCTACTAATCTCTTCAGCTCTGACTGGCAGTTCATCAATGTATGAAAAATAGAAAACTTCTTCCTTATTGGGTGTAACTTGTGATGGGGAAGGCAATCTATACATAGCATCAGCATTACTGTGATCAGCTGATTGTCTGTATTCAATATCCTATGTATATGCTGACAAAATCAAAGCCCATCTCTGCATTCGTGCTGCAGCTAATGTTGGAACAGGGGTCTTTGGATGGAGGATTGCTGTCAGGGGCTTATGGTCCATAATGATGGTAAACTTATGACCATGCAAGTATTTGTGGAACTTCTTCACCCCAAAAATTAATGCCAAAGCTTCCCTTTCGATTTGTGCATAATTACGCTCACTGGTATAGAGAGTGCATGAAGCAAAAGCAATTGGTTTCTCCTCTCCACTATGTAGTACATGAGAGATCACTGCCCCAACTCCATACGGAGAGGCTTCACATGCTGGCTTGATCTCCTTAGATAGGTCATAGTGAACTAACATGATCCTCTCCATCAATTTGCTTTTACACTTCTTGAATGCTGTATCGCATTCTTCTGACCGCTTCCAATGGACCTGTTTTTTCAATACTTCATTCAGTGGATGTAATACTGTAGCCAAATTTGGTAGAAACTTTCCATTATAGTTCAAAAGATCCAAGATTGATCGAAGTTCAGTGACATTCTTGGGAGTGGGTGCATTTCTGATTGCATCCAGCTTTCCCTTGGTTTGATGTAAACCATCTTTGTCTACTCTATACCGTAAGTATTCCACTGAGTTTTGAAATAACTCACACTTGCAAGCAGACACTCATACTCTGTGCTTCTCTAGCCGTCTGAGGACTTAATTCAATATGTTATTATGAATTTGCCTATTTGGTGCTGAAATTAGTAAGTCATCTAAACAACATACTACCCCTTCAATACCTTGCAAAATCTGGTTATTCACCCCTTGGAATATGGTAGGGGTGGACGACACTCCAAATCATCATCATAGGCAGTCCCTCGGAATCAAGCAAGACTTGCTTTCACTCTTAAAATTAGTCCTTTGATGGCTAAACAGTCCAATTCAAGAGCCACAGTCTCTGTCACAGGTGGGGCAGATAGTCGTTGAGGGTAAGGGAGGGTGAGACAGATTTGCTGCAGTTTCTTTTTGCTGCCTGCACTTGATTTCTGCATGCTCTTGGCGATGAGATTCGAGGTACTCAGCGTCCTCCACTTGGATGGGCTTTGGCCGGGGACTCCCAGGTGTCGGTGGGGATGTTGCACTTTATCAAGGAGACTTTGAGGGTGTCCTTGTAACATTTCCTCTGTCCACCTTTGGCTCGTTTACCGTGAAGGAGTTCCGAGTAGATCGCTTGCTTTGGGAGTCTCGTGTCTGGTATGCGATAACCTATTAAATTGATATAGACCTAGATGAATATTTATAGTCAAGCATGACTTGGACTCCTCATCTAGTTCAAGTTATAAGTAGGCATTCGTAAGATCCAACTTTGAGAAGATCTGACCCCCTGTCAGTGTTGTGAACAAATCTTCTACATTTGGCAATGTATTGGGGAGATTACCCTCTAGAATCTGGTTTACGGTTACTTTATAATCACCACACAATCTTACCTTACCATCGGACTTAGGTACAACAACAATGGGTGTAGCCCAATTACATAGATCTTAGAGATAATGTTCTCAGTCTCTAGTCTTTTGAGTTCTTGCTCAACTTTCTCCTTCAGTGCATATGGTATGGGACCTGGCTTGCATTAAACCAATCTAGCATCCATCTGTACCCTGACACTCGCCTTGAAGCCTTGGATTGGACTGTCTGTTTGGCAGAACACCTTCGGATAATTCTTGATGACATCATACAAATCTCATTTCAACACGAAAAATCTCACTCCAAACCAGCTTCACTGATCCCAACCAATTTCTTCCTAGTAAGGCAGGCTTGTCTCCTGCTGCTACTAATAGAGGCAAGCTCTGAAATTGATCCGTGTTTTTCACCGGTACGGTGATACGACTTACCACAGGAATGTTCTCTCCCGAGTAGCCTCGCAGTTCTATCTTGGATTTCTCCAGTTTGGAAATCACGCAATTTGTTGCGGCTCCAGTACTACACTTGACTCCAGTACTACACTCACAGATGCACCAGTGTCAATTTCCATGGGTATCTTGGTTCCTGCAACATCTATGTGGATTATGATACTTTTCAAATCAATGTTAGTTAACCTTGTGCTCCTGATGATGTGTAGCTCTAAAACTTCCTCGTCTTGTTGTTTTTCTTCCAAGCTATGTAGTCTCTGGGAATTTCTACATATAGCTTTGAAAGCTGGTTTACCTTTCAGTCGGCATGCCTTTGCAAGATGCCCAGTTTTCCTGCAGATGAAACACTCTGCCTTCACATATGGACAACTTTGAGCAATGTGTTGCCCCAGGCACTGATAGCAGGACTTCAATGCTCTGTTACCGTACTCCAGTTTCTGAGACCTTGGGGCCCAACTGCCTTTTATTTTTAACCTGCAGGCGATTCACCTCGGTTGTCTAATGACTGGAAATAGTATGAAATTCTCAGGAATATTGGTCAGCATATTCATTGACATAGCTGCCTGAAACGTTAAATCAAAAGTCAAGTTAGGCATTGTCAATAACTGCCTTCTGATTGCATCATTTTTCATCCCACAAACAAAGTGGTCACGCAATGCTCGGTCCTGAAAGTTTCCGAAATTACAGTGAATAGATAGCTTTTTTAATGCTACAATGTACTCACTGATATTTTCTTTGGTTAACTGATCTCGTATTCCAAAACGATAACTTTCAGCAATTTCCAGGGGCTCAGGACTGTAGTGCTGTAGAATCTGTTTAAGAGTTGTGTCCTTTGGCTTGACAGGCAGAAGCAAATTTTTCAGGGTTTCATACACCTCGGGCCCTGCTTCAATTAAGAAAATCACCTGTTGTCTTTCCAACACCACCCGGTTATGGTTTTCATCATCGGGGACTTTGATGATATTAATTCCGTTGAAAAACATTTCTAGCCACTATGAAACTTTCCCGGTCGCATTGAAACTCCCCCAAATGCCCTATTATTCCCATAGGCTCAGCCATCTGGACTCTGGCAGTTCAGACAAGTGTCTTTGTAATTTACCTTGGATTTGAATCTGTTAATCAAAACAGAGAAGCTCTCAAAGTCTCTCTGTCAGATGGCTGAATCCACCACCAACAAAAATTGCAGCTTTTTCCCCCCAGTTATCCCATCCTCATCACCATTGTTATATCTTCACTACAACTCACAAACACACACACACCCTTAAGATGGCAGAACATTCCGGAACTCAAGTCAGGTGACCTGTACCCTTTTTATTTGTACACAGCAATGGCTGCAGTGCCATAGTAGTCCACAGATGGAGCTATATATATTACACTGCCCCCCAGCCCATGTTCCTGCCCCATACCAACCCAAGTTCATGCCCCTCCCAGCCAAAGTTCATGCACCCCCAGCCCATGTTCCTGCCCCATACCAACCCAAATTCATGCCCCTCCCTGCCAAAGTTCCTGCCCCATCCCAGCCCAAGTTCATGACCCCCCCAGCCCAAGTTCATGACCCCCCCAGCCCAAGTTTCTGACCCTCCCAGTCCAAGTTCTTGACCTCCCCAGCCCAAGTTCCTGATCCCCGCAGCCCAATTTCCTGACCCCGCCCCCGCAGTCCAAGTTCCTGACACCCTGAGCCCAAGTTCCTGACAAGCACCCCCCCGCCCATTCCCCGCCCCCAGCCCAAGTTCCTGATCCCTCCAACCCAAGTTCCTGACCCACCTAGCCCAAGTTCCTGAAACCCCTAGCCCAAGTTCCTGACAAGCCTCCCCAGCCCAAGTTCCTGACCCCCCAGCCCAAGTTCATGACCCCGCCCAGCCCAAGTTTCTGACCCTCCCAGTCCAAGTTCTTGACCTCCCCAGCCCAAGTTCCTGATCCCCTCAGCCCAATTTCCTGACCCCGCCCCCGCAGTCCAAGTTCCTGACACCCTGAGCCCAAGTTCCTGACAAGCACCCCCCCGCCCACTCCCCGCCCCCAGCCCAAGTTCCTGATCCCTCCAACCCAAGTTCCTGACCCACCTAGCCCAAGTTCCTGACACCCCTAGCCCAAGTTCCTGACAAGCCTCCCCAGCCCAAGTTCCTGATCCCTCCAACCCAAGTTCCTGACCCACCTAGCCCAAGTTCCTGATCCCTCCAACCCAAGTTCCTGCCCCATCCCATTCCAAATTTCTGACCTTAAAACCTCCCCGCCTGCCATAGATGGGGCATTGTGTGGGTCACAGATTGTTAACAGGTTGATTGAGTATCTGATGAATAGTAACAGTGTTGTGACTTCCGGATTTCATCCATTCCAATTACATTACTTGTCACACGCGCATCAAGCATTCCGAGAAATCCGATGTGGGTGTAAAGGGGGTGTGGTTGGAAGAACGTGATCTGTCTGCCCTGAGTAACCTCTCTCCCTTCTGACCCCATTTCCTGCATCACCCCTCTCTCTCTCTCCCCCAGTCTCTCTCACTCTCCCCCAGTCTCTCTCTCTGCCCGACTCTCTCTCATTTAGTGAGTTGGTCTTACTGCAGGTAAAGGATACACAGACAGATAGGGAATGGAAGACCAACAGGAAGAGCAGTGCAAGGAAGGTAGTGCAGGGATCCCCTGCGGTCATCCCCCTGCAAAACAGATACATCGCTTTGAGTACTGTTGAGGAGGATGACTCATCACGGGGGAGCAGCAGCAGCCAAGTTCATGGCACCGTGGCTGGCTCTGCTGCACAGGAGGGCAGGAAAAAGAGTGGGAGAGCAATAGTGATAGGGGATTCAATTGTAAGGGGAATAGATAGGCGTTTCTGCGGCCGCAACCAAGACTCCAGGATGGTATGTTGCCTCCCTGGCGCAAGGGTCAAGGATGTCTCAGAGCGGGTGCAGGACATTTTAAAAAAGGAGGGTGAACAGCCAGTTGTCATGGTGCATATAGGTACCAATGACATAGGTAAAAATGGGATGAGGCTCTACGAGGCGAACTTAGGGAGCTAGGAGCTAAATTAAAAAGTTGGACCTCAAAAGTAGTAATCTCAGGATTGCTACCAGTGCCACGTGCAATTCAGAGTAGGAATCGCAGGATAGCTCAGATGAATATGTGGCTTGTGGAGTGGTGCAGAAGGGAGGAATTCAAATTCCTGGAACATTGGAACCGGTTCTGGGGGAGGTGGGACCAGTACAAACTGGACGATCTGCACTTGGGCAGGACCGGAACCAATGTCCTCGGGGGAGTGTTTGATAGTGCTGTTGTGGAGGAGTTAAACTAATATGGCAGGGGGATGGGAACCTATGCAGGGAGACAGAGGGAAATAAAATGAAGTCAGAAGCAAAATATAGAAAGGAGAATAGTAAAAGTGGACGGCAGAGAAACCCAAGGCAAAAAACAAAAAGAGCCACTTTACAGCAAAATTCTAAAGGGGCAAAGTGTGTTAAAAAAGCAAGCCTGAAGGCTCTGTGCCTCAATGTGAGGAGTATTCGGAATAAGGTAGATGAATTAACTGCGCAGATAGCAGTTAACGGAGATGATGTGATTGGCATCACGGTGACATGGCTCCAGGGTGACCAAGGCTGGGAACTCAACATCCAAGGGTATTCAACATTTAGAAAGGAAGGACAGAAAGAAAAAGGAGGCGGGGTGGCGTTGCTGGTTAAAGATGAAATCAATGCAATTGTAAGGAAAGACATTAGCCTGGATGATGTCGGTTGAGGAGGCGGGAGCCCGGAGCAGCGTGAGTCCAAGATCGGCGAGAGGCCTATAAAGGCCAACGGGAGTCGGGCAGTTCAAGCAGTCGGTCGAGGAGGCGGGAGCTCAGAGCAGTGCGAGTTCGGGGTCGGCGAGAGGCCTATAAAGGCCAGCAGGAGTCGAGCAGTTCGAGCAGTCAGTCGAGGAGGCGGGAGCTCGGAGCAGCGCGAGTCCGGGGTTGGCGAGAGGTGCAGCTGCAGTGAGGACAGAAGGCAAAAAAGTAAAAGAAATTGAAAGGTGACGTCACAGCCAAGCGGGTAAGTGATTGGCTGGTGATTGGTGAGTAGTTTTTCTTTTTCTTTTCGATTTCAGTAAGTAACATTTAGCATTGTTGTTGCCAAATTAAGTTAATCTAGGGGTTTAGTCATGGCAGGACAGCTCGGACACGTGTTATGTTCCTCCTGAACTATGTGGGAAATCAGGGACGCTTCCAGTGTCCCTGACGACTACGTGTGCGGAAAGTGTGTCCGCCTCCAGCTCCAGACGGACCGCATTGCGGCACTGGAGCTGCGGGTGGATTCACTCTGGAACATCCACGATGCTGAGAATGACGTGAATAGCACATTTAGCGAGTTGGTCCTACCGCAGGTAAAGGGAACACAGCCAGATAGGGAATGAAAAACCAACAAGAAGAGCAGTGCAAGGAAGGTAGTGCAGGGGTCCCCTGCGGTCATCCCCCTGCAAAACAGATACACCGCTTTGGGTACTGTTGAGAGGGATGACTCATCAGGGGAGAGCAGCAGCGGCCAGGTTCATGGCGCCGTGGCTGGCTCTGCTGCACAAGAGGGCAGGAAAAAGAGTGGGAGAGCGATAGTGATAGGGGATTTGATTGTAAAGGGAATAGATAGGCGTTTCTGTGGCCGCAACCGAGACTCCAGGATGGTATGTTGCCTCCCTGGTGCAAGGGTCAAGGATGTCTCAGAGCGGGTGCAGGACATTCTGAAAATGGAGGGTGAACAGCCAGTTGTCGTGGTGCATATAGGTACCAACGATATAGGTAACAAATGGGATGAGGTTCTACGAGATGAATTTAAGGAGCTAGGAGCTAAATTAAAAAGTAGGACCTCAAAAGTAGTAATCTCGGGATTGCTACCAGTGCCACGTGCGAGTCAGAGTAGGAATCGCAGGATAGCTCAGATGAATACGTGGCTTGAGCAGTGGTGCAGCAGGGAGGGATTCAAATTCCTGGGGCATTGGAACCAGTTCTGAGGGAGGTGGGACCAGTACAAACCGGACGGTCTGCACCTGGCAGGACCAGAACCAATGTCCAAGGGGGAGTGTTTGCTAGTGCTGTTGGGGAGGAGTTAAACTAATATGGGAGGGGGATGGGAACCAATGCAGGGAGACAGAGGGAAACAAAATGGAGACAGAAGCAAAAGACAGAAAGGAGATGAGGAAAAGTGGAGGGCAGAGAAACACAAGGCAAAAAACAAAAAGGGCCACTGTACAGCAAAATTCTAAAGGGTCAAAATGTAATAAAAAGGCAAGCCTAAAAGCTCTGTGCCTCAATGCGAGGAGTATTCGGAACCCAGGAGAGGGCTTTGAGCTAGTTAGAGTGGGTGAGAGCTCGGATGAATAGGACCCCAAGAAAGAATGCAAAAGGCAGGAGGCAACAGAGCAGAGGAGCATTGGGGTAAGTGTAAACCACAAGGTGATAGGAATCAACAATATGTATGAATATAAGGGGGCTGCAGGAGGGGTCAAAACTAAAAATCATGTTTTAAAAACTAGTAATAAAACACTCCACCTAAACGCACGCAGCATTAGAAATAAAGTAAATGAGTTGACGGCACAAATCATTACAAATGGATATGATTTGGTGGCCATTATAGAAACGTGGTTGCAGGGTGGCCAAGACTGGGAATTAAACATACAGGGGTATCTAACAATTCGGAAGGATAGACAAGAAGGGAAAGGAGGTGGGGTAGCTCTGTTAATAAAGGACGATATCAGGGCTGTTGTGAGAGATGATATTGGCTATAATGAACAAAATGTTGAATCATTGTGGATGAAGATTAGAGATAGTAAGGGGAAAAAGTCACTGGTGGGCATAGTTAATAGGCCCCCAAATAATAACTTCACGGTGGGGTGGAGAATAATCAAGGGAATAATGGAGGCATGTGAAAAAGGAACGGCAGTAATCATGGGGGATTTTAACCTACATATCGATTGGTCAAATCAAATCGCACGGGGTAGCGTGGAGGAGGAATTCATAGAATGCATACGGCATTGTTTCTTAGAACAGTATGTTACAGAACCTACAAGGGAGCAAGCTATCTTAGATCTGGTCCTATGTAATGAGACAGGAATAATAAACGATCTACTAGTAAAAGACCCTCTCGGAATGAGTGATCACAGTATAGTTGAATTTGTAATACAGATTGAGGGTGAGGAAGTAGTGTCTCAAACGAGCGTACTATGCTTAAACAAAGGGGACTACAGTGGGATGAGGTCAGAGTTGGCGAAAGTAGACTGGAAACACAGACTAAACTGTGACACAATTGAGGAACAGTAGAGGACTTTTAAGGAGCTCTTTCATAGTGCTCAACAAAAATATATTCCAGTGAAAAAGAAGGGCGGTAAGAGAAGGGATAACCAGCCGTGGATAACCAAGGAAATAAAGGAGAGTATCAAATTAAAAACCAATGCGTATAAGGTTACCAAGGTTAGTGGGAAACTAGAAGATTGGGAAAATTTTAAACGACTGCAAAGAATGACTAAGAAAGCAATAAAGAAAGGAAAGATAGATTATGAAAGTAAACTTGCGCAAAACATAAAAACAGATAGTAAAAGCTTTTACCGATATATAAAACGGAAGAGAGTGACTAAAGTTAATGTTGGTCCCTTAGAAGATGAGAAGGGGGATTTAATAACGGGAAATGTGGAAATGGCTGAGACCTTAAACAATTATTTTGCTTCGGTCTTCACAGTGGAAGACACAAAAACCATGCCAAAAATTGCTGGTCACGGGAATGTGGGAAGGGAGGACCTTGAGACAATCACTATCACTAGGGGGGTAGTGCTGGACAGGTTAATGGGACTCAAGGTAGACAAGTCCCCTGGTCCTGATGAAATGCATCCCAGGGTATTAAAAGAGATGGCGGAAGTTATAGCATATGCATTTGTTATAATCGACCAAAATCCTCTGGACTCTGGGGAGGTACCAACGGATTGGAAAGCAGCTAATGTAACGCCTCTGTTTAAAAAAGGGGGCAGACAAAAGGCAGGTAACTATAGGCCGGTTAGTTTAACATCTGTAGTGGGGAAAATGCTTGAAGCTATCATTAAGGAAGAAATAGTGGGACATCTAGATAGGAACAGTGCAATCAAGCAGACGCAACATGGATTCATGAAGAGGAAATCATGTTAAACTAATTTACTGGAATTCTTTGAGGATATAACGAGCATGGTGGATAGAGGTCTACCGATGAATGTGGTGTATTTAGATTTCCAAAAGGCATTCGATAAGGTGCCACACAAAAGGTTACTGCAGAAGATAAAGGTACGCGGAGTCAGAGGAAATGTATTAGCATGGATAGAGAATTGGCTGGCTAACAGAAAGCAGAGAATCGGGATAAATGGGTCCTTTTCGGGTTGGAAATCGGTGGTTAGTGGTGTGCTGCAGGGATCGATGCTGGGACCACAACTGTTTACAATATACATAGATGACCTGGAATAGGGGATAGAGTGTAGTGTAACAAAATTTGCAGATGACACAAAGATTAGTGGGAAAGCAGGTTGTGTAGAGGACACAGAGGCTGCAAAGAGATTTGGATAGGTTAAGCGAATGGGCTAAGGTTTGGCAGATGGAATACAATGTCAGAAAATGTGAGGTCATCCACCTTGGAAAAAAACACAGTAAAAGGGAATATTATTTGAATGGGGAGAAATTATAACATGCTGCGGTGCAGAGAGACCTGGGGGTCCTTGTGCATGCATCCCAAAAAGTTAGTATGCAGGTGCAGCAGGTAATCAGGACGGCGAATGGAATGTTGGCCTTCATTGCGAGAGGGATGGAGTACAAAAGCAGGGAGGTCCTGCTGCAACTGTATAGGGTATTGGTGAGGCCGCACCTGGAGTACTGTGTGCAGTTTTGGTCACCTTACTTAAGGAAGGATATACTAGCTTTGGAGGGGGTACAGAGACGATTCACTAGGCTGATTCCGGAGATGAGGGGGTTACCTTATGATGATAGATTGAGTAGACTGGGTCTTTACTCATTGGAGTTCAGAAGGATGAGGGGTGATCTTATAGAAATATTTAAAATAATGAAAGGGATAGACAAGATAGAGGCAGAGAGGTTGTTTCCACTGGTCGGGGAGACTAGAACTAGAGGGCACAGCCTCAAAATATGGGGGAGCCAATTTAAAACCGAGTTGAGAAGGAATTTCTTCTCCCAGAGGGTTGTGAATCTGTGGAATTCTCTGCCCAAGGAAGCAGTTGAGGCTAGCTCATTAAATGTATTCAAGTCACAGATAGATAGATTTTTAACCAATAAGGGAATTAAGGGTTACGGGGAGCGGGCGGGTAAGTGGAGCTGAGTCCACGGCCAGATCAGCCATGATCTTGTTGAATGGCGGAGCAGGCTCGAGGTGCTAGATGGCCTACTCCTGTTCCTAATTCTTATGTTCTTACGTTCTTCTGTGGAATCGGTATGGGTGGAGCTGCGGAATTCCAAAGGGCAGAAAACACTAGTGGGAGTTGTGTATCGACCACCAAACAGTAGTAGTGAGGTTGGGGACAGCATCAAACAAGTAATAAGGAATGTGTGCAATAAAGGTATAGCAGTAATCATGGGCGACTTTAATCTACACGTTGATTGGACTAACTTAACTGGTAGCAATGCGGTGGGGGAGGATTTCCTGGAGTGTATTAGGGATGGTTTTCTCGACCAATATGTCGAGGAACCAACCAGGAAGCTAGCCATCTTAGACTGGATGATGTGTAATGAGAAGGGACTAATTAGCAATCTTGTTGTGCGAGGCCCCTTGGGGAAAAGTGACCATAATATGGTAGAATTCCTTATTGAGATGGAGAGTGACAAAGTTAATTGGGAAACTCGGGTCCTGAACTTCAGGAAAGGTAACTTCGACGGTATGAGGCGTGAATTGGCTAGAATAGACGGGCAAAGGATACTTAAAGAGTTGACAGTGGATAAGTAATGGCAAACATTTAAAGATCACATGGATGAACTTCAGCAAATGTACATCCCTGTCTGGAGTAAAAATAAAACTGGGAAGGTGGCTCAACCATGGCTAATAAAGGAAATTAAGGATAGTGTTAAAGCCAAGGCAGAGGCATATAAATTGGCTCGAAAAAGCAACAAACCTGAGGACTGGGAGAAATTTAGAATTCAACAGAGGAGGACGAAGGGTTTAATTAAGAGGGGGCAATAGAGTACAAGAGGAAGCTTGCAGGGAATATAAAAACTGACTGCGAAAGCTTCGATAAATATGTGAAGAGAAAAAGATTAGTAAAGACAAGCGTAGGTCCCTTGCAATCGGATTCAAGTGAAATTATAATGGGGAACAAAGAAATGGCAGACCAATTGAACCAATACTTCGGTTCTGTCTTCACGAAGGAAGATACAAATAACCTTCCGAAGGTACTAGGGGACAGTGGGTCTCATGAGAAGGAGGAACTGAAGGTTATCCTTATTAGTTGGGGAATTGTGTTAGGGAAATTGATGGGATTGAAGGCCGATAAATCCCCGGGGCCTGATAGTCTGCATCCCAGAGTGCTCAAGGAAGTGGCCCTAGAAATAGTGGATGCATTGGTGATCATTTTCCAACAGTCTATCGACTCTGGATCAGTTCCCATGGACTGGAGGGTAGTTAATGTAACACCACTTTTTAAAAAAGGAGTGAGAGAGAAAACGGGCAATTATAGACCGGTTAGCTTGACATCAGTAGTGGGGAAAATGTTGGAATCGATCATGAAGGACGAAATAGCAGCGCATTTGGAAAGCAGTGACAGGATCGGACCAAGTCAGCATGGATTTATGAAAGGGAAATCATGCTTGATGAATCTTCTGGAATTTTTTGCGGATGTAACTTGCAGAGTGGACAAGGGAGAACCAGTGGATGTGGTGTATTTGGACTTTCAGAAGGCTTGTGACAAGGTTCCGCACAAGTGATTGTTGTGCAAAATCAAAGCACATGGTATTGGGGGTAATATACTGACGTGGATAGGGAACTGGTTGGCAGACAGGAAGCAGAGAGTCGTGATAAACGGGTCCTTTTCAGAATGGTAGGCAGTGACTAGTGGAGTGCCGCAGGGCGGCATTTGGATGAAGGAATAGAGTGTAATATCTCCAAGTTTGCAGATGACACTAAGCTGGGTGGCACTGCGAGCTGCGAAGAGGAGGCTATGAGGCTGCAGGGGGACTTGGACAGGTTAGGTGAGTGGGCAAATGCATGGCAGATGCAGTATAATGTGGATAAATATGAGGTTATCCACTTTGGTGGAAAAAACAAAAAGGTAGATTTTTATCTGAATGGTGACAAATTAGTAAAAGGGGAGGTGCAACAAGACCTGGGTGTCATGGTACATTAGTCATTGAAGATAGGCATGCAGATACAGCAAGCAGTAAAGAAAGCAAATGGCATGCTGGCCTTCATAGCTAGGGGATTTGAGTATAGTTGCAGGGAGGTCTTACTACAGCTGTACAGGGCCTTGGTGAGGCCTCGCCTGGAATATTGTGTTCAGTTTTGTTCTCCTAATCTGAGGAAGGATATTCTTGCTATTGAGGGAGTGCAGCGAAGGTCAACCAGACTGATGCCCGGGATGGCAGGACTGACATATGAGGAGAAACTGGATCGACTGGGCCTGTATTCACTGGAGTTTAGAAGAATGAGAGGGGATCTCATAGAAACATATAAAATTTTGACGGGACTGGACAAGTTAGATGCAGGAAGAATGTTCCCGATGTTGGGGAAGTTCAGAATCAGGGGTCACAGTCGAAGGATAAGGGGTAAGCCATTTAGGACCAAGATGAGGAAAAACTTCTTCACTCAGACAGTTTTTAACCTGTGGAATTCTCTACCGCAGAGAGTTGTTGATGCCAGCTTGTTAGATATACTCAAGAGGGAGTTAGATATGGCCCTTACGGCTAAAGGGATCAAGGGGTGTGGAGAGAGGGCAGGACAGGGGTACTGAGGTGAATGATCAGCTGTGATCTTATTGAATGGTGGTGCAGGCTCGAAGGGCTGAATGGCCTACTCCTGCACCTATTTTCTATGTTTCTATGTTTCATAGCGAGGGGATTTGAGTATAGACGCAGGGAGGTCTTATTGCAGTTGTACAGGGCCTTGGTGACTCCACACCTTACGCATTGCACGCAGTTTTGGTCTCCTAATCTGAGGAAGGACGTGCTTGCTATTGATGGAGTGCAGCGAAGGTTCACCAGACTGATACCCGAGATAGCAGGACTGAAATATGAGGAAAGACTGGATCGGCTAGGCTTATACTCACTGGAATTTAGAAGAATGAGAGGGGATCTCATAGAAACGTAAAAAATTCTGATGGGACTGGACAGGTTAGATGCAGGAAGAATGTTCCCAATGTTGGGGAAGTCCAGAACCAGGGGTCACAGTCTAATGATAAGGGGTAAGCCATATAGGACCGGGATGAGGAGAAACTTTTTCACCCAGAAAGTTGTAACCCTGTGGAATTCTCTTCCACAGAAAGTTGTGGAGTCCAGTCCGTTGGACATATTCAAAAGGGAGTTAGGTGTGGCCCTTACGGTTAAATGGATTAGCGGGTATGGAGAGAAGGCAGGGGTGGGGTACTGAGGTTGCATGATCAGCCTTGATCATATTGAATGGTGGTGCAGGCTCGAACGGCCGAATAGACTGCTCCTGCACCTATTTTCTATGTTTCTATGTTTCTATGTATGTGTGCTGCAAATGTGTGTGTGGGTTGCAAAACAGAGTCATGAGCCATCTTGTCAGTGGAAAGCCCTTGTCGCTCAGTAGCCAAACTTTGGTGGTTAAGAGAGGATGTTGGCTGGAGCGTCGAACTCCAAAATGCGGTGCTGATATATGCCAGCGGATGTTAAGTGTGCGCACACTAACCCCTTTGTCAAGATGGCGTCTGTCTCAGAAATCTCAGCTTCGTCTCAGAAGTGTGCGCGTGCCATTTTGGAACATGTAGGGCACTCGTAGTGCCCAAAAAACAGGCGCTACCGAGCCCACTTTGGATCCCATTTACTGTAATGGCTTTTCCTTGTATCTTTTAAAATCTCTAAAATGCTTATCTAATCTCCCTGCAAATGTCATGATTAATTGCATCAATAACCGCTTGTGATAAAGCATTCCATATTGTAATTATCCTTTATGCGAAAGCAATTCTTCTAACCTCTTTCTGCTACGAGTGCTAATTCTGAGTTTGTGCCACTTGTTATTCACCCAGCAACCGGTATTAATAACCTTTCACTACTTGTCCTCTCAAACGCTTTCATAATTCTGAACGCTTCTATTGGATCCACCCTTACCCTTCCCCGCTCCAGTGAATACAGCTTTTTCCTAAAGTTTATCATTCAGTTTCTTAAATGATAAGGGGATAAGAGGTTATGGGGAGCGGGCGGGAAAGTGGATCAGATCAGCCATGATCTTATTGAATGGCGGAGCAGGCTCGAAGGGCCGCATGGCCTACTCCTGTTCCTCGTTCTTATGTTCGTTTGTTCTAGAATGGAACTTCTATTCCTGGTACTATCCGAGTGATTCCACGTTGCAACCTTTCCATGGTTTTAATATCCTTTTTATAATATGGCGTCATAACTAATGTCTTGTATAGATTCTGTATCACATCCTTGCTTTTGTTATCAAAGCCCCAATAGATAAAATTAAGAATTGTATTTTCCCTTTTTATTCTTTGTTCCTCCATTCATTGATGCTTATTCTTTTTAGGGTATAATTCCATTCTATATCCTTTTTCTAAAATGTACAATTCACATTGAAGTGCAAATTAAAATTGGTGCAGTTGGTGTGTACTTCAGAAGTTAAACCGTATTGTTGGGGTGCAGCGGAAAATCTTTAATCTGCATTTTTCCTGCCTCTTCGTGATCCTTCGAGCTATGAATGGAAAAATGCCCTGATATTGTTATTCATCACCATAATCAACACAAATGACTGAAAAGAATATTTATAAGAGTGATAATTAATCAAACCCCATTCCATTCACTCCTATTATATAAAGTTCTAATGGACCAAACATCTCATCTGTGCATCACGTGTTACCTAATAATCTATTTTGTTTCTGCTCAATTTAGCCAATCTGTTGCCACAATTCCCACTGGAATAGCAATCTATTTTTGAATACTAAATCTATTTTATGTTGTTATTGAGTGTTTCATGTTTCTTTGTTGAACAAATGATCAAATGGGTTGAGATACAAAGGTTTGTTTACAAAATATGTGTTCTAATCTGCAGTTTATTGAAATCCTGTTGCAAGCACAATTTTTCTTGAAGTGGTAAACACATTTATCAAGATTTGGTGTATAATATTCTTATGGTTAGATTGTCCTTGACCAAGCTATCACAATCATAAGAACATAAGAAATAGGAGCAGGAGTAGTCTATGCGAGCCTGCTCTCCCATTCAATAAGTTAATGGCTGAACTTATACATCCAGTCCACTTTCCCAACCTATCCCCATGTCCCTTGATTCACTTAGTGCCCAAAAATCTATCGATCTCCCTCCTGAATATACTCAATAACTGAGTATCCACAAGCCCTCTGGGGTAGAGATTTCCAAAGATTCACAACCATTTGAGAGCAGAAGTTTCTCCTCATCTCAGTCCTAAATGACCGACCCATTATCCTGAGACTGTGACCCCTAGTTCTGGACTCTCCAACCAGGGGAACAGTCTCTCAGCACCTGGTCTGTCCAAATTATGGTCTTTGGGCCACATGCTTGGCCAACCAGCTCATGCAGATCATTCCGATTTGAACTTATATTCCTTATTGATTTATTTGACCTGTTTGAATTTTGTGTTCCTGGGGGGTTTGAAAATGGTTGATTTTAATGTAGTTATCGGATTGTGAAATGCAGGCAAGGCAGCATTCATTGTCTATCACTAGTTGCCCTGAACAACTGCGTGCTTGCTTGGCCGCTGCAGAGAGCATTAAGAGTCATCACAAAGTGTAGCATTGGAGTTACATATAGGTTACATATAGATAAGGGTGGCAGGTTCCCTCAAATACAGTGAACCAGTTGGAATAAAAACAGAAAATGTTAGTAACACTTAGCAGGTCAGGCAGCTTCTGTGGAGAGAGAAACAGAGGTCCCGATATTTACGAGGAGGGAGTGGGGTGACTGTCAGCAGCTGGGAAACACGGAAATACAGGAAAGGTGGAGGTCCTTATGAATTTAACAGCAATGCCCCATTTGAATTTTTGTATTCAATTTCATGCAGGACAGCCTGATGTCCAAGGTAGCAGCTAGTGACTGGAGAGTCAGGCCGGGGGGTGAGGGGGGTGGGAGTAACACAGCAGGGGTGGGATGGAAATCGCATGGAGTGGAAGGGGAGTTCAAGGGGAGGGGGGGGGGTGGTGGGGAAGAGCTTCCGGGGAGGGGGTCTGTTGAATGAGGGGAGAGGGTCGGTTGATCACGGGGTGGGAGGCAGATCTCGGCAAGTTAGCTTAAGGAATAGTGGGGGGGAGGGGAGTATTGGTGGGGTATGGTGTGTGATGCCCCCCCTCCCCCCCTGTTCCTGGCCCAGAAGCAGTGCTGGAAAATCATTTATCTGCTGGATCTCACCTCCCATTAGCACTGGGAAATGTGACCCGAAACAAATCGAAATGACAGCTAAAATCTGAGGCATGCAGCTTCATTAACATATTATAATTATCGCCTGCCTCTTGGTAGAAGGTTACTCGCCCGCCCTCCCAACGCATCTCGATAAACCAATTTAGGCGCATTCGTGGCCAGCGGGGGTCGAGTTTCCCATATTTTAGAATTTTACCCCCACCCGGCCCCCGCACTCCTTTTCTGCATGTCCTGGGAGGCTAAAATTTCCCCCCCGCCCCCCGGATTTATCAATTCAGTTCGAGGACTTTTCATCACAACTGGAAGATGTTAGAGATGAACATCTTTGAAGCAAATACAGAACCAGGAAAAAAGGGGTGGGAGGGGCAGGAAAAGAACGAGGTTTTAACCATCAGGAAAGGCTAATCAGGCTGGGGCTCTTTACTGCAGAAAAGAGAAGACTCGGGGTAACCTGATGGATGTGTTTAAAATTATGAAAGGGTTTGATAGGTTCGATGTAAAGAAAATATTTCCACTTGTGGAGTGTCCAAAACTAGGGGCCATAAATATAAGATAGTCAGCAATAAATCCAGTAAGGAATTCAGGAGGGACTTCTTTACCCAGAGAGGTTAGAATGTGGAACTCGCTACCAAAAGGAGTAATTGAGGTGAGTAACATAGATGCATTTAAGGGGAAGCTGCAGAAACACATGAAGGAGAAAGGAATAGAAGCTTATGCTGAGAGGATGAGATGAAGAGGGTTGGGAGGAGGCTCTCGTGGAGAATAAATACCAGCATGGATCAGCTGCGTCCTGTTTCTGTGCTGTAAATTCTATCAGCCCACCAGCGCCCGATTGCCGCCCAAAAGACCGCTAAGACTGGGAAGATTATTGCCAGCGAAAACTTCCCCCCCAAAAAATTTTTTAAAACCGACGAGCGAAAAACATGGGCCTTGCACCCCCATTCTGGGCGAAAAAGTGCAATTTAGGGTCAATTGGGCGGTTCGTAAACAAAATGGGCAAAAAAAATTTTTTAAATCAATAAAAATTTACCTTGAGGCTGCGGGTTGGGCCTAACACCAGACAAACAATAAAAATAATTTTTCAAAAAACATCAACTAAAAAAATCAAAAAAACATTCCCAAGACACTTTAAAACTAAATCACCACAACACATTTTTAAAATAATTAGTAAAAAACCAATCACTAACCTTTTTCTTGCAGAGTTACTCCCCTCCCGCCCAGATCCGTTGATCTTGGTGGGCGGTTTTAAAAAAACTTACCTACGGGTCACCGCTCAGCCAAATATCGCGCCAGGGTGATCTGAGGACGGTGCACACCGATGGTCCGCTCCCCAGTGGTACCTCAAAACCGCCGGCATAACTCAGCTAAGGAAATTTTCGCTCACCTGATTACCGCCCACAATGGCCAATACTTCCCAGAAACCGGGCGGTAAGCCATTGGAAATTCCAGCCCTATGTAATTCCATATAAGTCTGTGATAGGATGGAGGGCAGGATGGGTGTGGAGTGAGCTGCCTGACACACAATGGAACATTTCAGGTTGGCTCAGGGACCGAGGGAGAGGGCACATGGGTTCTTGGATGGTCCTGGTGGAGGGAGTATCACGGAGGAGGGATGTCCTGTACCTGCAGGGGGGGGGAAGGAGGCCCCAGAGGCAGTTAATGCGGCAGATGTGGGAGGAAATCGCCCAGGAGGTAACGGCCAAGAGACGTGCCTCCAGGACATGGCCCCAGGGTCACAAGAAATGTAGTGACTTGACACAAGTGGTCAAGGTACGGTCCCATCTCACAAACGCACTGCTCAATAATTTTACCATCACCAGCAACACAAACTCAACACACTTCATCCACCATTTAACTATACACTGATAGTCACACAACCCACATTATTACATCCTTCACAGGCACTACTCACACCTGAGACACATCTCACAGCTCTTCAACCATGTGAGGCATCACATACACACACACACACACACACACACACACACACAGACACACACACACACCTGCCAATACACTCATTCCCAATCTTCACTTTTTCTCTTTCAAGTCGAGGTAGCACATAACAGGTGCCAGCAGGGCTTTACCGGAATTGGGGAAGCACAACTGCATTATATCATTCCTCTTGAGGAGGCAGTGTTGGCAGTGATCAGCAGGGGATTGGCAGATATCCTGGCTAAAGGCAGCAAAGGGGGCAGATCGTCTAGAGGTATGTGGTCACTCTAGCTTCCTTACAGAGCCACAACTATTCCTGATCTCTAATTCCCCAAACCTGCCCTCAGTTTCAAGCTCTATATGGTCTCATCACACACATCCCCCCTATAGTGGCCACATGCACTGCTCCCCCAGGAGCAAGATCCACTCACCCTCTGGAGGAAGAGGAGGAGGAGCAGAGCGAGGTAGATGGCACTGTGTCAATCACTACCACTGTCGCAGGCACCAGCTCAGAGACTGGCATCACGTGTAACATAGAGGCTAGTGTACAACACCAATCCTTACATTGGGACGCACCGAAAACCAATGGGCTGCAGCCAAGCTGAGTGGAAGGAACACCACAGGTGCCACATTGGGAGGGGGCGCGGCAAGGTCACAAACTAGTTTTGCTGCAGAGGATCAGATGAGGATATCGCAGGACCAAGATTCAGAAGAAGACTGATGGGTGCGACGATCCAAATGCTTAGTGCAATGGAAAGCCTGCCTGAGGGCTAAGGGATGGAGGAGTCCACCTCCAACTTGGCCCATGGTTTGACATAGAGCCTGGAACCCATCCTCTCCAGCGTGGAGAGGGTAGCCAATTTCATCCAGCAACCTGTGAAGCCCAACATCATGCAGCCTCTGCTGACTGAAGTCACAGCTTCCACTGCTGTCATTGCAGCTTCCATGGAATGCCAAACAGCTTGCATGGAACGACAAAGTGCTGCAATGAAAGCCCAAGCAACTTCCTTTGCACTACATGCATCTTCCATGGAACAACAGAGTGCTGCAATGGAAGCTCAGGCAGCTGCCATGGTGGCTCTGGGCTCCTCGGTTGAAAGGGGCTTGCAGAGTGTCTCAGCTACCCAGTGATCTGTCCTCCAGCCGATCAGTGGGCTGGCTGAACAGGCACCCGGTTAGTGGTGTGGGAATCATGGAGCAGGAACTTACTGGCCTCTTTCTGGATGGAAGCATCCCTGCTCCCTCCCCCACCACTCCACCCTTGCCCTTGCAGTTGTGCATCAGCTAGGTGGCCCAGACTGCTGAAGCCCAAGCGAGGAAGGTACAGTCTGGGGCAGGCCCATCACAGCCCACAGCCTCTCAAGGGCATCCCAGGAGGACATCTGAAGCGCCCTGAACAACTGCCACCCATCTCGGGAGCTGCTGCCAAGTTGCTCTTCATAGAAGACAAGAGCACTTACAGGATAGCTATTAAGGGTAAGCACCAGGGTGACTAGTTTAACATTCGTAGGTGCTGTTGGTTGTGTCATGTTTTCATTGTTTGTTTTGCTGTACATTAAGAACGATGATGGTAATTGGGTAGGAGTGAAATTTGTGGTCTTTATTATTGTGATCTTCATGGGGAAGGATTGAGTGCAGATCTTCATGGGGAAGGATTGTGGACTTCCTGATGGACCGTCAGTCATGGAAGATATGGCATGCGGCAGCAGTGCTCCGAAATCTGATGGTGGAGGACATGTCTGAAAAGCAATCTTCAATTAGATGGCGATGAGTGTCTCTCCCAAGTGCGAGCCACCTACCTGGAACACTCTGGTGCTTGCCCTGATCCCCTTCCTCTTCCTCTTCCTCCTCAACCTTCTCCTCCTCCTCCTCTTTTGGCTGCTGAGCTTGACCCCTGGGCAGAATTGCTGCTGGCGCGGCTGGCCTTTCATGATCGGCAGATTGTGGAGCCCAACTCACCCTCCTGTCCCTCTCTCCTGCAGCAGCTGGTGTGGCTCTGCCTGGCCTCACCACCTCCTCCTATTCCTCCTTCAGACCCAGGGTGACCTCTAGCAAAGTCCCCATGAGTAAGCACTCCCTTTCTTCTGGTGACTCGGATAAGAGCCCCAAAAAGGTAGAGTAACCCAGCACGCACTATCTTTAGGTGAAGTCCTCAGAGAATTTGCCGGAATAATTTTGGTAGATTCTTGGTAAAGCCTTGACAAAGTGTCCCAGCAGGTCTCCCGATGTGTCTCAAAAGTCCTCTTCAAACACAGCGCAGTTAGTCGATCTCCAGCAGCAAGTGAACAGTGAAAGCTGAGCATGTCTTTAACTAGTGCTAGAAATCCTCAGCAACGACTTGTTCATTCCTGTTCAGCTGGTCACGGTTAAATGCAGTGCTAGCCAGCAATATGGCATGCAGCCTATTTAATGAGCGCTAGCAGGCAATTTAATTGCAAACAGAGCCTTAATGATTCTCGGGGCAGCCATTCCTTGAGCGTGCTTCAACTCCTTGACCAAGATGGCTTCTTGCGCTAAAGATGGGCTAAACCGGCATTGCAGCTCAAGACTCCACCTGGCCACTTCGAAAGCTCTTTAGTGCCTAAAGTGCCCATGGAAAATCGCCCGCAAGTTCTTGGAGTCTCTGATAGATATGTCACAATTTTAACCTCACCTGCCCGACGGGAACCGATCCGTTAATTTTAAAATCGGGGCGATAATAAAAAGATAATTAACCCAACACAGCATCTATTTTTGTTAAATGGATCAAGTTAAAGAAGACCAAACACTCAGTTGCTGATACATGTTAAAAATAAACATGGATAATTAATTGTATCGAGGTGATGAGGGGCAGAAGTAACTTATTTGCACAAGGAGCAGTTTCACACCATCTAGCACTGCTGTCAGACAACTGAGAATAAGACCAACAATAAATACATACATTAGAGCTTTTCAGCTATTAGTCTGTATCCTGTCGAGGGCCGCTGTGAAGACATACATTTGACTACGAGACTAATTAGTTTTTATGAAATCTAAACATATTATATAAATAGACAAATTTCCTCCCCGATGCCTCAATTAGTGAATTCACTGCCAACCCTGGAACTGAAGCCTTAAATAACAGGATGATCCCAGATTTGCTCCTCAATCTATGCTGAGTTAGATGATCTCAGCTAGATAGTACGATAGTTGGCCTCAGTGCCCCACATTGCTGTCCTGTGAAATAACCTCTGCCTGCCCAAGGCTGAAAACACTGGAGCAAGCACAGGTATGTGCTGCTAGAGGTGGACATCTACACTTGTTGGCTGCGATGCTTTTCCCCTGAAGACAGGAGAGTGAAAACACTTCAAAAGGTAAGGTTCGTGCCTCTGGAGAAATGATAATGGTCTTGCTCATCGTATGAAAGTGCTTCCAATGATAATCTTAATGTTGGAGACACCTCCACGGTACAAACACGGCAATAAATGTTCCATTAAGTAACATAAAACCCGTGGTTCAAAAACAGTGAAGCAATGACTAAGTTCAGAAAATGATTATCTTAATTTACAAATGCAGTGCTTAATTAGATGCTGTGCTGTATGCACTCACCTTAAGCTTTTCCCTCAGGACTTGATACTGGAATGAATTTCGGTGTCACATTCAATTAAACTTTCCTATTGGAAAGTGCAATCTGAATTTGTCCAATGCACATTCGCAAATGAAAAGCTTTAAAGAACCGTAACTTCCTAATGATTATATCTCAGTAGTTCAAAAAAAAAGAAAAGAGAAGTGTGATACATAACATTTAATTGTTTCTAAACTTTAGAGGTGATTTTACCCCTTCCCAGCTGGCAGAAACCGGCCGGGCTGTTGAAATCGCCCAATGACGACCCGCTATGTTCCCGCAATGTTCCATTTTCAGCCGTTATTCCAAGAACACGGGACGGACACTCGCCGCAAACTAGCAGGGTCCTGCTTTAAAAAAGGAAACTTGTATTTATATAGCGCCTTTTACGACAACTGAATGTCTCAAAGTGTTTTATAGCCAATGAAGTACTTTTTGAAGTGTAGTCACTGTTGGAATGTGGGAAACGCAGTAGCCAGTTTGCGCACAGCAAGTTCCCACAAACAGCAATGTGATAATGACCAGATCATCTGTTTTAGTGATGTTGATTGAGAGATAAATATTGGCCAGGACACCGGGGATAACTCCCCTGCTCTTCTTTGAAATAGTCCAATGGGATCTTTTATGTCCACCTGAGAGAACAGACTCAGATTAATGTCTCATCCAAAAAATGGCACCTCCAACAACGCAGCGCTCCCTCAGCACTGCACTGGAATGTCAGGCTAGATTTTTGTGCTCATGTCTCTGCAGATATGTAAAGCATCAGGTAAGTGCTAATACCACATCATCTAATTAAACACTGCCTTCTGTAAATTAAGATAATCATTTTCTGAACATAGCCATTACTCGAATGTTTTTAAATCACAGGTTTTATGTTACTTAATGCAGCGTTTATTGCACTATTTATACTCTGGAGGTGTCTCCAATGGTAAGATCACCATTGGATTCATTGTATTAAATATGCAGATCAGGCTCCGAGGATGTCATCTGGGCCCAACTGCTCCTTTAAATAGACGCCTTAGTTGTGGGTTTCCTGCCAGGTGAACCTAGCAGGAAAAAGAGTCGGGGCCAAAAGAGGCACAAACAGGTAGATTTGTAAACTTTTTTAACCGCTGCTTGTGCGGCCAGGAGGCGCACAAGTGTTCCTTTGGGTCCCCCCACAAAGAAACATTGGGGCCAAAATTCAGGGTCTCAGAGACCCATTACTGCCCGTTTGGGGCAGCCATGATTCGGAATCCCGTGGCCACCACTTTGTGGTCAATTGGCCGACCCGACCCAAATTCAGGTTGGGGATTTTCAGCCTGGACCCGATACCGCCCGATTTTGATGAGCACCACAAGCGCGTCATCAGAATACGCACCAGCACTTTCCCTCACCTTCAAAATGCATCGGCAGCCCTTCAAGGGGAGGGCCCACTGCCACGGCCGCCAAGTAATCATTTTTGCCAGTCGACTTCCAGATCGGCCGGCAAGATAGTGCCCACAGGTTCGGCCGGGCCGCCAACAGGCAGACTGGCACCCCCTCTTGGGTGCCAGGCCGCTGGCCGGGCCGAAGCCCTCCCTGGTGGCCCAGTGGCCGAAGATGAAAACTGACAGATTCTCTCCCCTTTAATGGAGGGGCGAGAGAATGGTGACACACATGCACTGTGACATTACCACTACTCCACCGCTGAGTGACATTGGCGGAGTCCCAGTCCCGACCGAAATTCAGCCCCTCAGCCCGCCTTCCTGTCTATCTCCCGCCCCCACTATGACCGATTGCCTTTGGGACTTTGAAAGAATTTCAAAGTCCTGAAAATCGATCATCCGACTGCATCGTGGATTCATGCGATAAGAACATTAAAAAAATCATAAATGCGCCAACTTTCTTGCTGTACTGAATTTTGGCCCCACTAGCTCTCCCCTGCCCCATGCACCAGTTTACTGTAACTGAATATCTAAAAAAAAAATTTTAATTACATGCTATTTCAAGATTTTTAACCAGTGTTTTGGGAATTGTAATTTCATCTATTTAAATCCAGGCCACTGGCTTTTGGTTACTGAATTAGTCAAATTAGTCAAATTACAGCATTCCGTTTGATTTTTACCAACGTTTTGTGGATCACTTCTACAATTCTATGAGGAGGGACAGGTAAGTGCTGCAAGTATGGGCCGCTGCACTACAGGTAAGTGACAGGATTGGGTTTGCGGGAAGGGGGAGGCAGGATTGGTTGGCTCGAGGGAGACATCGAGGTCGGGGAGAGAGACATCAGGGCCTCGGTGATTGTGAGGTATCAGGAGTCGGGGGGATCGTGATCAGTGGTTGGCTGGAGAGGGACATGGAAGATCGGGGCCAGGGCCTGGAGTGCGGAAATCAGCAATATCGGGGCTGGGAGTAGCAACTATCAGGATGGTGATTGTGGTAACCACTTAGCTTTTTTTTACTGTAAGCGATGTCTAGAGTTGGTTTTCCCTGAGGCAACCTGCAATGGTGCCGACTGCTTCGAGGCAAACCAAATGTTGTGGTGGGGACCTGAAGCGGGTGTTAGACCTCTTATTAGTATGTGCAAAGTGCCTAACACTTGCTTCAGGCTTGGGTACCCAACATGGCAGGCAACGCATTTCTGGTTGGCAGTGTGCATGCATTTCCTGACTGCCATTTTGGGGCCTTAGGGGGATAAATTTAGCCACATACATGGCCCAATTTCACCCCTGTAATCTCCACCTTTCGCAGCAGAACTCTTGTGTCTGGAGAGCCAAGGGAAAAGTGGAAAGAATGTATGGAAAACAGGAGAAGGGTGCAGGAAATGGGTGCAAGAAATATATGCTGTTTCCCTCTCCCAAAATATATATTTTCTCTCCAATATAATGATTCGATCTTAATATTTATGTTCCGTTAGGCATATAATTTCACCACATAATATTGATGGATGCCAGCACTGAAATATGTTCTCAACAGCACATCACAGGTTGGGACTATAAACAGTTTGCTCAGGGATTTGACAGAATGTTTGTACTAACATTAATTAATGGAGCAGATTTTCAATTGGTTCTGCATTTCAAGTCTTTGAACTACAGTTGAGGAGGTGGGATGCAATGAAAAAAATAATTGATAATGAATGATGCCTTGGATGATGAAGGAGTCAATTTACTTCTATAACTGCACAGTTAAACATATTAATTATAAGCTTGTTAGAGTGAAACCAGAATGTCTCTCAGAATTCAAAACTTAGTCCATCATTTCCCCTTGAGTCTCGGAAAAGGCTTCATCAATTTTCAGTACTAACCCTGGCATGGAGTCCCGATTAACTGGTTGCAAGCAGTTAATTGTTTTTTCCTATTCCCCCCATCTCCCACCTCCTCACCACTCACTGCTCCCCACCAATTCTACCCCACACCACAGAACCTTTTCCAAGAGAATGGATTGGTGTGTGGTTCCAGGACTTTATTAATGCTGCTATATAACAGTTCCATAGGAGCTACACAAGGGTGTTAGATCAAGTTACATCGAGTGTACAGCACAGTAACAAGCCAGTCGGCCCAACAGGTTTATGACGGCCTTTATGCTCCACACTAGCCTCCTCCCACCCTACTTCATCTAACCCTATCAGCATATCCTACTATTCCTTTCTCCCTCGTGTGCTTATCTAGCTTCCCCTTAAAAGGATCGATGCTGTTTGGTCCTCGTGGGAAGTTGACCAATTCTCCAGAGGTGGGACTTCCACCCACCAATGCGTAGCACTACTGACTCCACTGTATTTCATGGGGTCAGCTTATTTGCATTGTGATTGATATTGAGGCACTGCAACTACCATATAAAATGGGAATACTGCACTGTGCCATTTGTGGCAGCTGCCTTAAAAACATGCAATGACTGAGAAGAGTAGCAGCAGACTGGGGGACCAGCTGTACTGATAGCTCTAACAGCTTGGATTGCATGTCAGATGTTATGGAGAGATCACTTAGTAACAAATTTCTGTAATTTAAAAAAAATGCCTTCAACTTCAAGGACAGCCAGAGGGAACCAAAAAGGGAAAAATCCACTGCAAGGAGGCTGAAAATAGAGCTCATAACCTCAATGAGTCTGATCTTCGGATAAAAAGAACCACTTACATTTATATAGCGCCTTTCATGACCACAGGACATCTCAAAGCAGTTTACAGCCAATGAAGTATCTTTGGATGTAGTCACTGTTGTACTGTGAGAAATGCGGCAGCCAATTTGCACACAGCAAACTCCCACAATCAGCAATGTGATAATGACCAAATAAACTGTTTTGTGATGTTGATTGAGGGATAAATATTGGCCAGGACACTGGGGATAACTTCCCTGCTCTTCTTCAAAATAGTGCCATGGGATCATTTACGTCCACACTGAGAGCAGACGGGGCCTTGGTTTAACATCTTATCCAAAAGATGGCACCTCTGACAGTGCCGCACTCCCTCAGTACTGCAGTAGAGTGTCAGCCTAGATTTATGAACTCAAGTCTCTGAAAAGTAACTTGAACCCACAACCTTCTGACTCAGAGACGAGATCTTTATAGATGAGTTGCAAATGTGAGAAAGATTACTGGCTTTTCAGGTAAAAGATCTAGAAGGTAGAAGGTGGTGCTCAAATGCATCCTGTGCTATTTCGGTGCCACCTCTCTGAACCGAAGAAGATCAATGCAGGAAAACATTTAATGACCTGATGAGGATATTCAAGGTAAGAAAACTATCACTGTTTTATCTTGAGCACCATGGAAACCAACATACTCACCACCCTCTATTATTAGCTGGAGCATAAGTCGTCTTTCACACTGCACTGTGGTTAAAAGGCTCTCCACGGATGAAATTGGTCTTCGCCAATAACACACAATGAGCTCATAGCAATTGGCACTCTGTTTTACACAGTACCCGACTTTCTTTTCCACTGAAGCCAAAGCAACAGAAAATCAGGTGTGGTGTACCGCTAGCTGAGAGTATGTCAGAATGTATATATTGAGTCTGAATCTGTAGTGATGATTCAGACTTGGCGACAAGGAACACAATTGCAAAATTTGCTGATGACACAAAAGTAGGAGGCTTAGCAGATAGTGACAGGGCTGCAGAAGACTTGAGGAAGATGGACAGTTAACAAAACGGGCAGACAGCTGGCAGAGGCAATATAATGTGGTTAAGTATAAAGTATTAAGTATATACTTTATGGAATAAAAAATATATAATGCGAGTTATACACTTAATGAAAAGACACTGAAGGGTGTTCAAAAACATAATTTCCTGTAAGTGCAAGTGCAGGTAGCTAAAGCGGCCAACTCAAACCGGCCAAAATAGTCCTCGACAATGTGCTAATAAGGGAGCAAGAGGATAGAAATTCCCCAGCGCCTGTTTGGGGGTGGTAACCAACTCGGGGCGGGACTTCCTGCAACCAGCGCGGAAGTCCCGCCCCCGCCATGAAATTGCGGTTACCGCCCCTCACAGGACATGGAGCGCAATGTTGCGTGCTTCACTTCCTGTTGGGGCGGGTTTGGGGGCGGTACTCGGGTGCGTTCACCAGCGCTTCGCGGCTGCTCTGCTCAGCGGCTGACACGTTTCAACGCCCCTCCCCTTCTGTTAAAGGGGAGTGCTCCTGCGCACTCTGCACAGCCTCTGATGGCCTCCACTGGGCCGCGAGGGTGCCATGATGCCGAGGTCACAGCCCGGCACCAATACGGAGTGCTAGGCTGCACGATGATGGCCCGGACCAGGCAACGGAGGAGCAATACGGGTCAATCGGTGAGTTGGCCATACGTTCAAAATGGCGATACCTCCCCTTTAACATCTGCCCCGCGAGCGGATGTCGGCCTGGTTCACGACCCGCGAGGGTGGCGCTAACACCGCTCGCAGCGGCCTCACGAGGCGCAGTCCAATTTCTGCCGCGGGGCGGAAAGTGCTCACCATGTGGCGCTAAGGGGTCGCCGCACACGGTGATGACCTCATCGGCTGATGCGCGGCGGCCCGGGCGCCAGCACCTCCGCTAACTCCCGCGCAATATCACGGGAGCCACTCACGCCCCTCCTTCCCTCCCACCCCCTGGGCGAAATCAGTTTCCCGCCCCATCAACGTTCCCCGGAGCCACTGGCCCGAGGCACAAAACAGGGCAATTTCAGCCCCCTAATGTCTGTTTTGGGACCCAAACCAAAAATTTGCTGACCTGAATGCAGTCGGCATCAGGCCTGCTGCTTTCAGAATTGACAGGTCTACACACGGCCTAGCCATTTGGAAGTCATCACCAAAAAGGTTTCTTTTAAAAACGTGGAGCTGGGAGGAGCAGGATTGCACCTCCTAGCTCCACTATAAAACTGTGGGCTGCTGAGGGTAACTGCTCACCGACTCTCCTGATTGCTTTGCCCCTAATCCAGACTCACCTGAGACCCTCAGCCGATGTCTCATCCAGCCGATTACACCTCTCATCCTGCGACTGCCGAACTACCTCTGGGTTTGCGACTGGCACCCACAGCTTGCCGGCACTATCCAAATGAGGTCAGTGGGTCAATTTGCCGACTTCATTAGGCAAGTGCAGCATTCAATATTAGCATTTGCTGCACTGGGATCCTGCCGGTTCATATGCGATCAAATTTCTAGGCCATAGAGACTCTACTGTGCAGATTTACCAAACTTATGCCAAGGATGAGAAACTAGCTATAAGGAGATGTTTATAATACTTGGATTATTTTCACAGGAGCAGAGTAAATGAAGACAAGATTTAATAGAGGTTTTTTAAATGATCAAGGGCTAGAACGTCCACTTTTTTTGCCTGCTTAACGCCCACTTAATGCCCATTTTACCACTGAAATGGCATATAACACCCAGATATCGCCCATTTTAGCACAAAATGGAAATTGACAGGCTTTTTTAGGAGACTTATCGCCGAGTGTTATTTTCCCAATGGGCTTAACGTTGAGAAAAAATATTACCGCCCGCTTACTTTTTTTTAGGACGGAATCAGCAGGATGGGCGAATTCAATGCCCATAATATCGCCCAGCGTGACTTTCCGCACAGAAATAACGCTGAGATTCAATATTAGCGACTGTTTTTTGTCGTAAAGAGCATTTTTACCCAAACTAGCGGCCATGGAGATCGCCCATCGTCAATTTCACCACCTCGCACACATATCACCCACAATATCGCTCGCGCAAAAAAACACCCACAAAAAGTGAAACTAACCGAGATGAATCACAGTGTTATGGATGTCATGTTGTAGATCACATGTTGCCTCCTTTTAAAGGCTGCTGTGCTTCAGATGTGCTTCAGGTGCTTCGGCGGAGTTCAGATGTACTCTGCAGCTCGTTGGAGTTGATGTGAACATCTCTAAAAACATCTTGACCACACTGTGACCGATTGGAATTGAAGAGGTGTGCTCGTCGGGACATTCCTTGTTTGTGTGCAATCGGTAGCAAACAGAGAGCTGCTGCAATAGGGCCTGTCCTTTCTCACCCTCTCTTGGTGACCAAATACATGCAGCAGAATCGACATCGCCGAAGGAACGCTGCAATGCATTATGTGCTCAATGTACGAAGTGACAGACAGATGAGGAGGACCAAACATTACAGTCCCCGCAAGTATAAGGAGAAGCATTCTTACCTCGACTTGCCCGACACCACTTTCCTTCGGAGACTGCGCTTCCACAAAAAGGTTATCATTGAGGTATGCCAGCAGATAAGAACTGCACTGTCTGTCGAAGTCAAAGTCACCGCGGCACTGTCGTTCTATGCCTCGGGTTCTTTTCAGGCCACAGCTGGTGACATTTGCAGACTTTCTCAGCATGCCACAGCATGCATTAGACAGGTCACTGAAGCCCTGTACGCACACAGGAGGGTGTGGATCAGCTTCCCTATGACCAGGGACGCACAGAGTGAGAGGGCTCTAGGTTTCTCCAGAATTGCAAACTTCCCCAAGGTGCAGGGAGCAATAGACTGTACACACATCGCGAAGCTGGCACCTTTTCAGGATGCTGAGGTTTTCAGGAACTGCAAGGGATTCCACTCCCTGAATGTCCAGCTGGTTGTCGACCACCAGCAAATTATACTGGCAGTGAATGCTCAATTTCCAGGCAGCATCCATGATGCGCATATCCTGTGTGACTACTATATCTGACTTTTTTAACAATGAGCCACAAGGTCAATGCTCGATGCTTGGGGACAAAGGATATGGCCTCACCGCCTGGCTGATGACGCCCCTGCGTGACACCCACACTGAGGCCGAGAGGCGATACAATGAGAGCCATAGAGCAACTCGCATTATCGTGGAGAAAACCATTGGATTGTTGAAGCAGCGCTTCAGATGCCTGGACCACTCAGGAGGCGAGCTCCAATACCACACTGAGCAGGTAGCTCAATTCGTGGTGGTGTGCTCCATGCTGCACAACTTGGCTATCAGGAATGGACAAGAATTGCCTGATGAGTCTGACAGTCCGCCTCACCAGAGAGAGGAAGAGGAGGACGAGGAGGCGGATGCTGACATCGGGCCAGACAATCAGGCTGATGCTGAAGCCGTGCCCCTGCCCTCCTGTAGACCACATGAAATGACTCATGATGGCATGATAGTTGCAAGAGCCTTACATCAGGAGCACATCAATGATTGCTTTGCCTGAAAGAACGTTGATATTATTTCCAAGGCTGATGCACTGCTGGGTGTGCAGGTCATACATCAATGGTGGGCATCACCTTGGTGACAGTTAAAGTTTACATTGATTGAGGTTAAATTATACCCTTTGATGTTAAGGAATCACCAGCATGTAATGGTGCAGCTATCTGAGCCAAGGTGCTGCAAGGTTTTGTTAAATAAAAAACATTTAAACCGAACATTAGTCTGAAATCATCAGTATTTCTGTAAAAACCAACCCTTTCCTCCTCACCCCCTTCTCCTCCCCACCGCTATCTCTTCCCCTTCTCCTCCTGACTCCAAGCCGTCTGGCTGAGGAGCTCCTCAGGCGATGCTTCATTGGTGGGGGGGGGGGGGGGGGAGGGGTGACGGCCGAAGGGCTGCTTGGATGGATACGGGAGAGGACGGTCCCGAAGTGGGCGCGTGCTCCGAGCCATAAGCAAGATGTTGATGCTGGCTATTATATGTGGTTGGCAATGGGGGTGCGTCACCTTGGGTGCTGATCCAGGACCACTGTGAGCCCTCTGCCACCAGTGTTCCTGGCTACCAGCTCCAGGGTCTCCTCTATCCCTTCCATTTTATATTTTATTTGTTGGACAAAAACTCGGTGCCAACTATGTTCTTGGTGCTTAGTAGGCTTTTTGCTGCTGTTGAATCTCCGTCGTACCTCCCACAACAGCCAAACAAGCACACACCACAGCCACACACGCTTTCAGTGCCTCTGAGCTCCCTCTCTCTCTGTCTCCTCTTCTACGCATGTCATGATGACCCTTGACCTCCAGATTCGTGGGAATCGAGCATTGCCATGCCGTTGCTAAGAGTGGCCACACTTTAAGGCAGAAGGTCAGAAAAATTTAACGTTACCGCCCACTTGATATCGCTCGCGGTAACGCCCATTTTCAAAAATGTAAAATAGGTGTTTTGAGAATGGGCGAGAAGAAAATTATTACAAAGATAGTGAGGAAATAGATTCAGATAAAAATTCTTTACACTGAAGATCTTTGGAGCATCAAATGCCAAGCCGCAGGGATTTTGATTTAATCGTTGAAGCAAAAATCATTGCACCTTTTAAGAAAAAAGGCTTTCATCTGCACTGTAAACTTCTATGGCTCAACAAGTAAATCACTTCAAAATACATTATTTTTCACTCTTCAGTAACATGAAAATAGTGAATGGATCTTTTGCATCTTTTACAATATTGGTAAAACCTATCCATATTTGGCAGTAATACAAAAGCAAAATACTGCGATTGCTGGAATCTGGAATATTTGGCAGAGCTGGAGTCAACCATTTCTACTCTTAAAAATGCAGTTTGTTTATTATAGGAGTTCCACGAACTGGACTCACAATATATGGGGCGAGAACCGCCACTTTTTTTGCATGCTTAATGCCCACTTAACGCCCATTTTACCGCTGAAATAACGTATAATGCTCATATATTGCCCATTTTAGCACAAATTGGAAACTGGCTGGTATTTTTCGGAAACTTATCAGCGAGCGTTACTGTTGTGTATTGCTCTGATACATTAAATGTATGATAAGTACAATGGTGCACAACAGAGGGCGCTATCAGGTTTGCGGAGTATACGTGCAATACCTGCCACGTTAAAGGCCACCTTCAGTGTATGTGTAAAAGAAATAAGACTCACTGTAAAGTCCTGTCCCTGCAGTACAGACTCACACGAGACACATGCTGAAGTCAAGGTCACTCAGGACCTGCACCTTTATTTCACAGCTTTCGAATGCCACACTTGCCTGAGACCTGTCTTTATATACCTGTGTGCAACAGGTATGCAGTGTCTCCTGCAAGTGCACCCCTGGTGGTAAGGTATGCATGTGGTTACAGGTCATATCTAGTTACAGTCATGTATAGCATGGTAAGATACAGTTATGTACAGTAGTGTGAGATACATGACATCACCCTCCCCCAAGGTCTTATTGTCTTTATAGATTCAGTCTCTCAGGTGATCTACGCTCTCACGTGGAGCGTCTTAGTTGTGGTTCAGTTGTTTGCCTTGGTGCCTGTTTTTCTTCCGGTGTGATTGCTGGTATTTCGCCTGGGCTGTATGTTTCATTCAGTATAATTGTTGGTATCTCGCCTGGGCTGTCTGTTGAGATTGCCCTTTCCTCAGGTTGTTCCCTCTGTCTGTCCACCAGGTGTGGTCTGAGTTCCACATTGTAGTCTGCCTCTGATTCTGCAGTGTTGTTGGTGAATCTACTTTTTGCTTGGTCTACATGCCTCCGGCAGGTTTGGCCATTGTCCATTTGTACCACTAGTAGCCTGTTTCCTTCCTTGCTTGTCACTGTCCCTGCAAGCCATTTGGGACCCCTGCCATAGTTTAGCACAAACACTTTGTCCCCTATCTCATTCCACCTCCCCCTCGAATTTCGGTCATGGTACTCAGTTAGCTTACAGCGCTTTGCCTCAACGATTTCATGCATGTCTGGGAGGATTAACGAGAGCCTTGTCTTTAAGGTCCGTTTCATCAATAGTTGCACGGGGGGAACCCCAGTCAATGAATGCGGACGAGATCTGTATGCCAGTAGCAGTCGCGACAGGCGGCCCTGCAGCGTGGGACCTTGGATTTTAAGCATGCCTTGTTTAATGATTTGCACTGCTCACTCCACCTGGCCATTGGAGGCCGGCTTGAACGGTGCTGTCTTGACGTGATTTATGCCGTGGTCAACTATAAAATCTTGGAATTCTGCGCTGGTGAAGCACGGACCATTGTCACTGACCAATATGTCAGGGATCCCGTGCGTTGCAAACATGGTTCCAAGACTCTCCACAGTGGTGGAGGTGGTGCTTGAGTTTAAAATGGTGCATTCGATCCACTTTGAAAATGCATCGACGGATACGAGGAACATTTTGCCCATGAATGGGCCCGCATAGTCTACGTGCACCCGCGACCACGGTTTGGTGCTCCTGGTGGAGCTCCCGGACAAATGCCTCTCTGCCTCGCAGAGGCATAACTACTCGGCTGCCCCACATTCGGCAGTCTGCCTGTAGTTATAGTTCATGCATGCGCCTATGGAAAGGTTTGATCTCCTCGGGGCAGGCATCGCGAGCCTCTGCCCAGTCACCAGTTAATACACATCTTTTGACTAAGGATAACGTGGGGTCGCTGGCCATCCAGGCTCAGATTTGGTGAGCTGTCATGGACGAACCTGTGGACTCAAAGGCATTGATTGCCATGGCTATCTCACAGTCCTGTTCGTCAGACCCTTCTGTGGTCGCCAGGGGTAGCCTGCTAAGCGCGTCGGCACAGTTGTCTGTGCCTGGTCTGTGCCTTATTGTGTAGTCGTAAGATGCCAGCATGAGTGCCCACCGTTGAATGCGCGCCGAGGCATTGGTATTTATTACCTTGCTCTCGGATAGCAGGGACGTGAGGGGCTTGTGGTCAGTTTCTAACGCGAACTTGGCCCTGAAAAGGTATTGGTGCATCTTTTTGACACTGTATACGCACGCGAGCGCCTCTTTCTCCACCATACCGTACCCGCGCTCCACCCGCGAAAGTGACCTGGAGGCATAAGCAATGGGTTGTAATTTACCCGCACCATTGACATGCTGTAAAACGCACCCGACCCCGTACGCTGACGCATCACATGTAAGAACTAGCTTTTTACCTGAATCAAAAAAAGCCAAAACACTGTTGGAACATAGAAGGTTGCGTGCCTTATTGAAGGCGCATTCCTGGACGTCCCCCCAAAACCAATCGCACCCCTTCCTGAGTAGCACGTGGAGAGGCTCCAGCAGCGTGCTTAAGTTCTGCATAAAGTTCCCAAAGTAATTGAGTAGCCCGAGAAAGGCGCGCAGTTCCAAGACATTCTGGGGCCTGGGTGCCAGGCGAATTGCTTCAGTTTTGGATTCTGTAGGGCGGATTCCATCAGCGGCAGTCCTTCTGCCCAAAAATTCAACCTCGGGCGTGAGAAACAGACACTTGGATTTCTTAACTCTTAGGCCTACCCAATCCAACCGCTATGGTACTTCCTCCAGATTGCGGAGATGGGAGTCGGTGTCCCTGCCCATGATAAGTATGTCATCTTGAAACACAACCATCCCCGGGATAGACTTGAGCAGATTCTCCATGTTGCGCTGGAATATAGCAGCTGCCGACCTGATGCCGAATGGGCATCGATTGTACATGAAAAGGCCTCGATGTGTGTTGATGGTGGTGAGTAGCTTAGATTCTTCGGTCAGTTCTTGCGTCATATATGCAAATGTGAGATCTAGTTTCGAGAAAAGTTTTCCTCCAGCCAATGTGGCAAATAGGTCCTCCACTCTGCGCAGCGGGTACTGGTCCTGTAGGGAGACTCTGTTTATGGTAGATTTGTAGTCCCCACAGATTCGTACGGATCCATCAGGCTTCATGACTGGGATGATGGGACTTGCCCAGTCGCTAAATTCCACGGGTGAGATAATGCCTTCCCGCAGAAGCCTGTCCAGTTCATGTTCAATCTTTTCCCTCATCACATAGGGCACAGCTCTAGCCTTGTGATGGACCGGTCTAGCATCCTGTGTGATGTAGATTTTAACTTTAGCCCCTTTGAAGGTGCCCACACCTGGCTGAAAGAGATGTTCAAATCGACTTAGAACTGTTGAGCAGGAGGTCCATCCCTTTGACGACATGGCGTGAACATCATCCCATTTCCAATTTAGTTTTGCCAGCCAGCTTCCCCCCAGCAGTGCTGGGAGATCTCCGGGGACAATCCACAGGGGAAGTCGGTTCACTGTCCCTTTGTGTGTGATTGAGAGCATGGCGCTGCCAAGGACTGGGACGATTTCTTTGGTATAGGTCCTTAGTTTGGTGTCAACCCTTGTGAGTTTTGGTCTGTTGCTTTTGTGCGGCCTCAGCTGTTCAAATTGTTGAGCACTCATGAGAGATTGACTAGCTCCCGTATCCAGTTCCATGTTGACGGGTATCCCGTTGAGTAGGACCCTCATCATTATTGGAGGAGTCTTGTTGTTAGAACAGTGGCCATTGATCATGTTGACTCGCTGTACCTCGGTGTCCCGGGCACTGTTCCAACCGTCTTCTGGTCCGCTTTCTGACCCTTCCGATTCGTATACCAGCCGAGCTGCTGTTTTTCTGCACATGCGGGCCAGATGCCCGGTATAGTTGCAGTTTCTGAAAATGGCATGCTGAAATCGACACCCCCTTGATGAGTGCCTTCCCCCACATCTCCAGCACAGACCGCTTCCATTGTTTCAGAAGGATGAGCTGCGTCTGGCTGATCTCTCTTGAGCTTCTCTCAGTCTGTAGTTGATTGCTCGCATTGTGGGTTGATGAGGTGTGAAAGGCCGTTCATGTGGCCCTTGATGGCTTCTGATGCCACTGCCTGCTGTTGAAGGCCTGCTCTCCTGCCTTTTTCTGTGTGTGGGGGTAGCGGCTTGTTTCACGCTGTGAACCCCTTGTTCCGATGTTTCGTTAGTTGTCGTACCCGCAGTATAGATCAACCTCGTTTCTTCTTCTCCTGCCAAGAATGTCTGTGCAACCAGTGCTGCTGCCTCTAGGGTCAAGTTCTTGGTCTCTATGAGCTTTCGGAATATGCCTGAATGGCTTATTCCTTCAATAAAAAAGTCTCTCAGTACTTCTCTCCTTAGTTCATCGGAGAACTCACATAAACTAGCCAGTCTCCGAAGTTCCGCCACAAAGTCGGGTATGCTCTGGCCCACACAGTGTCTGTAGTTGTAGAACCTGTGTCTGGCCATGTGTAGGCTGCTTGCTGGCTTCAGGTGGTCTCTTACCAGTGTGCTCAACTCTTCAAACAACTTGCTTGCTGGTTTCTCGGGTGCCAGCAGGTCCTTCATTAAGGCGTATGTTTTTGAGCCACAGCTGGTCAAGAGATGGGCTCTTCTCTTGTTTGCCTTATCGTCGCCTAACCAGTCTTTGGTTACAAAGCTTTGCTGGAGCCTTTCTATAAAGTCCTCCCAATTATCTCCAGCATTGTATTTTTTATCTGAGCCGTTGGTCGCCATTCTGTGGATTCTGTGATCCCGTAACTCGTCACCACTGTAAAGTCCTGTCCCTGCAGTACAGACTCACACGAGGCACATACTGAAGTCAAGGTCACTGAGGACCTACACCTTTATTTCACAGCTCTCGAATGCCACACTTGCCTGAGACCTGTCTTTATATACCTGTGTGGAACAGGTATGCAGTGTCTCCTGCAAGTGCACCCTTGGTGGTAAGGTATGCATGTGGTTACAGATCATATCTAGTTACAGTCATGTATAGCATGGTAAGATACAGTTATGTACAGTAGTTTGAGATACATGAGTGGCTGAGGAGATGGGGGATGATCCACTGTTCAGTGAGGAGCAGGTAGAAGAAGATGAGGGGTTGGGACTGTATACATGCACCGACGATTCGCCCCCAGTGATAATGGAAGTAAAAATTGACGGAGTGGATACAGGATCAGGTCCATCGTTGATGAGTCAGAGAACTTTTGATAAACTGTAGGGTAACCCGGCCGCACGACCCAAGCTGGTCCCGGTCACAGCAAAGCTGCGTACCTACACCAAGGAACTGATACCTGTTCTCGGCAGAGTGGATGTGCAAGTATCTCACGGGGGCGAGACGCACGGTTTACCTTTATGGGTCATTGCAGGTGATGGGCCGACGCTCCTCGGCAGAAGATGGATGGGAAAGGTCCGTGGGAGCTGGGAAGATTTCTTCACTCCTCCACAGAATGCTGCTCCCCGGGTCTCCAAAGAGCAGCGCCAACCAAGCTGGAGCTGCAGCAGCAGCCCAGAACTCCTGGCCCCAAGCAATCCTGCAGCCTCAGCATCCACTCAAAGTCACAGGTGCGGGCCCATTGCTGGGGTGCGGGCCGGCGGGGCGCTGCGGGCGAGAAGCGGGAGGCTCATCGATGGCCTGCGGATCTGGGGGACCCACGCAGCAGAGCAGTCGGGCGGCGGCAGCGGCCGTGATGGTAGCAGCCATGGAGGCCGTAGGAGAGGCGGCCACGGCGGCCGTAGGAGGGGCGGCCACGGCGGGAGCGGAGGCTGCGGCGACGGCGGGCGCGGCAGCAAGCAAACCGGCCCTGCCGCTGATGTTCTTGCTCCTCTTTCTGGTTAGTCAGGTGGCAGCAGCTGCTGGACAAATGGAGAGAACTTTGTGTTATGGACCTGGAACTAATCGATTCTGGCATCGGGTGCCTGAAACCTCCGAAAAACACTGCAAACTTCCCTTTCCCTCCTCCCTTGTTTCTTCCTCTCCTTTCTAGGCCAGCAGAACACCTAAGATGGCGGCGCCTTACGGAAGCCTCGTGGGAGCCACAAGCTGACGTCTTAAAAGGGAAACACTCCCGGGAGTCTTAAAAGGGCCTCACACCACTGCGGTCGCCACATAAAGACTTTTGGACTTTTGTAAGGCTAGAGTGAGTCTAAGTGTGCTATGTGAATGTAGGATGATGGATTTATGACAAGAAATAATATTTTAATACTGAATGGTCACTGTGTTTAAATTCAGGGACGTGGATCCGTGACCAACATTACCAATGGGCTAATGCGTCTTTCGATTCAGGGGATTCAAGCAACGGCTTTTTGAACTGAGGCGGGGTAGTGATGTTGTGTATTGCTCTGGTATATTAAATGTATGATAAGTACAATGGTGCACCACAGAGGGCGCTGTGGTGGGAGACCTGAAAGTACCTGCACGAGGCAGTATAAAAGGCTGCCCACCACACCTGTGCAGCACTCTGGAGCTGTTCAATAAAGGACCAAGGTCACAGCAGTTAGATCAACACCAGACCGTGTGGAGTCAGTGATTTGAGTGCTACATACACCACAGTTACTTTCCCCATGTGCTTAACGCCGAGAAAAAATATTACCGCTTGTCCACTTTTTTTGGGCAGAATCAGCAAAATGGGCGAATTCAATGCCCATAATATCGTCCAGCGTTACATTCCGCACGCAATTAACTCCGAGATTCAATATCCACTGTTTTTAGTCGTAAATATCATATTTACCTAAACTAGCGGACCATGGAGATCGCCCATTGTCAATTTCACCACCTTGCACACATATCACCCACAATATCGCTCGCACAAAAAAACGCCCATAAAAAGTGGAACTAATCGGAACGAATCACAACGTTATGGATGCCATGTTGTACATCACATGTCGCGTCCTTTAAAAGGCTGTTATGCTTCAACCTCGGCGGAGTTTGGATGTACTCTGCAGGTAGTTGGAGTTGATGTGAACATCTCTAAAACATTTTGACCACACTGTGACTGATTGGAATTGAAGAGGTGTGTTCGTCGGGACATTCCTTGTTTATGAGCAAGAGGTGGAAAACAGAGAGCTACTGCAATGGGGCCTGTCCTTTCTCACCTTCTCTTGGTGACCAAATACATGCAGCAGACTTGGCATCGCCGAAGGAACGCTGCACTCCATTATGTGCCCAATGTACGAAGTAACAGACAGATGAGGAGGACCAGACGTTATATCCACCGCAAGTACAAGGAGAAGCATTCTTACCTCGACTTGGCAGACACCACCTGCCTTCGGAGACTGTACTTCCACAAAGAGGTTACCACTGAGGTATGCCAGCTGATAAGGGCAGATCTGCAGCCTGCCAGCACCATCAGTACTGCACTGTCCATCGAGGTCAAAGTCACCGCAGCACTGATGTTCTACACCTCGGGTTCTTTTCAGGCCACAGCTGGCGACATTTGCGGACTTTCTCAGCATGCCACACATTGCTGCATTAGACAGTTAACTGACGCCCTGTACGCATACAGGAGGGACATGATCAGCTTCCCTATGACCAGGGGGCATAGAGTGAGAAGGCTCTAGGTTTCTCCAGAATTGCAAACTTCCCCAAGGTGCAGGGAGCAATAGACTCTATGCACATCACGATGCAGGCATCTTTTCAGGAACCGCAAGGGATTCCACTCCCAGAATGTCCAACTGGTTGTCGACCACCAGCAAATTACACTGGCAGTGAATGCTCAATTTCCAGGCAGCATCCATGATGCTCACATCCTGCGTGAGAGCACAGTATCTGACTTGATTGACAATGAGCCACAAGGTCAATGCTCGATGCTTGGTGACAAAGGATATGGCCTCGCCACCTGACTGATGAGGACCCTGCGTGACACCCACACCTAGGCCGAGAGGTGATACAATGAGAGCCATGGAGAAAACCATTGGAGTGCTGAAGCAGCGCTTCAGATGCCTGGACCACTCAGGAGGCGAGCTCCAATACCACACTGAGCAGGTAGCTCAATTCGTGGTGGTGTGCTCCATGCTGCACAACTTGGCTATCAGGAAGGGACAAGAATTGCCTGATGAGTCTGACAGTCCACCTCACCAGAGAGAAGAAGAGGAGGACGAGGAGGCGGATGCTGACATTGGGCCAGACAATCAGGCTGATGCTGAAGCCATGCCCCCGCCCCCCTGTAGACTGCATGAAAGGGCTCATGGTGGCATGATAGTTGCAAGAGCCTTACGTCAGGAGCTCATCAATGATCGCTTTGCCTGAAGGAACGTTGGTGTTATTTACAAGGCTGACACACTGCTGGGTGTGCAGGTCATACATCAATGGTGGGCATCACCTTGGTGACAGTTAAAGTTTAAGTTGATTGAAGTTAAGTGTGATTAAACCCTTTGATGTTAAGGAATCACCAGCGTGTAATGGTGCAGCTATCTGAGCCAATGTGCTACAAGGTTTTGTTAAATAAAAAACATTTAAACCGAACATTAGTCTGAAATCAGTCATCAGTATTTCTGTACCTCGATTCTTGGCCTTTTGGCTAAGATCAAGTGTACTATCTGTTCTTATCAGTTTAATATTCCCTATGGGGACATGATATTGAATTGATTTTTGGACAGGGAGCTGGATCAGGGGCTTGCCCCGTCCACTCCATGCACCGACCTGGTATTGCAATATTTCCAGGAATGGTGCAACTTCGCCTCGCGGCCTTTTGGCCTAAGATCAAATATATTGGCGCAAAGTGATCTTTGGCGTTAGAGTTGATCTGGAAAGAAATTGGACATAAAAAAAAAAATTCTATACAAACCAATCCTTTCCCCCACCCCCACCCCGCTTCTCCTCCTCACCTCTACTCCTTCCCCTTACCCTCCTGACTCCAAGCCGCCTGGCCGAGGAGGTCCTCAGGCGATGCTTCATTGAGCGGGGCAGGGGATGAGCGGGGCGGGTGGGCGGTGACGGCCAAAGTGCTGCTTGGACGGATATGGGAGAGGACGGTCCTGAGGTGGGAACGTGCTCCGAGCCAAAAGCAAGATGTTGCTGCTGGCTCTCATGTGTGATTGGCCATAGGGGTGTGTCACCTTGGGGTGCAGTGCGGCTTTCTGGGACCACTGGGAGCCCTCTGCCACCAGTGTTCCTGGCTACCAGCACCAGGACTTCCTCTATCCCTTCCATGTTACTTCTTATTTGTTGGACAAAAACTCGGTGCCAACTCTGTTCTTGGTGCTTAGTAGGCTTTTTGCTGCTGGTGAATCTGTCGTTCCTCCCACAACAGCCAGACAAGCACACACCACAGCCACACACGCTTTCAGTGTCTCTGAGCTCCCTCTCTGTGTGTCTCCTCTTCTGCACATGTCATGGTGACCCTTGACCTCCAGAATCGCAGGAATCGAGCATAGCCATGCTGTTGCTAAGGACAGCCACACTTTACGGCAGAAGGTCAAAAAAATGTAACGCTTCCACCCATTTGATATCGCTCGCGGTAACGGCCATTTAAAAAAATGTAAAATAGCTGTTTTGAGAATGGGCGAGAAGCCGGCGATCTGAAAATCCTTTTTTAATGCCCACGCCGGAAATAACGCCCATTTTTGGGCGATAAGCACAAAGGGGTGGTGGTTCTAGCTCTTAGTACCTAAAGATCCTATGCGACAGTAATTCAGAATTATTTGTAACACAGATTTCCCCAAATATATACGATGTCGATACATACGAATACCATTTGCAGTTTTGTGTGTTTTAATTAAATTAATGTCAGCCATGCTGCCATTTTAGTTCTGTTTTTACTTTTCTCAACTCTTTAGATTTCCTGCACACACTTCCTCAGACGCCAGGGGCCAATTTGAACCCAACTTGCCTTTGGGAAACTGACAGGGCCAGGTGGTTTTATACGCCACTGGATTTTACTTTCCACTGAAGTAAATGGAGAGTAACACTGGACGGGGTGTAAATCCGGTGTTCCACCCGATCCAGTGGGTTTCCCGCCTGGTGAGTTAGGTTTAAATTACCATGTAAGAGTAAGAAGGAAAATTGTCACATCACAGTCTCTTACCTGTGTCTTTACTACACCAGTCACAAGAAGGTGTATGACCATGTTATCAATTGGCTCTGTCTTCTTTTTCGTGCGTGCAATATAACAGGGGTAACTTTCATCTTTACCGCCGTGGCGGTGAATTGTCGGGGCAGATTACCTGCCCGTTATTGAACCCAGACGATTTTCACCCCATTGAAATCAATGGTGGGCAATCTTTCTACCACATCAGGGCTCAGGTAGCAATGGGCCCAGGTTTGAAAATGATCCCCACTACCCCAAGAGCCATAGCTGTCAAATATTAAAAATGAATGAGAAGTGAGATGCAGTGGAGAAACGCTCTATAGAGTGATTGGCTGCAGATTCCATTTCCCGTGCCCTGTTAAACTTGCCCCCACATTATTGAGGGGAGAAAATTGGAGAGCTCATCATCTCCAGGATGCTCTCAGGCACATCCCAGCATCTAACTCAACATTAACAGTAACACAGACGAAACATAACCTGGGCAGATTGGAAAGGGGAAAACAATGGAAAGGAATCACCGAATATCAGTTAATATCAGTAAGATCATTGAACATGGCATTATTCAGGATCATAATACAGAATTCCCCAAAATATTACTTAATTAAACAGCATGACAAACACATAAGAAACTGATTGAGATATTGGTGCTAAAATCAATACGATTTAAATCCAGTCAGGTTCCGATAGTGCTGAGTATTTTTTCTGCCAACCTGGGCGTCATTTAAATCCCCCATCACTGACTCTCACCTGAAGCCAGCGGGGATGACATAGGGGTCAGCCAGCGCGAGCAAGCAATTGTGGCCGCAATTTTTCCTACCGGGTCGGGAGAGAGCCGGGCGACTTCGGGTGCTGATTGGAACCCCGCTGTCGGCTCCATCCCACTCTGTTGCAGTGATTTTACCAATTGCGCTTGTTAAGCCCGCCTTGCGACGTTCCAGGTCAATTAAAAGGAAGCGGGTCTGATGATGTCATTTGATGATGCGTCATCAGCCAGATTCCTTAAAGGGGCCAAACCACATTAATTTTGAAGTTGTGCTGTCAGTGTTCTGCGGCATCAGGTGCTGCAAACACTAACAAGCACTGCACAAAGGTGCAAGGCTGCACCCAGGCTCTCCCATGTCTCCCTCCATATGCTTATGGAGGGAGTCACAGCACACAGGGAGGTACTCTTCCCTTCCAAATGGGTGAAAGACACCTCTCCAGGAGACCAACGCAGACTGGTTGCACATTATACACGAGCAGGAATGTGGTCAGGAGGACCTGGCTGCAGTGGCGCAAACCTTTCAATGATCTCAGTAGACCACAAAACGTTACTGCAAAGCCACACTCAACCTCATCCTGCTGTGCCACTCATCAAATCCCATCATTCTGCCTTCCCCACCCTACTCCTGGACATCCTTACTCACACCAATTTAACTTGCACCTCCACCCATCCCTCTCTCTCTATCTACATTATCACTTCCTCTTCTCACTAGCCACTCCTTCACACTCACCCTCATCCGTGTCCAATCATACCAACTAATAACACACAAGGATAGGCACTGGGTCTTTTAGCCAATGTTCATATAAAGTTTCTGTTAAAGTGTTGTCAAACATTGAAATCATTAATTTCAGCACTTTGCTTTCTTGGACAGATTTGTCATCATCATCATAGGCAGTCCCTCAGAATCAAAGAAGACTTGCTTCCACCCTAATAATGAGTTCTTAGGTGACTGAACAGTCCAATATGAGAATTATAGTCTATGTCACAGATTGGACAGACAGTTATTGAGGGAAAGGGTGGGTGGGACTGCTTTGCAGCACGCTCCTTCCGCTGCCTGCGCTTGGTTTCTGCATGCTCTTGGCGACGAGACTCGAGGTGCTCAGCGCCCTCCCAGATGCACTTCCTCCACTTAGGGCAGTCGTGGGCCAGTGACTCCCAGGTGTCAGTGGGGATGTTGCATTTTATCAAAGAGGCTTTGAGGGTGTCCTTGAAACAATTCTTCTGCCCACCTTGGGCTCGCTTGCCATGAAGGAGTTCCAAGTAGAGCACTTGCTTTGGGAGTCTTGTGTCAGGCATGCAAATAGTATGGCCCGCCCAATGGAGCTGATCCATATGGTCAGTGCTTCAATGCTGGGATGTTGGCCTGGTCAAGGACGCGAATGTTGGTGCGTCTATCATCCCAGGGCATTTGCAGGATCTTGCGGAGGCATCGTTGGTGATATATCTCCAGTGATCTGAGGTCCATGTCTCTGAGCCATACAGGAGGGCAGGTATCACTATAGCACTGTAGACCATGAGCTTGGTGGCAGATTTGAGGGCCTGATCTTCGAACGCACTTTTCCTCAGGCAGCCGAAGGCTGCTCTGGCGCACTGGAGGTGGTGTTGAATGTCGTCATCAATGTCTGCCCTTGTTGATAAGAGGCTCCCGAAGTATGGGGGGGTGCACATTGTCCAGGGCCGCGCCGTGGATCTTGATGACTGGGGGACAGTGCTGTGTGGCGGGGATAGGCTGGTGGAAGACCTTTGTCTTTCGGATGTTTAGTGTAAGGCCCATGCTTTCGTACGTCTCAGTGAAGATGTTGACGATGGCTTGGAGTTCAGCCTATGAATGTGCGAGGATGCAAACGTTGTCCGCGTACTGTAGCTCGATGACAGAGGTTGGGATGTTCTTGGATCTGGCCTGGAGACGGCGAAGGTTGAACAGGTTCCCACTGGTTCTATAGTTTAGTTCCACTTCAGCGGGGAGTTTGTTGAGTGTGAGGTGGAGCATGGCAGTGAGGAAAATTGAGAAGAGGGTTGGCGCAATGACGCAGCGCTGCTTGACCCCGGTCCGGATGTGGATTGGGTCTGTAATGGGATCCGTTGGTAAGAATCACGGCTTGCATGTCATCATGGAGCTGGTGGAGGATGGTGACGAACTTTTGGGGGACAGTCAAAATGGAGGAGGATGCTCCATAATCCCTCGCGATTGATAGTGTCAAAGGCCTTTGTAAGGTCAAAGAAGGTCATGTACAAGGGTTGGTGCTGTTCCCTACATTTTTCTTGCAGCTGTTGCGCTGTAAAAATCATGTCCGTTGTACCCAGTAGGGGACGAAATCTGCACTGTGAGTCCGCGAGGAGCTCCTCAGCCATAGGGAGAAGACGGTTGAGGAGGATTCTCGTGATGACTTTCCCAGTGGCTGATAACAGGGAGATTCCTCTATAGTTGCCGCAGTCGAACTTGTCCCCTTTTTTAAAGATGGCCACGATTACTGCATCTCTGAGATCTCCTAGCATGCTCCCCTCCTTCCAGATGAGAGAGATGAGGTCATGCATTCGTGCCATTAGTGCCTCTTCGCCATTCTTTAGTGCCTCAGCAGGGATTCCATCCGCATCCGTAGCCTTGTTGCTCTTAAGCTGATGGATGGCTTTTTCTACCTTGTGCAGGGCTTGGATTTTGCTGAGGTGGTGGCAGGAAGCATGCTGCGGGATGGCATCGAGAACACTCGAGTCAAAGGCAGAGTCTTGGTTGAGGAGCTCTTCAAAGTGCTCCTTCCAGCGGGTCCTGACTGCCTCGGTGTCCTTGATGAGTGTCTCCCCTTCCCTGGCCAGCAGTGATGTGGGACCTTGGGTGTTTGGGCCGTAGGTGGCCTTGACTGCAGTGAATTCTCACACATCATGGCTGTCGGCCAGCTGCTGTAGCTCCTGTGCTTTCTCCACCCATCATCTGTTCTTTAGGTTGCAGGCTTTTTGTTGGACCTTGACCTTAAGCTGTCTATAATGCTGCCTTGCTGCTCCCGAGTTGGGTTGTTGTTTTAGGCTCAGAAAAGCCCTGCGCTTGTGACCTATTAGCTCTTGGATCTCCTGGTCATTCTCATCAAACCAGTCCTGATGTTTCCTGGTTGAGTGACCGAGCGTCTCTTTGCAGACACTGGTTATGGAGGCCTGGAGGGCAGACCAAGCGCTGTGGGCATTCTGCGTCTCGGGGTCATCAAGGCATGGCAGGCTAGCAGTGAGGCGCTGACTGTATAGAGCTCTCTTAGCTGGGTCTTTGAGTGCCCCGGCATTGACTTTTTTGTGGCACTGCTCCTGCTGCCATCGCCGCTTTGGGGCTATGTTGATGTTAATGATGGAAAAGATTAGGCGGTGGTCTGTCCAGCAGTTGTCAGCACCTGTCATGGTGCAGGTGATGCGGACATCCTTGTGATCCCTGACTCGAACGATGACATAGTCGAGCAGGTGCCAGTGTTTGGAGCGAGGGTGTTGCTACGATGCCTTGTACTTGTCCCTTTGGCGGAGCAAGGTGTTGGTGATGACAAGGTCATGTTCTAGACATTTTGTCAAGAGCAAGGTACCGCTGGAATTGGTTCTCCCTACCCTCTCTCTGCTGATCACGCCTCCCAAGAGGTCTGTGCCCTTGCCGGCTCTGGCGTTGAAGTCACCGAGGAGGATCAGTTTGTCGTTCGCAGGGATGCGGGACAGGGATTTTTCGAGGCTGGAGTAAAAACCCTCTTTGGTCTCATCTGCTGCATCGAGTGTTGGGCCGTACGCACTGATGACTGTGGTGCATTGATTCCGGGATAGGGTGAGTCGGAGAATCATGAAACGTTTGTTAATCCCGCAGGGGCGGTCGACCAGCTCGTTTTTGATAGCAAAACTGACTCTGTGGAGGTGGAGTTCTTCCTCTGGTTTCCCTTTCCAGAAGAAGGTGTAACCTCCACCTTGTTCCTTGAGCTGGCCTTCCCCTGCTTGCCAGGACTTGCTTAGGGCGCCGATATCAACATCAAAGCATCTAAGTTCCCAGGCAACTATGGCGGTGCGGCATTCCAGTCTGACACTGTTGGAGTTGTCCATGAGGGTCCTGACATTCCAGGTCCCGAACTTCATGTTAAAGGAGTGGAAAATGCCTGTGTGTGAGTTCTTTTAACATGGGGTGGCCATTGCACACCAACAACCACATGGGCTTAGCTGAGCAAGGTCTTGGTCCAGTGGCAAGGGGGTCCAAGATGACTGGAAACCAGATTTGTGTGCACCTTGGGAAATGCCTTAGTGAGTTGTAATGATTGGTGAGACATAACAGTAAACCCCACATTGGTGATGATTATGAAAGGAATAGCTTGGGCACTCTGAGGATGCTTTATGGTGTTGGCATGGGGTGGTGCCAACCTGGTGCATCATGTGGCAGCCATGGCGTACTGCATTAAGTGAAGTAAATCTGGCCATGGTGAGGCCATCCCTGGCCTCCTGGACAGCAATGTGCTTGGGTTCTGATGCCTTGTGTCCTGTGCAACATCAGGTGATTGCAGAGAAGTTTGGTGTTGTTGTTGGTGTTGCTGGTGTGCCTGATGATGTTGGTGTTGGGGCTGATTGTGGTGGGATTCTGAGGACCAAGGTGAGATTTTTTTCAAGGGTATTGATGCTAATGGAATGGATGGCAGCTGAAGTTGAGATGACTGAAATGATCTGTCAATGTTTAGATAGGTTGTTCCAAGGAGTTGACACTGGATAGAGAGTATACTCCAAACATTTCCAACCTTCCTAAAGCTGAACAGTGTATTCCAAATCCTGAAGGGTCCAGCTTCTAACATTGGAAAGTGAATAGCTGTGAAGTGGTAGATTTTATACCACTTTTGCAGCTGTCACTTATTCACAGCAATGGAGAGTCACTGAAAAGCCGACGTACCTACCTGACGTGATCTCCGAGCGATGGAAACCACCTGAAAGAAAAAGGGTTAGTAGCTGGTAAAATGTTGCTTAAATACCTTTAAACACCATTTTAAGTATTTCAATTGCCTGACCCCGCCCCCCCCCCCCCCCCCCCCCCGCTTAGTGCAGGGTTTACAGAGCGCAGGCAGAGCCGGCACTTGGGAAACTTACAAGGAGGCGGGTTCAGAGCGGGATCCTGGCCCGCTGTCAATCTTTTAGGTTTTGACAGCGGACCCACCTCCAAACCCGCCCTCTGAGCTCCGGCAAAATCCCAGCCTGTGTGGCCACAGATCGCCGCCAGAGAACCACAGGAATGGTCCTTGGCGAGATTGGTGCGGAAGGAGGGGGTCTGTGGCCACTGGTAGGTGGAAGCCCGGGGGAGAGAAGAGGAGGCTCAAGGATTCTTTGCAGGATTGAGGTGTTGTCCCCAAAGCAAGGCCGCTGAAACGTAACATTTACGGCTGGGATCTGACATTTCCAATTTTCAGCAGAGTTTCTATATTCCGTTGCACTCTTGCTGAAATGCCACTGGAACGGAGGAATAGATTCAGCTCCAACCAAATGTTTTGTCCCCTGTAATTTTGCTATAGAGCTGCTGAGTAATTCCCTAATTGTGCCAAACTGTGAATCAACTGGCAGCAGTGTTCGATGGTGATAAAGTTATAATAGCCTCACGGTCATTCAATCAAAGTCATTTCAGCTCCTTCTAACTTTATTACTATAATTTTTATTTTATTGCGTCCACATTGAGGTTATAATATCTAAATTATAAAGTGAGTAAAAGGTTTCAGTTTGGTCCCAGGATTCCCAGAGCTTAACTGTCTTGTGTTATACTGTTAACTGAAATCACTGATTATATTTATATCAATATGCATTTATTACCTATAAATTTATATCTGTCACTGGTACTCTCTTTTTTTCACTCTTTCTTATCCTAATCCCTTTTCTATATTTCCATCTGATGTCTCACTGACTCACATTTCTTCACAATGGATCACTTTCTCTCACTTTAGCCTGACCTATCTATTTCCAAAGAGTGCCCTGAGCAACTGAGCAATGAATCTTTTAATCTTGCTTCATCCATTGTTGAGGCTGAAGCACTCCATCTTTCCATCTATTTTGACAGCAGTAACTTCACTAGAACTGGGTCAAAAACCTGCCTTATAGAAAAAAGATATGAGAGTCCATGTACAACAAAAGCATGGGAAATAAAGAAAGAGAAAGAAGCTGCAGATTCAGCAGAAGTTAAATGAATACAAATATTGCAAACAAAACACGGTGGATTGGTGTCAGAATCAATATCAATTTTAAAAACGATTTTTAATTTGCTTTGGTCTCATCAAGGGACTGGATGGTGATGGGAACCAGCTGTTAATCCAAACCAGACTTCTCATACAAAAAGGGGAAAAGCATGTAAGACACATTGGCTTATAAATTACATCATGCAGAGGCCATTTTTCAGGCTTAAAATCGGTGCTACAGGGTCCCACAGGGCATGTGGTGTGTACGTGCTCATGCCGCGGCGGGTAAGTGTCGTAAGCCATCTTGGTATTAAAGCTCACTATGTTATGGTCTCAATTTTAACCCTCCTCACCCAGCAAGAATGGTGAGTGGGAGAGGTTACCGGCCTGTCCAAAGTCGATCCGTTCCGCACCGGTGCCATTTCAACTTCTCCTACCTTCAAGTCAGCCGAGGCTCCCACTCCAGACAGGTGGGCGCCTTCTTTAAATTTCAAAGTCACAGCCTCATGACGTCATTGGTATCAGCATCGTGATTTTAACAATGAGTCAGGCAGAGGCCCTTCCGGTGTCAAACCTGACAGCCAAACCACGGTGGAAGGTATCGATTGGCTAGAAGAGGCCATGTTAAGTTTTGTAAAATTACTTTTGTGCAAAATTCTTGTGAGCCAGGAGGAGCAGGAGTGTGCCCCACAGGCCTTGGGCCTCCTAGCCCCAGCCTTATGCAACGGGCCTTTTGTTTGCCCTGGATGCCTGTAGAGGAGCCGTAAACAATATGGTGGGCAGCGTGCTTCTAGTGCTAAATGACCGCATGCATGCCAGCTGCCTTATTGGACCCTCAAGCACCCATTTTACACATGTAAAATGGGATCAGAGTGATCCAACTTCTAAGCCATTGAATCGTGGACGCTATAGCATGCCTGTCATTGTAAAACAATGCATCATTTCACTTATAGTGAACAACATCACAGGAGAGCCATTAGTTCTTTACAAAACTTGCAGCACAAGTGAATCAAACAAAAACAGTCTTGTCTACTCTTCTTTCTCTTAAGCATTTGGCAGTTGAAATTACGAATCCTTAAACAGTATTTAATATTAAATAGACACTAATCTGCTTTCCTAATGGGCCTTGAATCCTGACAGGTTGCCTCTCAGTGGCCTGACACGATGTGTTCCTTTTGCCAATTGCCCTTTTCCCACACTGCCGATAAAAGTGAAGGAATTTGCAAATGCCTGGGGCTGTCATTTATCAAGCTCTCAAGATTCACTTTTCTTCTCCTTTGCAATTGCTTTTCGTCCTTGAAGGTCTGCTTTAATTAGAACAAATTAAATTATTACCTTTCTTCACCACGAGTTTTAAACCACAATCCACCCTTAGCCCATCCCTTATAAAAACAAATAGTAGAAAACCTGGAAGTAGTTGCCATCACTCAATTGAAAGGTTTATGTTAGGCTGAACCTTAAAGGGGAGCTAAGTTATACTTTCCAGTAAAACATGCCAATAAATATCTATTTCCCAAGGTTCCAATTCCCTCTGCAAACCATGGGATTCTGAAATATATATTGTATGCTTTACTATTATTTATTATCAATGCTGCATTTTGGGCGGGGGGTTTGTGGCAGTGGTATGGCGTTGTGCCCCAGTCTCCTTCGCCTGCAGAGCGTGACATAATCGCCGTGCTCATCGTCCCAATAGCGCCCCGGACCTGAACTTCGGTTCTGCCCCCTGCAGCATCGCCGGGCAAAAACACCGGCAGCTGCAGGAGGTGTTCATCAGGAGGCCGGGCACGACGGAGGCGATGCTTAAAGGCGATGTGGCTGAGGAAAGTGAAAAAAAAATTCAATCCTCTGATATTTTTTTCCTGTTTCTTGCCCGCACTCGATCAGCCCAGCATTTTGCTGCAGTGCATTGGACTGATCGGACTAGATTGTGGCTGCTGTTGGGGTGAAGGTAAGTCCTTCTTTTGCAGAACCTGCAGCGAAGGTCTTTCCATATAAGGGAGGGAAGGAGCCTTCCAACGCGGCAGCACTGCACAGCCCAGTGTGCAACGCTGCACAAGTACCGCCTTGCCTGCTCACTGTTGTGCTCCAGGAACGCAAACGGCAATTTTTTTTTAAGTTTGAAAACATCAGGGCCTGATGCTAATTTTTCAAACTTTTAAAAGTTGACGCCCTAAACAAGGCGCTCCCGAATTTCTCCCCCTTAGAGTGGATTTAGAATAGGTTCTATTATTGGTTGCATATTGGTTGCAAGGCTACCTTCAAATATAATAAGGCTGACTGACCCATTACTGACCCTGTGGCTATTTTCTTTTTCAGATGTTAACAGACCTCATGTATATTTATAGCATTTTCTGCTTTCATTTCAGATTTCCAGTATTTAGCAGTCTTTACAGTAATAACAACACTGTCCCAATAGGACTGAATGTCCAAAACAGAGCCGACTCTCCCATTATTGGCAGTGTACAAAGCAAAAACTGCTTATAAATATAATAAAGACCTTCCGGTGGGAGTTGGCCAGATTGTACAGAAACAAGGCCGATATCCGAATACAGGGCCTTATATCGGGGCTTGTCGGGCATCTGTCGGCCCCAAATGTGGTCTTTGGCATAAGAGAGGGTAGCCAGGACTTCCTGTATCAGGAGTTCTCGCTCTCCTGTCCATCAGTGGGATCCACAGAGGCAATGCCTAATTGGATAAGGCATATCGGCCGACCAGGACAGAAGTGAGACCCACCTGGGAAGCCAGGCCAAGTTCGAGATCTGAATCCCTGACGAGGATCTGTTTAAAAAAATATCTATTTTCAATACAGCCCCCTTACACGCTAGAGATGTTTTCCAGCTGCTTTCCGAGGCAGGCACCCAAGTGATGCGGGTGGCCACCGTTGGCAGACAAATTTGGAAAAGGCCCACCCCATCCTCTGGGAAGTCAACATCTCAGTAGTTATGCTGGTATATGCCCCATCATGGATTTTTGAAGGCACTGTCCTGTTACCAACTGATTGTCCCAGTACTGACAATGTATATAAAAGTCTGACCATATATAACAACAACTTGTGTTCATACAGTGTTTATAAAAATAAAGACATTCCAAGGCACTTTATAGAATGAAAAAAATAAGCACTCACCATGGGCTGGATTTTCAGTTCTGCTCATTTCGGGGTAGTAATGGCGGCGGGGGTGGGTAAAGTTTGTGCCTGGGAACAGTTTGCGCCTCAGTCAGCAAAATGCACCAGCTGGGCCCTGAGTGTGGGGCGAAACATTAATGGAGAATTTGCACACCTTTCTTAGGGCGCTAGGCTGGCTGAGCAAGCGAAAATCCTGAGCTAAACACTCAACCTCAGAACGCTCTGAGAGACGCCTGGAGGGGGCGGGGCGGGGGGAGGGGGGAACCTGAAAAAAAATTCCCAATAAATATCTCTCGCCATCACAACATAAATCGCAAAAAGAATTAAACAAAAAACAATCACACTTAGCTGAGGTTGACATTATTTACTTCACTGCTGCCGCTACAGCTCGGACCGCCAGCTTTCACAGGCGGTCCCAGCAGGGTGCTCTACGGAGCGCTACAGATTGGGCGGCTGCCAAAAATCGAGCCGGTGTTGCAACCAGGGTCATTGCACACTGGCTCACCTCTTCCGGACGGTAATGATCCGTCAAAACCGGCACCGAAAGTCCCGGCGGGGTGCTGGAAGCTGGCCGTCCACCAGGAAGTGCTTACCGCCACCATTGTCGGCCCTCCGGGGTGCTAACAGAGGCGACGGAAAACCGAAAATCCATCCCCATGTCTTTATTGACTGCATATATAACTAAACTGTGTAATTAAAAGATTGGCCACGTCTATACCAAAACTGACTTAGCCAGCACTGAATGTTCAAGTACTAATTCTGACCATAACAGAACTGATTGTCCCATTACTAACTGTATATAACAGGACCGGCTTTGCTTACATAACAGCCCGATCACATAAGGAAATACATAAGAACTTACTAACAGCCTTGTTTCATTCAGGATTATAAATCTGTGCATTTGCTTGTACTCTGATCTATAAATTTTTCTATTAAGTTATTTATACAATTTTGAAGCCGAATAGTAAGTGAGTTTTCATATTATTATGTATTTTACTTTCCATGGAACATTTCACCAATACATAATCCTGTCAGACGAATTAAATTCTCAAATTCTTTAAAGTCCAGCCCTGGCTACCGGTGTGGTGCCAGAGGACTGGAGGACTGCTATTGTTTTACCTTTGTTTAAAAAAGGAGACCGGGATAGGCCGAGTAATTACAGGTCAGTCAGCCGAACCTCGGTGGTGGGAAAATTATTGGAAAAAATCCTGAGGGACAGGATAAATCTTCATTTGAAAAGACATGGATTAATCAAGCTCAGCATGGATTTGTCAAGGGAAGGTCGTGTCTGACTAACTTGATTGAATTTTTCGAGGAGGTAACCAGGAGGGTCAATGAGGGCACTGCGTATGATGTAGTGTATATGGATTTTAGCAAAGCTTTTGATAAGGTCCATTATGACAGACTAATCATGAAAGTAATAGCTCATGGGTTCCAGGGCAAAGTGGCAAGCTGGATCCAAAATTGGCTCAGAAGCAGAGTAATGGTTGATGGGTGTTTTTGTGACTGGAAGGCTGTTTCCAGTGGGGTTCCGCAGAGCTCAGTGCTGTGTCCCTTGTTTGTTGTGGTATATATCAATGACTTGGACTGAAATGTTGAGGGTATGATTAAGAAGTTTGCAGATGACACTAAAATAGGCCGTGTTGTTGATAATGAAGAAGAAAGCTGCGGACTGCAGGAAGATATCAATGTACTGGTCAGGTGGGCAGAACAGTGGCAAATGGAATTTAATCCAGATAAGTGTGAGGTAATGCATTTGGGGAGGTCTAACAAGGCAAGGGAATACATATTAAATGACACTGAAAAGTCTAGAGGAACAAAGGGACCTTGGAGTGCAGGTCCACAGATCCCTGAAGGTAGCAGGTCAGGTAGATAAAGTGGTTAAGAAGGCGTATGGAATACTTGCCTTTATTAGTCGAGGCATGGAATACAAGAGCAAGGAGATTATGCTTGAACTGTATAAAACACTGGTTAGGCGCAGCTGGAGTACTGTGTGCAGTTCTGGTCACCACATTACAGGAAAGATGTGATTGCACTGGAAAGGGTGCTGAGGAGATTTACAAGAATGTTGTCTGGACTGGAGAATTTTGGCTATGAGGAAAGATTGGAGATGCTGGGTCTGTTTTCTTTGGAACAGTGGAGGCTGAGGGGAAACCTGATTGAGGTGTATAAAATTATGAGGGGACTGGATGGAGTGGATAGGAAGGACCTGTTTCCTTTGGCAGAAGGGTCATAGGTTTAAAGTAATTGGCGGGAAATTTACAGGAGATATGAGGGGAAATTTATTCACCCAGAGGGTGGTGGGGGTCTGGAGCTCACTGCCTGAAAGGATGGTAGAGGCAGGAACCATCACCACATTTAAAAGATACTTGAATGTGCATTTCAAGTGCCATAACCTACAGGGCTACGGATCAAGAGCTGGAAAGTGGGATTAGGCTGGATAGCTCTTGGTCGGCCGGTGTGGAAATGGGCCGATGGGCCGAAATGTCCTGCTTCCATGCTGTAAATTTGTATGATTCTATGATTCTATAATCATAATGACCCGAAAATTGCGGTCGAAGACTTCCTGAAAGTGGATGTCTTTTTCCGAAAGTACCTGGTGATCCCAGAGGAACGTATACTTCCGGTCTGAGGCCTCTTTTCGCACCCCAGCGTAGGAGCTCACACATCCCAGGAACGTAAGCGCAACCTGGGATTACGTGGGCCTGGACCACCAATGAACATGGAGTGTTCTCATTGATAATAATAGGAACTCCGTTTTTACGAGCTCCGATTACTATCAATGAGAATAACCCCCAAAAGACAGAAACATAACACAATAAATAAAAAAATGCTTCACATATTTAAAATTAATTGAAATTGAATGTTTTAGAAACAAAATTATTTTTTTGATATAATATAAAAATTAGTGATAACATTTTATTTTTCTATGTTTTAAAATTTTTATGCTGGTAAAAGTAGCCTGCTTTTACCAGGTGTAAGAGTTTGAAGGACATTCGCTGGGCAGGAATTGGGCAAATAGCCCAAGGGCTAGAATTTGCACTTAGCCCGCCCATTTACCACCCGTTTACTGCCGAATATCGGCAGAGGTAATTTCGGCATTCAATTACCGCTGGCGTTGTTGGAAATCGACCGCCCACTTCTACCACCTAAATACCGCCCAAAATTCACTCCAACGCAAAATTTACCAAATCGCCCATTTTTACCACCCGCTACCACCTGCGACCGCTGGAGAAACATACCACACATTTTTCACAGACGTAACTGGCCTTATCTCAGCGTTTATGACTCCATCTTTGAAAATCTTTAAAAATCAGCTTTGTTTGAGGAAAAGGCTGTGTCGTTGCCAGCAGCCTAAAATTGATTTTTGAGTGATTTCTGGAGTAGTTTATAAGGAACTTTGATTATATTTCGGATAATAATAACATTGACTTTAATTCAAACAAATTTGTGGACAACTGAACATTTTTGAGTACTTTAAAAGAAATGGGCCTGTACTTTCAATGCCAATATTGCTAACTACTTACATAATGCAGAATAGAGCTGGAAGAATGTTCGTTGACGAACACTATGTGCCCAATCAAATAGGATGCAGAGTCTTGAAGAAGAGGAGACCTTATCCTCAAATTACAGGGAGCACTGCTCGTACCTGACCAATGCGCAGTGCGTTAGAAGACTGCCTTCTGAAAATAGGTTTTCACTGCGATATGTCAGCTCATTATGGCAGACGTGCAATCTACCAGCACCATCAGGGCCGCACTGCCTGTCAAGGTGAAGGTGACTGCGGCATTAACTTTCTATGCATCCGGCTCATTTCAGGCATCAGCTGGTGACATATGTGGAATCACTCAGTACGCCACACATCGCTGCTTTCGCCAGGTTACTGATGCTCTTTACGCACACAGGATGGATTTCATTAGCTTTCCAATGAGCAGGGAGGCACAGAATGAGAGGGCTTTGGGTTTTTCGAGAATAGCAAACTTTCCCAAGGTCCAGGGTGCAATAACCTGCATACATCATCCTGCAAGCACCTTTAGAGGAGGCAGAGGTGTACCGAAATCGAAAGGAATTCTACTCCCTGAACATGCAGCTCGTTATTGACCACAAGCAAATAGTTATGGCAGTAAATGCAAATTTTCCAGGGAGCATTCATGACGTATACATCTTGCGTGAGAGCACTGTCTCGGACCTGTTTAAGATTCAGCCAAAAGGTCACTGCTGGATGCTGGGGGATAAAGGATATGGCCTTGGCAGCTGGCTCATGACCTCCCCCTGCTGAAGATTCAGTCAGAAACCGAGAAGCGCTACAACGAAAGCCATATAGCCACATGCAATATCGTCGAAAAGACAATTGGAGTGCCGATGTCTGGACCACTCTAGAGGCAGCCTGCAATACCATCCTGAGCAGGTTGGTGAGTTTGTTGTGGTGTGTTGCATGTTGCACAGCTTAGCCGTCAAGAGGGGACAGGAATTGCCAGATGGGACTGCTGGATCACCTCAGGAGAGAGGGGTGGAGAAAGAGGACGAGGAGGAAGACAGGGACATCGAGGAGGACGAGGTCGAGGAGCCTGGCGATGAACCCATGTCACCACACCCCCCCGACACCACGTATTGCTTTAGCAACTGCAAAACTGTTACGTCAGTAGCTCATAAATGAACACTTTGTTTGAACATTGAGAGTTACATTTCACACTTATATGGCCATGTATGTAACCCTTACAATGATTGTTACCCCTTATTTTCCAAAAGTGAGTGAGACACTGCACAAGAATGGTTCAGTTGAATAATTTTTTTTTATAAATGTTGAAATTTGAAATTCAAAATTTAACAAGTTTAAATAAAATAATATAAATAAAATAATAAATAATTGTTTTCAATTAAATTTTTACAAACCAAACATTGGGCCCAAGTTTCCCCAGGAGTTGCTCCGTTTTTTTTGGAGCAACTAGATTTTTTTGGAGTAACTAAAAAATCGCAATTCTCCACACCTAATTTGCTCCAGTGTAAGTGAGTTAGGTTTTTTTTAGTTCAGGTTTTTTTTTCAAAGGGGGGCGTTACCAACCACTTACCCCTGTTTTGGCCTTTTATGCAAGTTTAGATAGTTAAAACTTACTCCAAATTAACTTAGGTCAGAGTAAGTGTCCACTTTTGTACGTTCTGAAAAACCTTACCTAGAGTTAAGAGTTCAGTGCAAGTAGCCAGAGACAGGGGGTGGGAAGCATTAAACACAAAGGACTAAAGCATTAAACACATCACTTTAACCAATAAAGAACCGTATAAACCATAACAATTAATAAATAATAAATAATATAAACTATAAAATAAATCAAGTAATAATAAGTAAAGAGTCTTACCTTCCCGACTGGAGAACGCACCGGCAATGCCCTTTGGTCAGGGAGCTGACTACTAAGAGAATATTCATGTAAATTTATAATAGATAAAAGGAAGAATGAATATGGACAATAACTATTGCATTCACAGCAGACATCTTTAACATATTGCTCCTTGGAAGGTACAGGATATTTCCTGCATGAGCAAAAAAAATCAAAGCTTCAAGTATATGACTAGAATTGCCAAATTAAAAGGCAGTGCAGATAATATTAAAATAGTTGAAATGCATTACTGTTTCTGCAACCGACAAAATATATACATATTTCATCAGCCAAAAGTATTTGACTAGAATTTGGAAAGAAATAGCATGCTTAGAACAAAAAGCAATTTCAAGCCCATCCATTTCCAAATATAATAGAATATAGCTCCTAAACGTTAAACAGTACTTTTCACTACTATTTTAAAATCTGGTCCATATGTCAGGTTTCTTGGAAAAAACAAACCTCTCTGGTGCCACAAATATATTTTGCCATAGTATGGTAAGACACTGCCTCATATCAATGATTCCCTGTCGACAAGACTAACAAAGAAGATGTTGGGTAAGGTGAACAACTTGTACACAGCAGGGAGCCGACGGCAACCGTGATCCGCGGTGATCAACCCCAAGCAGCCGAAGAAAATGTGAAGTCCATTAAATGGCCTAAAACCTCTTGTGATGATATTTTGCCTTTTATCTGCTGAGTGAGGACAGTTGTTTTTCTTTTTCTAAATAAGCAAGTGTAGGCTCCCGGCTGAGGCAGACACTGCTGTCCTGATTTTGATCACGGCTACATGTTGATCATCAACACCTAACTGTGGCTAAGTTGATCCTTCAGAAAACATCACACCCCATTAGTCCAAACTGTTACTTGAATAACTCACCCCGGACTGGATTATCTCTCATTTGTGAGAACTAACTGTTTGGCATTAACGTGCCTCTGTGAGGGACTGACTGTTAGAGTAATGTGGTTTAACCCACCACTGTCTCCCACACCCCCACAGCACTCTTCACCCACCCCTCCTCCCAACCCCAACCCTTCACTCTGTGTGTCCCTCCTCACTCCTACACCCCTGTTATGTCTTGAATAAAGCAATGTAACTGAGTACTGTAGACGTGAGTAAGTGTGACCTTAGTCTCGTTATTCTAACTCCAGAGTCCTGGTACAGCATGGGAGGCCTGCTTATATACAGTGCTCCCAAGGGATGCTGGGATCCCTTGGGACTCCAACAGATATGCCCTCTGGTGGCGCTAGTGTGCAGGTTACATAGGGTTGCATACATAACATCACTCCCTCCCAAAGTCAATAGTACACTTATTTACAGGGTGAGACGATCTGGGGCTTTCCGCTCCCTAGTCGATCACCTCGGTTCAAATGCAGGTGCAGGTGAGTTGGTTGGGCCTTCGCTAGGTTGTTGTGCAGCTGGCCTTGCTGGGCTGCTGGGGATGATAAGGTCAGCTTCGTGGTCAACCATTATGTCAGTTGCCACTTGTGTGTGTGTCGGAGGGTCGAAGTTGGTGGTGTCCTCTTCAGGTTGCTCGTGGCAGTCTGTGAATCGCAGTTTGGTTTGGTCCAAATGCTTTCTGCAAGTTAGTCCATTTGCGAGTTTGACCTGAAACACTCTCCTCCTTCTTTGGCTATGACAGTGCCAGCAAGCCATTTGGGACCATGTTCATAGCTGAGTACAAATTCAGGGTCATTGACTTCAATATCGCGTGACAAATTTGCACGATCATGGTAAATGCTTTGTTGATGCCGCCTGCCCTAAACGTGATCATGGAGATCAGGCTGGACGAGAGCGCGCCTTGTTTTGAGCACCCTTTTCATGAGCAGCTCGGCTGGGGGAACCCCGGTGAGCGAGTGGGGTCTTGTGCGGTAGCTGAGCAGGACTCGGGACAGGCGGGTCTGCAGGGAGCCTTCCGACACGCGTTTCAGGTTTTGCTTGATGGTTTGGACTGCCCGTTCTGCCTGGCCGTTAGATGTGGGTTTGAATGGGGCAGATGTAACGTGCTTGATCCCATTGCGGGTCATGAATTCCTTGAATTCAGCACTGGTGAAGCATGGCCCATTGTCACTGACGAGGACATCGAACAGGCCGTGCATGGCAAACATGGCTCGTCGGCTTTTGATGGTGGCAGTGAACATGCTTACAGACATTATTACACACTCAATCCATTTTGAATAAGCATCCACAACAAGCAAAAACATTTTGCCTAGAAACGGGCCAGCGAAGTCAACGTGGATCCTAGACCAAGGTTTGGAGGGCCATGACCACAAACTTAGCGGTGCCTCCCTGGGTGCATTGCTCAGTTGAGAGCAGGTGTTGCAATGAAGCACGTAAGACTCCAAATTTGAGTCGATGCCGGGCCACCACACATGGGATCTGGCTATAGCTTTCATCATTACTATGCCTGGGTGGGTACTGTGTAGGTCATGTATAAACTTTTTCCTGCCTTTCTTAGGCAAAACCACGCGATTACCCCATAAAAGACAGTCCACCTGTGTGGACATTTCATTTTTGCGCCGCTGGAATGGCTTGATCTCTTCATGCATCTCCGCTGGGACGCTGGACCAGCTCCCATGAAGGACACATTTTTTTTTACAAGGATCAGTAAAGGATCCTGGCTGGTCCAGGTCTTGATCTGGCGGGCCTTATCAGGTGATTTTACGTTTTCAAATGCATCCATCACCAAGAGCAAGTCTGCAGGCTGTGCCATTTCCACCCCAGTGGTGGACAATGGTAGTCGAATGAGGGCGCCAGCGCAGTTCTCTGTGCCTGGCCTGTGGAGAATTACATAGTTATATGCAGACAGCATGAAGGCCCATCTTTGGATGCGAGCAGAGGCATTGGTATCGTTGAAGGGTGTTTCCATAGAGCAAAGGCACCTGTGGTATAATGTTAGAATTAAATATATTTGTGTGTAAAATGGTGGCAGGATATAGATAAAGATGGCTGCCAGTGATTCAGCAAAGCACTAAGGGAGTGTAACTAGCAGAATTGACCACATTCCTAGACACTGATAACTGTCATTCCTCATGTCATGTATCTCACATTACTGTATATAACTGTATCTTACCATGCTATACATGACTGTAACTGGATATGACCTGTAACAATAAGCATACCTTACCACCAGGGGTGCACTTGCAGGAGACACTCCATACCTGTCCCACTGAGGTGTATAAAGGCAGGTCTCAGGCAAGTGCAGCACTGGAGAGCTGGAATTAAAGGTGCAGGTCCTGAGTGACCTTGACTTCAGCATGTGTCTCGTGTAAGTCAGTACATTAGAGTCAGGACTTAACACCTCACACAGGAATACACAGAAAAGACAAACTCATAGATGTCTTTAATTCACAGACCTCCAGGCCCCAGACAAGATGTTCTGTTAGAATGATAGAACAATAGTACTCCTGTAACAGGATTAAGATAAGGAAACTACACAGAGACAGCACCCAAGGACAGTAAGATAAGGGGAGCCTGGACAATGTCACAAGACCATGAGTAACCCTTAGTAACACATGAGGCGATCACGCAGCCACCTGATGTTTGGAGGCCAATTCTATTGGCCTAATTGAATCTATATGTAATCTATAATCAATGTGATTGGATATGTCCAGCCGAAATGGGCTGAAGTAGCTGTAGTAAACTGTTGCAAAACATATAAATATCCATGAAATCTTCTGTTCGGTGGAGAGAAGTGCCTGGATGAACCAGTGGCTTCATCTCTCCGCCAGCGTAATAAACTGTTTTGATGTATGGAACCGACCCAGAGTGACGAGCGATTCTTCCAGAAAACATTCGCGCTTACAGTGGCGTCACGAATAGGATATTGCAGAGGCCGTTGGGGGCACTCCTGGAGAGTCCGGGTGAGTATAAGTCTGAGTAAAATAGCGGGGTGCTGGAGGTGAACGCACAGGTTGATCGACATGGATGGATGGTCCAGTATCTCACACACCTAGCCTGAGCCTAAATTAAAAGGACTTAGTCTCACGTGACGGTCAGGATTAAGTAGACGTAGAGAACCCCCTGAGACCATAGGATCATGAGACCGATCGACACCTCCTGGACCCAGTAAGGGAATTGGCAATCGATCCCGGGGGAAGGGACCAGGTGGTGTCCAAGGCCAACGCAATATCCAACCTGCGAGAAGAGTCGTCCAACAGGCAAAACGGTGGTAGGTAGTCGTTAAGGAGGCATAGGGCACTGCCAAAATTGCTTAAAGGTGCTTTAAGAATTGTATGTGTAATAACAGGCTTGTGACCTGACAGTAGCTAGAGACGGTCTACTACAAGTTGCGCTCGGCAAAAGCGGACCTCTGAGAGTAAGATTCCTAACGAACTAATCATATCCATATATGGCCAATGTAACAACAAAACTTGAGTGGGGGCCCGAAGGGTCCCTTACTAGCCACGTGGCGGAGAAACAAAAGAAAGTAATATAAAAGGCCTGGGTTCTGATTCTTCGAGCCCACCTAAAATTAACAGAGGAAGTAAATCAGTATGTAAGAAATTTTTTAAAAACCTGATAGTGGCTATCTTAAGTGAAGTATGGATCCAAAAATAGAGCCAGCCGAACAATAAACTTTGTTGAATGAAAAGAGACTTCTGTGAATGTCTGTCTTTGAATGAAGAATGCTTGTGTGATTTTTGACTCTGGAATATTTGAGGTGGGAATTAATGAATTTTTCATGTGTCTGAAAGCCTGTTTGGTAAAGTGGTGGAGCTGTCTGTTTGTTTTGGCTCCACCCATTTTTTTCAGACAGAGAAGTTTTAAGAAAGTGTGAACCTAGAATTGAATTACATTTTAAGTTAGAAACGCAGGTGTGGATTTATTCAGATGATAAGTTATGGAGCTAGGAAATGCACAAAGGGTAGGTTTATTGAGCAAAAGATTAAAAAAATGCATGGTCCCGTTGGTTTTACTTTAAAAAAAAAATTCTACATGCTCACTTTCTTGTCAAAAGAAAACACGCAATCATTGATTACATTGGGTTGAAAGACAATAAACATAGTCTAGGAATGAGATAAAGAACGGAGAAGGGAAGCTGTAATGCCTTTTTTTAAAAAAAGCCTGGGTGGGTCTCTCGAGGCTGCAGGCTGGGGAAGTACGCTCCATCTTCCTTTGTGTAAAACCTTGACGTGAAAGCTTCTAGCTAAGTAAAGAGATTTTTAAATAAAAGATTGGCAGTACAATATTTGAATTGGGATTTTGAGATATTTCAGGTGATTCTCATTGATAAACATTTTGGTTGTATTGGAAATCTTGGGTTTGGAAGCCTTTTTAATAAAAGTACACATACTGCGTCAGAAGCTGAAGCTTAAAAAATATGTAATTTATGAGATACTGTATCACAAAATTGAAGTTACAGAGCTAAAGATTAAAGTTTTTGATCAGCTTCTAAAACAGAAGTTAGGCACATATTAAAAAAAAATAGTATTACCATATTTGACATTTTGTAATTCAACAATAAATACAAATTCTGCAAAAGGGGAGCAGAAATTAGGATGGGAACAGTGAAGAGTTAATTTTGTTGTGAAGGTTTCAAGTACCATGGTTAAGAAAAGGCACAACAAAATGCGATACATTTAAAACAAAAAGTTAAATCTGATTCTTTTAAAAAAAAGAAATAAAACTAAAAGGTTTGGAAAAAAAAGACGTAACGTACTAAATAAGTGCTGGGAAAAAAAGTGTCTGTGATGGAAAAAGACATAACTTACTAAATACTAATTGATACTGGCTATGAAAAAGATATTGGTTTAATTGGGAAAAGGAAGAAAAAAATTGGAAGAGGTAAAAGACACTCTACATTGATAATGATTTTAAATCACGAGAAAGTTTCACTGCAGTTTGAAAAGATTTCCAAAATGGACATTGTTTATCAAGAAAAGTCCCAAACAGTCAAACAAGCAGGAGCTTTTCTCCTCGTTATTGAAAATAATGAGGAGAAAAGATCTAAGCTATGCGAACTCAACACAGAAAGAAAAAACTGGGAATTAAAAAATCTTACTGAATTTTAAAATTCTTATAGAAAATGGAACTGGCACGAAAGTTTAGATTTTGTGCCGAGAGAGAAATAAAACATAAGATTTTCCCAATGAATGGGACCATAAAAAAAAAAATGAAATGTTGGCATGTATACAGCTTGTGTGAAAATTGGATTTCAGTAAACAAAATGGCTATTAAAAATGTATGGTCTCGTTTTAACTTAATTTAAAAAAATCTTTGGCAAGTACTTGAATTAGAAGTTTAGAAAATTTGGAGTTTAATCTAAAATGCTGTCTTTCCCGATGAGAAGATTTTTATTATGACCACTTTACTAATGATTTCTGCTGTTTTAACGGATTCCTAATTTCTATGCAAGTTTTGAAGGCACAAAGAATTGAATGATTACACGAAGTCACGTAATTTTTAACCAATAAGGGAATTAAGGGTTACGGGGAGCGGGCGGGTAAGTGGAGCTGAGTCCACGGCCAGATCAGCCATGATCTTATTGAATGGCGGAGCAGGCTCGAGGGGCTAGATGGCCTACTCCTGTTCCTAATTCTTATGTTCTTATGTTCTTATGATATCAGGCCTTCCTACAAACCTGTAAAAGAGTTAACCCTTTCCATTGACAGCTGTTTTACACTGGACCTTACTAATTTGAATTTCTTAATAAAATAAAGAAGACTCACCTGACAGACAGAGGAAATGGTGTGATAGTCAGAATAAAAATAAAACAGAACTAGCTGGTCAAGATTTAAAAGCTAAGCTAAACAGGCTGGAAAAGATTTTTAAAAACGGGACCGGACGGATAGTGCAGTGCGCAGTCATAGCATCATCACCTATGGCAATAGAGCCAATGTACCCCACGATGGGTAGGTGTAGACCACAAACCCTACCTAACAGTAAATCAGACTGGAATGTTTGGAGGAATAGTGGTGGCAATGGTGTTGATTGGAGTTTGGATAATATTTAGATGAGTCATCGTGCAGGCTCGAGCACAGCAGGCTCAAATACAAAACCGACAGCAGCCCAGGCAGGAACATGAAGTGATAGAGATGGTACAACTATAAAGAATATGGATAACCTAACCCTTACCTCCGATTCCACAGAGTGACTGCGACACAAGTAGACCAGAACCTAACACCTGGTGACGACCAGGCTATCTGTTTAAAATTTGCAGATAAAACACTCACCGAGATGGGTCCGCAGTGGCTACTTCGACTCTGGGGACTCATGATACTGGGAACCTTAAGGCCCACGCAAGCACTGGATAATACAGACGGACTACGTGAGATACAGCACACGCAGGAAAAATACAACTACATGATCGATGGGGCTTTGTTTAATTTAACTGACGGATTATGCATCCCAGCAGCCAAAGACTGGAGCAAGGACGGAACTTATTTTAATGCATAATGTTAAGCATGAAATTGTGCTGGTTCTGATCAATATCTCAGACATACAAATGCCAGAATATTGTATGGAACAGGCAAGGAATATGTATAGTGTATCAAGTAAGGTTGTAATGCAGCAGGCTGCCGACGCCATGGGCGCCAGTAGGTTCCGAGGACAAGAACAGGTGCAGAGGAATAAGAGAGGAATAGTTAATGATGCTGCTACCGGTTTTAATACCGGAACCACCATAGTAAACTCACTGGATATACAAGGGCTGAATGAAAAGGTGGAACAACTTAAAGGGGTGATGAAAGAACCACGAGAGCGGGCAGAGCAGAATCAGAAAGACCAAGCCGATCTAGGAAGGGAAGGCATGGAAATACAGCTAGATGGAATTTCAATAATCGAAACACATGCCAAAACAATTAATCGCCTAATTGACAGAGAAAAGGAAGATGCCGGAAAGCTCCAACAGGGGCAACTCTGTCACGCTTATGGTTTATGGATGGTGGGACAGATACAACACAACGTCGTTCAGATCCAAAGGGGGGAGGTACCAGACTGGATAGACAGCTCACATCTGGCTCAGCGAGCCAAGCTGAAGGGGACACTGAACAATTGCACTCTAAAGGGACTAACCAGAGTATACCCAGTGATCCCAAACTGCCAAATGGGCAAAGCTGCCGGAGTGGGGATTGTCCTGATGATCCCTATAGTCACACGAGACTCAGGTCCGTTTCTCCTTCAGCAACTGGAGAATATCGGGCTCATACGCGACAATGCCTCCCTCCGTTACTACTTAACTGCAGTCTCCGCTATCTGTAGAGATAACACGCTATACGGCGTCTCCCTGACAGAGTGCAAACAAAGGGGCGAGATCACGGTGTGCCCTCACCTGGTGGGACAGGGAGAACTAGATGAGTTTGGTTTTAATCAAACCGATGGATGCGTTCTGGAAATAGTACCTGCCCCCACACATTTTGCCCGGACCGGGTACGGAGGCAAAGGGAGACACTGTGTCTCCACCACGGAACGTTCATACCAGTATAATGGCTTGCAGTGCCAGATCCCGCAACTAAACTTCTGCTTTAGAAACATAGAAACATAGAAAATAGGTGCAGGAGTAGGCCATTCGGCCCTTCTAGTCTGCACCGCCATTCAATGAGTTCATGGCTGAACATTCAACTTCAGTACCCCATTCCTGCTTTCTCGCCATACCCCTTGATCCCCCTAGTAGTAAGGACCTCATCTAACTCCTTTTTGAATATATTTAGTGAATTGGCCTCAACAACTTTCTGTGGTAGAGAATTCCACAGGTTCACCACTCTCTGGGTGAAGAAGTTCCTCCACATCTCGGTCCTAAATGGCTTACCCCTTACCCTTAGACTGTGACCTCTGGTTCTGGACTTCCCCAACATTGGGAACATTCTTCCTGCATCTAACCTGTCTAACCCCGTCAGAATTTTAAATGTTTCTATGAGGTCCCCTCTCATTCTTCTGAACTCCAGTGAATACAAGCCCAGTTGATCCAGTCTTTCTTGATAGGTCAGTCCCGCCATCCCGGGAATCAGTCTGGTGAACCTTCGCTGCACTCACTCAATAGCAAGAATGTCCTTCCTCAGGTTAGGAGACTAAAACTGTACACAATATTCCAGGTGTGGCCTCACCAATGCCCTGTACAACTGTAGCAACACCTCCCTGCCCTGTACTCAAATCCCCTCGCTATGAAGGCCAACATGCCATTTGCTTTCTTAACCGCCTGCTGCACCTGCATGCCAACCTTCAATGACTGATGCACCATGACACCCAGGTCTCTTTGCACCTCCCCTTTTCCTAATCTGTCACCATTCAGATAATAGTCTGTCTCTCTGTTTTTACCACCAAAGTGGATAACCTCACATTTATCCACATTATACTTCATCTGCCATGCATTTGCCCACTCACCTAACCTATCCAAGTCGCTCTGCAGCCTCACAGCATCCTCCTCGCAGCTCACACTGCCACCCAACTTAGTGTCATCCGCAAATTTGGAGATACTACATTTAATCCCCTCAGCTAAATCATTAATGTACAGTGTAAACAGCTGGGGCCCCAGCACAGAACCTTGCGGTACCCCACTAGTCACTGCCTGCCATTCTGAAAAGTACCCATTTACTCCTACTCTTTGCTTCCTGTCTGACAACCAGTTCTCAATCCATGTGACTCCCTATGACTCGTTACTATAGGGCAAGCCCATATTATCCAAGTTAGACGGCAAGATACCAAAATCATTAATGTTACTGATCAGCTCCATGATCACCTGTAGGACTATGATGAGCCAGAGCAGGCCCCTATCCCACATTTAGCTGAAGTGTTAAGGGTACTAAGACTCAGAGTAGGCCAGTCTGTCAAACTCTACCACCAACAACAGACGAAGATTGAAACATGGAGAAAGACACCGACACAGAGTTGCAGGATGAGAGTTGGTGGAGAAAGGTTTGGAACTGGGGGATGAATGTCAACATCATAAGAACATAACATAAGAACATAAGAATTAGGAACAGGAGTAGGTCATCTAGCCCCTCGAGCCTGCTCCGTCATTCAAAAAGATCATGGCTGATCTGGCCGTGGATTCAGCTCCACTTACCCGTCCGCTCTCCATAACCCTTAATTCCCTTATTGGTTAAAAATCTATCTATCTGTGATTTGAATACATTCAATGAGCTAGCCTCAACTGCTTCCTTGGGCAGAGAATTCCACAGATTCACAACCCTCTCAGAGAAGAAATTCCTTCTCAACTCGGGTTTAAATTGACTCCCCCGTATTTTGAGGCTGTGCCCCCTAGTTCTAGTCCCCCCGACCAGTGGAAACAATCTCTCTGCCTCTATCTTGTCTATCCCTTTCATTATTTTAAATGTTTCTATAAGATCACCCCTCATCCTTCTGAACTCCAACGAGTAAAGACCCAGTCTATTCAATCTATCATCATAAGGTAGCCCCCTCATCTCCGGAATCAGCCTAGTGAATCGTCTCTGTACCCCCTCCAAGGCTAATATATCCTTCCTTAAGTAAGGTGACCAAAACTGCACGCAGTACTCCAGGTGCGGCCTCACCAATACCCTGTACAGTTGCAGCAGGACCTCCCTGCTTTTGTACTCCATCCCTCTCGCAATGAAGGCCAACATTCCATTCGCCTTCCTGATTACCTGCTGCACGTGCAAACTAACTTTTTGGGATTCATGCACAAGGGCCCCCAGGTCCCTCTGCACCGCAGCATGTTGTAATTTCTCCCCATTCAAATAATATTCCCTTTTACTGTTTTTTTTTCCAAGGTGGATGACCTCACATTTTCCAACATTGTATTCCATCTGCCAAACCTTAGCCCATTCGGTTAACCTATCTAAATCTCTTTGCAGCCTCTCTGTGGCCTCTACACAACCCGCTTTCCCACTAATCTTTGTGTCATCTGCAAATTTTGTGACACTACACTCTGTCCCCTCTTCCAGGTCATCTATGTATATTGTAAACAGTTGTGGTCCCAGCACCGATCCCTGTGGCACCCAACTAACCACTGATTTCCAACCCGAAAAGGACCCATTTATCCCGACTCTCTGCATTCTGTTAGCCAGCCAATTCTCTATCCATGCTAATACATTTCCGCTGAATCCATGTACCTTTATCTTCTGCAGTAACCTTTTGTGTGGCACCTTATCGAATGCCTTTTGGAAATCTAAATACACCACATCCATCGGTACACCTCTATCCACCATGCTCGTTATATCCTCAAAGAATTTCAGTAAATTAGTTAAACATGATTTTCCCTTCATGAATCCATGTTGTGTCTGCTTGATTGCACTGTTCCTATCTAGATGTCCCGCTATTTCTTCCTTAATGATAGCTTCAAGCATTTTCCCCACTACAGATGTTAAACTAACCGGCCTTTAGTTACCTGCCTTTGTCTGCCCCCTTTTTTAAACAGAGGCATTACATTAGCTGCTTTCCAATCCGCTGGTACCTCCCCAGAGTCCAGAGGATTTTGGTAGATTATAACGAATGCATCTGCTATAACTTCCGCCATCTCTTTTAATACCCTGGGATGCATTTCATCAGGACCAGGGAACTTGTCTACCTTGAGTACCATTAGTCTATCCAGCACTACCTCCCTAGTGATAGTGATTGTCTCAAGGTCCTCCCTTCCCACATTCCCGTGACCAGCAATTTTTGGCATGGTTTTTGTGTCTTCCACTGTGAAGACCGAAGCAAAATAATTGTTTAAGGTCTCAGCCATTTCCACATTTCCCATTATTAAATCCACCATTCTCATCTTCTAAGGGACCAACATTTACTTTAGTCACTCTCTTCCGTTTTATATGTCGGTAAAAGCTTTACTATCTGTTTATATGTTTTGCGCAAGTTTACTTTCGTAATCTATCTTTCCTTTCTTTATTGCTTTCATAGTCATTCTTTGCTGTCGTTTAAAATTTTCCCAATCTTCTAGTTTCCCACTAACCTTGGCCACCTTATACGCATTGGTTTTTAATTTGATACTCTCCTTTATTTCCTTGGTTATCCATGGCTGGTTACCCCTTCTCTTACCGCCCTTCTTTTTCACTCTCATATATTTTTGTTGAGCACTATGAAAGAGCTCCTTAAAATTCCTCCACTGTTCCTCAATTGTGCCACCGTTTAGTCTGTGTTCCCAGTCTACTTTGGCTAACTCTGCCCTCATCCCACTGTAGTCCCCTTTGTTTAAGCATAGTACGCTCGTTTGAGACACTATTTCCTCAGCCTCAATCTGTATTACAAATTCAACCATACTGTGATCACTCATTCCGAGAGGATCTTTTACTAGGAGATCGTTTATTATTCCTGTCTCATTATACAGGACCAGATCTAAGATAGCTTGCTCCCTTGTAGGTTCTGCAACATACTGTTCTAAGAAACAATCCCGTATGCATTCTATGAATTCCTCCTCCAGGCTACCCCGTGCGATTTGATTTGACCAATCGATATGTAGGTTAAAATCCCCCATGATTACTGCCGTTCCTTTTTCACATACCTCTATTATTCCCTTGATTATTGTCCGCCCCACCGTGAAGTTATTATTTGGGGGCCTATAAACTACACTGCCCAGTGACTTTTTCCCCTTACTATCTCTAATCTCCACCCACAATGATTCAACATTTTGTTCATTAGAGCCAATATCATCTCTCACAACTGCCCTGATATCATCCTTTATTAACAGAGCTACCCCACCTCCTTTCCCTTCTTGTCTATCCTTCCGAATTGTCAGATACCTCTGTATGTTTAATTCCCAGTCTTGGCCACCCTGCAACCACGTTTCTGTAATGGCCACCAAATCATACCCATTTGTAATGATTTGTGCCGTCAACTCATTTACTTTATTTCGAATGCTGTGTGCGTTCAGGTAGAGTATTTTAATACTAGTTTTTAAACCATGATTTTTAGTTTTGGCCCCTCCTACAGCCCCCTTATATTCATACATATTGTCCCTTCCTATCACCTTGTGGTTTACACTTACCCCAGTGCTACTCTGCTCTGTTGCCTCCTGCCTTTTGCATTCTTTCTTGTGGTCCTGTTCATCTGCGCTCTCACCCACGCTAACTAGCTCAGAGCCCTCTCCTGGGTTCCGAATACACCTCGCTTTGAGGCACCGAGCTTTCTGGCTTGCCTTTTTATTACACTTTGACCCTTTAGAATTTTGCTGTACATTGGCCCTTTTTGTTTTTTGCCTTGGGTTTCTCTGCCCTCCACTTTTACTCATCTCCTTTCTGTCTTTTGCTTCTGTCTCCATTTTGTTTCCCTTTGTTCCCATCCCCTGCCATATTAGTTTAACTGCTCCCCAACTAGCAAACACTCCCCCGAGGACATTGGTTCCGGTCCTGCCCAGGTGCAGACCGTCCGGTTTGTACTGGTCCCACCTCCCCCAGAACTGGTTCCAATGCCCCAGGAATTTGAATCCCTCCCTGCTGCATCACTGCTCAAGCCACGTATTCATCTGCGCTATCCTGCAATTCCTACTCTGACTAGCACGTGGCACTGGTAGCAATTTCTCTCTGACAATAGCAATATGAGCGGCTTATAGTCAGTTTCAAACTCGAACTTAAGCCCAAACAGAAACTGATGCTTTTTTTTTTAACCATGTAAGCGCATGCCAGAGGTTCTTTTTCATCATGTTGTTGGTCCTTTCGGCCGTGGACAAGCTCCTGGACGCATAAGCGACCGGTTGCAATGTTCCCGATTCATTTGCTTGTTGTAACACACACCCGACCCCGTACGAAATGCATCGCAAGCTAGCATTAAACATTTATAAGGACTATACAGACAAGCAGTTTGTTGGAACATAACAGATTTCGGGCTTTGTCAAAAGCTGTCTCTTCCCCCATACTCAGTCATCTCTTTTGAGTAGCAACACGTGTAGAGGTTCTCACAAGGTGCTTAACCCGGGTAGGAAATTACCAAAATAATTGAGGAGTCCCAGGAACGACCGCAGCTCCATCACATTCTGTGGTCTCGGCGCGTTCTTGACGGCCTCCGTCTTGGCGTTGGTGGGTTTGATGCCATCTGCCGCGATTCTTCTCCCTAATAACTTGACCTCTGGAGCCAGGAAAACAAACTTCGAGCATTTCAACCTGAATCCCACACAATCGAGCCGACTTAGAACCTTTTCCATGTTCTGCCAGTGTTCGATGGTATCCCGACCTGTGATCAATATGTCGTCCTAGAAAATCACAGTGTGCGGAATTGACTTTAGCAAAATCTCCATGTTCCTTTGAAAAATAGCCGCGGTCGATCGAATCCCAAACGGGCATCTATTGTAGATGAACAGACCTTTGTGCATGTTGATGCAGGTAAGGCCTTTTGAAGATTCTGCCAGCTCCTGCAGCATGTAGGCTGAGGTCAGGTCCAACTTGGTCTTCCCTCCTGCCAGCGTCGCAAATAGTTCATGGGTACTGGTCCTGCAGCGAAAAACAGTTAATCATTACTTATAGTCCCCAAAAATTCTGACCAATGTCCTCGGGGGAGTGTTTGCTAGTGCTGTTGGGGAGGGGTTAAACTAATATGGCAGGGGGATGGGAACCTATGCAGGGAGACAGAGGGAAGTAAAATGGGGGCAGAAGCAAAAGATAGAAAGAAGAAAAGTAAAAGTGGAGGACAGAGAAACCCAAGGCAAAAATCAAAAAGGGCCACATTATAGCAAAATTCTAAAGGGGAAAAGTGTGTTAAAAAGACAAGCCTGAAGGCTCAGTGCCTCAATGCAAGGAGTATTCATAATAAGGTGGACGAATTAACTGTGCAGGCAGCAATTAACGAATATGATATAATTGGCATCATGGAGACATGGCTCCAGGGTGACCAAGGCTGGGAACTCAACATCCAGGGGATATTCAACATTCAGGAAGGAGAGACAAAAAGGAAAAGGAGGTGGGGTAGCGTTGCTGGTTAAAGAGGAAATTATCACAATAGTAAGGAAGGACATTAGCTTGGATGATGTGGAATCTGTATGGATGGAGCTACGGAATACCAATGGGCAGAAAATGCTAGTGGGAGTTGTGTACAGACCACCAAACAGTAGTAGTGAGGTTGGGGACAGCATCAAACAAGAAATTAGAGAGGCGTGCAATAAAGGCACAGCAGTTTTCATGGGCGACTTTAACCTACATATTGATTGGGCTAACCAAACTGGTAGCAATACGGTGGAGGAGTATTTCCTGGAGTGTATTAAAGATGGTTTTCTCGACCAATATGTCGAGGACCCAACTAGAGGGCTGGCCATCCTAGACTGGGTGATGTGTAATGAGAAAGGACTAAGTAGCAATCTTGTTGTGCGAGGCCCCTTGGGGAAGAGTGCCCATAATATGGTAGAATTCGTTATTAAGATGGAGAGTGACACAGTTAATTCAGAGACGAGGGTCCTGAACTTAAGAAAAGGTAACTTCGATGGTATGAGACGTGAATTGGCTGGAATAGACTGCCGAATGATACTTAAAGCGTTGACGGTGAATAGGCAATGGCAAACATTTAAAGATCACATGGATGAAATTAAACAATTGTACATCCCTGTCTGGAGTAAAAATAAAATGGGGAAGGTGGCTCAACCATGGCTAACAAGGGAAATTAAGGATAGTGTTAAATCCAAGGAAGAAGCGTATAAATTGGCCAGAAAAAGCAGCAAACCTGAGGACTGGGAGAAATTTATAATACAGCAGAGGAGGACAAAGTGTTTAACTAGGGGGGGAAAAGAGAGTATGAGAGGTAGCTTGCTGGGAATATAAAAACTGACTGCAAAAGCTTCTATAGATATGTGAAGAGAAAAAGATTAGTGAAGACAATTGTAGGTCCCTTGCACAGATCCAGGTGAATTTATAACGGGGAATAAAGAAATGGCAGACCAGTTGAACAAATACTTGCTTCTGTCTTCACAAAGGAAGACACAAATAACCTTCTGGAAATACTAGGGGACCGAGGGTCTCGTGAGAAGGAGGAACTGAAGGAAATCCTTATTAGGCAGGAAATTGTGTTAGGGAAATTGATGGGATTGAAGACCGATAAATCCCCGGGACCTGATAGTCTGCATCCCAGAGTACTTAAGGAAGTGGCCATACAAATAGTGGATGCATTGGTGATCATTTTCCAACAGTCTATCGACTCTGGATCAGTTCCTATGGACTGAAGGGTAGCTAATGTAAGAGCATTTTTTGAAAAAAGAGGGAGAGAAAAAACGGGTAATTATAGACTGTTTAACCTGACATCAGTGGTGGGGAAAATGTTGGAATCAATTATTAAAGATGAAATAGCAGCGCATTTGGAAAGCAGTGACAGGATCAGTCCAAGTCAGCATGGATTTATGAAAGGGAAATCATGCTTGGCAAATCTTCTAGAATTTTTTGAGGATGTAACTCGTAGAGTGGACAAGGGAGAACCAGTGGATGTGGTGTATTTGGACTTACATCCCACACAAGAGATTGGTGTGCAAAATTAAAGCACATGGTATTGGTGGTAATGTACTGATGTGGATAGAGAACTGGTTGGCAGACAGGAAGCAGAGAATCGGGATTAATGGATCCTTATCAGAATGGCAGGCAGTGACTAGTGAGGTGCCGCAGGGCTCAATGCTGGGACCCCAGCTATTTACAATATACATCAATGATTTGGATGAAGGAATTGAGTGTAATATCTCCAAGTTTGCAGATGACACTAAGCTCGGTGGTGGTGTGAGCTGTGAGGTGGATGCTAAGAGGCTGCAGGGTGACTTGGACAGGTTAGGAGAGTGGGAAAATGCATGACAGTTGCAGTATAATGTGGATAAATGTGAGGTTATCCACTTTGGTGGCAAAAACATGAAGGCAGAATATTATCTGAATGGCGGCAGATTAGGAAAAGGGGAGGTGCAACGAGATCTGGGTGTCATGGTACATCAGTCATTGAAAGTTGGCATGCAGGTACAGCAGGCGGTAAAGAAGGCAAATGATATGTTGGCCTTCATAGCTCGGGGATTTGAGTATAGGAGCATGGAGGTCTTATTGCAGTTGTACAGTGCCTTGGTGTGGCCTCACCTGGAATATTGTGTTCAGTTTTGGTCTCCTAACCTGAGGAAAGACGTTCTTGCTATTGAGGGAGAGCAGCGAAGGTTCACCAGACTAATTCCCAGTATGGCAGGACTGACATGAGGAGAGATTGGATCGACTGCGCCTTTTATTCACTGGAGTTTAGAAGGATGAGAGGGGATCTCATAGAAACATATAAAATTCTGACAGGACTGGACAGGTTAGATGCAGGAAGAATGTTCCCGATGTTGGGGAAGTCCAGAACCAGGGGACACAGTCTAAGGATAAGGGGTAAGCCATTTAGGATTGAGATGAGGAGAAACTTCTTCACTCAGAGAGTTTTTAACCTGTGGAATTCTCTACTGCTGAGAGTTGTTGATGCCCGTTCATTGGATATATTCAAGCGGGAGTTAGATATGGCCCTTACGGCTACAGGGATCAAGGGGAATGGAGAGAAAGCAGGAAAGGGGTACTGAGGTGAATGATCAGCCATGATCCTATTGAATGGTGGTGGAGGCTCGAAGGGCCGAAAGGCCTACTCCTGCACCTATTTTCTATGGCTATGTTTCTGACCGTGCCACTGCCCTTGAGGACCGGAACAATCAGACTGGCCTACTTACTGAACTCCACCGCCACGATGATGCCCTCTCGCTGCAGCCTGTCCAGCTCAATCTCCACTTTCTCTCGCATCATATATGACACTGCCCATGCCTTGTGGTGGATGGGTCGTGTACCGGGAATCAAGTGGATCTGCACCTTTGCCCCAAGAAACTTCCGATGCCTCAGCTCAAACAACAACGGGAACTTGCTCAGAACCTTGGCATATGAGGCGTCGTCGACGGACGAAAGCGCTCGGATGTCGTCCCAGTTCCAGCGGATTTTTCCCAGCCAGCTTCTGCCGAAGAGTGTGGGGCCATCTTCTGGTACAATCCATAGTGGTAGTTCGTGAACTGCTCCATCATAGGAGAGTTTTACTGCTGTGCTGCCAATTATAGGGATCAGCTCTTTAGTGTAAGTTCTCAGCTTGGTAATAATAGGGCTCAGCTTGGGCCTGTGTGTCTTGTTGCACCACAGCCTGTCGAAGGCTTTTTTGCTCATGATGGACTGACTCGCACCCATGTTCAATTCCATGGAGACTGGAATTCTGTTCTGTTCAACTTTTAACATGATCGGTGGACATTTTGTGGTGAAGTTGTGTACCCCGTACACTTCTGCCTCCTCGGTTTGAGTCTCTAGTTCAGTTTGATCCACCATGGATCGGTCTGCCTCTGCAATGTGGTGGTTTGCAGGGTTTGCAGCTCGTCTGCACATTCGCTGGAGGTGTCCCATTGTTCCGCAACCTTTGCATGCATAGTGTTTGAAGCGGCATTGATGGACTCGATGATCACCTCCGCAGTGCCAACATGGTGTTAACTGCCTCGCATTAATGCTTGAAGGTGGACACAGAGTCATCTGAGATCATACAGCTGTAGGCGTGCACGTTCTGCCATATGCATTCCTGCCTGCAAATGACGTTACTTTGTGCACGTACTTGCCGAAACAACTTTATACTTTGAAATTTGTTTGGTGTTATTGCTGGTGGACATAAATGCCTGGGCTATCGTTATGGCTTTGCTCAGGTTCGGTGTTTCAACAGTCAATAGTTTTCCAAGGATAACCTCATGGCCAATGCCAAGCACAAAAAAGTCTCTTAGCATTTGCTCCAGCAATCCATCAAATTCGCAATGTCCTGCAAGACACCTTAGTTCGGCAACGTAGCTCACCACTTCCTGGCCTTCAGACCATTGACTTGTGTAAAATCGATACCTTGCTCTCAGAACGCTCTCCTTCGGATTTAGGTGTTCCCGGACCAGTGTACACAGTTCTTCATACAATTTGGTTGTTGATTTCACCGGAGCAAGAAGATTCTTCATGAGGCCATCGGTTGTTGCCCCGCAGACGGTGAGGAGGATCACCCTTCATTTGGCAACATTTCCTTCCAGTTCATTGGCCACGAAGTATTGGTCGAGGCGCTCCACGAAGGCCTCCCAATCTTCTCCTTCTGAGAATTTCTCCAGGATACCAACAGTTCTCTGCATTTTTGCATGATGGTTCGTTATCTCATCGCCAGTTGTTATGTCCATAATAAAGTAATGTGATGGAGTACTGTAGACGTGAGTAAGCGTGACCTTAGTCTCTTTATTCTAACTCCAGAACGTTGGTACAGCATGGGAGGCCTGCTTATATACAGTGCTCCCAAGGGATGCTGGGATCCCTTGATAATCCAACAGATGCGCCCTCTGGTGGTGGTAGAATGCTGGTTAGATAGGGTTGCATACATAACAGTGTCTATTTTGTTTTCTTCTTCAGTAAAGACTGAGACAAAGTAATTATTTAATGGTTCAGATTTTGCTGAGCAGTGAAGGAATGCTTTCGCCGTTCACCTCGTGTACAGTTGCCAGAGACTTGTTGCGGACTTGTCAGCAGAGATTTCGAGTAATCGGGCATCTGATCTAATGCAGCACCCTCGATAGAGGATCTGTGGTATCTGTGAGCAGTAAATAACAGCAGGGAGGTTCTTCAACCAATCAGATTGAAGAGTCCTCACTGAGATACGGAGACTGCAAAGCAGGACATTAAAACAAGAAATATCAATTATTTATACAGGGGATTAAGAGAAAGACATTAAAAAAGAAAAACACAAAAACTTTAAAAAATGTTTTTAAATCTGCAACATTAATTTTCTTCTGAGGGAATGAAACTCCACAAATGTAAAATTAATTTTTCAAGACCAGAAAGGTTGTTCAGCAGTAATTATCAATTATTATGCCATTAAAAACTCTGTTACTCCTGATTGCACTAGCCCTAACTTTTTCATCTGTGTTTAATATGAGACTGATGGGTAATTAGCCTAAGTTCACACCATTACAGTGATTTCTGTGCAGATTCCATCGGTGACGACTGTAACAGAGCAACCTGTGAAGGAGCAGGGTATCACTGACACCAACTTCCATGTATATGTGCGGATGCCAGAAGTTGCTGTCAGTTTTATCCTGTAATAACGGCGAGAGTTGACAGCCTCGCCATTATTAGTACAGCAAAATCCGGGCTAATACATTTGCCATTTCTCTGTTATTAAGTTTATCTTGCTCATCCTTTAGTGGTCCTAGCTCTACCTTAATTTTCATTTTGTTATTAATGTGTCGATAGAACACTTTACTATTTCTTTTTATTTTCCTTATTAATTTGATTTTGTCTTCCTCATTTTTTTAAATTCTCTTCTAAGTTCTTCATAGTCCCTTTGGCCCTCCTCTCCCTTCGTATAAAAACACAAAAACATAAGAAATAAGAGCAGGAGTAGGTCTTAGGCCCCTCGAGCCTGCTCCACCATTCAATAAGATCATGGCTGATCTGTTCATGGATGCAGCTCCACTTCCCTGCCTGCTCCCCATAACCTCTTATCCCCTTATCGTTTAAGAAACTATCTATTTCTGTCTTAAATTTATTCAATGTCCCAGCTTCCACAGCTCTCTGAGGCAGCGAATTCCACAGATTCACAACCCTCTGAGAGAAGAAATTTCTCCTCATCTCTGTTTTAAATGGGTGGCCCCTTATTCTAAGATCATGCCCTCTAGATCTAGTCTCCCCCATCAGTGGAAACATCCTCTCTGCATCCACCTTGTCAAGCCCCCTCATTATCTTCCACCACCGCCACTGGGACCTGCAACCTCAGAAGATGTGATACCATGGAATGTCGGACCAGAACTTACATTACTAAACGCGGATGGGTACGTGAGGAGATGATGGCATGCCGCATCAGAACTTAAAGCACTACACAAGGATGGGGGATGGATGAAAGAGTGGAATGTTGGATGAGAACTCATGGTACTGTCTGGGAGAGTGAGGCCCTGCACTATGGACTGATCCATATTACGATCAACGTTCTCCCCTCAACACATATCCATGCCCCCCTCCTCCGCCCACTGCCTTGGTCATGATCGCACGCATCTGAATCTTCTTCTGGATCTTCTGGATTGGCATCATGTTCTGCAAAATATAACCAAACAGTCAAATATTTAGCAGCACGGGAGTGGGCAGGATGGGTGACATGAGTAGTCTCGCACGTAGCAGGCCAGGTAGCAGGTTGATTTGAAGGGTCACGATCCATTTTCAGGACTTACCCTCTCCCACGCCTGTGGGCCCAGTTTGTGCAGTACTGATTGCTTTTCTCCAGGCACGACTCATCAGGGCAGCAACCCTTTGTTCCAGGGGTGTCAGTTGGTGCAGATTTGGTGGGCCTCCTCCTTTTTGTGTTCTTTCCCTTTTGTTGTGGGCCAATTCCTTCTGCAAAGATGAAAATATAACCTTTTAGAGAGCGTGCCTTTCTGCTGGATGGGACATATACAGATGGTCACATTTACAATTTCAATTCCATTGAGAAAAGGAAGATATTACTTACACAAACTACTTGACCAAGGTCCTGCCATTTCTTTTTACAGTGGCTCCCATATCTCCTGGTATTCACCACTCCGCAGTATTCTTCTGCAACTAGTTCCCAGCATTACTTGATTTCTTTGGGTCCCACCCTTGTGCGGCCTCTGTTACTGGTGTCCAGCTCCTGCCATTCCCCCTCAATGACATTAACTAATGTCTCCAGTTCTTCATGCAAAAGGTTCTTCATTCTCACTGCACGTTCTTGCATTGCTATACTGGATTTACAATCAGTGATTTTTAAAAACACACAGTCCTTACCTTACATGCACCTATGCAGCACCTTTGCAGCACTCCTTTGCACTCCAAGAATCACTGAAAGACTTTTCACTCCTTCCCTTCCTGCAGCCAAAAATCACACAGCTCGCTTTAACAGAATGCTAATGTTGCAGGACACGTTCTCCCTTTAAATGGCCGATTGCCAAGGTCAAAGACCCATTGCGCATGCGCACACGCTACAACGCCCATGCGCAATGCTGCCGGCAATGAAAACCATGCTGGGCCCTAGCCCACCCCCCTGCCAGCTGCGTGGACACAGCACGGCATTTGCTCCACCCCCCTCAGCTTTGGATGCGCCATACCACGGGCCTACAGCATTGGAGGAGTGACGAGAATTGCAAGGTAGGTTTTCGGCGTCCTTTTTTTCGCCGTTCTATTCCTTAACTGAAACTTGGGCCCATTATGTCAATAACAACAACAATCAATAAAAGCAACACCTCCCCCACCTTCCACCCACGTAGGATTCTACCTGCGGCCACCTTTTCCAATGCCTTTCCTCCCCAATCCACCCCTGATCCTTGGCCCTGCCCCCCTTCTCCTCCAGCTATTACTACCCCTGGCTCTGCCCATGTCAGGACCAGGACATCGCGCAGCAGAGCACCTCGAGCGTGACTGCTGAGGGGGTGGGGGGGGCGGCAATAGCAGTGCGATATGTGGGGGGTCTGGAGAAGCTGGGGGTGTTGAGGACCCGTCTTCAAAGTCGGAAGAAAGTACTTACTCCCAACAATCAGGTGCTGTCGCCATTGGTCGTATGCCAACTTGGGGTGCAATGCCATATCTCAAGACCATCAAATGTCGCATGGCATTGATGAACTGGTTATTCTCCCTCACCACTGCAATCAGCTCCGCCAAGTCCTCCGATTGACGGGCTGCTAATGTGGCGATGTTGTTGGACAACCCACCAATGGCCTGGAGAAGCTCTCGACTCAAGTCGATGCTCATCCTAGACAGTCCCACCATGTTCAGGTTCGTATCTGCCTGTCTTGCATTGTTCCCACCTTGCCGGATCAGCCGCCACGGATTCAGCATGGGGGTCGGCGTGCGCCACTGCATGCTGCTTGGTCCCGCTTCCTCGGACCGGAATCCAGGAAAGTTGGATTCCAACGAGGAACCGGTAGCCGCAGGTAAAGAGGGCCCTTCAAATCCTGTCAACCATCCCTCCTCCATCACAGCCGTCACAAAAGTTTGAGGAGTGTCCTCCTCTTCCACCATCTCTTCCTCTAATAAGTCCTCTCCGAGAGGGACATTTGGTGCAGACGGCTCCTCTTGTGCAACTGTAAAATATAATATTAGTTATGGGGAGAGGAGGAAGGGCAAGGGAGAGGAGGGGAGGGATCAGAGGTGACATGAGTACACTTCAAATTGTGCAGGCTTGTGTAGAGGAGCAACACCGCTGCACCGAGAATCATTACATGAAACTATCATAAGCAGAGTAGACAGAAACTACATGACATAACAAAACTTGAGTCCCAAACAGTATGTTGCTTTCCAAGTGGCAGAGTTTGATCAGCCAAAAGTTCATGTCAGAATTAACAACATTTCGTGTTCCCAGCATTACATTACATTTGTTAGATCTCTTAATTTCCAATGAAATACGAACTCCAATTGCAGTTTTAATGTCACTTTATTTTGGCCGCAGTAACAAGCTCTTGGCTTTAAGCCAAGTCATTGTCCTTCTGATATCACATGGCCAAAATGGCTGTATTTATACTGGGTTCAATTTACAGAAAAGAACTCGCCTTCTTTGACCTTATTGGCTCAATTAATAGTCTTTTAACCTTTTAATTGGCTCACTACCAAAGGTCCTAAAATGTCAAGTTGATTGATGACTTAATGCAACATGCTCCCACTCACGTAGCATCTCTGACTTGGTGTCTGTAAATTTTCACAGCCTGTCTAAATGCAGCCTGTTTGAATTCTCTATCAATCCCCCCTTTGATTCTTTCACAAACTGAATCATAAAACATCAGGTATCACTGGTTAAACATTCTACAAAATAATTTCATATAGAGTTTCCTTCTAAAATTTATTGATGTGTTTCATCACATGTCTGGACTAGTAGCTTCCACACAAATTTACACCAACCCGAGTTCCATCGTGGCCACAATGGAAGTCTGGTTTTAGTAGGTTAATTAACCTTATTCCAATTTAATCCAAATCAATATCTTAATTCAACCAGTAAACAACCTTCCCTTAAGCATAACATACCCTTGTGCCATGTACAGACGGTCTGCTGGGACCTGCAAGGTGTCTCACCTGCGGGATAGCAGCTACAGCCACCTGGTCGCAACAACATTTAATCAACATAAACAAACAATATAAAAGTAAAATAATTACAACAAATAGAATTAAAACTTCCACCAATGAAGTTCCTATTGAACCTAGCCATTCAGTGGCTCCGCTCCACAAAGTGAATGATGGGGGTTGCTTAAGTTTTTCTACCTCCTTTTGGATATGCTCCGCTATGTGGGTAATTTCTTCAGAGCTATCTGGGATATATGTGCAACACTCAGTTCCGAGTAGGGCGCAAGTACCTCCCTTTTCAGCCAGGATGTAATCAAGGGCCAGTCTATTCTGTAGGGCTACTGTGCGGATTGCTACCATTTCTGCATTGATTTTAACTCGGGCCTCTGAGGTATCACTGGCTACCCATTCCACAACGGATGCCATGTTAATGGATTCCCTTGCCAGTCTGGCGGTCCCATACCTGGGGATCAGAATGGCAAAGAACCTCTCTGTTTCTGTGATAGCTCTCTTAGGACGGTGTAAATGTTCCGACAGTGACTTTATATGATACATATAAGGCACAATGTAGGCTAAATAGCAGGATCCCGTCCAATTCTGGGGCAACCAAGGGTAGGCCTTGTGGCCACACACCCAATAGGTGCCATTATATGCAATGAATGTTAGCTGTTTCTTTGTCAGCAACACTCTGGAGCCTGTCCAGGCTTTTCCATCTGTTTTATTCAGAATCCCCGTTACGTTAAAAATTCCCACATCGGCCCAGTTTGGACGGTTCCGTGGCTTGATTATATTATAATTCCGGAAGCAGTTACTATACCCCATATTTTGGACTCCTTTGATGTTTCTAATCAGACAGACCGATTCCCCCGGTGTTCCTATTCCCGTTGTATTAGTGATAACAAAAAATGGGGGCCGTTTGGAATTATTGCAGCACAGTTGGTATCCACCTTCAAAGGTAGTCAGATTGTAACCTGCTGACTTCCATTTACATGCCCAGTTTTCCGTATCCTGAAACGCATTGCCTGTTTTGTTTTGATTAATTATCCACTCAGCCATTTCCGAGATATTCAAGGAAACTGGCCTCAAGGGAATTCCTCCATTTGAGTGCATAGGAATATGTGCACATACCCAACAACTGGAAATGTTACCTTGTTTGGCATAAATGTATGACATATATAAAAAGGTATTTACATGTAATTCCCTTGATACTCTACTATTTCTCTTTGGTGCAGAGGGTCGGCTAGTAAGAAGTA